>NC_091475.1:45049601-45661530 GCF_036971445.1 Narcine bancroftii
GTGGGGTGATAGGGGTCCTCAACAGTTTTGCGAGCCCTCTTCAGACGACGATCGGGGAAGGGTGGGGGGAGGAAGGATCCTCTCTGTCATTCTTATGGCCTTGTGGATTGACATCTGATGCAATGCTCTACAGCAAACATACCACATTGTGATGAGCCAGCCAGGATGCTCAATAGAGCTCTTGTCAAATGTTTACAGGATTGTGGCCAGTAACCTTTCCTGCCTCAGCCTTCTCAGGAAGTGCAGTTGCTGTTGTACCCTCCTGACAAGTCAGGAGATGTCGTGAGTTCGGGATAGGTCATTTCTTAATTGGACTCTTGAGGAACTTGCTGTTCTCTCCTCCCTCCACTACCAAGCTATCAATGTGCAGTGGAGAGTAGTCACCCCGGTTCTCTTGAAGTCCATAATCATCTCCCATGTCCATGTTAAGACTCAAGTTATTATTCCCACACCATTTCACGAGATTTTCCTCCTCTTCTCTACAGTGCGACTCGCTGTTGCTGCTGAGACCAACTGCTGTTGTGTCATCTCCAAACTTGATGATCTGTTGCAGCTGAACTGGAGGTTCCAGTCAAGAGTCAGTACTGTGAAGAGGAGCAGGCCGAGCACACAGTCCCAGGGTACTCAGCGTGACGGTATTTGACATTCTGCTGCTGATCTGAACAATCTGTTGTCTTTACGTTAGGCAATGAAGAATCCAATTACAGAGATGGGTGTTCAGTCCCAGCGAGGTCAGCTTCTCCACCAGCCTCTGGAGCATAATTGCCTTAAATGCAGAGCTCAAGTCGATAAACAGCATATGATGTGTCATTCTTCAAGTGAGTCAAGTAGGAGTGGAGGGACAAGGCATTGTCTGTGGAATTATTTCTTCTATAGACAAATTGAAATGGATCAAGAGTCTTTGGGAGGTTTGCTTTGATACACTTCATCACCAGACGCTCAAAGCATTTCATAATGGCAGAGGTCAGTGCCACAGGGTGATAGTCGAGGTCTATTATTGTCGCTCTCTTGGGTACTGGGATGATGGTGGCTGTTTTGAACCTTGCAGAAATAATGGATTGCTGCAGTGATGTGTTGAAGATGTCTGTGAAAACCTCTGTCAATTTGTCTGCACAGTCCTTCAGTATCTGACTAGATAGGTTGTCTGGTCCTGCCACCTTGTGTGGGTTCACCTTGGATAGGGTTCTCCTCACCTCGGCCTCAGCTACACAGGGGACCCATCAATCAGGAGGACACAGAGCTTTCTTTGACGTCATTCTGTTCTTCTCATTAAAGTGCATAGAAGGTGATCAGTCATTGCTCTTAATTCGCCAGGTTGAGAATTTCATGGGCAAGTAGAAGGGGCTGCATTTCACTGAGGTACTCCATCTCTGTTGAGCAGAAATATTTTCACAACAGAGACATTGGTGCACCAATTCTCGTTGATGTAACTGCATAGTCTCCCTCCTGGAGTCTTTGTCTCTGTCTGCCCTGAAGGAGATAAGGCCTTCCAACTGGATTGCTCAGTCTGGAATGGTGTCCTGGTGCCACATTTCTGAAATCACCAGAGCACAGTAGCTATGCAGTTCTCTCTTGTTCAAATGTAGCCTCAGATAACCCATTATCTTCTCCAGCGATCTTACATTTGAGAGCAAGATTGTCGGAAGCATGGGTCTGAAGGGGTTAATTCTCAGTCTAACCTGATGCCAGCCCATTTTCCATGCTTCTGCCTTCTCCAGCAGCACTTCCAACAGCCTCCCACGTCTCCTGTGATCCCGCTCTGCAGTTTGCGGCAGTCTGTGCTCCCTGCTTCAGTAGGTTTCAACTGCACAGAATCTTACTGATCCAATAAAATTTGAAAGTCCAGTTCCTGCACTAGAAGGCTATGGAGTGGGTGCAGGTTTGTGGGACTAGGCAGAAAATGGTTCAGCACAGACTAGAAGGGCCAGAGAGGCTGGTTTCTGTGCTGTACTCTTCAATGGTTCAAGGGTCACATTCAGAATTCCATTAAGCTGCACTATTAACTATGTGCTTCTGCTACCCAATGGATGATGGAACATGGGAACATAGGAAGTAGGAAGAGGAGTAGGCCAAAAATGGCCCAGTGAGCCTGCTCCGCCATTCAATACGATCATGGCTGATCTAATTTATGACCCAACTCCACCTACCTGCCTTCTCCCCATATCCCCCAATTCCTCTATCATGTAAAAATTTATCTGACAGAATTTTAAATACGTTTAATGAAGCAGCCTCAACCACTTCCCTGGATAGAGAATTCCAAACATTCACTACTCTCTGGGAAAAACTATTTTTCCTCATCTCTGTCCTAAATCTACTCCCCCGAATCTTGAGACTGTGTCCTCTCGTTTTATTTTCCCCGGCCAGCTCAAAAAACCTTCCTACATCTAACCTATCCATACCCTTCATAATCCTATATGTTTCTATAAGATCTCCTCTCATTCTTTGGAACTCGAGCGAATACAATCCTAGAAGATTTAATCTTTCATCATAAGTCAACCCCTTCATCCCAAGGATCAACCTAGTAAACCTCCTCTGGGCCGTCTCCAAAGCCAGTATATCCTTCCTCAAATATGGAGACCAGAACTAGACACAGTACTCCAGGTGCGGTCTCACCAGTACCTTATACAGCTGCAACATCACCTCCCTACTCCTGAATTCAATTCCTCTAGCGATGAAGGCCAACATTCCATTTTCTTTAATAACCTGCTGCACCTGCAACCTAACTTTTTGCGATTCATGCACAAGCACTCCCAAGTCCCTCTGCACAACAGCATGCTGTAGTTTTTCACCCTTTAAATAATATTCAGCTCTTTTATTTTTCTTGCCAAAGTGGATAACTTCACACTTACTAACATTGTACTCCATGTGCCAGACCTTTGCCCACTCATCCAGCTTAACTCTATCCCTCTGCAGACTCTCCACATCCTCATTTCAATTTGCTCTTCCACTCAATTTGGTGTCATCCGCAAACTTGGCTACACCACATTTTGTCCCCTCCTCCAAGTCATCAATGTAAATGATGAACAGTTGTGGGCCTAACACTGACCCCTGTGGCACCCCACTTACCACTCCCTGCCAACCTGAAAAACTCCCATTTATCCCGACTCTCTGCCTCCTGTCAGACAACCAATTTTCAATCCAGGCCAATATACTTCCCCGGACTCCACTTTCCTGTAACTTACTGATAAGTCTCTTGTGTGGCACCTTATCAAACACTTTCTGGAAATCCAAATACACAACATCAACCTGTTCCCCTCTATCCACCGCACCCATTATATCCTCACTGTGAATGTTTCAACTAAAACATGCTGAGGACCAGTTAATAAAGAACTTCAGTTTCATGGGGGGGGGGTTTGTGTCGGACTAAAATGTATATACCCATTCATCATACAGAAACAGACCCTAAATTATGAACATTCAGAAAGCAGTCAATATTCCCAAGCCTCAGATACATTTAATCAATCGGTTTATGAAATAACAGTATTTTTTTAATCAAATCAAAGTGGCAGTTATTTAAAACGTACCAAGTGTTCCACTTCAAAAGAAATAATCAATCCCCGAATGATTTGGTGACCAAAATAGGCAAAAACCACAGTTAGCTTGTTAACTCATGTGGATAGTCATGAATTAGCGTGACCACACATGGGCAACTTGATCATACTCCAGGTGATCATCATTCATTTACTTGATTTGATGAAATTGTTATAATATAGAGATGCAAATGCAGTAAACAAAAAGCATCACCATGCTCTAACTGCTCATGACAAAGTTTTTTCCTTTTAACATTGGAGTAGTTCCAGCATTCTGTAATGAATCATAACTCAAATTCATCCTCTCCCATTTAGAATACTATAATCTACCACATTCCATCCAATCAAATTCATGTATCACCAGCCTCCAAGTGTTAAAGCAGGTAAAAATGGATCATTCAGGCAAAAAAAAATCCCTTTATCAATCACCTGTGCTCCATCACTTGGTCTCTTGCTACTTCCTTCCAGAACTGACACAGATCAGGAGGGGCTGTGGCTCCTGCAGCTTGGTTCATCTCAGCTGCCATGACCAAAAACCTGTCCTGTGGGGAGGCCTCAACACCTAGGAAAGCAGAAACAGTTTTAAGGCAAAACAGCCTTTAATTAAAGAAGCTATTTCTTTAATGCCTTGGGCATTTCAAAACAATGGATGCCTGGCTTGCCATGTAATAATTCTTCTGTGTGATTGGCTCTTCAGCCATCCTGATGGCATCACTCTTGCTAGGTACGGTGACCAATTTGAATTAATACGATGACAATTGATGTTGAAAAGAGAAGCACGAGCCACACGAGTTTTGTGGACTGCTTTTTACCAAAAACAGCAATGAGTCAGGTGCCTTGTTGTTTGCTGTAGAACAAGGCTGAATTGTGCAAACCTAATTGTTTAGACAGAATCATCACCTTGGACTCTTGTACCTGCCTGGTCTGGAGGATCTATCTTGCCAGCCTAAAAGCAACCTGAACACGTTATTATTCTGCATGACAAGACTCCTGGAAGCACAATGAATAATGTTCACTCCAAAAATCCCCTCAAAGCTGTGACATCAATGATGTAACCACTTTTTCAGCTTTATCCATCAGTAGGTTTGGATTGAAGTAAATTTAACCAAATACACCTGCTCAAAATATCCAAAAAAAAATGAAAATCAAAACATCAAACCCAAATAAAAAATAATATGCCTTTGTTTTCATGTCCACAACTCTACAATTCCCACTGAAATCAATGGGATTTTGGATCCAAATTTATGTTAGGTATCTGTACTGCCAAGAAATCATAGTTCAATACCTTCACATGGAACACTGCATAATGTAATGTCACCCTAAAACTGATCTGAAAATATACATTTCCAGAATGCAAGTAATAAAACCAGCTATGATGGTCGAATTCAAAATTTAAACATACTACAGGAAGATATGAAACAGATGCTGCAAAAATAACAAGTGCTTCTGAACCAAAAAAATCTCAAAGGTTGTAAGTTTTGTAAGCACACATCCTGGACTGCTATCAGAAAATGAGTAGCAGCCTTGGGCTCCAATTTTTCAATGCTTCTCAAATACGCAAAGTCTTAGAACAATGAGCTCTGTGCAGCTACTCACGTGCATGATAGAAAAGGCAACGAGTCAAAAGGAGCACTCAATGTAGATCTGCTGGGACTATCAAGAATGGATAATTGCATGAGGCCCAATTCCACACCAGAAAATTAAAATGAGAGTCCAAGATTCTAAAGTAACATTCTCCGATCCTTTTTAAAACCTATTTTGGAGCAGTGAAACTGATTTTTTTTTCCCCCAAATCAGCTTGTTGGAATTACTATGGCAACATTATGAATATAAAGAGGCAAAGTGCTTTCTGTGTCATTGGAAGGTCTCGTCCTCCCTCCAAGTCAGCCAGTTTCTACAATATCTAAAATTAACAAGCTATATTTTTTTTTTAAAATGTACTTGATCCCTCCTACATTGCGGGATTAGAACGCATTATACAAATTATTCAGTGTAAAGTTGATGCACAGAGGAGCATAGAAGCAGATTTGGTTACACTATTTCAGGAAGAGGAGAGTTGAATTCAAGAGTGTTATTAGATACATAATTTTATGGGTACTGCAGGAGGAGAAAACACAGAATTCATAATTGCAAGCACTTTGGATTTTCAATAAAGAGTACTTTGTTCAGGAGAGTGATCAATTACAAATTGTACATTACTCCAGAAACTTGAACTTTCACAACTACCTGAATTTTATCTCCCCACCATTTTTTTTCCTTCACAGACTATTCCTTCTATATTCTATTCCCCAATAAATCTGTGCTGATAATACTGGATAAAATCTTCAGAAAATATCCTTTTTCTTTATGCTTGGTCATGAATTTTCTTGATATGACTGTTCATTTTTGAGATGCCACTGCTCACAATGACAGACATGAGCAAATGAAGAAACATTTAGGCTCTTGAATGAGCTTCACTATTGAATTGTTCTTACCACCCAGTATCCACACTCTTCTGCAAGTTCCTAGAGTAGATGTCTAGGTCTTCATCTTCTCTTGACAAAGGGCTGAGGCCCAAAACATTGGTTATGCACTATTGTGTATTACCCGACAATCACAGTGTCTGCAGACTTCCCTGTCTAACTAGATGCAATAGTCATTTTGACTGCATCTCATTTTCCACATGAAACAATGCAAACTTTCCCATCTGCCTCTAACATTGTGCAGCTCGAATAATTGCAGGAACTTTACATTTTAGTCAACATAAACAATGACACAAGTTTTTAAGAGAAACTGCCACACACATCTAAACATTTGTTGTTCATATTAATGCTCCACGGTGTATATTTGATTCATAATTTATGTCCTTGTTCCGGACACACCGTTAAGGAAGGAGTAAAAATCATAACTGAATGGAGGCAAATAACATGCCAGGGTGGTGGGAGAAATGTTGTGAATAGTGCGACCAGTTGGGAGGGGATTATGGGCAGCTGGAACTAGATTGGGGGGTGGGGAAGGGAAATGAAGGAACCAGATAAGATGGATGAACAAAGGGAGGAAAAAATTAAGTAGACAAACTCATACATTTTTATGGAGAACACTGGGTTACCAAAGTTAGAAAACTCTGACTATTGAGCTGCAAGTTGAAGATGTTGTTGTTCCAATTTAATTTTGGGCGCTCCGTGGCAAGGGAAAAAGTAGAGGTTTGTGTGGGGGTGAGAAGTGAGTTAAAGTGGAATACAAGCAGAAACTTGAAATAGTAATTCCTCAACAAAACAGTTGCTGAGTCTACATTTGGTTTCCCCCCCTGTGACCATCAAATCCAATAGACCAGGTTGGAAGAGGTGCAGGTGAACTTTGGTCTCATCTATTTTAGACTCTGGGGAATGTAAAGGGACAAATCTAAAACCTGCTTCATTTGCAGGGGGAAGTCCCAGGAAACATGAGTATTCTAGCAAATTCCAGAAACAGAAATGTGTGGAAGAAAGATGTGACAGGTTTTTGAATTGCATTGAAGCTGGCGAAAATGGTAGAAGGTGATGTTTTGGATCTGGGACTGGTGGGTGAAAAGGTGAGCACCAAGGAGATCCCATCACTGTTTTGAATCTGTTCCCTCTCAATCCTCATGCAGGGTCTCATCCTGAAATACCAACTTGCACCTTTTGTCTTCACAGATGCTGCTTGACTAGCTGAATTCTATTTGGGTTCTGTTGTTTTTAAGAAGCTAAGTAAGGGAAAAAAAATTATTTACTGCTAATTTAAAAGGCACAAATCCAAATATCAGCACCAAATCCATTTTCACTATGTTCTACATGATGCTTCAGAGTTTTGACAACTTTCAGTTCACTTTCGTTTGTTATTTGACAAGAAAGTTATAAGAGTGGGCACTTAGATTTTGATCTTTTTCCTTTGAAAATCAACTTTAAGTTGCAATTCCCAGACGACTGATTCTATTTTTTCCTTAAGAGGACAATAGACACAAATGGAAAGACATACAAAAAATAGCAATATTTAATATTGTGCAGCTATTTCTAAAACATTACTTCAACATAAAGTTTGGAACTAATTGAATGAAGCACAAAATCCTATCTTCAATTAATTGGAATGGTGATTAAAAAAAACTTTAGGCAGATGACTTAATTATTACAAAATATCCATTTTGCATAAATATCTTGCATTACTAATAGTATTCATTTACTTTACATTTACCATCACGCTTAACAGAGCATGGCTAAGACCATTACTTAACAATGGCATTTAAATAGTAGGACCAGAACTTTTATACCTCCATGAAGTGATACAATAATGTCCAATGAAGTACCAGGTTCAAAGCTGCCATTACTGGGTTTCACTCTGTATTTATCAGGGGCTGTTGTTCTAACCTATATTGGATAAAACACAGGGTTCAATATTATACCTATTTTCTTCCAATCTAGGAATCACAAAATACATCACAATCTCATCCAATAAATATAGGGAAAGAATAAGAACTAAATCCATATTTCTTCTGAAATATTTAAGAAATTTTGTTCTAGTTTCAGCTAATTTCTATAACTACAATTAAAAACATCTGTGAAAGCAAATTGATCATTATCCATTCAGTTTGACATAGAATAAAGAACTTGCCTTGAAAGCAACTGAATTCTTTGTCACATTGGTCAGAACAATCAAACATTTTGTTTCTCCACTTTCTTTTGAGCCAAAGTGAATATCTTCAGCTGGACTAGATTTCCCCCAAACAAAAAGAAAGAACAATTTAATATTTTGATTTGAGAAGATTGTATCTATAATAACGCTGATTACAGAACTCTTTATCATGACAAAAGAAAGTAGGAAAGGAAATTCACTGTCCTTATCCAGTCTGTCCGGTGTGATTCCAGACCCAAATCAAGTGTGGTTGAAAAGTAAATTGCCTTGAGTTTTACAAACTTAATCTCTTTTGGCCATATTACAGACGACTTCAATCACTGCTCCAGGTCAGGCGGGAATGGATCTGGTCGTCTTCAACATTGATTGTTTTGTCTCTTTGCATCATGTCAAATATGTGCTAAAAAACCCAATTACAATCTCTGAAATACTCTGTATTTCTCAATCTCAAAATCAACATTCAAGAAATACAAGGGATGCACAATGCTCAGATTGTACTCTCAGGTTCAACCCATGAACCCACAGCTATAAAAATAAACTTGCCAGTAAGTAACACTATTCTAAGGACATTGGTAGATAATAGCAATTGCAGGGAAGAGCAAACTGACAAGACTATGGGCAATTTAAACAACCAGAGCACAGGCCATTTAAACAAGACCCAACAATGCACAAGCAGTGGAGGGGAGAGGAGGGGGGTGGGGCACGGTGAAGGGGCTACAGGTCAACTTGGATGCCAGGCCCAGAGGCCTCTGCTCTTGACCATCCTCCTGGGAAAAGTGCAATCTTTGAAAAGTAAACAGGATGAACTCAGAGCCAGATTACATCAGGGAATGCTGTGTGATTGCTTCACCAAGACATGGCTGAACAAGGGCATTATGGACACAGCGCTACTTCCGGAGGGCTTCACCCTCCATCATGAAGATCAAGTGTTGTATATTTTTTTTGCAGAGGGAGTTTGCTGCCATCATCTTGGTCATTGTATACATTCTTCTCCAGGCTAACACTGAAGTGGGGGGAGGGGAAGTGTTACTGAGTACTGTGTGTAGCAGCCTTGAGACACATCCTGATCCCTTCCCAATCATTGTATGGGACATCAACCAGGCCAATCTTAAGAAGTCTCTATCACCAACACATTACCTACAAAACCAGAGGAGCCAACATGCTTGACCACTGAGATTCACTATACCACTATGAAGAACACCTACTGAGCCATCCCATGACTGAAAGGGCAAGTCTGATTACCTGCCCGTACTAATACCTCTGCCGTACAAGCAGAGACTGAAGACTTCAGCACTATTGAAAGTATAGACAAGTGATGCAGAGCAACGTTTGCTGGTCTGCTTTGAATCGGTGGACAGGACCATATTCAGGGATACATCCTCAAACTTGAATGAATATACCATGGCTGTCACCGACTTCAAGACCTGCATGGATTAAGTGTGTGTCCCAACCAGAAGCCGTAGATGAATCAAAAGATTTGCCACCTGCTGAGGCTGAGGTCAATGAGTTTAAGACCAATGATCCAGAATTCTTCAGGAAGCCCAGTTATGATCTATGATCTATGGAAGGCTATCTCAGCAAGCAAAAGGGCAATTCCAAGGGAACCTAGAGACATTCAGACACTCATCAGGGATTGCAGGCTATTAATCCTACAAGGCAAGGCCAAACCCCATAAATGGCTGCGATGTTTCACTACCCGATGAGTTGAACACCTTTTATGCCCACTTGAGAAGGAGAACTCAACAGAACCAATGAGAATCTCTGCAGAAGCAGACGTCCCTGATATCTGAATCCGAGGCCAATATCAGAACATTCTTCAAGAGGGTGAACCCTCACAAGCCATCAGGCCCTGATGGCATATGTAGCAGGGTACTGAAAAACCTGTGCCAACCAAATATCAAGAGTATTCATGGATATTTTCAATTTTTCATTGTTGCAAATCATGCTTCAAAAGAGCATCAATCATACTGGTGCCCAAGAGGAGAGTGAAGTGCCTCAGTGATGTCATCCAGTAGCACTCAGCTCCTGTGATGAAATGTGTTGAGTGGTTTATCATGGCCAATATAAACTTTTACCCAAGATCTGGACCTATTGCAATTTGCCTGCTGCCACAATTGCTCAGCAGATGCATTATCACTGGCTCTCCAGTCAGCTCTGGATCACCTAATCAATAGCAATATATACATTAGACTACTCTTCATTGACTATAGCTCAGGTTTCCATGCCTTCATCCCCTCAGTACTGGTTAACAAGCTCCAAAACCTGGACCTCTGCAACAAGTTCCTTGACTTCTTCATCAGAAGCAGTATGAATCAGAAACAACATCACCTTCTCACTGATAATCAAAACAGGCGCACCACAAGGATGCATGCTTAGTCCACTGCTCTACATCTAAAAGTGTGCGGCTCAGCACAATTCAAATATCATCTACGAACTTATCGATGACACCACGGTTAATGGCAGAATCTCAGACAGCAATGAGGAAGTGTACAGGAGGGAAATGGATCAGTAACAGAACCTCCAAGACCATCACACTGAGCATGGGGTCCCCCCCAGGGCTGCGTGCCGAGTCCACTGCTGTTCACTCTGCCAACCCACGACTGTGCAGCTAAACACAGCTCAAGCCACATCAACAAGTTCACTGTCGCCATGACTGTGGTGGGCCTAATCAGTAAGAATGACGAGTCAGCATACAGAGATGAAGTGCAGTCACTAATGGACTGGTGCAGAGCCAACAACCTGCATCTTAACGGTTTTTTAAAAAACCAAAAGAGATGGTTGTCAACTTCAGGAGGGCCCAGGGGACCAGTCTCTGCTGACCATTGACTACTCCACTGTTGACAATGTCAAGAGTATAAAGTTCTTTTGGAGTACACTTGGTGGAGAATCTCACCTGGTCCCTTAACACCAGCTGCATAGCCAAGAAAGCCCAAGCAGTGCCTCTACATCCTGCGATGGCTGAGGAAAATTCATCTCCCACCCTCCATCCTCACTACATTCTACAGAGAATGTAATCGAGAGCATACTGTGCAAGTGCTTCACAGTATGGAATCTGTACCTCCTTGGACTGCAAGACCCTGCAGAGGATAGTGAAATCAGCAGAAAAGATCATTGGGGCTCTCTTCCTACCTTGAAGGACATCTACAACACTCAATGCAAGCAAAAGGCAATAAACATTGTGAAGGACTCCACACACTCCTTATACAAACTGTTCTCTCTTCTGCCATCTAGTAGGAGGTATTGTAGCACTCACGTCCAGATTGGGTAACAGTTTCTTCCCCCACCCCTCCACCACCTCCCCAGCTGTCAGACTCCTGAATTTCCAGAACATGTGGATAGAGTATCGTGGACTTTTTACTGTATACCTCTTAATCTTTTAATTTTTCAATGTGTTTAACTTCTATTCTACCTTATAGTTATGTAAATATGCTCCATGGTCCTGAAAATATGCTATTCCGTCTACACCATGCCAGCATAGTATGAATGATAAAGGTGACTTGACATATCACTTAATCTCTCCTTGTGGCTTGAGAGGAACATGGTCATACTCCACGTGAAGCGAATGACTTCATTCAAAGATGATTGTTTGGATGAAGGATTACAGTAGCTAGAATCCAAATTTAAAAACTAGAATGATAATCTCTATTAATTTTTTCGCAACAAGCACCTGGTAAATAAAAGCAGGCTGAGATTTAGATCTGACAGAGATCTATTTCAATTCCTAGATTTGGAACATCTCCTCCATAATCTCCATCAGTGCCAGAGCACTACAGGGCAGCGTACTTAGCCACCTGCTCTGCTTGCTTTTCATCTATGACCGTGTGGCTACGTACGACAACCACATCATCTACAAATTTGCTGCTGATACCATAGTAGCGAGTTGTACAGAAAGGTGCACTGAGTCAGTACACAGGAGGAAGATTGAAAACTTGGCTGAATGGTGTATGGACAACAACCTCACATTCAATGTCACTAAAACCAAGGAGCTGATTGTAAAATGAGGAAGGGAAAACCAGAGGTGTATGATCCAATGATCATTGGTGAATCAGAGGTTGAGAGGGTGAGGACCTTTCCTGGGCCCAACATGTTAATGTCAATGTGAAGAAAGCACATTAATGCCTCTACTTCAAGAGTTTACAGGTTTGGTATAACATCGGAAACTTTGACAAACTTCTGTCGATGTGCAATAGAACGTGTGCTGACCTGCTACATCACAGCCTGGTATGGGGGCACCAATACCACTGAGTCAAAAGCAAAAAGATAGTAGACATAGCCCAGTACACCACAAGACCCCCCCCCCCCACCCCACCACCATTGAGAAAATTCAAATAGAACACTGACGTCAGAGACTAGCATCAATTATCAACAATCACACCATCCAGGATATGCTCTGTTTTCACTGCCATCAGAAAAGAGGTGTAGGTGCTATGAGACTTGTTTCACTAGGTCTAGGAACAGTTGCTAGGCTCCAAAACAACAATCTCAGAGACTCATTTAAGAACTCTTGCTTTGCACATTACTGTATATTTCGGCGTACAAGTCGAGTCGTGAAACCCAAAAATATCTAAAAAAAAATGGTCAACTTGTATGCTGGATATACGTTTGAGATCTTAAATTCAACTCAAAATCCAATCTGCACCGATCCAGTGTACGTCGACCCTTGAAAAACCCGACTGCGACAGATTTTCATTGAGATTTTTATTGGAAACAATTAGCACCCTTCAAATCGCTATCATTGTCTGAAAACAACACATTTAGAACCCTTCAAAATCACTCTTGCTATTGTCTGAACCAAAGATGGCAGCAAGCACATCCATACTCTCACTGTTTAAACAGTCATCATATGGGTCCCAGTCTGTATCTGATGAGATGGTTTCAGCTTCATCAGTGTCCCACAATAAATTTTCCATGCCTTCAATTGCAGAAGAGATGTCACACTTTTTAAAAACAATTTTATCAGTCTTTAACTTTGTCTCACGCCTTGAGCATGAAGTTACAAAACATATCCAAGTGATGCAGTATGCACTACCCCGCCTTTTGTAAATGACTTTTGTGCACTCGACATCCGTGTATTCCATTTCTCACGCACATGATTTTTGAATGGTTTATCCAAGCAGACATCGAGAGGCTGCAATATAGACGTTAAACCACGTGGGATAACTGCATCCAAGTATTATGTAGTGCTAATCAACTTGGTGTTCTCAGTTAAGTGGCTAATAAACATATCCCAGACCAGCAAACTCTGTTCTTTGTGTAAACCGCCTGGCCGCATGTTCCACACATTGTCTATCCATAGTTTTACACCATTTTCATCCATTCATCTTCATGACAATGTACAACGATACCTGCAGGGAATTTAATTTTTGGTTTAATTTTGCACTTGAAGATTACCATGGGTCTCGACTTTATTCCTGTTGGTCATGCACGATAACACCATGGTAAACCTGGTCCTTTTGTGGCATGTACTTCTGGTTTGCACCGTTTTAACACCTTTAGATTCCACTGTTCTATTGTCTATCATGTCAAAATTCATGGGGGTTTTGTCCAGGTTTCTGAGATGTACCAATGCAAACAGGTGTTTCTGTCGGTTCCGTATAATAAACTGGTGAAAACTTACAACTTTATGATCATGGATGTTTTGGTAGTTTCGGCGCAATTTTTTTTTTTGGCGTAATACCAGATTTTTCCTGTTCATGAAATGATTGCACCAGCCTTTTGTAGCCTCAAAATCATCCCTGAGGTTTGGATGCCACTTGGCCCACTGCAGTGCAAATGTTACTTTATTTCGGGTGACTATGTAGCAATCTTCCCTCTGTTCACATCTCCATTCTGCAACGTGATTTTCCAACTCTGGCCAATGAGTGATTTCTTTTCTCAAAGAACGTTGCCTTTTTGATATATTTTTTTTTAAAGTCTCTTCTTTCTTCCTCCAATCTCTTACCAACTTCTCATGCCCATCAAATTTTCTTGCAGCAGTTCAATAGTTGGCTTTCTTGGCCATTTTTATATCTTTGAACTTAAATCTCGCTTTATATTTTCGTCGCGTGCTGCATTGTGTGATAGCAATCACCTCCAACTAACACCCAGCTGATCAATCTGCGTGATCTATTGGGGGGGGGTGTGGGTCAATGTCTATGTCGGTGAATGGCACATCATGAGCTTTTGATGGGGGGGGGGGGCGGTCAAAGTCAAGGTATATGCCAGTCCCATCCATGGCATCACGAGCTTTTTGCGGTGGGGGGGTGGGGGGAGGTCAACTTATACACTGCATACACCATAAAAATTAAAATGAGGCTTAAAGAGGGGGTTGGTCAACTTGTATGCCGAAATATATGGTACTTATTACCAAATATTTATTATTTTCTTTATTGCAGTTTGTTTACATTTCTTTATTTAATTACACATCTCATTTTTGTATACACCATTTCTTAAGTAGTTTTTTGCACTAGAAATTCTGCCAAGGCTGCAGGGTTGTATGCGATGACATGTATGTACTCTGACAATAAATCTGAACTTGAACTTTGACCACTAGCAATCATTATCTTGGACAGTCCAAGACCAAGCAAATTAAATAAAGCAGGCAGGGTTCTGAAGAGAAGAAATTCAGAGATCAAGTGAAAGGATAAAGTGGTTGTGCAGAACAGCAAGAAGATAACTGGGATCTGTTCAGATGGGCCAGTGCACACAAGTATAGCAATATGCCTCTAAGTAGAGTCAGGCCAGAAAAAAAAGATACCAAAGCTAAAACTATTGAATGCACATAACACTCAAACATGAAATGGGTATTATGTGTACCTTCTAGCATTATCTCTAATGTTGTCACTCCACAGATGTTGCACACACTGCTGGGTATTATCAACATCCGGTTCTATTTCATATGTCCAACAATAGCAATTTTTCAACTTATTGCCATGATCTTCAAGTGAGAGGTGAAATGATCCATTTGTGTTTGGGGGCGGGGTGGGGGAGACAGCTCTGATGGCAAAGGAAGGGATAAACACCGGGGAGAGAAATTTCTTTGTTCTGAAAATCAACTATCGGAATCAATTTGGGTGGAAAAAATTTCCTTCCAATAATTCTGTAAAGAGGGACAGGACCAAAACATATGTGTAAGGGAAGCTATTTCCAATTGACATTTATCACATATAGGATCGATATGAAAATAAAAGCGATGGAGTTTATCTTTAGACATATGAGCTCTATGAACAACTTTAAACTGTATCAGTGAATGTTTTGCACATAGAGAAGAGGAGTTTACCAGTCGCAGAATTTTATTCCAATTTTCATTGGAAATATGAAGGTTGAGTTCTCTTTCCCAATCATTTTAAACTTTCCAAAAGTCCCAGAATTTATTTTTTCCATTATATCTACCGTTTTGAATATTGATTTACAACCACATCCCATTACTGCAATTTTTGGATTACCTATGATAGATTTGACTTATTTATCTCTTCCTGCGGATCGTATGATTGCTTTTCTTACACTAATGGCTAGAAGATCTATACTATTGAATTGGAAAGAGGTTAATCCTCCCACTGTTTTCCAATGGTTTACCCAAACTATACTATGTTTAAATTTAGAGAAAATTAGAAACTCTGTCTATGAATCCCCTTCTAAGTTTGAGTTAACCTGGCGACCATTTATTCAATATTTTCATTTGTTGTGAGTTGATCTGGCTCTGTTTTCTTTTTATGATTATGTATGATAATTGGGCTGTTAGATGAGATCGGAGTGATCGGCATGGTTTAGCTATATCGGTAGGTTTTTTTTTAAGTTTTTAATTCAGATTTGTTTTTTCTTCCTTTTTGGGGTTTTTTTTTCTCTTTTTTATATATTTTTATTAATTATATCATTTTTTTTAGAGATAGTTCATACTCTAAACTGATTTAAAATTTTTTTATGATATATTTTTATTCTGCAATATTATTGTTTAATATCTCTGTATTAATTCGTTATTTGCTATGTATTTTTCATATCTCTTTGAACTGTATGTGTTTATAAATTATAATAACAATAAAAAGATTGGAAAAGAAAGGAATCAATTTGGGTGAAGCCAAGCAACAGGAAAGTGGTGCTTAAGCATAATTTCAGAGTACTGTATATTGAAAATATATGGATATAAATAGCAAAGAAATAGTAGCAGCAGTGGCTATCAAATTTATGATCAAATTAAAGGAAAAGGCACGTGGATTAGAAGGTTAACTGGCCACTGTGAATTTTCCTTATTTTGGTGAAAGGGAGAATCTGGTGGGGATACAAGAGAAGTTTGAAAGAGACATAATAATTACAAGGGCTTCTATGCAACAGAAAAAGATCAGAAGTTAATTTAGATTCCTTCTTTAACAGAGACAGAAGAAATTATATTGGGGAATTGGGAAATGGCAGTTAAATTAAACAAGCATTTTTTTGTCCGTCTTCACTGAAGACCTCCTGGAAATAGTGGAGCTCTACAGTAAATCAAGCACTCTTAAGACATTAGCATTAGTGAAATAGTTGTTTGAGAAATTAGTGGGCACAATTGAATAAATCACAAGGACACCAATCTTTGTATTTTAAAGATGGCAGTTATGGAGACAGTAAATATACTCAGTGAAATTTTACAAAATTCCAGAGGTTCCTACAGATAAAAAAGCTTAACCCCACTATTTAAGAACACCGAATTTCATGACTTGTTTATGAAAATAAATTTTGATTTTGATAAATAGCCCAATTAGAAGGCATCAGTGGTAGGGAAAAATACCTGAAATCTATTACTGAGAAAATGGCAACAGCAAATAACAAAATGTCAACATGCTCAGCAATGATTGAAATTTTGATGTTGTAACTGACAAAACAGATTAAAGGTAAACTAATTAATAATGTGTAGAATGCTTCTGATGAAGGGCCATACAAGAAATTAAAAACAAAACCTAATAATTAAATTAAATGATATATTCATGGTGGACAGAAAACAGAGGAACAGATGGACCAGAGTCTGGTCTCTCTACTTACAGGGTGCACATGCAATGGAGAGGACAGCTGAGTCTCACCTGACAAATTCCTAGTGTATTTCTAACAATCCATATCATTTCTTGTTCCAGCACCTGGAAGACATCCTGGCTATTCTGGCAAAAATCACCAAACCATCCCTCCATCAGAACTACTTGGTCAGTGCATACCATCATGATCTGCATACATTTTGCCCATTTTCCTCCACATCTTTTCATTAAATACTAAAAGCAAAGACAGTTAATGATACCAGCACTCAATTGCTATTAAACCACTGACAATACCAATCATGAAACTCAGTTAATTAAGCAATCAAAAGACAGAATAACCGAATCACCATAAAATACTGCCTGGATTGCATATTTAATTTACACTGCCATGAGAAAGGATGAGTAAATGTAACCAAATATTGTACCTTATTTGAAGCAATGATCCTCTAAAAACTGTTTGTGGTTTCTTCACCGATTTTGCCTTCAAATCTGATCGTTCATTATCAAAGGAAACCTGCATGCAAAACAAAACATGAAGAGGAAGTTATTAATTATATTCATTTTATTTTATTTCCAAATGAGAAAAGTTATGCAGAATTTTAGATGAATTTTAAAGTCAAATCCAAAAGAGGAAATAGAGTGAAAAAACATCAGATTTATTGTCAGAGTACATACATCACATACAACCCTGTGGTTCCTTTTTTCCTGCAGGCATGGCAGAATTTCCACTAATTGGTAGTGAAAAAATAAACTGTACACAGCATAAACATGTAAACGAGTTTTTAAAAAAAAACTAACCAGATAATGAATGTAAACAAACTAACTGCACAATACAGAGAGAATAACGGAAAATTAATAAAGTGCACAAGAGTCTTTAAATGAGTCCCTGATTGCGTTGTCATTGAGGAGACTGATGGAGGTGTAACAGCTGTTCCCAATCCTGGTGCTGAGAGTCTTGTGGCACCCACACCTCTCTCCTGATGGAAGCAGTGAGAACAGAGCATTTGCTGGATTGCTGCTGGCCTCCGATGAAAATATTCACTGTGGATGTACTCAATAGTGGGGAGGTTTGCCTGTTATGCCCTAGGCTGTGTCCACTACCTTTTGCAGGGCTTTATGCTCCGGGGTATTGGTGTCCCCATACCAGATTGTGATGCAGCTGGTCAGCAAACTTTCCACCACACCTCTGTAGAAATTTGCCAGGGTCTCTGGTGACATATCTAACCTCCACAAACTCCAGAGGAAGTAGAGGTGCTGACGTGCTTTCTTCACGTTAAGAATGGCGTGTTGGGTCCAGGAAAGATCGTCTGAGATAGTGACTCCCGAGAACCTAAATTTGCTCGCCCTCTCTACCTCTGATCCCCCAATGTTCACTTCATTGCATACTTTGGTTTTCCTTTCCTGAGGTCAATAATCAGCTCCTTGGTTTTGGTGACATTGAGTGCAGGGTTGTTGTTGGTGCACCATTCAGGTACGTTTACAATCTCCATCCTCTATGCTGACTCATCCCTTCCTATAAACAACCCACTAGTGTGGCATCATCGGGAAATTTGTAGGTGTTACTATCACCATTGCATTTATTAAAAGCCAGCATCCAGATGTGTAGATGGATTATAAAAAAGTTGTACAGCACTAGGAGTTCACTTGTTCAGATTATATAGAATGAAAGCCTCGAGGTACTGCATTTTTCAAGTATAACTGCCACATTTACAAATATTAAATGTCTTTTTGTGCTTTAACAAGAAAAATAGAGGACATTTTAAATGCATCAATTTTGATAATATATTAACTTGCAACACAAAAATTGCTTAGCTTTGGCAATTTCTGTTGGCTCTTTATATAACCCCATAACATATAATGGAAATCAAATATTGATGAAAATGCAGGGTTGAGCATTGATCATCCGCACTGCATATTTTTCAGATCCATATCCAATTTTCTGAAATCTTCAGGGACATGGAAAAGAAAACTCATTGAAGCAGAACTGTTTGCCAGTGGGGATGGTACGGATGGCGCAACACCAGAGTTCGAATCCTGCGCTGTCTGTAAGGAGTTTGAATGTTCTCCCTGTGGGCTCCTGTTTCCTCCACTGTTTGAAACCTACCAGGGTGTGTTAATTAGATACAAATGGGGCAGCATGGACTTGAGGGATGAAATGGCCTGTTACCCCCATGCTGTAGGTCTCAATTTTGTTTAAAAAAAGTAAAATTTAATTCATGCACCCCCATTTTCAATGGCCCACCTTTCCAAAGTGAGAGGAAAAAATAGTGGATGCAACCTTCACAAGCACATCTAGTCATTTCAGATGCTGGATGATGAATGTCAAAAGCCAAGGCCCAGGAAGATTACAAGAAATGAGAACGTGTAAATGGAGAGAGGTAGACGTTATGACCCATAAACAATAGTGAAAAATCAGATCAATGAGGTGCAAATTTCATCAATTATCAAGATGGAGCACAAGTTTAAAACTACTGATTTCTGCCTGGACCCTACGCTGCAAATGCTGGAGTGATATTGTGCTCATCTATTGTCTACTTCGATGCAACAGAGTGAGAATAGAAATCTCCCTTTTGGGTGAAGACACATGAAATGTTACTTTTTAAATAATCAGCTCTCCAATCATTTGACTTGCAGCAAGGAGGGAGGAGGGATTGTACGGATTGTGTTAAGCAACACAAAGTACAAAATCCAAATTTAAATCTAGGACTCACGAAAAACTATTGTTTTAAAAAGCCAGGACGATATGCAAACTATAGAAATCCCACCTGAAATGTTTCTTATGAACAAATGCAATTAATGGAAACACCCTCAAACCAAATGGAAACTAATTATTTTCGCTAGACTGAAAACAAACATGGCATACAGTATTATAGCATATTATAGAAACAGAAACAAGTCATTCAGCACCCAAGGCTATTCCAAAAATATCAAAGCTAATCTGGCATGATATTCTATTTCCTTCACTCTGAAATTTTCTAATATACTTATTTAACCAACAGCTATCAATCATAATTTAGAAAACAGCCACATTCTAGTTCCAATATGCTTAGCTCAGTGGGGGAGGGGGGGGGGGACCTTTGGATCTCATTTCAAAGACCACCACTTTTCCAGCCTCAGCCATTTTTCCCTCCACATATTGCCCATTTCAGAATTCTTCTCAAAATATATAAACTTCTCCTAGTTCAGGACAACATTTTTTAAAACTTATCCTGAATGTTTTAAGGTCAATATAATGGAAATAGAAACCATAACCAGGCCAAGACAAATAAATCCATCCAGTCCTCTCACAGTAAATAAGGAATCCAAGAACTTCCCTCAGAGCATCAAAAACATTCTGGCTTCTCCTGCTCAGAACCAATATAATATTACATTAAATATTAATGGTCATCAAGGGAGCTCTGTCTATTCATCCTATAAACATTATAACTTCATTCTCTGGCTTATTAAATTTACTAGGTTCCACCTTTGACTTGTTTCTATTTTCACTCCAGCTCTAGAAGTTTATACCCATTTTTACAGCTCAAAAACGTAAGAATGCACTCTTTTTCAAGTCAAGCACTTGGTTGTGTGTTGTGATCTTACTTGAATGTACCTTTAACAGGCCCACAATCCTCTTGGTGAATAATTTAGAATACAAGATGTGAAAAATAGACACAGGAGTAGGCTATCTGGACCAATAACCCTGCTTCACCATTCAACAAGACCATGGCTGATTGGGCCACGAACTGCTTCACTTGCACTTAATTCTTGGATTACTCAAAAACCTGTCTCTTATATAATCCAATGAGGCAGCCTCCACTACTTCCTTGGAAAAAGAACTCCAGATTCACTACTCTCTGGGTGAATCAGTTCCTCCTCATCGGTTTTAATCTACTCCCCTGAATTGAGGCTATGTTCCCTAGTTCTAGTCTTACATGCCAGTGAAAACATCCACCCTGTTCCTGTCTTATCTATTCATTTCATAATTTTATGCATTTCCATTAGATTCGCCCCTCAACTTTCTAAACTCCGAGTATGGGCCGAAGCTACTTAATCTTTCAGACACATTAATTTTTGGAATCTGGTGAATCTTCTCTCCACCACCTCTAAAGCCATCTTCCTAGTACATTTATAGAATTATTTGGTGTTGTCCAGCTCATTAAAAAGTTCTGCACATTGTCCATTTCTTCTCAATAACATTTTGAATGCTTCTGTGGTTTTTATTACATTCAATCTGCACATTTGTCCTCCCATGTAAAATTTTCTTTTAATCTTTCAGCTACCCCTGACTTTGTGATCTGGGCTATTGAACAATAGAAGCTTTGCAAAATTATACTGCATTTTCTTTCCTTCATAAATTAGCTTTATCAATTGTTAGTGACCAAGATTACACAACTCTAGGCTGTTGAGGGCTCATGACCTTTATCCACCTAATTCACCCACGTTTTATATTTGTTTTCGATTTAGCTTTACAGACACCTGTCCATCCATCACGTTGTCAATATAGTAATCCCACAACTTGCATAGCAAAAATACACAAAATTATATGTAAACAAATGTTTCCGATTTTAGGAAAGGGAACTCAAGAAAGTCCTGAAAGCTTAATGATCATTGCAGATTTGAAATTATCTGATTTAGTGAGACAACAATTCAAGTTCTACCTTTTTAGGTTTCAGCATAGATTCTTCATTGCAATTAGTATCAACAATTTCTTTGCAGATCCCATCTCCTTTTTCTTTATCATCCAATTCATCTTCACCTGGGATTGGGCCATTTTCACTGATGGGAGTTTGAAAATCATCATCTGGCAATGGTGGGTAGCTGTATTTAAAAGGATCCTAAAAGAAGAATTGTTAGAGATTATTTTTTTTTATATACATGAAAACAATATTTATACATTTCCATTTCTTATGACATTGGATGCCATTTGCTATTCAAATGTTGAGCAAATCTATCAATCTCTTTCCTCTCACATTTCTCCATAATTAATGCATGCAGTGGGCTGCTGGTGACTTGAGGAGAGTAATCTGCGGAAGGTGTAGGCTGCTGGAGACTGTCATCGGAGACTTGCGTTGGGCTGCAGACCACTGGAGACTGGCTCAAACTGACTGGTGGAGTACCAGGTGTGAAGAGGTGTCAAAGGTTTAGATCTGGAGCTCAGGCAGCCAATAGTTTGGACTGGACTATGTGGCTCCAGAAGTGCTGAAGGTGAATCTATGAATACTCAGTCACTTGGGGTGGGGAGAACAACTTTCTTTCTTTTGTTTCTCTCTCTCGGACCACAAGTCTGACTGTAAGAGACGCTTGGCCAATTCCTGCTGGTGGCAAATCTGTCTGCCTTGCAGCAGGAAAAAAGAAATTTCATGTAATATGACACTATTTTATTATTATGATAATATCTTCCATCTAATCTACAATCTCAGATGCAGACTAAATCATCTAATTTGCTGCCATACTCCTGGAGGGAGACTGCAGCAGCCAATTAATCTAATAATCAGCAAATCTTTCAGATGAGAGAGGAACCTCTAGCATCAGATAGAAATCGGAAAATGAGAGGTGTCTCACAGAAAGCACCAGTAGTCAGGTTCAAACACTTGTCGTTAAGAGTTATAAGGCACCACCTGCTATGTCACTATGCAGCATGCTCTAAGGGAAGGGTTTTTTTTGTAAAAAGAAAACACCTTCAGTTTGAAATAAGCACACAAAAGCAAACTGCATGTTCACTACAAACCCATCATAAATAGTAGACCAGTAACAGTAAATCTTGAACAACATTCTTAATGGAGAATAAAAGCCATGGGGATTGTTTTTATGCTTAAACTTAGTAAAATTAATTTGGTTTCTATCAAAATATTTGACCAGTTGCAAAAGTTTCAGAAGTTACATTCCTTCAAAAGGTTTGTTTATCAACCACTATAGTGCTGTGATGTAAATCTTGATTGACGAAATATTAAAACACGTTTTATTTTAATGTTGCAAGATCACCTTAATCTCCAAAATAATAATTATTACATTGATAAAACTAAGTAAATAGCCATTTACTGTATTCACATTATTTTTTCAAAGCCACGGGGAGCCACGGCAGAGGGATGAAAGAATCGCATGCAGCTCTGGAGTCGCAGGTTGCAGAACCCTGCACTAGGATAACTGAATATTTGTTACCTCTCTATCTTAATTTTTTTTTAATTCAATTAACTTCACCATTATGTTTTTTTTAAAACAACAAATACTTGTTCAGTGCAATGTTTATGACAAACTCAATAGATAATTATCTTTTATCATCTTTATAATTGAACATTGGTGGTATACAAAGGTAATGGAAAAACACAACCAAGGTCACATCATCATTGCAAAAGTATTAAATGTAGAGCATAACTACTACAAAAAAAATTACTCATTCTACTTCTCCAAAATTTACATCATTTAAAGTCATTGTGGACAATCATAAGCTTTTTATTCCTTAAGTTGCCTAATTGAGATCATCAAGAAAGGTCATACAGTGCCTTCCATAATGTTTGGGACAAAGACACAGATTTTCCTTTATTTGCCCCCATGTTCCACAGTTTTAAATTTGTAATCTATCAAGTTACATGTGATTGAAGTGACATAAATTTTATTATAGGGTATTTGTGCACATTTTGGTTTGACCATAGAAATTACCCCTCATTTTAGAGCACCATAATATTTAGGACATAGCAATGGTATGCAGATTAAAGTAGTCAGGTTTAATGCTTTGATGCATATCTCTTGCATGCAATGACTGCTTGAAGTCTGTGATTCATAGACATCAACAGGTGCTGAGTATCTTCTCTACTGATACTTTACCACATCTCCACTGCAGCCATCTTCAGCTCCTGCTCATTTCGGGGGCTTTCTCTTCAGCATATGCAAGGCATTACTCAATTGGATTTAGATCAGGTGACTGACTTGACCCTTCAAGAATTTTTCAGATTTTTGCTTTTAAAAACCCTTTTTTTTAAGCAGTGTGTTTGGGATCATTGTCTTGCTGTAGGATGAAGCGCCTTTCAATGAGTTTGGAGGTATTTGCTTGAACTTGAGCAGATAAGATTTTTCTGTACACCTTAGAATTCATTTTGTTACTGCTATCAACAGTTGCATCATCAATGATACAAGTGTATTTGTGGTAGCCATACATGCCCAGATCATAACACTCCCATCACCACGTTTCACAGATAAGGTGGCAGGCTCTGGATCTTGGGCAATTCCTTTCTCCATCCTGACTTTGTCCTTGCCATCATGCTGACGGTCTCATCTGTCCTCCAAGATCTTTTTCCAGAATTCTGCAGACTCTTAAATACTTCTTGGCAGAACGTAATCTGGCCATCCAGTTTCCACAGCTGACTGGTGGTTTGCATCTAGCAGTGTAGCCTCTGTATTTCTGATCATGAAGTCTTCTGCAGACAGTGGTAATTGACACATCCACCCTGCCTTCCAGACCGTTTCTGATCGGTTGGACAGACATTTAGGGATTTTTATTCATTATGATGAGAACTCTCTGTCATCAGCAGTGGAGGTCTTCCTTGGCCTACCAGCCCCTTGGAGTACTTAGCTCACTAGCATACACTTTATGCATTACAGGTGTATCACACTTTATGCATTACAGGTGTATCACACTTTATGCATTACAGGTGCATCACACTTTATGCATTACAGGTGCATCACACTTTATGCATTACAGGTGCATCACACTTTATGCATTACAGGTGCATCACACTTTATGCATTACAGGTGCATCACACTTTATGCATTACAGGTGCATCACACTTTATGCATTACAGGTGCATCACACTTTATGCATTACAGGTGCATCACACTTTATGCATTACAGGTGCATCACACTTTATGCATTACAGGTGCATCACACTTTATGCATTACAGGTGCATCACACTTTATGCATTACAGGTGCATCACACTTTATGCATTACAGGTGCATCACACTTTATGCATTACAGGTGCATCACACTTTATGCATTACAGGTGCATCACACTTTATGCATTACAGGTGCATCACACTTTATGCATTACAGGTGCATCACACTTTATGCATTACAGGTGCATCACACTTTATGCATTACAGGTGCATCACACTTTATGCATTACAGGTGCATCACACTTTATGCATTACAGGTGCATCACACTTTATGCATTACAGGTGCATCACACTTTATGCATTACAGGTGCATCACACTTTATGCATTACAGGTGCATCACACTTTTTGCATTACAGGTGCATCACACTTTTTGCATTACAGGTGCATCACACTTTTTGCATTACAGGTGCATCACACTTTTTGCATTACAGGTGCATCACACTTTTTGCATTACAGGTGCATCACACTTTTTGCATTACAGGTGCATCACACTTTTTGCATTACAGGTGCATCACACTTTTTGCATTACAGGTGCATCACACTTTTTGCATTACAGGTGCATCACACTTTTTGCATTACAGGTGCATCACACTTTTTGCATTACAGGTGCATCACACTTTTTGCATTACAGGTGCATCACACTTTATGCATTACAGGTGCATCACACTTTATGCATTACAGGTGCATCACACTTTATGCATTACAGGTGCATCACACTTTATGCATTACAGGTGCATCACACTTTATGCATTACAGGTGCATCACACTTTATGCATTACAGGTGCATCACACTTTATGCATTACAGGTGCATCACACTTTATGCATTACAGGTGCATCACACTTTATGCATTACAGGTGCATCACACTTTATGCATTACAGGTGCATCACACTTTATGCATTACAGGTGCATCACACTTTATGCATTACAGGTGCATCACACTTTATGCATTACAGGTGCATCACACTTTATGCATTACAGGTGCATCACACTTTATGCATTACAGGTGCATCACACTTTATGCATTACAGGTGCATCACACTTTATGCATTACAGATGTATCTGGATCACAGACAAGATGCCTGTCAACTTCCGTGATTACCTCATCGTGGCTCTCTACAAAAATAAGGGAAGCAAAATCAAACTGTGTAAACTACATGGGTATCTCACTGCTGTCTATTGCAGGCAAGATTTTTCGCTTGCATCCTCCTGAACAGACTTATCACAGTCTCAGAAAGGAATTTTCCAGAGGCGCAGTGTGGCTTTTGGCCAGAATAGAGTACAGTGGACATGATATTTTCTGCGAGACAAGTTCAGGAGAAGTGCATTGAGCAGAACAAGTCCCTTTACTCTGGATCATCCCAAGATGTTATGGATGCCCAAGGAAATTCATAAAAATGACAGAATGGCAGGACAGGTCTTCTGCAGTGGAAATACAGCACCTCAATTTCCCATTTCTAATGGTGTGAAGCAGGGTTGTGTACTAGCTCAAGTCTTGGTCAATCGGTTTTTCACTTACATGTGGTCACGTGCTGTCCAAAGTCTTAAGGAGGGAATGTCCATCAGGTACCAATTGGACAGCTCTTCCTTTGTTCTTCACCACTTGAATGTACGGACCAAGTGCCTCTACACAGTCATTCAAGAAAGCCTTTTTGCTGATGACTGTGAGCTCTTGGCACACAAAGATAATGATCTATAGTTAATGCTAAACAAATTCTCAGATGCTGCTACGTTCTTTGGCCTGATCATCAACCTGAACAAGATTGAACTACTCCATCAGTCCATGCCAAACATGAACCCCATAAAACCAAAAATCACTGTTGACGACACCCATCTTAAAATACTTAAGGAGCATCATCTTGGACAAAGAAATTGACTCCAGGATCAGCAAGACCAGCCAGGGTCTGGGGAGGCTACGTACCAGAGAGGTACATCCACATCTCCACAAAGCTGAAAGTCTACAGAGCCATGGTCATCCCTCCTCTCCCATATGGATGAGACCTGGACTCTGTACCGATGTCACATCAAGCAACTAGAGAAATTCCACATTCGCGCCATCTGTTCCATCCTTCCATCCATTGGCAAGACTATGTCTCCAACTTGGAGGTCTTGGGTCACGCAAAGTCCATGAGTCCCTGATTATCAGAGCCCAGATACGGTGGGTTGGACAGGTCATCAGAATGGATGACCTCCGTTTGCCTCACCAGCTGCTCTATAGTGAGCTGAAGGCCAAAAGGAGACCTCAAGGTCATCCATGCAAGAGCTATAAAGATGCTGTGAAGGAAACCCCACACTACTGTGGAATCCTGACAAGAGAACTAGAAGCTGCGGCTGCTGACAGGTTCCATTGGTGAATCCTGTGTGATGAAGCCTACATCAGCTTCAAAGACAAGCGCTGTCAAAAACTGGTGGAAGGCCGTGAACGGCGTTGCAAAGCAGCAGCCACAGTTATTACAAAAACGGCCTCTGGTGCCACCATTGTGCTAGACTTTGCGCTTCCAGACTGGAACTGCAAAGTCACCTTCAAGTCCACAGAAGCAGCGCTGACATTTGCTGATTCAGACTGCAAGGAGAGTGTGGGAAGAGGTAGAGCTGCGGACCCAGGTAATTTTCCCAGCCTGATATTTTTATACCACTGGTTCATGCAAGGGTTCTTGGGAAAATTTATTGGGAATCCCCATTTTACATGGCAGTGTGAAAAGGCCTACTGGCACAACTCTGGCCCTCATGTTAAAAAAAAAATGGCAACTACAGACTCCAAAGGTAATCAAAAGCTTAGATGCAATCCTTGCTCTCAGACTTGTACCAATGAAGCAATTAAACATGAGCAATCACAAACACCTGTGAAACCAAACATTATGGTGCTTTGAAATGGGAGATCTGTAATTTCTACATGGTCAAATCAAAATTTGTACAACAGTTCCCAGAGCACTTCCAACTGTGTGGGGGATTATGGGTAAGGAAGACAGCCATTGCTCTGCTGAGTTTTGAGCCGCAGAGAGCTCCCCCGTAAGCTGAAGTGGCCCGGTGCGGCTGTCCCAGCCCGCGCCAGCCCCCACTGACAGTCCCCCGTTGCCCCTGACTTGGGGGGGAGAGGGGTTGAGTGGGGAGATGGGTTGCGGGCTGACGGCATCATCAGCCCGTCCCAAAACAGCTGCTTAGCGCGGCTGTACATTCAGATTGATCGGCAGAGGGCTGCACTGCGGAGATTATCCCTCTCTGAGAGGAGTTGGAATATGCGGCTTGAACAGCTATGGATGTACCTGTATGAGTGATGAGACTAGGTCTCTTATGGCATTAAAGCAAAACCATTCTCTGCAAATGGTTACACACAACAAAATAGCACAGTACAAGACCGTAGGGACCACTCCCTCCGTGACTTCCTTGTGCACCCTTCCTTCCCCACCCATCGCCCCCTGACCCCCCAGCACCTTCCACTGTGGTTGTAGGAGGTGTAATACCTACACCCACACCTCCTCCCTCACCACAGTCTGAGGTCCCTAACAGTCCGTGAAGCAGCACTTCACCTGTACCTCCAAAGAACTCATTTACTCACTCTCTGTGTCCTTCTCTACATCGGAGTGACTAGTCGCAGATTAGGAGATTACTTCGCACAGCACCTTCTCTCCATCCACAACAAAAGCGACCTCCCTGTAGCCAACCATTTCAATTCTGAGTCACACTCTCAAGCTCACATGTCTGTCCATGGCCTTTCATGCTACTCCACCCTGCAGATTGGAGAAACAACACCTCATTTTTCATCTGGGCCCTCTCCAACCCCAGGGCATGAACACCGAGTTCACTGCATTTCACTAATCAGCTTGCTTTCCTCCCCCCCCCCCTTTAACTAGTTATTCCAGTTCCTACTTCCTTTCTCTCTCCACCTAACCCTAGACTCCTTTTTCTCCTCCCCCACCTGCGTGTTTCTCCCCCATCTCCATCTGTCATATCCCACCCTCACCACACCCCTTCCCCTTTTTGTTCGGACGTGTCTCAAGCTCCCCCACAACTGATGAAGGGCTCAAGCCCGAAATGTTGGTATGTTTCTTCACGTTTGCTACATAAAGGCACTGTATAACTTGCCGAGTTTCTCTCGCATTTGTGTGTTCTTTTAACTTAATCACGGTGTCAACAGAATCCTGTGTTTTATCACCCCCACCAATTCTGATCGTGTGGGATTTGTGGAGTCTGGGGTAGGGAGAATGTAGAACTTTTTTTTGTGGAAGGAACATGTAGGTTGGTACAGCATCAAGGGCCAAAGAACCTGTACTGTACTATTTTGTTCTACGCAACCATTTGGAGAGAATGGTTTTGCTTTAATGCCATAAGAGACCTAGTCTCATCACTCATACAGGTACATCCATAGCTGTTCTTTATCTACTATATTGCCCACCTTTTTTTTTAAAAAACAGAATTACAGATCCAAAAATTGCTATAAACTGCATTTTTAGAAATAAATTAGTGCAAAAGAAGAGAAAGTGAGGTAGTATCTATGGATCATTGTCCATTCAGAAGTCTGATGATGGAGGGGAAGAAGCTATTTTTGTACCATTGGGGGTCTATCTTGAGGCTCTTGTATCTCCTTCCTGATGATAGCAGTGAGAAGAGGGCATGGCCTGGGTGGTGAGGGTCCTTGATGATAGAGGCTGCTTTCTTAGGATACTGCCTGTTGTAGATGTCCTTGATATAAATTTGAGTATCTTGGATAATGGTTTTCCTGGAGAAGGAAAAATGTCTCGTGGTGGGGTCCTGTAGTAAGCTTCAGATATTCCGGCGGATAATGTGTTGGATGCGGAGGCTGATGGGGTAGTAGGTGAGGACGAGGGGGGGATTCTGTGTTTATTGTTTCCAGGTGGGGATGGGGGGGGTATGCTAGAGCAGATGAACACGGAATGGAGGAGATGCGGGTGAGGGCCAAGTTTATAGTGGTGGAGGGGAAGCCACATTTGTGGAAGGTTGACATTTCAGAGATTCTGGACTAGAAGACCTCACCTTGGGAGCAGATGCAGCAGAGACGGAGAAATGGAGAGAAGGGGATGGAGTCCTTACAGGGGACAGGGTGTGAGGACGAGTAGTCCAGGTAGTTGTGGGAGTTAGAGGAGGTAGGGGGTGGGGTGGGGTGTCAAAATTATAGTACTGAAAGCCACATTTCTAATCTTGTTGACATAAATTAAGCTACCTTATAGAAATTAGAATAATAAAATTAGAACAAGGTTAATGGACAAATTGGGCAAGATTGAGATGAATAAAATGCATTACAAGAGATCAAATAATGTGCAGATCTAAAATAACTTCTAAAAAAAAGAAAAATAAGAATCAGCTGGTGTCCAGAGATATTTCGGAACCACAAATCAATGTCATTGTATGAAGGTCAATGATCCAAATCCTAAAATAATGTGGGTTCCAGAAATAAAAGAGATGGGCATTATGCTATTGATAGCCTACACCCTACTGATAACAATTTGAATACACTCCGCTCTGGTCACCCAACCAAATTCACTTCATTAGCTCTATCAAATTACCTTAATTTTTTTTGTTTTAAAAAAAATCTTAAATCACCTTTAAACATTGACCTTTGAGAAAATTGTGTCATTATGAAACATAAACATGACAAGTGTTATATTACCACCAACCTAATGACATACACCTTTAACCAGAATAGTACAACTTACAATTCCTCCCATGTGTGCTGGCAAATATTCAATATTTATATACTCTTGCACATCTGTTTTGTTGGCAAATTTTAGCAGGTTTAAGGCATCTGGTCCCAACCACGTTTTCACAAGCTTCCAGGCAGCTGCAGGAAAAAAAAAATCTTTATTCAATGATCAGTGTCCATCTATCCAAAATTAATCATTTAATTTGCATTAGGATACTTACCATTCATAATCCATGGCATTTCATATATGACCATTTTGGCTGCAAGAGAGATTTATAATTTTAAAGTCAAGAAAGCACAAATTAATTAAAGGATATTTCAATAAATTTAAATAATCTAATCAATGAGCTCATTGAACTCTTCCCAACTTAGATTGATAAATCAGTTATAGTAAAAACACTAGTCTAAAACAAATTTGAAGCTTTTCACATATCATGGCATCCAATTCTGCAATGGATATGGTTACAATTAAATCTGTAATTGACCTTAATTGCATGACTGTACTTCTTCAGATCTCTAACTGGTAAATTGTGTTGCATATTTCTTCATCAACAGATAAGGAAAGATTACCAACATACGACTAAGGCAAAATTTCACCAAGTCTTAAAGCAGTAAAAATAGGTGGGCTTTTTGTTTTTAAATGTAGGATAGCCACCATACTTTGCAAAATTCAGAAATTATAACAAATCTAAGCCAATTCAAATTAAATGGAGCTTTTGGTATATTACTTTTGGCAGTTCAAAGGTGGGCTGAAAATGCAGCAGTAACTAGTTGCAGTTAAAACTAAAAGTCAAATTTTAAAGTGGAAAATGTCCTCCTATTGTGATACAAGTAACAAGAAGGAACGTCACTTTATTTAAAATTTTGCAAACTAGAACTTCACTAGTTTATCAAATTGCTCATCGAAAACAGCAATGGCACTGAGATCTTATAATAACTTTTCAAAGAGGATAAATATTTGAAAATTAAAAAACGAATCAGTTCGTTGATTCAAATGAAAACCCCAAGTTGTATGTATCTGAATCTCTAGTTGGTTAAAAAAAATTGACATCTCACATTCTCTGCTAGGCCATATTCTTCTTTTACCTTTTTTCCTACTTTAAATTCAGAGCATTTTACTTTCCTATCCATACTAAAGCTCACTTCATTGTTATCTAATGAGGCATTTGGAATGCAGTCAAGGCCAAACATTACTTTCAAAATATCATTAGTACATTGGTACTGCATGCACCCATCCCTACCATGAAATGAAACTTCAATTAAACAGCAAAAAAACATACAAAAACAATTAATATTTGAAGAGAAGAAAGTGGTTAAAGTGTTATAAAGTACCGGTACTTACAAAGGTACTTGGGATAATATATCTTAAAACAGTTGATGATAAAACGCACAAAGTCCATATCCTAGAAATCAGGAAAAGTATATTATTTTGAAAAATCCTACACATTTTTGAAGTCAACAATCTTTCAACTTTTACACATTTAAAACAATCATTATAAACTGCATATTTCAGAGCCAGTTAATAAAATATTAAATTTAGAAGTAGGACCTCTAACAAAATTATTTTTTCTTGATATTTTGCTTACTGCAGGAAAGTGCAAATGGCTTTGTCACAATAGTTATTTCTCCAAGCTGATTACTTCACAAAATTGATGTTATATATTTGGATTTCCAGAAAGCGTGCCGCACAAGAGACTTATCAGTAAGTTACAGGAAAGTGGAGTCCGGGGAAGTATATTGGCCTGGATTGAAAATTGGTTGTCTGACAGGAGGCAGAGATTCGGGATAAATGGGAGTTTTTCAGGTTGGCATAGAGTGGTAAGTGGGGTGCCGCAGGGGTCAGTGTTAGGACTACAACTGTTCATCATTTACATTAATGACTTGGAGGAGGGGACAAAATGTGGTGTAGCCAAGTTTGCGAATGACACCAAATTGAGTGGAAGAGCAAATTGTTATGAGGATGTGGAGAGTCTGCAGAGGGATATAGTTAAGCTGGATGAGTGGGCAAAGGTCTGGCAGATGGAGTACAATGTTAGTAAGTGTGAGGTTATCCACTTTGGCAAGAAAAATAAAAGAGCTGAATATTATTTAAAGGGTGAAAAACTATAGCATGCTGTTGTGCAGAGGGACTTGGGAGTGCTTGTGCATGAATCGCAAAAAGTTAGGTTGCAGGTGCAGCAGGTTATTAAAGAAAATGGAATGTTGGCCTTCATCGCTAGAGGAATTGAATTCAGGAGTAGGGAGGTAATGTTACAACTGTATAAGGTACTGGTGAGACCGCACCTGGAGTACTGTGTCCAGTTCTGGTCTCCATATTTGAGGAAGGATATACTGGCTTTGGAGACGGTCCAGAGGAGGTTTACTAGGTTGATCCCTGGGATGAAGGGGTTGACTTATGATGAAAGATTAAATCGTCTAGGATTGTATTCGCTCGAATTCAGAAGAATGAGAGGAGATCTTATAGAAACATATAGAATTATGAAGGGTATGGATAGGATAAATGTAGGAAGGTTTTTTGACACAGTCTCAAGATTCGGGGGAGTAGATTTAGGACAGAGATGAGGAAAAATAGTTTTTCCCAGAGAGTAGTGAATGTTTGGAATTCTCTAACCAGGGAAGTGGTTGAGGCTGCCTCATTAAACATATTTAAACTTTGGTTAGATAAATTTTTACATGATAGAGGAATTAGGGGATATGGGGAGAAGACAGGTAGGTCATAAATTAGATCAGCCATGATCATATTGAATGGTGGAGCCGGCTCGATGGGCCATTTTTAGCCTAATCCTGTTCCTACTTCCTATGTTCCTACACCAATTTTGAAATTCAGATTACAAGTACATGCATTTCCTAGAATAGTATCATCATACAATTTTCTGAATTTAAAAAATGATACGATCCTTAACTCAAAAACTTTTGGATGTCAGTTTGTGTTAACAACCACACCAGTTGAAAAGGTTTCCATCTCAAATGATGCTAAAATGCAATATTGAATTTATGATAGGAAAGCAAGTCCACTTTTCTCCCTAGCAATACAATGCATCTTGCTACAGAGAATAATAGCTAAGGGATTCAAATGGAAAGAGAGATCATGGATCTCTGAATAATTTTGGGCTTGGTTCTTCAACGGCTAGGAAGTGAGATTTCCGATCTTTTGTCAGCATACATACATGACGCCACATACTATCCTGAGATTATTTTTCCTGCAGGCAAGACAGAATTACTACTTATTGATAATGCAAAAAAACTGTACACAGCATATACAAGTAAACAGATGAAGAACTGTAAACTGATAACAAACTGACTAACCAATACAGAGAACAAAAATAAAAATCAATAAAGTGCACAAGAAGAGTCCTTAAACTTGTCCCTGATTGAGTTTGTTGTTGAGGCATCTGATGGTGGAGGGGGTAGCAGGTATTCCTGAACCTGGTGATGCAGGTCTTGTGACAATTATACCTCTTTCTTAATGTCAACAACTAGAACAGAGCCTGTGCCGGGTGGCGTGGATCCTCATGATTCCTGCTGCTCTCCAACAGCAGCATTCCTCGTAGATGTTCTCGATAATGGGGAGGGTTTTGCCTGTGATGTACCAGGCTGTGTCCACTACCTTTTTCAGGGCTTTACGCTCAGGGGTATTGATGTCCCCTTACCAGACTGTGATGTACCCGATGAGCACATTTTCCACCACAGATCTGTAGAAATTTGTCAGGGTTTCTGGTGTCATACCAAACCTCCGCAAACTCCTGAGGAAGTAAAGGTGCTAGATCTTGAAAGAATGTAGAACACTACAGCACAGTACAAGTCCTTTGGCCCTCAATGCTGTGCTAACTCATATTCCACAAAAAAACAACCTAAACCCTTCCTACCCTGTAGACTTTTCTTCCATTATGAGCCTGTCGAAGAGTCTCTTAAATGCTCCTAATGTTTCAGCTTCCACCACCATCCCTGGCAAAGCATTCCAGGAATCACAATTCTCTGCATTAAAAACCTACCTCTGACGTCTCCCATGAATTTCTCTCCTTTCACTTTGTATGTATCATCTGATGTTTGGTATTCCTGCCCTGGGAAACAGGCACTGGCTATGCCTCTCAATCCAGTAGTCTCCTCTCATCCTTCTACGCTCCAAAGAGAAAAGTTTTAGCTCTGCTAACCTTGCCTCATAAGACATGTTTACCAATCCAGGTAACATCCTGATAAATCTCCTCTGCACCCTCTCCACAGCTTCCACATCCTTCCTATAATGAACAATATACTCGAAGTTTGGCTTTACCAGAGATTACTCTTTATTCCTGAACTCAATTTCCCTATTAATGAAGTTCACCATTGCACAGGCCTTCCTAACTGTGCAAGACCTTGAGGGATGTAGGAATTTGAACCCCAAGGTCCCTCTGTTCATCCACACTCCTAAGTAACCAACCATTAACCCTGTACTCAGCCTTCTGGCTGAGAAATTGAGAATTTTTCTTTTGTTTAAAAAATTGCCAACACTGGATTTATTGAACTAAAAAGGTCTCTTATAATGGGAATAACATACCCCATTAGCACAAAGCCAGGATCCATAGATTAAAACCATAGAAAACTACATCACAGAAACAGGCCCTTCTGCCCTCACAGTCTGTGCCTAACTATTTACCAATTTACTATATTATCATCTAGATCATTGATATAGATGAAAAATAACAGGGGAGCCACTACTGATCCTCGAGACAGACCACTAGCTAAAGGCCTCCAGTGAGAGATGCAATTATCCACTAGCTTCTCCCATGAAGCCAATGTCTAATCGAATTTACTACCTCACCATGAGCACCAAGCGATGGAGCCTTCCTAACTAACTTCCAATGCAGGAAGTCCATGTAGACAGCATCCACTCTCTTTACATCATCAACCTTTCTGGTAACCTCAAAGAAAATCCATGAGATTGCTAGATTTATCTGGCCATGGCTCAACCAATGTTGATTTATAGACAAATATTCAATGGGATACTGCAAAAACTCCCTTCTGCTTTTTCAAATCATGTATTCAGATGTTTTACATCCACCCAAGAAAGAGGTTATAGATTAATGCCCAATTGAAATGTCTGTGCTTCAGACACAATACCAATGAGGTGCACTGTGCTTAAATTTTCCAGAGTGGAATTACTTTGTGGAAAATGTGCTACCACTCTGAAGACTGACAACTTACTGCTAAGCATAGTCAATTTACAGAGTCCACATTTGTAAAAGTATTGATTTCAATGCAATTAGATGTTCATATTCATCTGAAAGATTAGGTAAGAGGCACTACAAACCTCACTTTCTTCCTTAAGCTCACACCCCACCAGTATCTGTCTCTTTTACCATTAGCATCCACCAAGAAAACTTGAATGCATGCCAAAAAAGATGTGGTGGTACTTACGATATTGTTTAATCCAGTTTCAGTCAAGTCAAATACCACTGTAATAGGTTTCCCTTGCTCTCTTTTGCAATAACGTTCTAACCAGAAGGCAGCATACTTCTTTTTTTCCAAAGCTGTCTTCGCATCTTTGATGTGTAATTTTACTCTAAACCAAACTGGCAAAAAGAATGTCAGAGTTTTAATCAACCGTCAAGTCCAATTTAGTTCTGCAAATTAAGACAACATCAGTGTTACTACTACAGTACAAATCAGGTTATATGAAGTCGGATTCCTCATTTATCCGAAAAAATATTTACTCGACATGAAATTAGAATTACATTTGTCCTCGTTTCAGGTAACTCCCTCCCTTCTCTCTTTCCATTTCTTCTTTAACATCCCCTATTAACTTTTCTCTCCAACTTTCCTTCTCAAACTGCTTGCCACTGTCTCCCAACCGCAAGCGATCGGAAGAATCCCTTGTCCCAGCGTCATCAAGGAGAACAGCCTCCGGGCAGGCCAGCTTTTGGTGAGAATTAAACGTTATTTTAATGCTTAAAGTACCTTCCCTCGTTTGTTGTTCTTTAAACACTTACAAGTGATTTGCTGCTGCTACTGAGCTGCTTTTAAAAAAAAAATGGCCAGTTATCCCAAAAAAGTTTATCCGACATAGGCGCATTCCTGGCCATTTCGGATAATCGGAGTTGTACTAGATATAAACAAGTTTGCAAATAATTTTCACTTTTTATGAAATTTCCATAATTTTGACAAGTCATTTTTTTTTTGCACTTGAACTGAAAAATGCAGATGTTATCAAACATCCCTGAAAGTCAATATCAAACAAATGAGTGCCAGCTAAGTCATTAGATCAGAATTGGTGTTGTGCTATTTCAGCTAAAATGAGTTGAGCTTTCTTGTATTATTCAACTATAGAAGTCAGTTTTCATCGCCATTGCAATGGACAAAATTAAGATTTCAGACTTATTGTCAGAGTACATACCTGACATCATATAAACCCTAAGATTTCTTTTTCCCGCAGGCGTGGCAAAATTACCACTAATTGGCATTGCAAAAAAAGCTGTATGCAGCGTAAGCATGTAAACAAAAAAAGAACTGTAAACAGAAAACAAATGTAAACAAACTGACTGTGGAATATAGAGAACAAAAAGAAAATCAATCAAGTGCACAACTAAGAGTCCTTAAATGAGTCCCTTGTTGAGGAGTCTGATGGTGGAGCAGCTGTTCCTGAACCTGGTGGTGTGAGTCTTGTGGCACTCATATCTCTTTCCTGATGGCAGCAGCGAGAACAGAGCATGTGCTGGGTGGTGTGGGTCTTTGATGATTAACTGCTGCTGCCCTCCGACGACAGCGTTCCCTGTAGATGTTCTCAGTAGAGGAAAGGGTTTTGCCTGTGATGTCCTGGGCTGTGTCCACTACTTTTGGAGGGCTTTACGCTCAGGGGTATGGGTGGTCCCATACCAGACCGCGATGCAGCTGGTCAGTTGAAATTTGCCAGGGTTTCAGGTGCAAACTCCTGAAGTAGAGGCGCTGAGATGATTTCTTCACGATGCCATTGGTGTGTGGGTTTCAGGAAACATCCTCCCAGATAATGACTCCCAAGAACCCAAAAATGCTCACCCTCTCCACTTCTAATCCCCCAAAGATCACTGGATTGTATACCTGGAATGTGCGTCGAAAGAACCAAAGTCTTGTTGATCCAAACCAAGGCTTTTATTAACGAAAAGACCGGAGCATATCATAAGTCAGTCGACCAGTCCCGAATGACCTGGTCTGGCTAGGAGCAATCCTTGAAGACCTGCCAGTAGGTGCGGCTACACTCTCAGCCAATCATAGTCATCCTACACTAGAATCTGTACATAGACACATTGGTGATAGAATCTGTACTATCACAATACCTTTGGCTTTCCTTTCCTGAAGTCAACATTTGATTCCTTAGTTTTGGTGATATTGAGTGGAAGGTTGTTGTTGGGGCACCATTCAGCCACGTTTTTCAATCCCCATCCTGTATGTTGACATCCTTTTCTTTTTTACAACCCACTACCATGTTTTCATTGGCAAATTAGTAGATGGTGTTATTGTTGTACTGAGCTACACACCTACAAATAAAGATATTCACCCAGACTTTGTTGCAGAATAACAGATGTCATCATTAACAAATTGTAAATTGGATTTCGGCTTCCAACGTCGACACATGCATGGTTAAACAGAAATCCCAAAATTGTTGTGCAGCCAAGAGCCCTACTTTTTCTATTTCTTATACTTATGTTCCTCTTCATGATTGGTCTATATTGAGAATGACTGGTCTTGAGACACAAGCAGTCAATCCTCCATAAAATGAATGCACTTAATTCTGTTTGAGGAGATTGTTTGAAAACTCAGCACAACATGGCCCAAAGACTGTCGCTCAACAACCTTTAATGAATGCAAGTCATTTGATAATTACAGAACACTTGCAAAGCAGTTTCATCAGGTTAATGGGAGAAGACTCATGGCAGAGTAAAGACCGGCCAAAAAAAAAAGACACATCCAAACCAATTTTGCCAAAATCCAAAATTATGACATTGTTTATCTTATCAACTTGTCACAACTATTTTGGACTGTTAGTGGACATTACAACAGTATTTTTTCATACAAAAATTCATGTTAAATAATAATTGATTTTAAAATAAGGCAAAATATACATCAATGGGTGATTGTTTAGGCGCTTGATAAGTTTTTTTTTAAATATAAAGTCAATCAATAACTCATTACCCTTCAAAACAATCAATTGTTCAAAAAAATTGCAGAGGGAAATGCAATCCTGAGAATGCAGAAATATTCGGTCATCAGTAAAAAAAACACAAGCAGTCGAACCTCAAAACTATTTTACCATTCAATTACATCATTTACCTAACCTAGCAATTAAATACAGCAAACAAGCTGAAACTTACATATTTTGTTGCCTTCTTTATCATATCCATGAAGGTAAACCGCTCCAGTTTCAAAAGTCCATTTAGGAAGATTGGACTCGCTTAAATCTGTAGCAAGCATATATAATAAAAGTTAAACAAGAAAGTCTACAGATGTGCTTGAGCAAATCTATCAATCTATTTCTACATTTAATTAAATATTTTTGGGAATGACATTTCAAGGATGTGATACACAAATTGCACACAATTTTACATCACCATGTTGAAATTATTGGTCTCCCTCCATCACTGCTGAGGCATTGTAAACTTCCTTAATGCCTTTTGTAAGATGGAGGCCAAAACTTTATTTCAGTTACCAGTCATGCATTCAACATACTGACTTCAGTTACTGTTGAAAGGATGCCAAAAGTTGATTACTTGTCAAAACTCAAACCTTATTAAATATATTTTTACACTTCATTTTTACATTCAGCAGCTGAATAACTAAACCTAGACTCCAGCCACCTTAAATATTGTATAAAAGCACCAATAATTTGCAAGTTAGACATTTGTTATTTTACCAACAATTTTCGTGTACACTTTTCTAAAACATCATGTTTTTGCTTCCTCTACATACCAGAATTGGGCAGTATGTAGGTTTCCCTATCCTGCAGGTTTCTAACTAAGTACAGATCCAATAAAGAAGTAAAACATGAACATCTGTAGACACAGTGGTTGAAGTAAAAACAGAATGCAGGAGAAACTCAGCAGGTCAAATAGGTAAAAATAAGTAAGTGATGTTATGTCAGGTCCAATAGAGGTCATCTGAAAGCAAGTTAACTATTTACAAGTTAACTATTTATTCCATGGTGTAATGTGGATTAAAAAAAAACAATAAAAAGCTGATAATAGCTTAATCCTTTCCGACACCACCAACATGTACATATCCCAATAAGTTGCCATAGAAGAATTGCATTCCCCATCCTGGCACATAAGTACATGGCAACTCAAAGAAGTTTTTTGGAACCTGGTGAAAAGGTTCCCTCTGAAAATTTAGCATAATCATATTTTCATTTTGAAAACTTACCATGAACAGAATATTCTTTTCTCCACTGAAAACTCTCATCAATCATTTTCAAAGTATCGTCCACACTGTAATGCCTCCATTGCAAATAGCTCTCAACCCACACTTTATCTTTCTCTAGTCTTTCAACATCTCGAGAATCATATTTCTCAGCTTTATCTACAGAAAAAGAAATTCATTTTAGTAATCTGAAGAAACCCTTCCTAAACAATTAAAATTAGATAGCAAGCTTCCACCTTTAGCCAAACAGATCTTCTGAAACATCAAAGCTACAGCTCACATCCAAGACAAACTTCGTGGATCCTTGGGTCACTGCCAAATGAATCTCAATTACCAAAAAACTCACCTATTTTCTAAATTCTACCTCTGTTTACATCATAAGATTATTCTGCAGTTTGTGGATCCTCCCCATCAAATACATCATCCATACTGAATCCATATAGATGCAAATGTTCAAATTAGAGATATTGTATTAAAAATACTTATTGCTTCACACAAAGCATTCGGAACACTCCTGCCAGAGTTCTGACATAGGAGAGACCAAAAGAAAATACAAAAAAAAACATATTATCAAAATGAGAAAGTGATTTTGGTTTAGCTTTGAATTTTAGCCATAAAAGTAACAATTTCATCCACCTGAAGATCTCAAATCACTGAATTTTCAGATCCTAAAATAATTGGCAACATGTCAAGATTACATGAGAACTTGTGTTTAATCTGCCATCTCTGGTCTCTAGCTCTTATTACTACTGAAAGTTGTGTTTTGAAAATATGCAGCATCATTAAAGGTGCCTAACCTTTTATCCAGAATTCCTAAAACCAGCAACCTCCAAAAGCTGGCACTTTTTCGGTAATTGGCATCTGCTCATCAAAGATGGAGTATGGCACCAAACACGACCCAAAGTGACCCCAGCTCAACTCCCATGTACCCAAGTAGCATTCCACTACTTCATAAGTGCCTCGGAATCACCCATACTGACGCCCATCCAGTGTTGTGGCACTTTCAGTCAGCCCAGTGGCAGCTCAACGACTGTCATTGCTACCCATGATTCCCCCACACAACTGAAACTGCTGTACCAGTGCCAGCACAGGGGGACCGAGAAGGCGGCAGTTCCCCTAGCACTGGTACAGCAGGCGGGTGAGGTGGGGAGAGACGGCAGCACGACTCAGGCGGACGGGACGGGGTGGGGGGGGGGGGAGGGAGTGAGAGATAGCACATCAGTCTGATTTATAATTATTGTTGTTCCCATAAATTTCCTAGCCAAGTCAATAATTTTGTTTACTTTCCACAAGTTTTAGTTTTTATGATCAAAGTTTGGATGTTTGGTATTCAAAAAGGAGACACAATTTTCTCCATGTAAATATTAACAAAATAGTTGATCAGTTTGATGAAGACAAATTATACTTCTATCTGGCAAACTTAACTCCACACTTGAATTGCTTCAAAGCACCCCGCTTCTGAAACAAGGGTCCATCATCAATTTAAGCTACAAATAAAAATTGTTGGAAATGTTCAGCAGGTGACACAACATTTTAGAAAAAAAAAGAGAATCAACTTTTGGCAGAGAACAATGGAAAAGTGTTGCTTTCCTTCTACCTTCAAATCAAATGCCAAACAACTAGAAGCAAAGGTAATCCTGCCACAGAACAATAGGTTCTCACAGATACCAGCAAATGCATAATACGCACCAAAATAAAAAGAACTCGTGTAATGTTGTTATGCAGTACTCCCTATAGGGTACAGTGTGCAAACACAATGGAGTCAGGTCACGTCTCTTGGGAGCATGAAATATTATTATCGATAACCAATATTGAGGAAATCACAACTGGCAAATAAATTATAGGAGCCAATTAGCACGATGAAATCACTATGTTGCCATATTTTCAATGCAAGAATTGTTTGCTCATTTTCATCCTCTGCTCCAAATACATAATCAGGTTCTTCTGTGGAAACTTACAGTTGCTGTGGCTAGAGAGTCTAAGCTCCAACAGTCACCAAGAAATGAGTATTTACTTCCTTCCTTATCAATCTTAAGCACACAAGACCTGGTTCTCAATCTTACACCAACAAGATATGTATCCTTATTTTTCATTTTCACCTGCCTGTTCTGCACCAGCTTCCTCACAGTCTATCTAAGGCAATTTACCATCTGGTATTACTTAGAGATTCAGTCGAAAGATTTTATTCCTTCACAGGATGGCAGGCAATATGGCCAAGACGTGGCCATCCACTGAAAAGATGGCGTGAGCAAACAAAAATCACTGGAAGTCTCTATGAATAAATCAGGATCTTTGTACTGTTTAGAAGTCCTGCACATATACTTAGTAGCCATGACAGAACCACACGTTTTTCTTGCCTGTTACAGTATTCCCATGTGTCTGCTGCCCTAAATAATATAGGGAAGAAACAGACAGAACTCTTAGTACATCGACTGCACTGCAGCACAGTAGTCTGAAGTCTGAGTTAATGAATTCTTAACAGGGTAGACAACATGTTCTAAGCAGTCAAACAACTGGAATTAAGTCTGAGCATTTCTTAAGTTGCACTCGGAGGCAAAGGGGGAAGAATTCCATTATGCTCTTAATATGCAAATAATTGAAAGTTTTGTCATTCAGAAGTTGAACTACTTCTTTTGCATGACTAGAATAAGGAAGAACTGAAAAGGTACACATTAAAGTTATACATTCAGATTTGATGGCTAGTGGATGACATCCAGGCCAGTTGTGCACATTGCTTCACCCTCTCTGTGATGTGCAATTTAGCCAAACGATTACAGTTCACTTTGCACGCAGTTTGTCAAGTCCATGGTACTCCTATTTGTTCAAGCAGCCCAGAACATGTAGTCACTTAACTGTTCGAGTCGTGGGGTTTATCATATTGTGAGGGAGCAGGGTGTGAAATAGGAATACAGCAACAACTCAAGTTCATAACTTTCTTCCTTGATGCCAAGTATGACCCTACCTAATGGAATGTTTCTCTTGAAGCTCAATAATTTCAGATTTATTGTCAGAGTACATACATGACCTCAAAAATAATTGAGATTCTTTTTCTGCGAGCAAGGCAGAATTACCACTTATTGGTAGTGCAAACAAAAAACTGTAAATATATACATGTAAATAAATAGAACTGTAAACAGATAACAAGTGTAAGCAAACTAGAGAAAATTGCACAAGAAAGAATCCTTAAATGAGTCCCTGATTGAGTTTGTTGTTGAGGAGTCTGATGGTGGAGGGGGAGCAGCTGTTCCTAAACTTGGTGGTGCGAGTCTTGTGACAATAATACCTCTTTCCCAATGGCAGCAGTGAGAACAGAGTGTGTACTAGGTGGTGTGGATCCTTGAGGATTGCTGCTGCTCTTTGACAGCAGCGTTCCCTCTATATGTTCTCAATAATGGAGAGGATTTTACCTTTGATGTCCTGGGCTGTGTCCACTAACTTTTGCAGGGCTTTATGCTCAAAGGTATTGGTGTTCCCATACCAGACCGTGATGTAGCCTCTGTAGAAATTTGTCAGGGTTTCTGGTGTTATACCAAATCTCTGCAAACTCCTAAGGAAGTAGAGGCACTAATGTGCTTTCTTCACGATGCCTTTGGTGTGTTTAACCCAAGAAAGATCCTCCCAAGAACTTAAGTTTGCTCACCCTCTCCACCTCTGATCCCCCAATGATCATTGGATTTAAACCTCTGGCTTTACCTTCCTGAAGTCAACAATCAGCTTCTTAGCTTTGGTGGCATTGAGTGCAAGGTTGTTGTTGATGCATCATTCAGCCAAGTCTTCAATCCTCCTTCTGAATGCTGACTCATCACCTTCCTTTATACAACCCACTACAGTGGTATAGTCAGCAAATTAGTAGATGGTATTATTGTTGTACCAAGCCACACAGTTGTAGATTTACAGTCCAGGGTTTTGTGTAGAGCCAGTGAGATAGCATCTGCTGCAGACCTGTTGCTACAATAGGCGAACTGGAACGTACCCATGTCACCACTCAGACAGGAGCTGATATGCTTTATTAGGAATTATTCAGCTTTATTAGGAATGTTTGATGCAACAATCACATGCCAGTCACTTTTCCCACACCTCTGAAATTCAGCTCTCTACTCAGAGTTTGGACTACAGCTATAATAAAGCTATTAAACTCAGACAGTGATGAGCCACACAAAAGCACCAGCAAAATGGCAGCACAGTTGGTGCACCGGTTATCATAACGCCTTCACAGCACCAACGATCAGAACCAGACCAGTGTTCAAATCCCACGCTGTCTGTAAGGAGTTTCTACTTTTACAAACTAACAACCCTTTCAATTATTTTTGGGACTAAAGGGACTTTGCTTGCCCTAACACAGGAACAGAAATGGAAAATTCACCAGACAATGGCAAATTCAAAATAATGTTTTTTTAATTAAATTAAACAATCAATAACATAACATTTCTTACTTATCTCTGAAGTTAACCCTACTATGCGCAAATGTAAATGTATGTGTATGTATAATTAAAATCCCACTCTGAAAAATCAACCTTTAAAAGTTCAACATCATTTTAGTATTGCTTGAAGTTCTTAAATTCTCAGTTCAGAAATAATCATAAAGCACATTTAAACATTACATCTTCAGCCTTTTTACTCACAATGACTATTTTCTTTCACAATGAAGTCACAAACCATTGTCGGTTAAACAAAATAGTCACACAAAAATAGACCCAGTAGAAATCTGTCCTCTTTTCCAAAGAGACAGCAAAAGGGTCTTCCCTTTTTTCCAGGAGTAACACAGAACAGCATCAATTCTGGTTACTGTAACTCAACCCTATCTTTCACAAGGTTTCAACTCCTGTTTTGACTCTATACTCCAAGCTGAACGTTTCCAAAACTGAACTCAGAATGTTTGAATTCAGTAATAAATTTCTCCAAAGCATGGGACCGTTACATCACTGAGGTGAGTCCCAATTCTTGGAAACCACATGACCATCAGTTTTATTCCTACCAAAATTCTGTTCCTTTTCCAAAACCATTCCATAACAACCTGACTTCAACTCTGTTCAAGTGGCTTTGATTAAAAGCAGATGGCTTCCTTCAGCAATTCTTGATTAAGAGCCATTAGCTGTCTGTCCAAGACAAGTCCACTCTGAGAATGAACACTTGTCAGAAAACAATAGTTTTCTATAAATGTGCTGTGACCAGTGTGTGACCCTGTACCAACCCACAGTTAACTTACTAAGAATACAGATACAATATTTTAACATAATTTACTTTAGTAAGACTTTTTTATAAAAATATAGTTTAACATTAAAATAAAAGTTAATACAAATTCGTTACAGTACATTCTCCCCACGTCTGCGTGGGTTTTCTCTGGGGGCTCCGATTTCCCCTCACTATTCAAAATGTACCAGGGGTATAGGTTAACGGGGTGTAAATTGGGCAGGACGGACTGGCCCACGTCTAAATTTTTTAAGAAGTTAAAAATATCTTCCGTTACTTTGCTAATGATCGAGAATGGCTGCGACTTAAATTTCAACGCCAAAACCCATCTCAAGAGTGCATGTGCAAAAGTCAAACCTGGATCTGTGAAAGTTATGAATAAGACTTCAACAGCAGTGCAAACAAAAAGCATCAAGGCCCAGAATGAATCCACAAGCTAGCACTGAGCTAGTAGAAGTATATATTTTAAATTCAAATATACTGTTGACTACAAGGGGTCATATCTATCCACCATCAGAACCCCAGTGAAGCCAATAGGTCGATTCTTGATAGCATAGCATCTTCAAAAGGTGTTTTGGGGCACTGAAATGTCAATCTCTATATTTGGATATTGTTGCAGTTGCAAATCCCAATTAAAAACAAAATTTGGGGAAAAAATACACAGCTGACAAGTTTGTCACACTAAGGCGGCACCGGCAGAAGTTAAATAAGCCGCGTTTTGATTCAGTTTTGACCATTTGACTGAGTTGGATGTCATGCTGGGGAATTCATTGCCCTGGTCCTTCTTTCCAACGGCTGTGGATGTGCAGGTGGACAGTCATACCCCTGCAGTTCGTTGCCAGTGGAGTAACCATTAGCTGAAGAGGCCAACTTTCACGCAACCACCCCCCCCCTCCCCTCCCTTCCCTTCCCTTCCCCTCCTCACGTCGCCAGACGACTCACTCCTGCACTCAACAGGACCAAGTTCACGGGGGAATGAGGATCGCAGCCCCGGCCTCCCCCACCACAACTGGAGCCGGGGAGCCCCCGTCCCGCTTCGCGAACGCAGCCTGCACGATACCTTGCAAATACTCGCGTCCAAAGCGCTGCCTCGTCTCGCTTATGAGCTTCTCTTTGTCCTGGAAAACAAAGAACGGTTAAGGGTGAGCGCTGCCCTGCCCAGCCCTGCCCTGCCCCCCCCCCCGGTAGGGTCTCTCAACCCCCGACACACGGTCTTACCGGCAGCCGATCAGCAGCCATGACCGCGCGTCCTGGTCACGTGACCGCCCTGACCTCTCACCTTCCCTCGCGCCGATCGTCGTCGGCCTTCTCCAACGTGCCGAGCTCGCACGGGAACGGTATTCGTTTATTGACAGTGGCCGCTCTCGTCCCGCCCCGCGGCCCTGCAGGGATGCGAGCCCAGCGAATCATCGGGTAAAGGGAGACGGGAGCAGGGGCAAGATGGGGTCGGGGGTGGGGGGTGGGGGGTGGGGGGTGGGGGCTGGGGGGCGGGTCGGGGGTAACGGGGGGGGGTGGGGGGCAGATCGGGTATCAGGTCGTAAGGGTAGACAGGATCTCTGGGAGTAGAGGCCAGACAGGGTCTCCAGGGGCAGAAGGCTGACAGGGTGTCCAGGGGCAGAGACCAGACAGGGTTTCCGGGGGCAGGTGGGGTCTCTGGGTACAGGGGGCAGATGGGGTCTCCAGGGGCAGTGGGCAAATGGGCTCTCCTGGTGCAGGGGGGAGACGGGGTCTCCGGGGCAGGGGGCAGCAAGGTCTTCGGGTACAGAAGGTAGACAGGGTCTCCAGCAAGTGGGTGGGTGCTGGGGTAGATGGAGACTCTGGATACAGATGGCAGGGGAAAATGGGTTCTCTGGGTACAGGGGCAGGGGTAGGAGGGTGTCGTTACAACAGTGGGGGTAATCAGATTATCATGAACAGTGCAAGGGTCAGATGAGGTTGATGGGTGCGGCGGCAGGAGGTCATTTTGATTATGGGGCAGAGGACAAAGGATTACAGTGTCCAAGGGCTAATCAGATCGCACAGGGACAGGGAGAAATGGAATCTCCAGATTCAGGGTAGGGGGCAAGTATGCACCTCAGTATATGATTCAGCAACAAGGTGCATATCCATTGGGTACAGGAGCAGGTGGGAGCAAGTGGGGTAGTGCAGTGCAGAATTGCTGGGCAGAATTGCTCAGTGCAGGATCAAGGGGAAGGTAGAGGGTCAAGGGGCAATTGAGAGCACCAGGGGCATGGGACAAGCATGGTCACCAGGAGCAGGGGTTGCACAGGTGTTCAGGTAGAGGGTCGGGGCAAGTGTTATCATCCAAGAAGATATAGGGTCAATGGACAGATGGGTCTCTGGGCCCAGTGGTAAAGGAACAGAATGAATCCACCAGATCCAGGGAGTAAGGAACAGGAAGGTGATGGTGGGTACAGCATTAATGGGTCCAGGGAATGAGCAGAAGGAGGATTACTGCCATGTACAGGGAAGAAGGTGAAGTTGGGAACACCACGTACACAGACAGCAAGAACCAGAAGGCACTTGGTACATGGGCTAGGTTTATTGCTCTAGGTAGCTTCCCATACATGTGCTGGTGCTCGATTTAGTTATTTCTCTATTTGCTGCCGATGATGTGTATGTACCAATCTTTCTTCTACAGTTTGGAAATTGCGTTCTGAAATGATCATTCTGCTAATTGAAAACTATATCTCATCATGTCTCCAAAATGAAGTTCCCCGCACTGCAGAAAACTGCGACATCTGCTGAATGTTGTCTGCTGAATCGAGATCTGAAATATCCTGGATAGAATACATAACGTCAAATGAAGAGCAGCTGCAACATAATAAATGTGGTGGTGTTCCCCACCCACAAAAGGAATTCATTACATTTTTAGAGATGATGCATGTTGTTTCTCTTGACAAAAGTATTACTTTGAAACGCTATCAAAGCTGAGCTTGGTCTAAAAGGCAACTTTGAAACATTTCAGAATGAACTTGAAATTAAATTTTGATGGAACATCATTATTTAAGAACTTGTTTTCATCATTACAGTTTAAAATTTGAATCACCAAATCAAGATCTTGTTTTTCTTAAAAAAGAAAGTCAGGTGCTTGAAATGGAGCTGGAATCCTTCAAAAAGAATGTGAATGTTACAACTTTAAATGGAGAGGTGATTTTGTTCATTATGTCCAAGGAAAAACATCCCAGTGGGAAAACTGTTGCCATGTTGCAGTTCAAAAGGATGACGTTTGATTCCGAATCGGGTAAATTCATGAAGAAATTTGAAGGAAAATATATCCCTAATCAAAAAAAATCATATTCACAAATTATTGCTTGTGGTTGCGCAATCGATTCAAGAACAGGAAAAAATTGCCCTTGTATACTGCTAAAGAAGCAAAAAAAAGGTTCTAAATTTGGATATATGTTGCTAATGTTGCAGAATTCAAATACGTTTGAGCAACATATGGACTTTGAACTGGATTATGAAATGAAGGAGAATCTCACCCTGTTGACTGGGCCCAGTGTTTACTGGAGTTGTGGCAATCAAGTTTTACATGTATCTCCTCAAACAAATGGAATTTTGAATATTCCAATTTCTCTTACTGCAGTTACGTGGATTGGAGAAATTTCTGATGGACATGTTATTATATTGGGTGCAAAGAAAGCTACAGGACCTATAAAACATGATGAAACTGAAGTTTCTCAAGCTGATAAACAGATCTGGGGAAGTGAATTTATCAGTTATTCCATAAATAATAAAAAATTGTGCACCCACCATTTCATCCCAAATGCTTACAGCACAGTAGTTACACATATACTAATTTGTTCTTCGAATGATACAGAAAATCAATTAAAGACCACAATTATAGCAACCACATGCAAAAATCAACTGGTTATGTTTGAAAATTGTGTTTCCAAAAATGTCTGCCAGCTTCCTTTTGAAGATGCCTGTGAGATAAAAATGGCCAAAACTGGCAGAGAGAATTGTCTCTTCCTTGTATCTTCTCAGGCTGGAAGTGTTTGTACTGTCTCAAAGGAAAATTGGCAGGTACAGTAGGAATAACCATGTTTTTAATCTCCAACAGGTCCAGGACTCCAATCTTTCATAGACCAACATAAACAAACCAAAGCTTTTGCTGGTGGAAGTTTTTAACTTTTCAAAAAGATTTTATAAATTAAAATTTGAAAGTGAGGTGCCATTTGTCTCTGGTGAATTAAACTTTTCAAAACATCATCATTGTAGAGTAGCCCAAGAGGTTCAAAGAAACGAAAATGACAAACTGCCTCAATAATAGGTCAAATAGAAGTGACTTAGAGGATACCTTAAAGAAATAAAAGCAATGAATTTTAGGGAAGTAATTGGGGCATTGGCAGGCCTAAGTAGGATTTCCTGACATCTTTAATTAAATTGCTTATGAGGCCAGTATTAATGGAATCAACTTGGAAGTATTTAGGTCTGAGAAAATAAATGGATGGATTTAAAAACATGGAAGAGATTTTGAAATAAATATTTTGCACAATTGGACATAAAAAATAGATTTATAACAAAGTTTTGATGGACGGATCAAACTTAATGTGAGTTCTGACATGAGCTGAGTATTTATTAGAAATTATCAGGGTGGAGGTGACAGGCAAGGATTAGCATTTCCGGCAGAGTCAGGCAATGTGGCTAAATTAAAAGTTGGTAGTCTTAGTGAAGCCAGAGCAAAGTTATCTGAAGTTCATCTTCAAAGCTACAGACAGATTGAGAAGTATGAACCACAGTAGTTTACGAGTCCTATAGTCACAGGAAGTTATTTCAGGCGTGGATAAATGCTGCTTAACAAAATTAAGACAATGAAAATTGGTTATTTTTTTACAGCATACCATCTCATTGTTTTGGCAGTTCACAATTTTAAAATAATAATATTAGAGTATGAAAATCAGTATCAAAATGTATAAGCATGTTTCCATGATCTTAATTTAGTTGAATACATTTAGAAAAAAATTCTGCTATGTTTTATGTTTACAGTGAAAAAAGAAACTATTTAAATTAACAATTTATTGATTATGACTTCACTAAGTTTGCAGAAAGCAAAATTGTCCATATGTTGCAAAGAAAGCCAGATACTCTGAAGCTCAATGTTTCTGTGGCCTTCAATGTGAATTTTTTCTTCCAGATTATTTCGTTTGTTTTAAATCACTTAGTCATTTCCATTCTTTTATTTAATGTCTGATTTCATAAATTAAATATCAATAATCATTTACATATTTGTAATTTTATATTGTATTAGTAATAAATGGTGTTAAAATCCAGATTTTGCCCTGTTTGGATTATAATTAATGATCGTGTTATTAACACTTTCTGTACATGGTTCTTTCTTTTTAAAATGTTTTATTAATATTTTAGAATAGAAAAGTTGAACAATATTATTATGAAATATGTGACAAGACCAAGAAGGTAAAAAGTTACAAAAATGATCATAAGTAAAAGTTCCAAACCACAAGTATGATAATAAAATAGAACATAACAAAGGAAATAAATTTCAAAACCCCTTCCCCTAAACAAGGTTGAAGATTAACGTTCATAAATCAAAGTTGCACAATCCTAGAGTGTGGCAACACAATGCCAAAATTCCAGATTAACACTAAATCTTAAAGTTATAGTAGTCGTCAATGAATGGGTCCCATATCATTTGGAATTTAATTTTTGAATCATTGCCTACATATTTATTTTTTTCTAAATTTAAACAAGACATAATATTCCTTAGCTGTTGTGCATGTATAGGTGGGATATTTCCACTTAATCAAAATTGCACATCTGGCCATCAACAAAGTTAAAGATAAACGCAGTATTGAAGTTAGTAAAACATCATCTTCTCAGAATGTTACAAAAAGTCCAATTAAAGGATTAGGTTCCAATTTTAAATTGAGAATCACCGCTAATGTTTGAAAAACTTCTTTCCAAAATTTTCTTAAGCTAGGGCATGTCCAGAACATATGAATTAAAGAAGCATCACCTGTTTTACGTTTATCACATCAGGGATTTATGTCCGAATTAAAATGAGACAATTTAATTTTAGGAATATGGGCTCTGTGTACCACTTTGAATTGCAACAGACATTGCCGAGCACAAAAGGATCCGTTTTTTTAAAACTTACTAACACCACATCCCTTTGTACATGGTTCTAATGAAATGTTTTCTCATTAAAATATAAACTGCAAGGATTCTTTCATTTTATTTTCAGTATTCAGCAGTATTTTAAAATCATGAGACAGGCTACTGCACCAAAGATTAAACAGAAATCGAAGATGAAAATTTTACTTGCAACAGGTGTTTGTCATGTTTCCTTGCCCAAAGGAATTTTTAACGTGGCAGTTGTGAAAAAGGATTTAGCTTATGCATTTTTAAGATTTATCTGTCATCTTTTCCAAATGAATAAAGAATCTAAAACTGGAGATGGATGGTCTGGTCGTCAAAGTGCAAGAAATTGTTATGAAAGATTTAATTCTGAAGTGAGTTAGTAACCTCTCCAAAGAGTACATCAGTCAAATTATTTGTATTTATTTGAGCATTAGGATGCCATAAGTTGAGATGGCTCACCAATTTTTATCTTATTTATAGATGCCATACAATCAATTACATATATTTCATTCATAGTTTGTCATACGTGGCTTTTACAAATTGAAAAAGAAAATAGAAAGAAAAAAAGAAAGAAAAGAATAACCCACCCAATTCCTCAAAGACCCTAAGAAAAAAAGACGAAAACCCCCATCCCTTAAAAAAAACTTGAAAAGAAAAAAAAATTGGGTATTTTTAAAAAATTATAAAATATACATAAACCAACATGTTTATGATTAATTAGGATTAATATTAGATATATTGAAATTTAATATTTAGAATTCTTTTAAAATGTAAGATTTACATATTTGGCTCAACAATTTTTAATAATTGTTCCAATTCAAACAACAGTTTATGTTGGAAATTATTAGAACTGTTCAAGATTTATATTACATTCTTTGATATAAATGTATGAAATTTGGGACGCATTTAGTTATATGAATTATTTTTACTGTAGGTTGTTGCTGTTTGGCAAGGCATTTGGTCAGTGCAGTTGGATGACTTCTTGAGAGTAGGAACAGAACAAATTTTGTTGTTCTCCAGTGGAACTTCCACTATTGAAGATTGTCTGGAAGATTTTATTCTGACTGATCTTGGTGAATTTCATTACACAGTAAGTTATGGCTTTTTATTTTAGAGTTATGCTTCTATTTTCTGTTGTTTCCTCAATCTTCAGCTCTCTGTCTTTCCAAATTAAAGTGTTGACATTTAAACTTGTGCTCAATACTTTTTTTTAAACTAGAAGAGGATATTTTAGCCCAGTTTAGTCATCGATACTGTCTGCCATGATGATGGCCACCTAAATTAGGAAACTATTCAGGCTGATAAATTATTTTCCCTCAAAAGTTTAATAAATTAAGCAACTAATGTAAAAATTTAAAACCTTGTACATTAAAACCCCTGTAATATGGAGATTTGTAGATGCTGGATAAGTGTATTTTCTGGTTGCTTGAGATTGCGTGGTTGCATGAATTGGCGAACTTATGGCAAGGCGCGTCAGTTTTAAACTTACTTATTTTTAGGATATTTATTTTCCTCTATTTTTTTGCTGGTTGCTTGAGGCTGCCGGTTGCTTGAATTCCAAATACCAGGGATTTTACTGTATTTTGTTAGACTTTATCAATGAAGTTATCAATAGGGCTATCCCATATTTTATATTTTTTTTATGGCATAGAAGAACATTTCAGCCATTGAGACTCAAAGGGCAATCGAGTCCCTATCAATTTTTAACCTTTCCTTCATAGAATCCACTCACATCCTACCATATTCTACCTCTCAGGTTTCTGTTATACACAATTTATTATATCAGTTAATCTACCAATGAGCATGTCTTTAGAATGTTGTAAGAGAATATGGGTAAATCCATGTGATCACAGAGAGAATGTATTAACACCACAACAATACCAATGGAGGTCAGGGTTGAACCCAGGTCACTGGAGTTGTGATGAAGCAGCTTTTCTGTGAAGCAGCATTACTGTGGTTAAAATCCCACTGATATTTCAGTAATTGGGCTTTCAAAGGCAAGGCAACTAATATTAGGGATGTTGCACTGACTTGCAGTTGAGTTGACCTGTACAACTTATTCATCTTCTCTGGTCCTTTAAATGTTATCTCTTCTGCATATTTTGCAGGAGCATTGTCAAAGAAGCAATAAAAAATGTCCAAGAATGGAAGCCGATTACTTCTTCTTGATATTTTCACCCCTGCACCATACTATCTCATCATTTGGTGGAGATGTGCGGGGAGAGAGGGGTTAAGATGAATGCCTTTGTAATATAGCAGATTGCTTCACAAGAAAAAAAGTGGCAGACAAGAAACAAATTAATAAAGTAACTCCTTTCAGTTAATGTGCATGTTCACAGAAATAGGAAATTAGTTTTTCAGATGAAATTTTGCCTTAATATTTCCACTTTAACAATCTTTTCATTCTGTTATGAATTATTTAAATATTTTTATGATCTAGGTTAACTCTGGGCTTGCTGAAGAGAAAGGAATACAGATTAATAACTCAGCACATGTGAATTATCACCTCACAATTCAAGCCCTAGAGGCAAGACTGCAGGTTTGTAATTTTATGTAAAATATTTGTGCATGATTTTTTTTCAGTATTGACAGATGATTGTACCAGATAATACTGAAAACTAATGGTCATTTACAGACCTTGAGGTTTATCAGTAATATATTAGTGGGAGAGCACAGCAATTTGCACATGCTACCCGTCACTGTCTTTTGTTTTTACTCAAGGGGTTACAAAGACAGTGAAAACAGCTTTGACTTGCCCTTGGATTTAGCAGTACAGTACCATTTGCTTTAATTCAAATGACTTCCAAGTGAATTTCAAATCGAGTGGCATATAATGTTTATGGGGATAAAACCTTTTGAAAAAAACACTATGATATATATTAGGAAGATTTCATAAAGTGGTTCATGTATTCAAAACTACTATGCTTTGAAGTACCATTTTATTGCTTTTTTTTCATTGGTATGTATTTTTGCTTTAAAATACGTGTAACTCTCCCAGTGGTTAAATTTTTATGTGAATGGTAATAATTGATTTGATGACTGATATCTGTTCGGTAATAGTAATCTGAGTTGTAATTTTCATTTGGACCATTGCAAATCAATTTATTGTTACCACATTACAACAAAATTAGTTTGCATTCCTAGTTCAGTTTACTCTGTGGTGATAGTTGCTTGAAAATGCTGGTATGTCAATGTTGTCACATCTGTTGTAATAGCAGTGTGCTGCTGGTGAGGACTTGAGAGCGGGGAGTGGAGACACAGTGCTCCCCGATGGTCCTACTGGATAGTCTGTCTGCCGACAGCATCATACAAGCTTTCAATGACCTGTTGAAGAACTGGAGGTGTTTTATTTAAAATTCTGCGACCATTGGGTCTGGGGCTTTGATAGCAGTGCCTGTACATGGCAGTGGGCTCAAGGGGTTGCAGACTCCGGGGAAGCACCAGACATATGCAGGGCACCAGTAACAGGAGAACACCCCATGCTGAGAAGCAGAAGCAGTGGAGACAACACAAGGATGGTGACAGACCATTGAGGGGTTTTGTAGTTGAGGGTCTCACACAGGCATTGAGCTGTTGGTGAGTTACAGGTAAGGAACCCATGTAGGCTGCTGATTTGAGGTCAAAGGATTCAAACTAGGCTGCTGCAGACTGGCTTGTGAAGACAGGTGTCAGAGCCAGGAGTCGAGAGGGCACTTAGGACAAGAAGGGCTCCCGAAGGTCTCTGGGTGCTGAAGGCTTTCCTCATCATGTTGAAGGTTTGGATCTGGACTTGGCTTGCTGACTGTTTGAAATAAATTGTAGATTTGAGCAGCTGTGAGGACTGTGGGAGCGCTGGAGGTGAATCACAAACACTCAAGACTCTGAGAGGATTCTCTTTTACTTCTCTTTCTCAGGGGCAAAAGGCAATACTAATGGTGAATCTTTGCCTTATGGCAGACTAAAGGCAATTTTGCGTAATATTACATTTCTGCTACATGACAATAAATAGGATTTGATACTTGGAACACTTCTGCACGCACCATGGAAATGGATGTGTTCGTATGCAGTTGGTATCTAAAGGAAGCGTACACAGGTCAATCATAATGTTAATCAATTGTTAGAAAGGATACACTGGTAGGCCTTCCTCCCATAGTGAGCAGGACTGCACTTGCTTGATAATAAACAGATGTTGAAAATAATAGGAAACCACAGATAGCTGTTCAATGTTGCTCAAGTGCATTGTGCCCCTCTTTTTCATCGCAGAAGAATTTAAAATGGTGGTTGTGAATATGCAAAATGAGGGGATAATGAATCTTCATTTTTTTTGGTCTTCCATTATGTGAAAGATAAACTGAAAGGGAAAAGAGAGAGGATTATATTGCGCTGAGAGGAAAGGAAACCAGTTGTCATGCTTCAGCTTCTAGATCTGCAGAGATGGTTGAATAAGAAGAATTGAAATGTTACGGAAAAAAAATTCACAAGGGTACTGAACGTTGCTATACGACAACCAATCCTTACGTTCTGCACAAGTAGCTATCTACTTGTACTACTTCTTAGCTTCTATTTGGTGAGACCTCTGCTCTGTCTTCTAGATACAGACACATCTTACCTTGCAACTCTTACCACCGTGGCATTACTGCCTTTTTTTCTTCTCTGTGGTTAGTCAGTTTACTTTGTTGCTTATCTTTATTCTAGATAATTTCAGCATCTCCACCATCCCTAACGTACATCACCTGTAAGTGTCGAGTTTATGCAGTGAATGCCATCTCTAAATCATGCTTTCACCCACAATGAGTTGTGCATCATTTGAAAAGTGTGGTTAGCATTCATACATACAGCATTCGTTATAAAGAGTAATGTAACATGAAGTAGGCATGCTTTTGCTTTACATTGGGTATTTGTAAGGTGATACATTTTAAATTTCACCTTATAAAAGCTTTCTTTCCAAGGTCAAACCATTACCTTTGAGGAGCACTCATGAATTGAGGCTGCTTAAGCAAAATAATAAAGATGGCTGCTGTTAGAAACAATCCAAAGGGATCAATAAATGAAGAAAATGTTGTGAAAATTGAATAGAAAGAAGTTATCAAATCACTCTATGTAATATTTTTTCCACATTTTAATCTTAACATTGGTTTAATTTAGACTGAGGTATGAATCAGAATCAGGATTTATTGTCATGGACAAGTCATGAAATTCAGTGTTTCCAGCAACATCAGAGAGCAAACATTCATATTATAACCATCTTACAACATTACTATAAAAATAATAATAACAGAGCACAAAAAGTAAGGCAGTGTCTTTGGATCATTGATTATTCAGGAATCTGATAGCAGCGGGGAAGAAGCTGTCCTTGTGCCATTGAGTGCTTGTCTTTTGGCTCCTGTACTTTCCCCCTGATGGTAGCAGAATGAAGAGGGCATGGCCTTGGTGATGGGGATTTTTGAGGATAGAGTCTACTTTTTTAAGGCACCGCCTCATGTAGATGTCCTCGATGGAGTGAAGTTGGGTGCCTGTGATATCGCAGTCTGAGTTAATAACCCTCTGGAGTTTATTCTTGTCCTGAGTGTTGGCACCTCCATACCAGGCAGTGAAGCAACCAGCCAGAATTCTCTCCATGGAACACCTGTAGAAGTTTACGAGAGTCTTCGGTGACAAACTGAATCTCCTCAGACACTTTACAAAGTATAGCTGCTGGGGAGTCTTCTTTGTGGTTGCTCTAGCATAGATTCTCAGAGATGTTGACACCGAGGAATTTGAAGCCCTCGATCCTTTCTACTACTGAGCTTTCAATGAGGACTGGGTTGTGTTCCCCTGACATTCTCCTGAAGCCCACAATCATCTCCTTGGTTTTGCTGACATTAAACACGAGGTTGTTGGCATTACACCATTCAATGAGCTATCTATCTCCCTTCTGTACACTTTATTTCCATTTGTGATTCTGCCAACAACTGTGATGTCCTCAGCAAACTTGGCCACACAGACGTGGGTGTATAACAAGTAGAGCAGTGGGCTAAGCACACATCCTTGGGGTGCGCCTGTGTTGATGATCAGTGAGGAGGAGATGTTGTTTCCAATTCGTACCGACTTAGACAAAGTTATTCAACAGAAATGTTTTCAAATATCATATTACTGGGCGAACAATAGAATTAGATTGATCTAAATTTTATTTTAAATATTTTCACATTTTCTACCGCTGAAATCTAATACAGAATGATATTAAAGAAAACTTTACTGCAGCTAGAGAGTGAGGAAGTTACAGACGGCCCACTTGGGGAAGAAGCAATATGATATTGTAAAGAATTGCATTTACTTTCATTTGTATTTAAAATAGCCAAGTTCAAACCACGAAACAAACGTGGCAAAAGATTAATTTCAGAAAATTCAAATCTTTGAAGTATCCCTATAGGAGTTACTTGAAGTAATCCATTCAAAATCCACTCATGGTTCAGAGAGGAATTAAAAATATTCCATTTATTTAAAATTGAGAAATTACTCATTTGTGGTCAGATAAGATTAAGCTCTTATGGCTTCTGTTTAAATGAACATTAAATATTAAACTTCTCAAACTGGAGATAATTTTTTTCCCTGTTATATCAGTTTATATTTTCCTTTGGCGTTGCTTCCTTTCTTCAAAGAAGTCAAATAAACAAGTTTCTGATTTAATCTCAGCAACCTGAATTACTGGTAATCACTCACTACACTTTTATTCAATATAAATCAGGATATGGTGTGATTTAAAATATCTTCAAAGAAGTGAAGTAAATTCCTTAGTTGTTCACTTGTGCAAAGGATATTTTGTAGGTTTTCTATTAGTTAGAAGTACATGCGGTTGAATATTTTGTGTATGCTTTCCAGACTAATAATGTATTTCTGAGCAAAAGTTTTTTTTTCATTTAAAAACATTCTGATGCTTTGAGCTTGTGCTTAATTTTATAGCTAATATTTTCATATGTTACAGAATATGTTCCTTTAATGCTTATTTACTTACCAAAAGTCATTTGGGCACTTGATAAAACTCTTAAGAATAGGGAAAATGGAGTTCTTGAGAACATTTCAGAGTACTATTTTTGAATGTTGTGTATCAGATATTAACTTTCTTATTTTTGTACATGGAGCTGTTTTGCATGATTTTTGTTCACCCCTTTCAGTCAGGCTTGGCGTCTTTGAAAGAGTTAAAGCACCTGCTAAGAGCAAAAGAAAGAGTTTTACTTCAGTCCTCCAAGGCTTTAATAAACCTTATTCAGGGAAAGCAGACTCGTTTACCCAGTGCTGATGAGGTATGAGATTTACATATATTAATAACATTAATAATAATTAGTGTGGACTTTAATGGATGGATGAAATTTTGTGCTTGTATCTTGTATTGCTGAACAAATATTACAATGTATAAACAATCTGAAACTAAATTTGGAATTCTCTTTAATTCCATTTGCACATCAATGGTTTCCATATTTGTACTTTATCTGTAGATTCCTTAATTGCCACTTTATGAAGTTTGAAGTATGATTATAATGAAGCAGTTTGTTTCTACAAGATTAGCAATAAAAATCTTTGCATCTTCAAAGGAAGGTTTGGTTTCTCTGTGGCACGAGGAAGATTCTGACCAACAGCTCTTCACTGAAGAGATTTGCTCCACCAATCAGGCACTAAATCATCCAGTCGAGAAGATTTGGCAGCGGATAGTGGATAGCCACTGGATAGTAGGAGTACAAATATCTGAATCCACTGCATTGTAAGTAAATTGTAAAAAAAAACAATAGTCACCAGTGATCAATTGAAAGAAATACTTGGGAGTAAAAAGGGGATATCTGTAGAAATTTCAGTGGAAAGGTTTGATATTATCGCTATTTATATACCAATTTTAAAATCCATTGTAAACCAGCAATCTGATTCAATCCTCGTGTTTTCTATCAGGAGTCTGCACATTCTCCTTAAGTGGGATAATTTTTGTCTGCATTTTTTTTTAAATCTTGAAAAGAGTACATTGCACATTGCATTAAAGTAAATCTTTTGCTATTCTGAACTAAATTATTTCACTTCCTCAGTGCTGCCGTTGGTTGCTTCAAGAGAAAGACCAGTTACTGGAGTTTGCTGCTCTCTAAAATGCCAGAAAACAAAACTTCCACTATATAATTTGTGTGAAATGTCCAAAATACTCCTTCCTGAATTGGTCAGTTGTCAGGTTTTTTTTATCTTCCCATAAACTGGCAACTCAGAGTTATCCTTCATAGTCAAGGATGATGGCCTTCGTTCCGTTGACCCACAGAGCGAAGACTGGCAACTAGGAAGACATTAAATGTCAATTTTATGAAGTACATAACAAACTAAGCTTATTATGTCAAACTTGTTTCTTCAACCAATTTTTAGTAATTACAGATTAATTGATTTGAACATTGTCTGGTTCCCTGCAGAATTTTTGACTCAGTGAGTTTGTCACTCGTGATGGATCCTGACCCCCTGAATAATGCTTCACTGATTCAGTCTCAAAGTAAAATCGTGAAGCTAAGAAAACCTGGAGTTTCACCATCATTTTCTCAGTATCCAGTAGAGCCCCCACTGAAGAAATCAAGACTGGATTTTCTAGATACAAAAAAATTGATCAGCTGCCATAAAGAAGATCTACATTTTCAGATGTACAAAGATCTCACACGGACCGTCACAGTTATCACAAAACTGTCTCCGCTTCTTGCATACAATAATATTCACTGTTCTGTATTACTGCATGGTATGATGATGGGTTCTACCCAAAAAACTGAGTTAACAAAAGTAGGAATGATCTCATTTTGTGGAAAAGTATCTCTCAACCTGGAGGACATCTGGAATGAAAAATACGCAACCATCTTATTGCAGAATCATTTGCTATGTGCAGGTAAATTTTAAAAAAAATTAATATTAATTTGTTAAACTGGAAATGTTGGTAATTTATAAAACTGCCTCAATTGATTGGCATTTAAGCAATTTTTTTTATATCTGATGAAGAAGGCTCGAGTGGAAGAAAAGTAGCTGGTTGGGCTAAAAGGTACATTCATTGTAAATTATTATCATCTCAATCTGATTGCAACTGTCTGTATAGAGGTTTATGCATAATTTAACAGCCTTGAAGTTTAATTTCCAATAGACTTACCAGAGTTGACAATTCCACACATCTTCAAGATTTTAATAAAGTCATCCAAGACTCTCATTTCTACTCACCATCTGATGACAAATTGTTTAAATATATTTACAAATATAAATCACATTCCATCTTGTATTTGCTCTACTGTCCTATGCATTCATAAAGATTGTCATGGTGTGAACTGGACCTTCAGAAAAGGCAACTGAAAATGTCACTCAAATCCAAAATTTCATTTTACCATGCATCTTGTGTTAATTTTGCTTGAAAGCTCATTTATACCATCTCCTAATTAATAATAAAAGATACCAAAACATATTTTCTGTGCATTAGCCACAATGAAAGGGTTGGGTTTCTTTGATATTGTCATTTTGCTTTGTTTTTCACCAATTCCCTAACAAGTACTTGATGCAGCTATCTGTTGTGATTTACTAAGACTACAAATTTGAACTATAATTAAAACATAGTACATATTTATCATACATTTGATAATTATAGATTAATCTCGAAATATTTCACTTTCATAATCATGGGAACATTTTCCCATTTCTGGTGTTAGTCTGAAATCAAACTGAGCTGGTTGAGGTTCTAAATTGTAGAAAGGGTAATTTTGGAGAAATAAGAAAGGATCAAGAATGCATGGATTGGGATAAGTTGTTTTCAGGCAAGGATGTGCGAGGTAAGTGGAGGACCTTAGATGAAGTTTTAAGAGTTCAGAGTTTGTATGTTCCTGTCAGGATTAAAGGCAAGGTTAGTAGGCACAGGGAACCTTGGTTTTCGAGGGATATTGGGGATCTGGTTCAGAAGAAGGGAGAGGTGTATAGCAGGTTATAAGCAACATGGAGCAATTGAGGCATTTGAAAAATGCAAGAAAAACATCAAGAAATCAGGAAGGCTAAAAAAACATGAGGTTGCTTTGGCAGACAATGTGAAGAAAAAATTCTCAGGGTTTCTACACATATATTAAGAGACAAAGGATAGTAAGGCACACAATTGGCCCCCTTGAAGGTAAGAGTAATTGGATTTTTATGGAGCCAAAATAGATTGGGGAAATCTTAAATGTTTTTTTCATCCATATTCACTCAGCAAACAGGCACAGAGAAGTGGGAAGTAAGGAAAGCAAGTAGTGAGGTCATAGAACATATACATATTAAAGTGGAGACTTGCTGTCTTAAAGAAAATGTGTGTGGATAAATCCCCAGGATCTGACAAGATATTCCTCAGATCTTGACAGAGGCTAGTTTTAAAATTTCTGGGGCTCTGGCAGAAATATTTAAAATATCTTTTTGGAGGGTAGCTCTATTGTTTAAAAAAGGCTCCAACAGTCACCCTGGAAATTATTGGCTGGTCAGCCTGATGTCAGTAGTAAGTAAATGATTGGAAGGTGTTTTAAGAGATAGGATATACAATTATTTGGATAGCCAGAAACTGATTATGGATAGTCAATGTGCCTTTGTGGTAGGTCATGTTTAAGCACTCTTGTAGAGTTTTTCAAGGAGGTTACCAGAAAAGTTGGATGTTGTCCACATGGACTTTAGTAAGGCCTTTGACAAGTTACCACATTAGAGTTTAGTCAGTAAGGTTCAGACGCTAGGTATTCATGGTGAAATAGTGAACTGGATTTGACAATGGATGGACAGGAGAAGACAGAGAAGACAGGTGGAAGATTGTTTCTCATACTGGAGGCTTATGAGCAGTGTGCCTCAGAGATCAGTGCTGGGATCATTGTTGTTTGTCATCTATATCAATAATCTAGATGATAAAGTGGTAAATTGGATCTGCAAGTTTGCAGATGACATGAAGATTAGAGGCGTTGTGGACAGCAAAGAAGGTTTTCAAAGCATGCAGAGAGATCTAGATCAACTGGAAAAATGGCAGATGGAATTTAATGCAGACAAATGTAAGGTGTTGCATTTTGGAAGGACAAAGCAAGAAAGGACATGCATGGTAAATGGTAGGGCACTGAGGAGTGAGGTAGAACAGAGGAACCTAGGAATACAGATACATAATTCCCTGAAAGTGGTGTCACAGGTGGATAGAGTTGTAAGGAGAGCTTTTGGCATAAATCAAAGTATTGAGTATGGGAATTGGGATGTTATGGTAAAGTTGTGTAAGACATTGACAAGGCCAAATTTGGAGTATTCTGTGGAGTTTTGGTCACCTAACTACAGGAAAGATATCAATAAGCTAGAAAGAGTGTAGAGGAGATTTACTAGGATGATGCCCGAACTTCAGGAACTGAATTACAGGGGAAGGCTAAACAAATTAGGAAATTATTCCCTGGAGTGTAGAAGAATGAAGGGAGATTTGATAGAGGTATTTAAAATTATGAGGGGATAAAAAGAGTAAATGTGGATAGGCTTTTTTTCACTGAGGACATGGGTTAAGGGTGAAAGGGGAAAAGTTTAAGGGGAAACTTCTTCACGAGGAGTGGTGGGAGCATGAAACGAGCTGCCAGCTGAAGTGGTGAATGTTGGCTCAGTTTTAACATTTAAGAAGAATTTGGACAGGTACACGGATGGGAGAGGTATGGAGGGCTATGGACTGGGTACAGATCAGTGGGACTCGGCGAACAAAAATGGTACGGCACAGACTAGAAGGGCCAAAGTGGTTTGTTTCTCTGCTGTAGTGTTCTATGGTTCTATCATGTGAAGTGAAATAAAAATGCTGTAGTATAGTAGAATTTTCTTTTCACATTGGCAATTATTAAGTGGCTATGGTAATCTCTCTCTTCTCTTCTCTTCTCTCTCTCTCTCCCCTCTTCTCTCTCTCTCTCTTCTCTTTCTTTCTCTCCTCTTCTCTCTTTCTCTCTCTCCTTTCTTTCTCTCTCTCTCCTCTCTTTCTCTCTCCTCTTCTTTCTCTCTCTCTGCTCTTCTTCTCTCTCTCTCCTCTTCTTCTCTCTCTCTCCTCTTCTCTCTCTCTCTCCTCTTCTCTCTCTCTCTCCTCCTCTCTCTCTCTCCTCTTCTCTCTCTCTCTCCTCCTCTCTCTCTCTCCTCTTCTCTCTCTCTCTCCTCTTCTCTCTCTCCTCTTCTCTCTCTCTCTCCTCTTCTCTCTCTCTCCTCTTCTCTCTCTCTCCTCTTCTCTCTCTCTCTTCTTCTCTCTCTCTCTCCTCTTCTATTCTCTCTCTCCTCTTCTCTTCTCTCTCTCCTCTTCTCTTCTCTCTCTCCTCTTCTCTTCCTTCTCTCCTCTTCTCTCTCTCTCCTCTTCTCTCTCTCTCCTCTTCTCTCTCTCTCCTCTTCTCTCTCTCTCCTCTTCTCTCTCTCTCCTCTTCTCTCTCTCTCTCCTCTCTCTCTCTCCTCTTCTCTCTCTCTCTCCTCTTCTCTCTCTCCTTTCTTTCTCTCTCACTCTCCTCTTCTCTCTCGCTCTCTCTCTCTCTCCTCCTCTCTCTCTCCTCTTCTCTCTCTCTCCTCTTCTCTCTCTCTCCTCTTCTCTCTCTCTCCTCTTCTCTCTCTCTCCTCTTCTCTCTCTCCTCTTCTCTCTCTCTCCTCTTCTCTCTCTCTCCTCTTCTCTCTCTCTCCTCTTCTCTCTCTCTCCTCTTCTCTCTCTCTCCTCTTCTCTCTCTCTCCTCTTCTCTCTCTCCTCTTTCTCTCTCGCTCTCCTCTTCTTCTCTCTCGCTCTCTCTCTCTCTCTCATTTGATTTAAATACAGCTTTTAAACTTAACTAGACTTCATTAACATGCACTGACAATGTTATCAATTTGTTGCAGATTTAAATTTTTTGCAGCTCTGGCTGATTGCCATATCTTTCACATCCAGAAAAAAATTACATTTCACAGAACCTGTATTGCCTGAAATAGACTTTCCCTTCATTAAACAATTATCTTTTATATTTCTTTTCCATTGTGTTAATATTGAAATTATCCCCTTTTTCCTAATAATAGATATCCAATTTGAAATCTTTGCACATATATTTATATTATCAAATTACATTTCCTACCTCAGATTGAAATTCCTTAGCTTTTGAATATACTTTTAAAAGCTTAAACTACTCCATTGTAGCTCTAATCATAAATATCAATGTCTAGAGTTGTACTCACTGATAATTTCCAAAACCATGTAGAAAAGAAAACAATGAATACAAGTTAATTTCTTCCAGTGAAATGTGCTAATTTGTTCACAACTCTGACCTAATGTAGTTGCAGATGGAATTTCCAGTCAATTTTTTTCTTTTTTGGTTACCTTAGAATTTAAGACTTTCTTCAGATGATTTTCTGTCAAGGTAGCCGGAACAGTTGCTAGTGCTCTGCCAGAATGCTACCTTAACTGTTTTCCAAATAAATCCATGTCATTTTGTTTGTTAAACCTAGTTTCATTCTAAAGTAGTGTGTTATTTATCTTTGACTAGTCAAAGGAGATCTGCTAGAACACCTCAGGTTATAGTTTTTTTTTAATCCCAGAAGTAACAAGGTTGGTTTTTCTTCCCTCTTTAAAAAAGTTTTAAAGAAGTTTCTGAGCATCATTAACTTCCATCCTCTAAATTCATTCAGATAGCTTCTTGGATTATTAAAGCTTATTAACTTGTAGTCTTTGCATTCAGGCTTTAGTTAAAATATTTTGGAACTATTAAATACTTTTGGATAACACACAATGGTACTTTCAATCAGTCTGGATGATATAAAAGGTCCCTTGGCATAGGAATTGCCCGTAGTGACCTGACCAATACCAATCAATTGACATAACTAAAGCAGATTATCTTTATCAGATAGTGAACAGCTCAATATTAATGTAAATTATTTTCTTTTCCCAAAGTAAGCAGATCAAATATTTTTAAATCCCAGAAAAAAAATCCAGTTGATAACCTTTTAGGCCAAGGTTTCTTAGAGGTATTATGGTAACAATAGTACTATGAAGAAGTTAATGCACTATCCTTGTACCATTATTTTCGCTAATATTCAACAAAAATCTGTAAGGTTCGACACTTTCGGAAATGAAATTGAAAAGGCAAAAGATGAAATGTTGAAGAGAAAGCTGCATATAGCATAGCATTCAGCCTCTAGAGAGAGAAGAAATAAACTGACATTAAGGTCCCTACAATCCAGGAAGAAAGCCAACTCTAATTAATTTTGATAGATTTGCCTGCATCTAAAAAAAAGTACATGCTGTTGAAATCCATCAGTCTATTTTGTTCACTCCTGACTGAAGTAAATAAAACAGCAAAATGCTAAAACATTAAGTTAATAAATAAAATTAATAGTAAATAGAATTAAGAATCTAGCAGTAGAGCAACAAAATAGATTGACACATTAATTTTTTTTACACTTTAATATTTAATGAGCATAATTTTCTATTGGAAAATCAATTTCTTCCTTCAACTGAGAAATGGAAATGTTCCAGAACCATTTGGCATTGTGCACGATGAAATAATCTGATTCACTGTCAAAACTGTTTAAGTACATTGCATCTTTGAATAGCTTGAGATGTTGTCACTAATTCAATCTTTTTAAACTTCTTTTATATAAACTATTTTCTACCCTCCCAGATGAGCCAAAGTATAGATATTTGAAATTAAATAAAAATTTGAGGAGTACTCTTAAAAACAAATGATCAAATCTAGTTATAAAGTCTTCATTGGATTTCGCCAGGATTTAGACTTTATAAAGCCTCACTTTTAAATTGTCATTGCTTTGTTTCTACTTCCAGTAGTTTTCTCATAAAGATTTCACTTTTGGTTTAAAAAAGACAATTTGCTTACCATTATAGATTTTTTTTAATGTTATTGTATAATTTAAATAATCTATGATCCCAGTGTGATTTTTATAATGTTTTAATTCTGTGCATAGATCATTTCACCAGAATTATACAGTCAGATAAAATATTTCTAAGTTTTCATAATTTAGAGAAATTGAAATGCCACATTTTCATGTTAAACCGAAATAAAAATAACTGGAATATTTTAAAACATTTTTCATACATTTTTATGCCCAACCTACAGATTACTTATTTGAATACTGATTTTATTTCCACAGATGAGGCAGTCGAAGATTTTTGTGCTATTTTAGCAACCTCCCAAAGATCATACTTCAGAATCTACTCCCCCGATTATACACTAGCTCCAGTGAAAGAATGGCTTTTGGGTTCAATGCAATGTGAGCTTCTGAATATCAATGCAGAATATTGGCTATGCTTAAAAATGGGATTTCTTCTCAACTGGCATCTACAAAATCCATTTAAAGGAATTTTAACAGTAATCTGGAGGTAAGCTCCTTCCTTGAAATGTTTCCCCCCACCCCCCCCCCCCCAACAAGAGTACTTAAAAGTTTTCCCTTATTTTCCTTTTATTCTGAAAAAATCAAATTTGATTATTTTCACATGTTACCATGTCATGAAAGTATTCAAAAGTATGTACATACCATCAGTATGAAACATGCAGGAATGAATTGACATTGTTCCTTCATTTTAGATAACAAGTAACGTCATGAATTATCTTCCTGAAACAAAACTTCCAGACAACAGAATAAGTTGTACAAAATTGTATTTATACATCATGAAAATGTGAATGATGTTAAAGAATTAATCTCATTTCAGTGTTAAAATAAGTCAAGCTTTCCAAATATGGTCCTTTGTTTTGATGTCAACTGAATTTGTTACTGAAATGAACAGTATAGTTCTGAGAAAATATGTTCCTTATTATCAAATAATTTTTTTTGTAATTGTATCATTTTGGTAAATTGATAGAGTATCATCACAAAAAGTGGGGTTTGTATAACAATATTTACTTTACGGCAGTCACTGAAAAAATGAGAATTCTTTTCATTGATGAAACAGCTTCTTTAGCTTGTCAAAGAATTGTAATTCTGCCCCACTTTCCAAAATGATTCAAAATTAATTTTAATAGTGAGGGAGTCCTCCAGCATAAGAGAATGAGTTCAGATGAATTTTTAAACTGAGTTTAGATGAATTTTAAAACTGAGTTTATCTGCCCATTCAGGTGTAAGTATAAAATTATAATCCCTTGAAAAGGAATGAGGTTTTCTTCTGAAGTTCTGACCATAACTAATGCCAAATAAACATTTATCTCATTTGCTGCTTGTGGGATTTGTTTAGAAATGAGATCATATAGTTGTGTGAAAAACAAGTTGATAGAAAATGTATTGCATTGGCTGAAGAAGAGTTTGGAATCTCAAGAGATAATGGTAAAAGTTGTACAAACCAGGCTTTCTCTATTTGTTTCAGCAATTCTTTTTCAGTCCACACATCTTCATCACAGTTTTCCATTTTTTATTTTTCCATAGGAATCAATCATCTTTGCTGATGTTCCTTAGTGGTCTGATAGGAATCCTTTCAAAAGGTTGTGAAATAACACACATGAGTACTGGAACTGAAGACCAAATGACAGACATGATGGGACATGCTCTTGACCAAGAAATACTTGCTTTCAGAAACTGCATTACTTCTGCAGTCGTAGAAGCGGAGAATGAGTTCACGAGGAGAGCCAAAACAGAGAAAAAACAGAACATTTTTCAGAGCTCTCCTCATTTGGATAGTGAGGGAAAGCTCCAGGAATACCGAAAGAAATTTCAAATCGAACAAGAACAAAGTATTTTGGGGATAAATCTATCAATCATGGTGCCTCAGTATAGAGAAATAATTAAGAAGTTGACGGACATGCAGCTGAACACTGATGCCTCTGCGTGGAGGCTCTCTAAATTCCAAAATTCATTTTCTATTTAATAGTTGAGGCCTAATTTCTTTCAATACATCAGAGAAGATCATTTGATTAGACACAAAATATTTATTTGATCCTTTCTGCTCTTTTCATACTTTGATATGCTATTTTGAATAGTCTTTGTTGTAGCTCCAAAATAATCTTTACCCTTGTGTAGAACAGTGCACATTCTAGACAATATAACAAGCTACTCTATTTCATTCTTGATTTGATGATGGGGAGATGGTAGGGAAACTCAATTGCTATAAATTCTTTAAAATTGAATTCCCCAATTAGCATATTTTGTTGGTTTGATTTGCATCAAAGATAAATGCTATATCAAAAAATCAATTTTCTTTTATCTCTGACATTATCAAGTGTGGAATTAACTGTGTTGGTTCTGTTTCTGATGACACTGGCATGTGCCTTGTTACCCCCGCACAAACACTCATGTGTTTGCAGCCACATACACTGCCAGTGTCACCACTAGTACTTCAATAAGGAACAGCAGGCCATAAACAGTGACTACTGCAGGCAGAGAAACTAAGAACCTGTCAAGGGATTGCCTGGACTGCCTTCTGTCAGAAGGCCTCTCCACTCTTTCCAAAGACAAGTAAAACTGGTCAATCAGGGAAATCTGCTTGCCTCTAGTAACTGGATTGTTGTAAACTCAGTATTTCATAGCTGGGCTAACTACAACCAAAATTTATAATGTGTTTTTTTTTAAAAAGCTCTAAAAGTAAATTTAGACCATGCCTAGTATCAGGAAGCTGAGCTGAGCCAATTTTTCCCATTAGTGGCAATTATAGGAAAATACAATGGTCTTCTAGGCTGCTGAGAGGGATTTCTACTTAAGATTTACTCAACAATAAACCTTTCAAGAGGCTGCTGTGTGAGCAATGGGATGAAAATAATTGATGAAACTCTGACAACTTGGATTTGAAAAGAAGCCCATTGAAAATCTTATTTGAGGGAAGTACTCATGGTTCACCAGAAATGTAGCATTGAGGTTTTGATGCTTTCTAGAAAGGTGGTGTACATTAGAGAACGCAGATGTTTCTCTGGCTTTGAATGGAAAAAAAAAGTACTTTCTGGCATGGCTGGAGAATTATCAAACAAAGAACAATGCAGCACAATGCAGGCCCTTCAGCCCACAATGTTGTACAAAAATATGCAAATCTCCACACCAATCTAATCCATACCTCACACCCATTTCCCTCTATTTTTCTTACATCCATCTACCCATCTAAGAATCTTTTAAATGTCCTTATTGTATCAGTCTCCACCAACCCTCAACAATGCATTCCAGGCACCCATTGTAAGAAAAAACTTAACTCTGACATCTCCCCAAAACTTTCCTCCACTTATCTTAAACAGATGTTCTCTGGTACTTGTCATTGTCACCCTGGGAAAAAGTACTGCTGTCCATCCTTTCTGTGCTTCTCATAATCTTGTATTCCTCTTAAGTTACTGCTCATCCTTCCATCGCTCCAAAGAGAAAAATCATAACTTGGTCAGCCTTACTTAATAAGAAATGTTCTCCATTCCTGCCAAGATCCTGGTAAATCTCTGCACTCTCTAAAGCTTGTATATCCTTCCTGTAATAAGGTGACCAGATCTGAACACAAGTATAGTCGAACCAGAGTTTTGTAGAGATGGAACATTAACTCGTGACTCTTAAACACTATACCTTCTTAACCACCCAACTTGCACAACTTTGAGGAATCTATGGACTTGGATCCAAGATCTCTCAGAACCTCTATACTGTTAAGGATCCTGCCATTAACCATGTACTCCAAGTTCAGCCTTCCAAAGTTAATCACTTAACCTTTATCCAGATTGAACTCCATCCACATTTCTCTGCCCAAATCTGCATCCTGTCTTTCTTGTTGTAACCTATGACAACCTTTTACACTATGCACAACACTTCCATCCTTTGCGTCATCTGCAAACTTATTGACCCAACCCTCCAATATTCATTTATGAAAATCACAGAGCAGGGGTCCCAGAACAGATCACTGCAAAACACCACTCATCACTAACCTCCAGGCTCCCACCCTTTATCTTCTGTCGGAAAGCCTATTCCAAATTCAAGCAGCTACAGTTCCATGGATCCTAATGGCGATCAACAACTTTGAGAAATGTAATTAGCCATCATGCCCCTAGCTTGATTATGTGCCTCACATAATGCTTCACAAATATAAAGAAAAATGTAATAAACCAGATAAACTTTTTGCCATATCTAGAATAACAATTTAAATTGGTAAAGATTTGAAATGTGCTAAGTAAATTTAGTAAAGATTGGATAGTTCTGCAGAGAGAAAGGTTTGAGTCATAGGAATAAGGATCCTGAAACATGACAACCCTGAAATAAAACCTATTTAAGGAACAGAAGATTTGTGCAAATGGCTGCCACTCACCTGGGCATGTGAAAATATTACTGATGTTGCAAGTTCAGTTACCATGCAATGGATATATTTATCTTGGGAGATAAGTTATGTGTACAGAATAAACATTCCCTACTCTACTGTCAGGTCCAGTAAGACAAGTATCTCAGCATGGTGCTGAATTCTAACAGGCACTTCATTAAAACAAATCAACTGAAGTCTGTATTGCCTTGCAAAGCAGTATGGTGCAGAGTTGATCTATATCATATGGCTGGTCAACAGGTATCACCACCCTAATCCTCATCTGTGAATTGGTATGCCCAGTTCTTTCTTATTACCTGCTGTACTTATAAAGTAACACAGCATCCTGGATTCTCCTGCATACAGACACAATGTTCAATGCAGTTTCAAAGCAGCAGGGTACTCCATATTCTGTGAAAATAGCAGGTGGCAGATCCGAAACTGAATTCTCCATAAAGGATCAAGATTCCAATATTTAAAAACAAATACTTTATCACAGATGTTTTATGAAGTGTACAATAAAATAGGTAACTAAGTTCAGAATTTGTATTATGGGCACTAACCATCAAAGGCCCATGATGCCTTTATTATCAATCGTTGCTTTCTTAATGTTCTTTCTTTTCTTTGGCTTGGCTTCGCAGACGAAGATTTATGGAGGGGGTAAAAAGTCCACGTCAGCTGCAGGCTCGTTTGTGGCTGACAAGTCCGATGCGGGACAGGCAGACACGATTGCAGCGGTTGCAAGGGAAAATTGGTTGGTTGGGGTTGGGTGTTGGGTTTTTCCTCCTTTGCCTTTTGTTCGTGAGGTGGGCTCTGCGGTCTTCTTCAAAGGAGGTTGCTGCCCGCCAAACTGTGAGGCGCCAAGATGCACGGTTTGAGGCGTTATCAGCCCACTCTCGGTGGTCAATGTGGCAGGCACCAAGAGATTTCTTTAGGCAGTCCTTGTACCTTTTCTTTGGTGCACCTCTGTCACGGTGGCCAGTGGAGAGCTCGCCATATAACAGGATCTTGGGAAGGCGATGGTCCTCCATTCTGGAGACGTGACCCATCCAGCGCAGCTGGATCTTCAGCAGCGTGGACTCGATGCTGTCGACCTCTGCCATCTCGAGTACTTCGACGTTAGGGGTGTAAGCGCTCCAATGGATGTTGAGGATGGAGCGGAGACAACGCTGGTGGAAGCGTTCTAGGAGCCGTAGGTGGTGTCGGTAGATGACCCATGATTTGGAGCCGAACAGGAGTGTGGGTATGACAACGGCTCTATATACGCTTATCTTTGTGAGGTTTTTCAGTTGGTTGTTTTTCCAGACTCTTTTGTGTAGTCTTCCAAAGGCGCTATTTGCCTTGGCGAGTCTGTTGTCTATCTCATTGTCGATCCTTGCATCTGATGAAATGGTGCAGCCGAGATAGGTAAACTGGTTGACCGTTTTGAGTTTTGTGTGCCCGATGGAGATGTGGGGGGGCTGGTAGTCATGGTGGGGAGCTGGCTGATGGAGGACCTCAGTTTTCTTCAGGCTGACTTCCAGGCCAAACATTTTGGCAGTTTCCGCAAAGCAGGAAGCCAGCTCTTCAGCGCTTGACGTCCTGCTTTCTTAATGTTACAGAATATGTAAATGACAGAAGGCATGATGGATATGACAGCTCTAACATAGTTCACTATTCAAGTTCTTACATTTTATACTATGGAATAAATCTACATTCCTTCTTGTAATCTCAGTTCCATCAATTTGCATGTTATACTAAAATTTTACTTGGGGGGACTTTTCAGTCTAAAACAATTCTAGCTCTTATGACTGCATGCACAAAACTTCTCATTACTCAAATTCTATTTACTGAAAGAAATCCATGAAAGGGTAACATATTGAGGGCTGAGGGCTAAAATGTAACTAGTGATTTATTACAGCGTGTTCCAATGTCCTCTTAAAGCACCCAACTAGAGATTTATTGCATTCATACTGACTCACCATCTGTGCTCAATCCCCACATTAATCTAATCAAATTTTTGACGCTTGAAATTATTTGTGTTATAATCCTTTTTCCAACTGTTTGGTGTTTTCCAAGTTTCTGATAAATGTAGGGTTATTATAATGGAATAAAGAAACAAGGTTAGCCTATATTACCAGTACATATACAGTACAACTCCAATTATCCTAAATGGTCACAATTGGGCCTATTTTGGATAAACAATATTTTTGGATAACTGGTCAGTAGCATCAGCAAATCACTTGTAACAGTGTTTAAACATAGAAACATAGAAGATAGGAGTAGGTCATTCGACCCTTCGAGCCTGCTCCGCCATTCAACGAGATCATGGCTGATCTTAAAGTTCAGTACCCCGTCCCCGCCTTCTCTCCGTAACCTTTAATACCCTTATACTGAAGAAATAGATCTAATTCCCTCTTAAATATATTTAATGAGCCTGCCTCTACTGCCCTCTGTGGCAATGAATTCCACAGATTCACCACCCTCTGGGTAAAGAAATTCCTCCTCATCTCGGTCCTAAATGGTTTGCCTATTATCCTCAAACCATGGCCCCGGGTTCTGGATTTTCCCATCATTGGAAATATCCCATCTGCATCCATTCTGTCCAGTCCTGCCAGAATTTTATATGTCTCTATGAGATCCCCTCTCAATCTTCTAAACTCCAGCGAGTACAATCCCAATTTGCGCAATCTTTCCTCATAAGTCATTCCTGCCATTCCAGGTATCAGCCTGGTGAATCGCCTCTGCACTCCCTCCATTGCAAGAACATCCTTCCTTAGATAAGGTGACCAAAACTGCACACAATACTCCAGGTGGGGTCTCACTAAGACCCTGTGCAGCTGCAGTAAGGTATCCTTGTTCCTATACTCAAACCCTCTTGATATGAAGGCCAACATACCATTTGCCTTTTTAACCACCTGCTGTACCTGCAAGCTTGCCTTCAGAGACTGGTGTACAAGTACCCCTCGGTCTCTCTGCACTTCCCCATCTCTTAATCTATTGCCATTCAAATAGTAATCTGCCCTCCGGTTTGTATTACCAAAGTGGATAACCTCACATTTATCCACATTGTAGTGCATTTGCCATGTATCTGCCTCAATTTATCCAAATCACACTGGAGCTTCCTGACCCCCTCTTCTGTGCATACAACCCCTTCTAGCTTAGTGTCATCTGCAAATTTGGAGATATTACATACAATCCCCTCATCCAGATCATTAATGTAAATTGTGAACAGCTGGGGTCCCAGTACAGATCCCTGTGGCACCCCACTGGTCATCACCTGCCACTCAGAAAACGAGCCATTTATCCCAACTCTCTGTCTTCTACCTGCCAGCCAGTTCTCAATCCACATCAATACTTTGCCCCCAATCCCATGAGCCTTGATTTTGTAAGCCAGTCGTTTATGCAACAACAATCAACAAGGGAAGGCTTTTAAGCATAAAATGATGTTTAATTCTCACCAAAAAAGCCTGAACAAAATAAGATAAATCCAACACCAAAAACTACTCAGAGGTTTATCCAAATTTTTTTTTACTTGTGACATCAGTTCAGCTCTGAAAGAAAATTTGGATAACTGAGGATTTCTGATTATTACAGATATCCTCACTTATCTGAAATTTTTTGGAGGTGAAATGACATCACTTCAGGGCCCAAAAAATTTCAGATAACCTGATTTTGGATAATCGGAGTTTCCTGTATATACACTGACCCTCCTATTGAATACGGAGAGGATGGTATACAATCATGGGTGGTGTCATCAGAGATGATAAATCAGGATTTCATGGTCTTTCTCAGATGGACCCAAAATATGATACTATCTTAAGGGCTGGATAGAGTGACATGGCAAGTACTTTTTCAGGAGTGGGAGAGCCTAGAGCCAGAGGGCACAGCCTCAGAAAGAAAAGAACATCCATTTAGCATGGAGATGAGGAGTAATTTCTTCAGCTAGAGGGTGGTGAGTCTGTGGAATTTGCTGGCTCAGACAGATGTGGAAGCCAAGTCATTGGGTACAGTTAAAGTGGAGATTGATTGGTTCTTGATTAGTTCAAGTGTCATAGGTTACGAGGCAAGGAAGGAGAATGTGGTTGAGAGGAAAAATACATCAGCCATGTTTTGAATGGTGGAGCAGACTCAATGGCCGAATAGCCTGATTCTGCTCCCACATCTAGTGGTTTTATGGAGAGGCTCTCTTTTTTTGAAAAAATTATTTAAGAGTTTCCTAAATAGTACAAAAAAAGTCATATGAAAAAAAACCCTATTCCCCCCTACCCCCCCCCCCACCCATCCCTTACTATCCCTCCCTCCCCACGGAGCTTAACGTACAAAAAATATATTAAAAAATATAAATACAGTGGGTTGAATTGCAATGGAAACAAGAATGGTGTTTACATAACATTTAACTTCATACATTTCAAATATGGAGTCCACATATTTTCAAAAAAATGATAGTTATTTCTCCAATTATATGTAATTTTCTCTAAATACAAACATGATTGAATTTCATTATGCCACCTCTGTATACTTAATTCTACATCATTTTTCCAAGTTGCATTTCCTAGCAATTGCCAGACTTAAACGAATAAATGCAATCTAAAATTTATCTAAACGTGTTATTAATGGATTCATATAACCTAATAAGCACAGCCATGAATCCATAAGTAAATCTGTTTGAAATAAATCTTGCAAAAACTTAATAATCTTTTCCCAAAAAGGTTTAACCTTTGGACATTCCCACACAGAATGTATAAAAGTACCTATCTGGTCTCCAAATCTAAAACACAAATCAGAATCCCTAAAGCCATACCTCTAACTTTTCTGGAATTAAAGATAACTGATGTAGAAAGTTATAATTAATTAAACTGTAACATACATTAACTAATTTTGTAACACTATGTAAATATAAATCAGACCATACTTCCTCAGGGGTGACCACAGCTAAGTCCCGTTCCCATTTATCTTTTACTCTCAACATTCCAAGCTTCTTCATTTTTAATTGTAATAACAAATACATCTCTGAAACAAACCCTTTCTTTCCCTTATCCATAAGCAATATTTCAAACTTCGATTGCCTTGGTAATATCAATTCTCAACCAAACTTATGCATTAAAAAAATCACATATTTGATAATAAGCAAACAACGCATTTTGTGAAATCCCAAACTTCTGCCCAAGTCTATCAAATGAAAAAAATAAACCTGACTCAAAACGATCTTCAATTAATACCAAACCTTTTGAGTCCCACTCCTTCAAATAAGGGTGATGCATTGAGAGTGGCTCTCCTTGACCAATATTTGTCCCTCAACCTACATTACTTAAGCAAATTAGGAATTGGTCAGCAAGTTTTTCTTAAAATCAAACTAAGTTACAAGATAGAGTATGGGATGATGGCCAAAAATCCATGGATTGATGATAAGAATGTGGATTGGAAGTCAGCACAAGATGTGTGGGGCAGAAGTGGGGAAGAAGATGAATCATGCAATAGAAAAAATATGGACTTGGCATTTCAGTCTTGAGCTAAGCAGGATGCTAAGGTTACATCACACTCTTGTGAACATGGGATCATGGAGTCTTCCCTAATACTGAATGATGTTGAAGGCTTTGAAACCTACTGGATGGGAAAGTATATGAAATACTTCTCTAAGGAAGACAAACTTAATTTGCTCCTGGGCCTTAAGTAGCAAAATTCAGAACTGTCCAAACAGTTGAGATGAATGAGTAACCCCCTCCACCCTTCCCTTTGTACATTTCATGAAATGTACACACAATCAGATAATTCAGAGGTGAGGGCAATTGTGAGGCAATCAGAAAATCTGGGGGCAATCGGGAAGGCAGAGATATTGCAACCAGTTGTGGAGTCCCAGGGATCTTAGGTTGGAATTTTAGCAAAAATGTAAAAAGGTAGTAGCATGCTGGAATGAGAAGAAATGGGGAATAGAGAAGGGAAGAATCCTGAAAGAGAGAGGAAAAGAAGTGATGAATTAGATTGTCGAGCAGAAACCAAACAAGGACACAAATAAACTTAATTAATCTCTGCCAGTACCGCAATTATATATTAATCTTATGAAGTTTTTAAAACCATGGTAAATCACACATCAGGGTGTTAGAATTCATCTCCAATGCAGAAGCAGTGTCAGAAAAAATCTTCACAACCTAAATTGTATTGGATATGAAAATATGCAAATTACATTCAGGGAAATTAATTAATTTAGAAACATTGCTTGCAGGGCAAGATTATAGGTTGCATTCTTAACACTACTTGATTTTTTTTCTGCCATATGGTTTAGTGATCTTTCCATTTTGAATCAAATGAGAGCTGTATTAATCGTAAATGTAGAGGTCCATACTCAAACAATGGGCTTGTTCTTTCATCCATAAGCCATTCAAGAAGCCCCAAGTGTTGTTTTAATTCAGGTGTGGAATCCGTTACAGGATTAAATTACTAGTTACCCAATTTAAGGTTCAACCATTATATTATGCTACTATTGTTGCCAAGTGTACTCAAAACCATCACTTGTACATTTGAACAAGTGTAATTATAGCTTTAATAATCAGCAATGATGAAAATAACTTCCGACTTTGCTTGGATTTAATTTGCAGCTAAAATTAGAACCAACTTATTTCTTATTTATCTGAAAATTTCTCAACCAAAGTGAAGTTCAAATACAGGTCATTACCTTCATCTTGTCAGAGAAAAAAAATGTAATTTTCTGGCAATTAATTAAATGATTCACATCTCAATGATTCATTGGCAGTGCATTCAGGAGTCCCAGTAAGCTGCTGGCGTCATTTTTTCCTGCCATTTTCTTTGCTTTGCAATGCAGCAAGATTATCAGGTTATTGTTATAATTGAATGTGGCAGACCTGAACTACATTTACAGTAATATACAGTAGGAGAATGCATATATAATTCAACTCTGGTTTTAAAAAGTCAGTATTCAGTTGTATCATTGCTGCAGAGTAGGTTTTTAAAATTGATGATTTTTTTCCCTTCACAATTATGCTTTCATATCCAGAAAGCAAAACCGACTGTGTTAATATATTTTCTTCCATTCATAGGTATGCAGAATGACATGGCAACTGCTTTTGTAAGAACCCGAAGTTCTTTTCATTTTGTGCTGTGTTGATTAGATACCACACGACTCAAGGTGCGGACCATGCCTTTGATAGTCGATGGCATTATCTTGAGTGATGCAGCAACACGTTTAAACTTTGCTCAAAACTGGCCTTGCTTTGGCAGGAATCTTATTTTCGAGTGAAATAACCTTTTATTGGAGAAAGTGTGACAATTCTCTTCATGAAAAATAAAAAGGACAAAGGGTGAAACGTTAAAACCATGGTTTCCACTGAATGTACAAAATTTTTCTGACCTAGAGTTTGTTACATTCCCTCTGGAGGATACGCTATGCAAATGAAAGCAACTTTTCTGCTGACCACACATCATCCCAAACCTGCAGCCACACCCTCCCCAAAATGGCATTCCTCCTCACTTTAACAATCAACTCTGCAACAACCAGTTCAAAGGCAGAAAAAAATCTGATTTTGAGAGGCTGACCAGTAAGAATTCTCCAATGATGTTACAAACAGTTATGTCTAGCCACTAGGGGCACTGTTTGACCCATGCTAACAAAATGCAGGAAAAAAAATAATAGTCCAGTACCACAGATGAATGAAAAAATGTAGAAAAATTAGGAAAAAAGTACAAATTATGAACATCAGGGGAGTATATATCAAGGGAGAATTTTAAGAGATTAGAAGTCAAAAAAGCCATTTAGAAAAATAAATTTTCAATGAACCTAAAACTAAACAGTAAAATATTCCAGAGATTTATCTTTTTTTTTAATTGGACTGGGAATAGAGCCTCAGAGAAGGGCAAGATAAAAAATCAGAAGCAGTAATATTGAAATATTCTTCTTTTCTTTGGCTTGGCTTCGCGGATGAAGATTTATGGAGGGGTAATGTCCACATCAGCTGCAGGCTCGTTTGTGGCGGGACAGGCAGACACGGTTGCAGCGGTTGCAAGGGAAAATTGGTGGGTTGGGGTTGGGTGTTGGGTTTTTCCTCCTTTGTCTTTTGTCAGTGAGGTGGGCTCTGCGGTCTTCTTCAAAGGAGGTTGCTGCCCGCCGAACTGTGAGGCGCCAAGATGCATGGTTGGAGGTGAGATCAGCCCACTGGCGGTGGTCAATGTGGCAGGCACCAAGAGCCTTATTATTGAAATATTAAATAATTACTAAGATGTCAGAGTCGTGGGCATAACATTGGAAGATAAAAAATGGTCTAACTGCTCTCAAAATGAAAAACACTAATATTAAGTCAAGGAATTAAACTTAAAAAAATTACCATACTTCATCTGAATAGTTCGCAATCATATATTTTAAAAGAATCCAGAGTGGTAAAAGAGGCAATTTTACAGATATTTACTCATATGGAGAAAAATAATGGTGAAAATCTGCTGAATCGACAATGGATCAGCTGATAGATTTGGGCAATTCCTGAGGAAACACTGTAGGGCAGCCTTCCCTCAGCAGGATGTCAGCTGTGGACTTGTGTTGTGCACTGTTGGGAGTCCAACACGGCTGAATAAACTTTCATAGATTTCCTTCCTCAAAGAACTCTGCCCACAGAAATTATTCCAATGAATGAGAGAAAAGAGCTGTCCTGAAAAATTGCAGCAAAAATTTCTCCTTTTATTTCATAGTTTTGATTTTGAGAGGCTGACCAGTAAGAATTCTACACCAATGTAACAAACAGTTACGTATAGTAACTAGGGGACACTGTTTGACCCATTCCAACAAAATGCAGGAAAAAAATAATGGAGCGAGAGGAGTGAGTGTGTGGTATGCATATACATGTGCGAGACTGAGAAAGAGATTGTACGTGTGTGAGGGGAAGTGTATGTGTTCATTGTGTGTGAGTAGGAGAGAGTACTTTCATGTGAGCTGTGTGTGGCTGAGAGGGAAAAAAAGACAGAGAACATGTGAGCATGAGAGGGAGTAAGTGTTAAAGGTGTGTAGGCAAGAGTGTGTTTGTGAGCAATTGAGGGAGAGATAACACATGCATACAAGTGAAAGAGCTGCTCCTGGTCCCAGCATGCGTGCCCTCTAAATTTAATTTTGTTAGAAATATTTGCACAATTTTACCTGGAGAACAGAACAGAGATCCAGCAACTCCAGACTGACCACCAGTACTCAATTACACTAATGTTATTCTCCCCACATTTTAACGAGCTACCACTCCCACATTCTAACAATCACCTATCCACCTTTCCTGATTTGCAGGAAAGCAGACAACCAAGAGGAGTTCCCAGGGTCATAGGGAGAATGTCAAACTTTTACACAGACAGCACCGGAGGTCAGTATTGAACCCAAACAATTGGAACTATGAGACAACCTTTCCTTCAACTGCATTGTTGTACCAATCCACAGGGCCTGGTGTATTAGATAAGTAACATTAGACCAGGGGTTCCCAACCTTTTTGTTCCTCTCTACCCCTTGGGCATTTTTGTAGGTTTCTGTGTACCCCTAAAAGTTAAGGATTTTTAAAAAACATGACATTGTGCAATCTGACAGCAGATTGCAACACCATGTATTGCACTGTAGTGGTTATTCTCTCAGACTCAATGTACCCCTGTGCAAATATACCACTGGGGGTACATGTATCCCAGGTTGGGAACCCCTGCATTAGACCAATTGTCAAAAAGGAACAAGTAGAGGAAAATGTAAGGAATCTTTACAAAGCAGAAATTCTAATAAAATCATCCAGAAACCAAAGATATAATAGTGAATGGTGTTCATAGATTTCAAAAGTTGGTCTTGTATAACCCTTCAAATTTAATTATTTGAAGTATTGCCGAAAGGATGCCTTGCGTAATGTAATAGATGGAATTGATCAAGTTTTCCAAGAGGCCTTTGATATATTAAAGGATACGAGTGGAGAATCAGACCAGAGACAAGTAGATACCTGAAATTCTAACTGGCTTCAGTTGGAAAAAAAAATTAGGGGAAAGTGTGCCTTTTCAATGTGACAGGACTGCAACACATGCAATTTATATTTCCAATTGAAACTTGACAATCAGAAAGACAAGTTATAAATCAGTGGATGATACCAAGTTGACAGGGTCATCAGTAACAAGGAGGAACACAACAAGTTGCAAGTATCAAGGAATTAGACTCACAGAGAATAGACCCAAACACACAACTCAGTTCAGTGATTATCAGGATCTTCACTAGGAAATACAAGTTCAGTACAGGTGGTCAATCAGCAAAGGGCCAAATAAATCAGGGGGCAGGGGCAAAAAAACCCAGTCCAAAGATCAAAAACACTCACAAGTGGGCTAACACAAGGAAAAGCTAGAACAAACTGACAAAGAGGGATGAGAGCACACCACTTATACACAAGGGGAGGGGAGGCTAATAGGACACAGGTGGGTAATCAGACGCAGGTGAAACACAATAGGGCATGGTGGGTAATAACACACAAGGGAAAAATAAAAACATAACCTGAACAGATGAGACATGACAGCAAGGATAGATTAGTAAACTTACAAATTAGGCATCTAACATTTGATAAATTAACTTCCTCAGAGATAGGTGTCAAGCAAAGGTTCTGGTAGTAAAAAGTTTATAAAAGCAGCTTAATAGGGCCAGAAGGAAAACATGTTGGCGAATTCAGGAAGGCCACAATGTGATCTGAAATCATTAGCTGGCAAAATTTGCAATTGCAGCAGCCTTGATTTTGCACTCATACATTGAGCTCTGTTGGCATGAAGGCCAGGAAGTCCCAGATTGTTGCACAATATATAGTATTTCTGCCCACTATGTCCCATTGAGGTCCAGTTTAATTTTGCCAGCTTTGTTTTGAATGTCTCTCTTTAAATGCAGAATAATACCTACTGCATATTCTCGTGTAATAGTTGATCCCATGTAATAATTTTCCACCACATTTTTAGACCAAAAATCAGGTGTTTTCAGTATGATCTGTATAAAAGATGACCCCCTAGTTTTGACCCCAACCACCCACCCATCCAAGCTCTTGATGCCTAGACAACCCGGCCTCTGGAGCTCCTGCCACTCCAGTCACGGAACCTCCTATCAGCCCACAATCAGCCGTCCACCTGTCAGAGCTCCCAACGCCTCTATCGCAGAGCCATGTAATCTCCCTTCATTCTCCTAAATTTCCACAAATACAGGCCGAGAGCTGTCAAACACTTCTCGCATGATAACCCTTTCATTCCTGGAATCATCCTTGTGAACTTCTTTTGAGCTTCTCTACTTGGTCACAAAGCCATTCATTCCATAATCCAAATCATGAATATAGAACAGAAAAAGAAGTCGCCCCAAAACCAGCCTATGTAGAACACCACTTGCAAGTGGCAACTAACCAGAATGTGATCCCTATATTCTGACTCTCTTGCCCGGCAATTAGCCAATGGTTTACCCCACACTAATATGTTTCTTGTTCTACCACAGGCACTTATCTTCTTAAGTAACTTCATGTGTGGCACCTTGTCAAAGAACTTCTGAAAATCCAAAGACATAAGCATCTACTGCATCTCCTTTATCCAGCCTGCTTGTCACTTCTTCAAAAAATTCCAATAAGTTTGTCAAACAAGATTTTTCCCTAAGGAAACCATACTGTCTAAGGCCTATTGTCAAGTGCCTCAATGTACTCAGTTACCCCATCTTTGACAATCAACTCAAATATATTCCCAAACACTGATCTATGATTTCCTTTCTACTGCCTCCCTCCCTTCTTGAATAGTTGGGTGACATTAGCTTTTTTCCAGTCCTCTGGGACCATATCAGAATCTATCAATTCTTGTAAGATCATTACCAACGCCTCCACAATTTCTACTGCAACTCCATTTAGAACCCAAAGGTGCAATCCATCTGGTCCGGGAGACTTATCCACCTTTTAGAACATTCAGCTTTCTGAGCACCTTCTCCCTTGAAATAGTAATTGTACTCACTTCCCTTCCCTGATGCCCTTTGGCATCTGGCAGGCTGTCAATATCTTCCACAGTACAGATGGATGCAAAATACTAATTTAGTTTGTTACGAGCCCAGAGGACCCCAAATCCCAGCAGCAATAGATATTCACCAAGACAAATGGTTACTTAATCATCTTTAAAAATGAAAACAGGATCACACTTTAACTTATCACGATTAACTAACCTAACATAATCCCCTTATAATTCTAAGCGCACGTGCATATAATGTGTATGCAAGTTCAGAAAAGTTATTTGATTCACAGTCCAATCTCACTTCTCATTCCTCCAAGTTCATTAGTTACAGGCAATTCTTATACTGTGCACAGAATTTAACATTTATGAAGTACCAGGCTTTGGTGCTTGAAAGGTAAATAGTTACCGCTCAGGAAGGTTCTTGTCAGTTTTCAGAGAGAGATTTGTTGTTCCTGGACACACACAAACTGATCCCTTTTAATCAAATGCGTCAGTGTCTTGGTGAAGAAACTTGCCCCATAACCTCTTTCTTTCAGGTCATTACAGAGTTCCTTTTTGTTTCTCTTATTTCAAGTGAAACATTAGGCAGCCAGTCCTTTCTTCTTGTATGAACCACAAGGGCTTTAACCAGGCTGAACTAAGCACTCACAATCCATCTTCCAAATGGGGGTTTTCCACAAGCTTTCCAGCTTGTCCTGTTCCAGTCCCACCTGCTGCTGCTGGCTGTAGCATTGCAGAACTGATCTCTCTCTCAGAGAAAAAACTGTTCAACTCTCTCTGCTTGCAAAACCCACATGACCCTCTTAGAACAGCAAGCTGCACTCTCAGACAGCCTGCGACTCCCAACTACTCCTCCGATCTCTTTCATCTGTTGCTTTTCAAAACAACAATCCATTAGTGAAGTCTCTTGGGCACTCCCCAAAGCTTTGCAAAGGCCCCCAGGAGCTGCCCTATCTGGCTTGAGCAGAGCTCCAGTATTTTACACGAGATCTGTTTTGAAGTGTTTGTATGTGACCTACACTAAAAAAACCTGCCCCAATTTATCTCCAAAGAACATATCTATATACAATACAAACACAACATAATCTGTCACCTCTTTCTAATGATTTAATGCCATTCCTTACCAACAGAGCCACACCTTACCTTCCTTTAGCTATAGCTAATTGGCCAATGGAGGAATTTAAACATGTACTTAAGTCTCTTGGTGCTTTTTAAATGCTTCTCCTTTTTCACAGTCCTGCTCTCGCAGTACCTAACAAGCTCCACAAAATGCTCCTTTTTAAACTCTTCTCCCCAACCTGAGTGTAGTTCTCTCGCTCTGTGAATCAGTTGGTCCACTGAATGACCCTCAGATCACTCTGGCCAATTACTATTGAGGGACAGGTGTGATAGACATAGTAAACTTCACCCAGAAATCATTTTTTGTTTTTACTACTCTTCTTCCAATTGTGGTTCAATAGGGATGAGCACGGCGCAGAGTCTACTTTTCAGAAATTTGGATAGAAAATGTTTCACAATAGTCTCAGATCATGAAGACTGCAATACAAATCAAAAACCTCCCCCCACTCTTGTGTTTATAACATCATCCTGGTTAGAAGCATTTTATGGCTTTGATTAGTGTTTATTACAGGCCATGTTTCTATCAATTAACTGTGAGGGGTTGAGGGTAATTATCTTATTGATGCCCCTCTTGATTTTAAAAGCCTCCATCAGGTTCCCCTCAGCCTCCTGCACTATGGGAAGGGAGGAAATCACCTATCTATATATCTCATTATTAACTCCTCCGCCCCAGTATTATTCTTCTGAATATTTTCTGCACCCTTTGCACCTGAATTATATATTTCTTACCTATGACCAGAAAGGTAAAGGTTCCATTATTGTCATGTAATACTACATTTAGAATGCATCATACATGAAACTCTTTAACTTTGTCTACTATAAGGAACCCAGAAAGTCACCACTTTGACCAGCGTCCCTCACAGAATTGAAGAATAAGTCTCATTATTTTGTATGGTTCAATGAATAAGTTGACTGTGATTTAGGGTTGCACCTCTGAACGTGTACATACGCAAGCCTTGTCTGCAATCTTTATTCACAATTAGGTCCCAGCGAGGGACGAACTCGTGACCCCCTGGTTTATAAGACCAGTGCTCTAACCACTGAGCTTTTAGAGCCTCTGTGCACAATACTGCATGTGTGGTTTCACCAAAATCTTGGATCATTGTAACCATGTTCATTTACACTAAATTTATTTTATTCTCCCCACATTCTTGTTAACTTATTCCAGATTCTGCCACTCAGCTGCACACCATGTCGTTTTGCAAATGAACCAACCAAATTGCACCTTTTGGGACATTGGCAGAAATTGGAGTCAAGGAATGTGAATGTGGTACAGAAGCCAAGATTGGATCAGTGCAATTTTATTGAACATCTGACCAGTCACAAAGGACAAACCTAGCCTACTCTTAGTCCTGCTTCATCGGTTCTAAATTATGGTCAGAAAAGGAAAAAAATGTGTTTCTTTCTTGAGAATTGCACAATTCTAAAATGGGACAATGCAACAGTCTTCTCTACATGTCCTCTCCAAACAATCCAAAATTTGTACTTAGAATTATGCATTGCAAACAAGTCGCTGCTTGTGGCAACTTGAATCACACAATTAAACAAATTTTCTGGTCTGCTTTGTATTTTCAATCCTTTATATAGTACAGTACTAATGAATATTCATCCTTGCTAGGAATAATCTAGCAATGTTCTATATCCTCCAAAGTCCGACTTGTTAATTAGCATCCATCACACTGACCATCACCATCTCCAAATATACCTTGATTTGAAAGTGGGAGTAGGAAAGGGTATTGATAGTATGCAATGAGTTAACAGGGATCAGGTAGCATCAGTAAATAGGAAAGATACAAGAAGATACACCTACAACATTGATCCCCAACTCCCTTTGGCTAAATTGGATAACTCCAGAAATCAGACAGAGTGAATATGTGAATGAATAGTTGCCATCGCATCACCCAGTATTGCAAACAGCAATGAATGAGCAATTGTCAAAACTGAATAATAAACTGTAGTCAGGGAAGGAACAACATTGCTGATTTTGCACTCATTACTTAAATCTGTTCCTTGCTTCTGCCAATAACTGTTCGCTTGTTGGTTGATATTAAACTGATCTCTGACTTATACAGGCCACTTGAATAGGAGCGTTGCAGTTGTAATGAGGCTGTAATATAGCAATATATGAATGAGTTGGCTCTACTCTGAATTGGAGACAGGAGGCTGTCAGCTGGCGTTTATGATTACGGTAGCTTGCTGTCACCTCCTTTCTTAGCTTGTGACAACCATAGGTAAATATGAAGGCCATCTTCTTTTGAACATTTGGATAATGTTTGTTTTGAATGTGCTTTTGCAAATGTTGAGCATTTTATTCTTAATTTTGATCAGAAGGCCACATGGTCCTGCTGACCTTCTCTGCCATTCAATCGAATCCTTGTTGATCCCGGCTTCAGTTGTTTGATCCCTTATAAACTTTGAGATAGACGGTAGCAGAATCAGTCTTGAATAATTTTAATCTGCCGTAGAAAGAAGAGAATTCTGAAGATTCATCATTATCTAAGATACAAAATTCTTCAACTCAATCTTAAACTGGCCATACTTTATTCTGAATTCCTGGTCGAGAGGGAGGGGAAGTACTGAGTGGCAATTGGATTACTAAGGAGAACGTCTGGGCAAACTCCCACTGTGAACTAATAAGATGGTACCTTTATGAATTGATCAAGCTAAAATAAAGTGGCCTGGACTGTCCTGCTCTCTTGTACAAGGAACATATGGTCAAGGAAGGGGTAGAAAGAAGGTAAAAGTATTTTGACGGGCGTTTTGAAAATACATGTTGGTTTGTGAATTGCAATACTTTGAGAGTAGGAGCAATTTGTGAATGGTTCAAACAACACAGTCACACATACCTTTGAGCTTAATCAAGCTGTCAGAGACTATTAAACTCTAAACATTCTTGTGCGCAGTTTCAGCTAACATGCTAAAAACCTCACAGAGTATCTATCACCGCTGAATTGCTTCTGACAGCCTTCATTCATCAAATAAATAGGTTGTGAGGTATTTCATTATTAAATAATGCATCCTATGACACAAGGTAGTAGTAATGTATTGTTCAGAAATGTCCAGAGTTAACCCATTTAATGCTATAACTGGAGGTTACTGGATCATGAATTGAACATACTAGATACTTCACCATTAAAACATGTTCAGAACAATTTAGGTAATGTAATAACAGGTTCTAATACCTGATAGCTGTTTATTATTTTCATTAATAGAAGGTGGTAATTTTTTTTTCCGTCATTCAAATGAGAATGAGGATGGAAATTATAGAAGGCTTTGCTGGAACAAGAAGGAAAAAGAAACAAAATGTGGGGAATACAATAGGACACTGAACATTTGTAGAAAAAGGTACATTTTTCAAATATGTCCTTTAGAACTGAAAACAAAAGCTAAGGAAACATTAATGGAAAGTGATAGAGGTAGAATGGGTTGGGCAGAGCCATGGATACTCCATGCTCTGAAAGGCATTCAAGAGGTATTCCCACTTTGATTGTGAATAAAGATTGCAGACGAGGCTTGTATGTGTACACGTTCAGAGGTGAAGCCCTAAATCACAGTCAACTCATTCATTGAACCATACAAAATAATGAGACTTACTCTTCAGTTCTGTAAGATAAAGGTCTTCTTCCAATCTGGCTGCTCTGTAAGAAACCGCTCCCTTGGCAATAAAGGTCCACGGCCAAACCCTGGTAAATGTGAACCACTTCCATATATTCGGAGCCACCTCCCACCAAAGGCAGCCCATGCTGTTGAATTTCACCATTAATTTCAACATTCCAGCACATCCTTTGAGACATCTGAGGAAAATAGTGTTTGAAGATCAGCTCATATCAGATATGAAGACAATGGTTTACTGGGCAGCTGTGATTCCATCCTACTGTAGACTTCCGAGTTATTGATGACCTGCAGCAGGCATCTCAAAGCATGAGAGAGAGACAATTTCAACACTGTTTGCACAATTAATCAAATCAATGTCATTGTCCATTTTCAGTTTATAGGGATCTGAATCATGCTCGATCACATCTAATGGGCAGGCTGCAATGTTTCCATGTCTACCACTAGACCTGAAAGAGACTGAATTCCCAAGGACTGTTAAGGCAAAGGGCTTACAAGATGGACAGTGGAAACAACAGCTCAATTGATTTAAGAATCTGCCTTAAAAATATTACATTCTCACAATCCTGAGCGATTTCTTGGCCTGTGACAGCTCAAAATGGAGAAGGAGCATTTTCGGTGGTTTTGGGATCTTAGGTTTATTCATCAGGAACAAATCACCACTCCAATTACTTACCTACCCTTGAAGAACCTCCTGAACCATCTCTGGCCGAGTTTGTTGACCCTCTTAATGGTCTTCAGTCTGCTGGTGACTGGTCCATGGGAACTTGATGATAAAGGAATCTTCCTTGATGACTAAAGCAAGGAAGAACCATGTCCCCTGATGATTCTCTTCTGTCAGTATCCAAAGATGACGTACAAGCTGCCTTCAGGAGAGTGAAATCAAGGAAAGCATCTGGTCCAAACGGAGTACCCGGCTGAGTACTAAAAACCTATGCTGACCAACTTGCCAATGTATTCGTGGCTATCTTCAACATCTCACCCCGGCAGGGTGTGGTACCTGTTTCAAACAAGCCTCAATCATACCTACGCCCAAGAAGAGTGTGGTAACCTGCCTAAATGACCAGTGGCACTCAAATCCGCAGTGATGAAGTGTTTTGGAAGGCAGGGATTGAAGCATATCAGCTCCTGTCTGAGTGGCAACGTGGATCCATTCCAATATGCTGACCACAGCAACAGATCTATGGTAGAAACAATCTCACTGGCTCTATACAAAACCCTAGAACAAATAGACAACAAAGGTGCATACATCAGGACTACAGTTTGGCAATCAACATTACTATTGCCTCAAAACTCAAGGGTGCAGTGCCAATTTTTTAGGCGCTGGAGCTTACCAAAAACAGTGACAAGGAGATGGCAGAGCAGCTGCAAGAGGTGCCCGGAGCTGCCCCCTGAGGTGCCAGAGCAGCACTCCTGTGAGTTTCGGCAACACTGCACTTCTGTCAAAACTGATCAGTAAACCCCAAGACATGGGCCTCACTATGTAATTTAATCCTAGATTTCATCACATCCAAGACCCCAATCAGTGAGAATTGGCAAGAAAATCTCCTCCACAATCTCCACCTGCACTGGAACACCACAGGGTGGTGTTCTTAGCCCCCTACTCTACTCACTTTACACCCACATGTAGGCCCTTTCAAAGTGCCTTGTAAAATGGGGTTAACCAGGCAATTTAGGTTGAAGACCCAGGTACAGGGCTATTTGAAAGGGCTGAACCAGGCAAGCCTAGTCAAAATCTACCGGGGTCCCAGATCTAATGCGGAGATGGTCAAGGAACCCTGTAAAACTCACCTGGGTGACCTCCTCCACCTATTTGAAAGGAGAAATAGCTCACCCAGTTTCTCTGGAAATTTAAACAGAAAGGGAACAGAAAGTACACAGGATTCCCCATAGCACCATGATGCATCACTCACCACATCATCGCAGGGGCAGATCCCCCTTAAATTGATGGGTTCCCAATTTAACAGGTAGGTTAAGCTGATTTTTGAAAGGTTCAGGAACCACACACAACCCAGTAATCTCACCCAGGTCCCAGGTGGGCTACCCGGGTGCTGCAATTTGAAAGAGCCTACAACTGCATGGGTTCAGTATGACAACAACTGCATTTACAAATTTGCTAACGTTACCACAGTAGCGAGCTGCATAAAAAGGGTCAATGAGTCAGCTTACAGGAGGGAGGTTGAAAACGTGGCTGAATGGTGTACTAACAACAACCTCTCACTCAATGTCACCAAAACCAATGAGCTGATTGTTGACTACAGGAAAGAAAAGCCAGAGGTGTCCGTTCCAGTGATGATTGGAGGATGAGAGGTGGACAGGGTGAGCAAATTTAAATTCCTGGGAGTCAGTATCTTGGAGGATCTTTCCTGAACCCAACACATTAATGTCATGATGAAGAAAGCATATCAGTGCCTCTACTTCCTAAGGAGTTTGCAGAGATTCGGTATGACATCGGAAACCTTGGAAAACTTCTAAAGATGTGTAGTGGAAAGAGTGCTGACTGGCTACAACGTGGCTTGGTATGAGGGCACCAATACATTTGAGCAAAAATCTCTGAAAAAGGTAGTGGACAGCCCATGCATCACAGGCAAAAATCTCCCCACCATCGAGACAATCTATATGGAATGTTGGCATTGGAGAGTAGCAGTGATCATCAAGGACACGCTCTGTCCTCGCTGCTGCCATTAGGAAAGAGTTACAGGTGCCACAAGACTTGTACCAACAAGTTCAGGAACCATTGCTACCCCTCCACCATCAGACTCCTAAACAGCAAACTCAATCAGAGACTCATTTAAGGTGTTCTACTTTACACATTATTTATTACTAAAAATGAATTTTTACTGTATTTGCACAGTTAGTTTGTTTACAGTTCTTTCTTTGTTTATATTTCTCTCTTTTGTATACATATAATTTTCTTGAGTACAGTTTACCATTACCGATAAGTTGAAATTTTGCCTGGCCCACAGGTAAAAGAATCTCAGGGTTGTATATGATATTGTGTATGTACTCTGACAATAAATTTGAATTTTCAACCTTGAATTGTCTCATCAGCTTCATCAGGATCCAAAGAACGAGTGTTGGAATCAAGTCGATACACAAATGTGCTGGAGAAACTCAGCGGGTCACGCAGCATCCATTGGAAGTAAAGGGTCATTAATCTTTCGGCCTGTGCCCTTTGTCAGACCCCAAACTTTGGACAACCTTTACTTCCTATGGATGCTGGATGTCCTGCTGAGTTTCTTCAGCACATTTGTGTATTGCACTCAACCCCAGCATCTGTAGACTTCCTTGTTTAAGTCTTTGGACATGCTATCATTGATCCCAACGAACTGCCCAAAGGAAGAAGAAGAATACAGAAGTATTCAAATCAAAATCTAATAATTTCATTATCTCCAAACCAATCTCTTATGACCGGTTGGCTTAGATACATTTCTTCATCAAAGCACATCGAACTGAGTTCTGTGTCACAAAGTACTATGTCTGGTTTGATGCTGGATGTCTAAAATATGAAAAGCTTTCAGTTCCCTATCAGTGCATTGACATCCATCACCTTGCCACATGAAAAAAATCAATCAATGATGCTTAGTTGACGTGCATAGCTTTCTTAATTAACCATTCATGTATCAGGTTACATACGTAGGGTTTTATATTTGAGACTTTTACCAGCTAAAACTAAAAGCCTGCCACATTTTTCACATTGGCTGAAATAGTCAGTTCTGACTCACAAATTTGCTGCAGTCTAAATCAACTAAAATGCAGAGTCCCTCTGTCGTGGAGATGGAATTTCAGCAAATCAAAGCTGATTTATCACCAGGCTTTTTTAATTCACTAAGCAGTCCTTACCAGCTTTACTGATCATGTTCCTGCTAAATATATAACCAGATAAATAATTCTCTTGAAATGCCACATCTATTTTGGCAAGGAATTGATGTAATTGTCAAAACTGAATCAACAACAGCTAATTCCATTCATGGCTACAAAATGAAAGAGGATTCAGTGAAATTCAGAGATGCAGAGGAGCGCAGATTTGAAAGGCACAGTTTTCCAGGAAGGCTGTAAACTAGAGAAGGTTATAAAGGAGATGGGTGAGGCGAGGAGGGGACAAAATGTGTGGGAATGAGCTGGAATTGGAAGGAGCAGAAGGCTCAGCGACAAGGATATCAAAAGGTTAAGCCTTCCTGTTCTTTGCTTATTCCTTATTCCTCTGGATGCTGCGACACCGGCTGAGTTCCTCCAACATTTATGTGTGTGTTTTTCTCGTATCATAAATGGATGAAGGGGAGGGTTTGATGAATTTGTAGAAATGGGAGAAGGTGAAATTAGTCATGGACTGGTCAAACAGTTGGAACCTGATGTCGTGAACAAAAACCAAACCAACATCAGGAACTATCCTTGCTTGGTGTCAGGAAGAGGGATGGAGTCAATCATTAATGAATGGATTGGTGGCAGGGACTGAAAACAATGAAATATAAAACTCAGTATTAAATTCTCTGATTTTTAAATAACTCAGTCTTTCTTTCCATCTGTATTAGAACTGGCAGCTTCTGACTGTCATCAGTTTGGCTCCGTTTTTATTATTCTGTTCATTAACATCTACCCCGCTGGTCATGTCTCTCAGCTTTGCTATTTACAACGTATTACACAGACAAAGCTTTCTATGCTTGCAAATGGTACCATTAACCCATCTGAACTCACACTGTCAGAGATAATCTTTTTTTTCCACCCTTCACTGCCCTATCTTCCTTCCTACCGAAATTTAAATTGTGTTTCTCTCTTTCCACATTCTGATGGAGAGTCCCAGACTGAAAATGTGAACCATTTCTCTTTCCAAAGGTGCTGCTCGAGTCACTGAGTGCTTCCAGCATCTCCTGTTTTCATTTCCAATTTTCAACATCAGCAATGTTTTGATTTACGGTGGATGGTGACATTCACATGTCTGATTTTTAGGCATAAGAAATTTTCTACTCATGAAGTAATTGAGCCAAGGTTCTTTCATTGATTCTCTCTTCATGGATGCTGGCTGGCCTGCTCACTATAAGATGCGTTTTGATTCAGATTTCGAGCATTTGCAGATTGTAGCGTAGATAAAAGCTCACACTCGACTGGAGGGAGAACTAACACTTTTATTAGCTTACAACACAGGTAGGGTTCATGAACAGGCTTCAGAGGGATTCTCGGTTTAAGCGGGTTTAGACGGGCCCCAGGGGGAGGTGCAGGGAGGTGGGACCAGTCGTCAGTACAGCACACTTCGAGTGAATCCCAGTTTACTACACAGATTTATTTGCTTTTTCTGGTGTGAAGTTTACATGGAGGGAAAGTTCACAGAGGCCCAGGAGTGGTTTGAAAGGGAAGGCATGAGAGTTGAGCTTGGAAATTCAAATCACCAAGAATAAGAGCTGAGGAGAAAATTCCATATCTTGGTTTAAAGATTTAGTTTATTGTCACACAATAATACATAAAAATGTAATAAGAGCACTTTTACTCTGTCTGCAGCAATGGTGTGGATCTCCCAGTGGCTAACCATTTCAATTCTGCATCCCACTCCCGATGCCAACATGTCTGTCCATGGTCTCAGGCACTGCCAAACCAAGGCCACCCGCAAATTGGAGGAGCAGCACCTAATATTCTGTCTGGGCACTCTCCAATCAGATGACATTTACATCGACTTCTCTGGTTTCCATTAGGGTACACCCCTGTCTCCCTCTCTTTCCCATCCTTTGGTCACCTTTCTCCCAGCTCTCCAGCTTTTCCCTCTCCGTTCAGTGAGCTCTCCCCTCCCCCATCATTTCCTCCTGCCTCCCAAGTGTGACTGCCTCTACATAACTCCCGGAATTCATCCAGCTCCAGCTCCCAGACATGGTCTGTAAAGAACTGCAGCTGGATGCACTTGCAGATGAAGTCAGTAGGGACACCGGTGACTTCCCTGATTATCCACATTCTGCAAGAAGCTTTGATATCTTCTTTGGATGATCTGTATCACTGGATGACCAGTGAAGATTTTACATTAGAGATAAAAGCAACGGAAATAAGATAAGATGGTCAACAAAAGCAGCAGAAGAATTGGAAAGCAGGTCAAGGTTTGATTTGGTGTCTTCTGTACTTTCTTAAAACAAATAACATGTTTAAAAAAAGGTTTGATTTGGTGATAAGGAGTGAGGATGTGGGCATAACAAGTATGCAAGGAAAGGAGTCCTAACATCTCTTTGGAATTTTGTCATCATGATGTGGCAGTTATCTACAATAAGCTTATGGCAGCCTTCTCCCAGCTACTCTGCTTACACTATGTCTTGCTCTTAAGTCTTCCTGCTTCTCTCTGTGACAGAGTATATAGAGGTGTTTGGGAGATTAACTGGGAAAGGTTTGTTAGAGAAGGCCACACACAAACACTTTAAAACTCAGAGTTTTTGCAGGAGCTTTTGCAAGAGTGCTCAGACTTATGATGGACTGTCATTTGCAAAAGGCAACAAATGTAACAACAGGCAGTAGCAGCTTTGTCTGGAAAACAGAACTTGCTGTCTGGAGGGTCATGTGATCTTTGCAGGTAGAGAACAGAAAAAAACCCAGACTCTGCTCTCAGAGAGGAGGGAGGTAGAGAGAGAGGAGAGAGACATTGGTTCCAGAGGGATAAGCTGGCAAGCTTTGGAAGATGGCCTCGTCAAAGGAGAGGACAGGCTGCCCAGTGTTTCCCTTGGAATAGGAGAAACAGAAAGGAACTCTGTGGTGACCTGAAAGAAAGAGGTTATCACCTTGAGAACCCTGAAGGGGGCAACTTTTGTCAGCAAGACATTGGAGCGGCTGGTTAAAAAGGAATCAGATCTGGATGTCCGGAACAAGAAAAACTCTCTCTCGGAAAACCAAAGCCTGGTGAACTTTATTCATGTTAACTTCTGTGCACAGTATAAGCATTGCCTGCAACCTGTGAGATTGGACTATGAACCAAAGAACTTTGCTGAACTGACACACACGTGCAATTAGAATTAGAAGGGAGTTAAGTAGGTTAAGTGAGTCAATAGAGATAAGTTAAAGTTTGATTCTATTTTCATGTTTAAAGATAATTAAAAGCAACTTTTGTTTAAGTAACCCTTTGTTGTGGTGCATATCTATTGCTGCTGGGTTTTGGGGTCCTCTGGACTCATAATAACTCACAGGATCCCACCATTATTGGCAGCACCTTTATTGGCGATCTGATGTAATTCCCATGCTTCTGTTCCTAAACGCTCTTCCTTCCACAACCACGACATGCCTTTTATCTTCATTTTTTTTACCCTGTGGTATGCTAAGTTAGGACTACTGCTCATCAGAAGAAGCGATGAGAGGGACACCCTAGACTGATGGGAGAGGGACTCAAGCCTGGTTTGGCAGCAGGAGAGCGACAAGGTCATGAGAAGTGAGGATAAGGACATAGAATGGAAAAGAGGCAGAGTGAAGGAGAGAGATTTTGGAGAAATGCCGATTAACAAATCAGGATCAACCTGGGGGTAGGCATGGTAGAAAAAGAGTGACACATGAAATTGGCTACTTGGTGGGAACCACTTGGAGAGAGGAACTTTTAATAATTGCTGGAGAACAGCAATGGCTTTTCCTCTGGAGTGCTGCATTTGTAATTCTTCTTTTTCCTAGCCATATGCTAGGCCTCATTGATATCCAGTAGATTCCACATGTTAGCTGTGCACATCCAATGCTGCTTAAAGATGAGCTTAAATCAGCGATCCTTTCTAAGCAGCTGGAATTTAATAACTGCTTTGATTGAAACCTCCTTAAACTTTTTCTTATATCTGAACTTTATTAGGATGAATTATGCTTACTAGCATGAAACTTTTAATTATCTCAGAACCCAAGAAACACAATTTTAGCACACATCATGTTCTTATGTAGAGGGCCTATTCACATGTAAATGTACATGAAAATACAAAAAATCTGCAGATTCTGGAAATCTAAAATAAAAATACAAAATGCTGGAAACATCTAGCAGCTCAGTGGACATCCATGGAAAGAGAAACAGGATTAATACTTCAGTTCAAGGACCTTATCTCTTCTTTGTAACCAGTGTTTCCTTGTTATTTTAAGGCACTAATAAACTACTAATAAACCCCTGTTAAATTGCATTGAGGTAAATATGTATTTAAAATTTCAAATCAAAATAAGCTTATTCACCTATCATTTTTTTCAGCAAGCTCTCTAAAGTTGTTCACCACAGTCTGCACAATTTGTTTTCCTTTTGCTCACTAATTTCTTGATATGTTTTCACATTCAATAGGTACGATTCTGTCCAACTCCAATTGAACTTTATTGTTTCCTTGTGTGCACAGGGCATGTCAGTGTTTTATGCTGGCAATTGAATGGATTATTGGCCTGGACAGATTAGTCTTGCTTGCTGAAAAAAAAAGGTCATCTTCTTTCCTTATAATTGATAACAAGTGTACGAGGTTGCAACTAATTGAAATTTATTGTCCATTATTATCTGCATTTATTGTCAACAGTAAGAAATATCATGCCATTTCTGTAGCTCAGAAGTCTTATCCATAGGTGTAGACATAGGGAATTTAAATCATGTCAGTTAAGACTGATAGTTTGGGATCAAGGTCTCGAAAGAGCATAAATACACAGGTGTGCAAAATTGCTATTTTCTTATAAAAATTATTTGATTACCTGTTTATAAGCAATGGTGTCTTGTCCAAAGAATTCAATGTAATAGAGGATGAGTAGGTAAAGGGTTTGAAACATTCCTCCTTATCAACTGCTGTGGATGTTCTTTTTGTCTTCTTTCCATTTCTTTTCCTCTTTCTATTTTCTTTCATTTTTTCTTTCTCATTTCCACTTTTTAAAAAATTGATTTCATCATTTTTTCTTCCATCAGCCGCTGCAGCATCACACTGGCATTCCTCAAAGGATCAGATTGGCCCTTTGCTTAAACACGAGTATAAAATCAGCTACTTTTTAGCTGAATGTAGTGCGCGTCGAAAGAACCAAAGACTTGTTAATCCAAACCAAGGCTTTTATTAACTAAAAGACTGGAGCGTATCACAAGTAGGTCGACCAGTCCAGAATGACCTGGTCTGGCTAGGAGCAATCCTTTAAGACCTGCCAGTAGGTGTGGCTACACTCTCAGCCAATCACAGTCATCCTACACTACCATCTGTATATATGTACATATACACATTGGTGATAGAATCTGTACTATCACAATGAATTACTGCATTATTCATTTTATCTTTCCAAAACTCTTTAACCATGTCCATGCATCTGAACTTTACCATAAACAATGTGACTAATGTGATCATTGATTTTGCTTCTTACTGATTCTTTACAAAATGTGAAGAATGTCCATACACAGTATGTCTGGATGTTGAGGGGATGTGGATATTACATTTTATGAGGAGCTAGTTCTGCAAATAAGACTTACGAAACAACTATGTTCTCCTCAGCCTCTGTCCATTGCCAACAGCTTTCCACCAAGAGTTTAAATTAGCTCAGTTAGTTCATGGAGAACTTGATTAAATAAGAAATATCTCAGTGGTGTCAAATGACTTGCTTTAAGCAATTTTCATTTATTGTTTAATTAGAGAATTTTAAACCTATCATTGACTTTTCAATAGAAAATTAAAACATGCTATAAATACCGTTAGGCCTGCATGGTTATAGTGCAGCACCGGTAACCCAGGTTAGAATCCAGCACTATCTGTAAGGTGCTTGTACATTCTCTCCATGACTGTGTGGGTTTCCTCCCACCCTCCAAATACATATGGGGTTTATAGATTCTTTGGTGTGTTTGGTCAGAATGGGCTCATGTGCCAGAAGGGGCTGTTAGTGTGTTGTACCTTTAAATTAAAAACATTAAAATACACAGTAATTCAGGCAGAGGGAGGGAGAAACGGAATGAACATTTCAGGATGACGATGATTTTTCTCCTAAGCAGAATACATTTTGAATTATCATTCTTAAGGTCAAATGGAACTTCCCCAAGGTCCCTGGAGATTTTAGATGATATGCAGATAACATGATCTGTTTAGCTCAAAAATTATAAACTCTCTGAAACAGTTCTGACGTAAATTTATACCCCTGCTCTGATGGGATCTCTTTAGGCAGACCAAACAAAGTGAAAAATTTCACAAAAGCACTTGACACAGTTTTAGCTTTAATATTTTTAAGTGGTATTACTTCTGGAAACCTGGAGACGGTTCACAAATACTGATTTCCAGTTTTGTCTTCAGCAATGGGCCAACACAATCCATAATTAGAAAAAGATTCACCAGAGCGGGAGGATTGAGCTAGTGGAGTTGTTCTAGTGAACCGGTGCGGACTTGAAAGGCCGACATGGCCTGTTTCCGCACTGAAAATGGTTATATGGTTATGGTTATTAGGAGTCTGGTAAACATATTTCTGGCATCTCCCTCTTTGAGGGTATGTGAACATTACTTTATTTATTGGAGCATAGAAGGTGGAGAGGGGATTTGATAGAGGTATCTAAAATTATGAAGGGAATAGATGTGAATAGGCACTTTCTCCTGAGGGTAGGGGAGATTGGAACAAAGGGTCTTAAGTTAAGGGTTAGGGGGCAAAACTTTAGGAGTAATATAAGACGATGCTTCTTCACTCAGAGAGTGGTGGCTGAGTGGAATGATCTTCCCGAAGAGGTAGTTGCGGCAGGGTAATTCTGTCATTTAAGAGGAAGTTAGATGAGTACATGGATGTGAGGGAGTTGGAGGGTTATGGGCAAGGGAGTGGGTAGATGGAATTAGTGGAGTTTCATGTAATTCGGTGCGGACTAGAAGGGCCGATATGGCCTGTTTCAGTACTGTAACTTGTTATATGGTTATTACTTTTTGTGAAAACCCATGGTGCCCTTGATAGTGAGACAGTAGCTCTTTCTTCTTCCCCACAGATGCTGCTTGGCCTGCGGAATATTTCCAGCATTTGTGAGGTTCAATTCAAATTACTAAGGTCAGCAATATTTTGCTTCTGCGCTCTTTCAATAATAATGGATGTCAAATGTGTAAAAGTATCAAATTTTATTTCTATCTATTTTACAAATATCCTTAATGAAAAAATTGGTGCATAAGGGGAATACACTCCTCAGGGAAGCAGGCACAACGGTAAACTTTCAGGATTAAAAATAATAGTTTGTCGTGAATACCATTCTTCCCCTCTGGCCACAACTCATCAAATGGAATGCAAAGAAAATAATCCTGGTTGTATGCCTCTATTGAGAAAGCCTGCCTTTTAGCAATGCATGTGATCTAGATGCAGATGTTACAGCTAAAATTTAAAAAAAAGGAAATGCCAGGAGCACTCTGAAAATAAGATTAACATTTCAGATCAATAACTCATCACCCAGCCTGCAAAGATGAAAATTCATGGGCCTAAAGTTCCATTCTTCGTAAATAGCCCTTGATCTGATGAGTTTTCCATCATTCTCTGTTTTTGTTTCGTTTTACATCACATCTGTGATGACATCTGTTCATCATTGCATCACTATCAGAAACCATAGATGTGAAGCAACAATTTCTTTCACTCTTGGAGGTAATAACCAAGAGAGAATTCTCTTCCTCCATGTGTTTTATTTTTAGAAACCATGGAATTTTCTTTGCTGATGAATCTCTCATGTCTTTTCATAGTTGAAGTTAGATCAGCATTATGGGGAAGTAAAATTCCGACTTTTCACTTCCACTCATTAATTGGATGAAAGAGGGCTTAAATGCAGAATTTGGACTGCAAAACATCATGAGCAGCTCAGCGGAGCCACTATAAATCAGTGGAAAGCTGAATCATTTCCCCAACCACAGTGCTTCATTGCGAATGTTCTTTGTGATCTATTTGTTAGTGGAGTTAAAGGGGAAGAAATGCTCTTGAAACTGGCCTGGGAAGAACAATATAATTCATCTGATTCTTGCACTGGAACCAGTTTAGTTAACATTTTGTGGGTCTCCAATTACTGGCTAGAATTAGCAAGAATCTGATTAAAAGTCATCGACCTGAAACAGTAACTCAACTTCTTTCTAAATTTCTTCAAATATCAAGCATTGTAAGTGTATCACTTACCACCTCTTAAAGGAGAGACTCCACTGTGGCCTCCAGAGATCTTGAAGAGACCATTACTAGTTTTGAGACTTACACAACATGTGCACTGATAAAGGAAGGACACACGCCTGATGAGATCTCAGGCACAAATGCACAGTAGCCGGGGTGAAGGAAATTGTAGCATAGATGTTAGCTCACTAGAGGGAGAGATTAGACATGACTCTTAGGCAGTTGAGGAATTCACTTGGGCATCCTTCATCTGATGAAGGATATACACAACCAAATGAAGTATTGAAGTATTTACACTCCATGTAGTCAAAATGGAGCCGTCTGGCACTGATTTGTCATACTGCTTGAAGTCCATCTTTTCAATGCCCAAAGGGGGGGCTGTCGACATCATCAAGCCTGTGCAATGAAGGTCAATGTAACAGTTTACCCTGCAGCACAATTACATGCATTAAAGATCCACATGCAACTTTGAAAGGTCAGACTCCCCCATAACTTTGGATACTACTGTTCATCATTCTGCTCTTCAGCAGGATTGCTTGAATGTCCTTTCATGTCTGCTTTTACACATCCAATGTCTGCAGGCCCAGACTACTTAGAGTAGACTGAAGCTGGATCTTTTAGGCCCAGAGGATTTCAACGTCATCTTTCAAATCTACTATCTATGCTTAGTTTGTTTGGTTATTTCTGCCATGAGGAAGGGGATGATAATGTATGGCTGCGAGGGATGGGGGGAGGGGGGAGTTCCACGTTCTTCTGGGACATTTTCAGAGCAGATTACTCAGTGGGTCCAGGAACTGGGAGACAGCTAAGAACAGGAGCAGGAGGTGACTGAGTGAGTAGAAACAGTTAGAGGTCATTAGCACAGTTTAGAGTGGGAGATCTCTGACTGAGCTTCAAGAGTAGGAAACTGCTGAGAAAATTTTCCACTCTTAAGATCTCATTGCAGTCAGACAGGAAGTCAATACAAAGTACAATGAACTGAAGTCTCTGAGAGATTGTAAAATGAGAAATCATTGAGTAAAGGAAGAGAGTTCTCTGGATTAAAAAATTTTAGATAGTTCAGTGTATAGGAAAGGCAAGATTTGATAAGTGTAATGTGCAGGATGTTGCTGAATGAGTATAAACAAGTACAAATGGCCAATTCAAAACATACAATAATTACGAGTTAAACCAATAAATTATGACTACCGTCATGGGGCGGGTATTTTGTTAATGCTGAGGCTTGTGAAAGCTGGGAGATTCTGCCACAATCCACAGGATTGTAGTAAATGTCTGCAATTGAAGGACACCAATTTGGAGTTGATGTGCAGGGGGGCTGAGTTTCGGGCACGATTCAAGGTGGAAAAAAATTACCTGGAGACTTTGTTCAAGGAGGCAGCCACAACCCTTAGATTAAGTGGAGTAGATTCGGTCATTGCTAAGGAACAATTGACTGTGAGGCAGGTATGAGGACCCATCATTAAGGAGCCTCAGATTGTACTTATCCAGCAGTGTGTGGTTCTCTCAGTCTGTGTGTGTGACATTGAGGGGCAGGGAGCAGGAGCAATTGACAATACCATAATGGTACAGGGGATCATTCAAGGTGGTGGAGTGAAACAGAATATAATATGGGTAGCGAACAATGCATTTAAAGAGAGAAACAATGTTGTCTGCAATCTTCAGGGCTCAGTGCGAGGGTTACTGAGATCTCCTTGGAGCTGGTGAAAAACTTGAAGTAGAACAAGACAGATTGAGTTACTGTGGCCCACACAGGTATTGGTGACAAAATAAGAACAAAGGTTCTGTGGGTTGGGAATTAGATTTTAGGTTTTAAATTGGAAAAAAGTTTGCTTCCTGAAAAGAACTTGAGGATTATGATCGACAACTTCAAGCTGAACATAAAGATAATTTTAGATCTGCTGCATCACATAGGAAATTGGAGAAAAATTAAGTTAGATTTTATTGAATTTAACATGTTTATTCACATAAACAGGTTGGCTGCACATGTTGCACAACAAATATGGTCTCCAATTTTGCAACTGAAGTAGAGCTCAAAGGCTTTCTTAATAAGTGCAGTCATGCTGCGTCTTTGAGCCTTAAAACTTTGGACTCCGGCTATTTTTAACCTTTTTTAGTGGTATTAACTGCAGAGCTCAAGAAACACAGCTTACCATTGAAGAGTCAACTACTAACTGTTTTGTTTTTTTAACGAATCGCGCACCTCACAAAGGGGAGTGATGTCACTAGGGAGGTAGGACATGCACAGGTTCAGCAATGTCCATGTGTGCAGGCTTCAGTCTGTCTTGTGTAAAAAGTTCTGGTCGACCACCAATGTCCAATAGCACCGTAGATCCATTGTGCTGCATCACTTTATAAAGGCCCTTGTAAGGTTGCTGCAGGAGTGTAGCGTGGGATGGATGTTGAACAAAGATACAAAAAGTAGAGTTAAGAGCAGCAGGCACATGTGTAGCCAATGATCCATGATGAGTTGCTGGAGCTGGAGCCAGGGTACCCATCTTGTTTCTTAGTTCTTGTAATTCCTCTGTAAACGAGGATCTATCTTTGGCTGGAGAAGGATTGATGTCTGCCGGTACTAGGAGTGGAAACTTGTACACTAATTCTGCTGAAGAAGTCTCCAGGTTATCCTTAGGTGCTGCTCTAATACCCAACAGCACCCATATAACCATATAACCACTTACAGCACAGAACAGGCCAGTTCGGCCTTACTAGTCCATGCCGTAACCTAGTCCCACTGACCAGCACCCGGTCCATACCCCTCCAGTCCTCTCCTCTCCATGTAACGATCCAGTCTTTCCTTAAATGTAACCAATGATCCCGCCTCAACTACGTCTGCCGGAAGCTTCATTCCACATCCCTACCACCTTTTGCGTAAAGAAATTTCCCCTCATGTTCCCCTTATAATTTTTCCCCTTCAATCTTAAATCATGCCCTCTAGTTTGAATCTCCCCCACTCTTAATTGAAAAAGCCTATCCACATTTACTCTCTGTCCCTTTTAAAATCTTAAACACCTCTATCAAGTCCCCCCTCAATCTTCTATGCTCCAGAGAAAAAAAGCCCTAGTCTGCACAACCTTTCCCTGTAACTCAAACCTTGAAATCCTGTCAACATTTTTGTGAACCTTCTCTGTACTCTCTCTATTTTGTTTATATCTTTCCTATAATTTGGTAATCAAAACTGTACACAGTACTCCAAATTTGGCCTCACCAATGCCTTGTTCAATTTCATCATAACCTCCCTACTCTTGAATTCAATACTCCGATTTATGAATGCCAACATTCCAAATGCCTTCTTCACCACACCATCTACCTGAGTATCAGCCTTGAGGGTACTATTTACCATCACTCCTAAATCCCTTTGTTGCTCTGCACATCTCAATAGCCTACCATTTAATGCATACGACCTATTTAGATTTGCCTTTCCAAAATGTAACACCTCACACTTATCTGTATTAAATTCCATCAGCCATTTCTCAGCCCACACCTCCAGCCTTCCTAAATCACCTTTTAATCTACGGTAATCTTCCTCACTGTCCACAACACCACCAATCTTTGTATCATCCGCAAACTTGCTTATCCAATTCTCCACCCCTACTTCCAGATCGTTAATATATATAACAATAGTGGACCCAGGACCGATCCCTGAGGAACTCCCTAGTCACCGGCCTCCAATTGGACAAACAATTTTCTACCACTACTCTCTGACACCTCCCATCCAACCATTGCTGAATCCATTTCACTACCTCCTTATTTATACCTAATGCCTCCACCTTTTTTCCTAACCTCCTGTGGGGAACTTTGTCAAAAGCTTTACTGAAGTCTAAATAGACAACATCCACAGCTTTCCCTTCATCAACCTTTTTTGTAACCCCCTCGAAAAACTCAATCAGGTTTGTCAAGCATGATCTACCCCTGACAAAACCATGCTGATTACTCCCTATCAATCCCTTACCTCCAAATATTTGTAAATACCATCCCTCAGAACACTTTCCATCAACTTACCCACCACAGACGTCAGACTCACGGGCCTATAAATCCCAGGTTTACATTTGGACCCTTTCTTAAACAGTGGAACCACATGCGCCACCCTCCAATCCTTTGGCACTACCCCCGTGACCAGTGACATCCTAAATATCTCTGTTAATGGACCCACTATCTGTCCACTAGCCTCCCTGAGTGTCCTTGGGAATATTTTGTCCGGTCCCGGAGATTTATCCACCTTTATCTCTTTCAACACAGCCATCACTACCTCCTCGGTTATCCTTATATGCTTCATGACCTCCCCACTATTTTTATTTACCTCAACTGGTTCAATATTTTTTCCCTAGTGAATACCAAGGCAAAGAAATCATTCAAAATTTCCCCCATTTCCTCTGACTTCTCACTCAGCCTACCTTCGCTATCTACAAGGGGTCCAATTTTATCTCTCACTAATCTTTTACTTTTAATGTACCTATAGAAACCCTTTGGATTTATTTTTACTCTGTCTGCCATAGCCTCTTCGTGCCTTTTTTTGGCCTTTCTAATTTCTTTCTTAAGATTCCTTCTACACTCCTTGTAGTCCTCCTTCAAACTCTCAGCTCCCTGCTCTTTATACCTCTTGTACACCTCCCTTTTTCTCCTAACCAAATTTCCAATATTCTTTGAAAACCAAGACTCCCTATGAGTAACTCATCTGCCCACTTAGGCCTGTTAATTCTTGCCCACAAGGCTTGTTTCAGATGCTGGTGGAAACCTTCCACTAGCCCATTAGCCTGCGGGTGGTACGCTGTAGTATGGTGTAATTGCGTACCACAAAGTCTCGCCAGGTTTTTCCACAAGGTTGAAGTAAACTGAGTTCCCCTGTCAGAGGTTAGATGGACTGGTAATGTGGTATAAAAGTTTCCTCTGCCAAGACAATGGGATGATTGATCGTGAGTGGCTGATTGAAGTATCACAAAGAATGTTCACCTGGTCGGGGCCCAATGGAACATTGCCTAAGAGCAGCTGTACGGAAAGCTTGTACCTCCTGGTCCTCTTGTTGGGCTATTGCGTGAGCCTGGAGATCCAGCCATCCTGTAATCACATTGCCCTCTGTCCTGGACAAGACATCAGCTACAACATTGTCTTTACCAGACAAATGCTGCACATCAGAGGTAAATTCAGAAATATAGGCCAGATACCTCTGCTGCTGCGCTGACCAGGGATCCGTAATCTTGGCAAGGGCAAATGTTAGAGGCTTATGGTCGGTAAACGCAGTAAAATGCCTGCCCTCGAGAAAATATCTGAAATGTTTGATGGCCAGATAAAGCACCAACAACTCCCGGTTGAAAATGCTGTACTTTAATTCAGGTGGGCATATATTTTCTGTTCTAGGATGGCCCCCACAGCGATGTCTGATGCATCTGATGTGAGCACAAGCGGGGCATGCAAATGGGGGTAGGCCAACATGGTTACCTTTGAAAGCACCTCTTTTGCTTCGTCAAATGCTTCTGTGGCCTTTGTAGTCCAGAGCAGTTTTATAGGTTTGCTGGTGAGGATGTGGAACAAGGGCTTCATGATCCTGGCAGCTGCTGGGATGAACCTGTTATAAAAGTTAACCATTCCCAGGAATTCTTGTAGCCCTTTAACTGTAGTGGGCTTTGAGAAGGCCCAAATGGCTGATACTTTGTCTGGAAGTGGGGTTGCGCCTGCGTTCAAAATCCTATGTCCCAAAAAGTCAATTGTGTGTTTGCCAAATGCACACTTTGCAAGGTTGATAGAAAGGCCGAAATCCCAAAGCCTCTGGAACAATTGTCGCAGGTGTTGTCTGTACTCTTGCGTTGACTCGCTGGCCACTAAGATGCCATTGAGGTAGACGAAAAGGAAAGCTGTAAGTAGTTCATGAAACTCTGCTAATACATTCACAAAATCATCGGTGGCGAATGTTTGCACATGTAGCGGTGTTGCCAACTGATGACATGAAGAAAGTGGGCATATGTGGAATGTGGTGGCATGGACCAAATGGTGCTGTTTCACATCTACCAACAAGTCATGTGCCCTCAGGAAGTCCATTCCCAAAATGGGCTGTCCTACAGCCACTAGCATGCAAGTCTAGCAGTAAGGTGTGTCGCCTAATACCAGTTGTATCGACTTAGTACCATAACTGCTAATTGTAGTGCCATTGGCAGCATGCAAGTCAGCTTGAGGCACTCGAGATTCCTGCTCGTAAGAGGATGATTGGAAGATACTGAGCTAAGCTCTGGTGTCGACTAGCAGTTTTCATCCTATGTGCTGATCAGTGGCATATAGGTCGGTCTGGTCACCGACCGCTGAAGCCATCAGTGGCGGTTGGTGTTGTCGTTTCCCTGGAAGTCAACCACATAACTGCACAGTAGCACACAGCAGTGCATGCTCCTGCCCCACTTTCTGTGGTAGAAACACCACTCACTGTTCTCCAGTGGCTTTTTCTTCCTCAGTAGCTCGTGAAGTGCCGTAGAACCGGTGGGTACATTGACTTGACTGCCCAAGGTGACCTGTTGAAACCTTGCCACAAGAGACTGCGGTACCCTGTGAAGTCTGTCTACCTCCCTCGCCACTTCCCTTGGTTTGGAGAAGTCAGCAGAAGAGAGCAGCAGGGCGATGTCATGAGGGAGCTGTTCTAAGAAGGTTACCTTGAACATTAAGCTGTTGAAGTGGCCATCTGCTAATGCAAGCATTTAATTCAACAGTTCTGATGGCCTTCTGTCCCCCAAATCATCGAGGTGGAGTAAGCGTGTGCCTCTTTCCAGGTCAGACATGCTGAAAGCTGCGAGGAAATGTGCCTTAAAAGCACTGTATTGATCCTCCTCGGGCAGATTGTTGATAAAATCATCTACCTTGGCAGCAGAATCTTCATCTAATGAGGCGACTACATGCCAGAATTTGGTGGCTTCATTTGTTCTGTTCCTAATGTGGGACTGAGCCTCAGACCATGGACGTGGTCTGAGAGACCAGAAGGTGGGCAGTTTCACAGCCACAGTGTGCAGCACAGTAGTGGCATCCATTCTGCAGGCTTTCTCACTATGTTTCATTGTTGGGGCTCAAAAGACGTTGAGCACCCATCAGGGTCACGAGTTTAGTGGGACTAACTACAGAGTTCAAGAAACACAGCTTACCAGAGAAGAGTCAACTGCCAACTGTTTTTAATTTTAAACAATCGTGTGCCTCACAAAGGGGAGTGTTGTCAGAGTGCTTCATAAAGGGGAGAGAAGTCAACGCGCTTCATAAAGGGGAGTGAAGTCAACGCGCTTCATAAAGGGGAGTGATGTCAGAGTGCTTCATAAAGGGGAGAGAAGTCAACGCGCTTCATAAAGGGGAGTGATGTCAGTGCACCTCACAAAAGGGAGTGAAGTAATCGATGCCAATGAATAATGCAGATTACACAAAGTTTAAAAAAGAATCACCATGTAAATGGAAGACACAAGCAATCCGATACCTAGGTATTAGACTAGATAATAATCTAGGCCATTTATACAAATTAAATTATCAGCCATTAATGAATAAATTACAAGATGACTTAGAACATTGGAAAGATTTACCACTAACACTGATAGGAAGAGTAAATTGCATTAAAATGAATATCTTCCCAAGGATACAATACCTATTTCAATCGTTACCAATTCCTTTAACAGAGAAATTTTTTAATGAACTAAAGAAAATAATAAGGAAATTCTTATGGAAAGGGGAGAAACCAAGGATAGCATTAGATAAATTAACAGAATGGTACAAACAAGTGGTTTGCAGCTACCAAACTTTAAAAATTATTATAGAGCACCACAATAAAGATATCTATCAGATTTTTATCAAACAAGGGAAAAACCAGATTGGACCAAGATAGAGCTAGATAAAATAGGGGAGAAGGTACCAGAACATATACTATATAAGTGGATGAAAAACTGGTGCAATATAGAAGTTCATCAGTATTGCACCATCTGCTCAACAATTGGAAGAAGATTCACGCAGAAAGGAAAAAAAAACAAATTACCAATTACCAAAATTATTATTGACGCAAAATCAGCTAATCCCTTTCACAATAGATGACCTTTTCCTTTAGAGAATGGGAGAGAAAAGGAATTAAAAGAATAGAAAATTGTTTTTTGGGAAATAATTTATTATCTTTTGAACAAATGAAGTACCAATATGGAATAACTCATGGTACAATGTTTGCATACCACCAACTGAAAACCTACTTAAAGGACAAATTGGGAAGCAGGCTGAGGTTACCAGAAGGAAGCAGCTTTGAATATGTGATTACAGACACAATGATAATTAAAAGATTTATAACAAACATGTACATCAAGTTGCAAGAGAAAGAGAACGATGAAATAAGCTGTAAAACCAAACAAAAGTGGGAAAAAAAATCTAAACATAAAGATAAAAAATGAAACATAGGAAAAGCTATGCTCCGGAACTATGAGAAATACAATAAACACGAGGTTACGCATGATACAATATAATTGGTTACACAGGGTATATATCACGCCCCAAAAGTTAAATAAATGGGACCCAACAGTATCAGATAGATGTTTTCGCTGTAAGAAGGAAACGGGAACAACAGTACATGCAATTTGGACATGTGAGAAAGTGGAAAAGTTTTGGGAAGATCTAAATCAGGTATTAAATAAAATCACAAAAAGCAACATACCAAAAAATCCAGAGATCTTTCTTTTAAGCAACATAAGCAATAAAGATTTAGGCCTCAAATTGGATGAAGCACAAAAAAGATTCATTATGATAGCCTTAGCTGTAGCCAAAAAATGCATAATGTCAACTTGGAAATCAGAAGAGAGCCTGAGAGTACAGCAATGGTACATGGAAATGAATAAATGTATTCCATTGGAAAAAAACATATAATTTAAAAAATAAATTCACATTATTTGAACAAATTTGGGAACCGTACATGGAACACAACAGAGAGGGCCTACCACAGACCTCCACCCCCTAAAATGATAAAATGAGAAGAAGACAAAATGTACTGACCCAGTGTGTAAAAGTAGATGACACAATTTTCTTGTTTATTTTCATTGTGTGATGACATTATTTAATGGGTTTATTGTATTGTATATGTTGAACGTTTAATGGATTTGGAGGGGGTGGGAGGGAGGGAAGGAAGGGAGGGGGAAAAAAGGGGAGAAAATAACACTGTGTATATTCAAGAGGGAAATGTTTGTGTGTATTTTGATTAATATGGTTCATAGTGTGAAAAAAAAATTAAAAACCAAAGGGAGTGAAGTTAGCACGCTGCAGAGTCATTGTCTCTCTGGCAACATGCCAGCAGGGAAGCAATGTGCTTCATCAACCCACGCGGGTCTGCAAACACGGAATTCTCCTGGGCAAAGAAGGGGAGCCCCCACCATTCTGTGCCAGCCGCTCAGTGCGGCGATTCTGTCTGTCCAGCTGTGTGATCGCTCGGTCCGCAACATCTTCATCATATATACTGCAGACTAGGTCCATGAGTGAACTACAGTATGAACACCAGAATAAACCTGCCAGTGGTCGAGTAGAAAACCAGTCTCAGAAAAAAGGGTTATGGAGTATATAATTTTGTTGGTAGTTCCTAAAAATCTATATTATCCCCTCTTGTGCAGAGGTGAAATTTTGTTTTGATTATTTAACTTTTGAAAAGATGAGGAATTATAATTCCCTGAAAACAAGAACAATAGAACACAAGTACACCACTCCAATTCACAAGTCTGTTCTGCTATTTAATGGGTTATCTTGAACCTGGACCCTACTCAGTCCATTTCCCTTGTCTCATTATCTCAATACCCTGAACCACCAAAATCTATCACTGTCTTGTCAGAAATTTTTAAATTGATCTAGCCTCAAATATGACTCCATTTTATTTTCAGCTTCAGGAGTACATGTTAATATGTCGTTCAATAAATGCACGGTTCATTGAGAAAACAATGCAGAAGCTGATTATCTCAGGTATAATTTTGGACATCCCAAGGTAAATGATGCCAATACATTGATGGGAAAGTGAAAACCTTTCACAGTTTATATCACCAGTGTCAACTTCAAAGTAATTCCAAGTTCAGACCCGATATTACAGAGGAGGAAATCGTGTACCCTGCTGACACACAAAAACAAGATTGGATTGAATTGACGGTGACTTGTTTGCTTTGTATTTGAGATTTGCAGTTCTGGATCCACAGATTAAAGTACGTCATATGAGATGTGCATCTATTATCTCCCCTTTAGTGATTAGAGTAGTTATTCTTTCTGCCAATCTATATTTCCCTGAATGGCTTTCAGGTGGAAGCCAGATCTACCCAGAGTCTTCAGAGAGCAATTCACCTGATGGATCTCATCAAAGAGCAGTGTTTGGGATGTTAGCTGCTTTAATGAGCTGTGGTATTACTGATGCAGTCACAAACTCAACTATAGAACAAGGCATGGGTCCTGCTGCCAGCTGCACTAAAAGAAAACATGGCCAGGAACACACGAACAGCCCCGGAATAAGGCAACTTAGACCCTTGAGTCAGAACTGGCATTGAAATAAGATTGTGCCTGATCTGATTGGAACTGTAACTCCAAATTTCTCTCTATTGAAAATGTGCATGTATCTTAGAAAAACAAAAAAATAATCTATAGATGCTGGAATCTTGAGCAAACAAAGATAAGGTGGAGGGAACTCAACAAGTCAGGCAGCTCCATGGAGAGAAATGGTCAGTCATTGTTTCAGATGGGACCCTTTATCAAAATTCTATTTACCTTTGTATATTCAAATTCTCTGCTTCCACTGCCCTTTTGAGGAAAAGAATTCCAAAGAGTCATTTCGTGAATTTATGCTTCAACTCATGCTTAATATGGGACCCTTTATTTTCCAACTGACCTCTATTTCCAGATCCCTCAAGAGGAAACAACTTCTCCACATCCACTGTTTGAAAACCTTTCAATCAAGTTATCTCTTACTCTGGAAGATTCAAGGCCATGCAGTCCTTAAAAGACAACCTTCCCAAACCTTCAGAATTTTTATTCTGAACTGCCTCCAATGTATTAACGCTCTGCTTTAAATCTTCTTTCTTCTTTGACTTGACTTCGCGGACGAAGATTTATGGAGGGGTATATCCACGTCTGCTGCAGGCTCGCTGATGACTGACAAGTCCGATGCGGGACAGGCAGGCACAGTTGCAGTGGTTGCAAGGGAAAATTGGTGGGTTGGGGTTGGGTGTTGGGTTTTTCCTCCTTTGTCTTTTGTCAGTGAGGTGGGCTCTGCGGTCTTCTTCAAAGGAGGTTGCTGCCCGCCGAACTGTGAGGCACCAAGATGCACGGTTGGAGGCGATATCAGCCCACTGGCGGTGGTCAATGTGGCAGGCACCAAGAGATTTCTTTAAGCAGTCCTTGTACCTCTTCTTTGGTGCACCTCTGTCTCGGTGGCCAGTGGAGAGCTCGCCATATAACACAATCTTGGGAAGGCGATGGTTCTCCATTCTGGAGACGTGACCCACCCAGCGCAGTTGGGTCTTCAGCAGCTTGGATTCGATGCTTGCAGACTCTGCCAGCTCGAGTACTTCGATGTAGGTGATGAAGTCACTCCAATAAATGTTGAGGATGGAGCGGAGACAGCGCTGATGGAAGCGTTCTAGGAGCCGTAGGTGATGCCAGTAGAGGACCTATGATTCGGAGCTGAACATGAGCGTGGGTATGACAACAGCTCTGTACACACTGATCTTTGTGTGTTTCTTCAGGTGGTTGTTTTTTCAGACTCTTTTGTGTAGTCTTCCAAAGGCACTATTTGCCTTGGCGGGTCTGTTGTCTATTTCGTTGTCGATCCTTGCATCAGATGAAATGGTGCAGCTGAGGTAGGCGGCCTGTCCACGCGGGTTAGTACTCGAGTCGGCGTCATTGGTCCCGTCCTGCCCACCGAGTTTGTGACGGTTGCCAAGAGGTGGCTTCGGCGTTGCTAGGCCGCTCCTCTTTGGAAAGGTTTTTAATCATCTCCATATAGGCCGGCAGCCTGGGCAAGGAGGCCTCGTCCGCGAACACGGCCCGGGATCAGTCGGCTCATCCGTGAAATGCCTCTGCTTTAAATAAGGAGAATGTTACTGTACTGTTTTTCAGATGTTGTCTCATCAATGTTATGTCGCGCTGAAGAATAACCTCCCGACATTAGTTTTCAGTTTCTCCAGCAATAAACAATAACGATGTTATTATGTTACAGAGGGTGCAGTAAACTTTCATAAGGATGAACCTGGAACTAGAGTATTTGAGTTTTAAATTTCAATTTAGTTACAACTCGGTAGAAGCTGATTGTGGACATTGAAACCCAATTGCATCCAATTATCCAGCTGACCTTGTACATTTTTGAAGGGTGGAAATAAACATGTATCAGTTTGTTGATCCCCCGAGTTCGCGAATTCTTGTGGTTCGTTGCCAAGTATGGGCGCTGCCATCTTGGGAACAGACTTCAGTGGTTTACAAGATGTTTAGAAAAACACTGTTGGCCCCTTTATCAAGCTGTTTAAAGCCTGTCTGGGGCTGTCAGCATCATAAGCAGGCAATAAAACCCCAGGGAGCAGTACTGTGCCTCCACTCCCAACTCTTCTGGATTCCTGCCAATAGTAGAGCTGCTGTTACAGCACCACCATTTTATTTGTCATTTTAACTGGGATTGCACCCCATCAATTTTACAGAATAACTATGTTCTGGTGAAAAATACTGCAGTAAAATCATTTATGGAAATTTATATCTGCATGTTGAATCATGTCACTGAAGATATAGAAATATATTGAAATTCAAACATCACCTGGTCAAATTCAAGCATCGGAGATTGATGCACTGTGGAATTGTGAAATCATTTAGTGAGCCTGTTTGTGATAGTATTTTTTCTTATTGGTTGGCCCAATTAAGCCTGGATGAAGAACAATTTTTTTTAAATAACATAGAGTCCACTGAAAAATTTTAAATGAAGACAATCAAAAGGTATGCAGTTAAAAATATATTGTTTGGAAATTTAAAAGGAACCAATAGTCTTTCTATTGAAAATCCTATTCGCTTTGAAATGCTTCGACCTCAATTGACATTTGAGTGCACAACTGTTATATAGGTATTTATGAGATAAAAAATGACCACTGGTATTGTGTGTGTGTGTGTGTGTGTGTGTGTGTGTGTGTGTGTGTGTGTGTGTGTGTGTGTGTGTGTGTGTGTGTGTGTGTGTGTGTGTGTGTGTGTGTGTGTGTGCGAGATATATATTTTTTTTTTAAATTTGCGAATTAGTAGAAATCTTGCCTGAAAGGTAATGTGCCAATAGCAATCAATTTTCAATGCATGACCATTTGTGTAATTATTCACTGTTCCTGGCATGCATGTATGAAGGGAGCATATTCATCAAAAGAGAGGAAAATATCTAAAGGGAACTAAAGCTATACATGGGATGATGGCTAACTTTCATATAAAAAAATCACATAGTTCATTGTACGGGAAAAATGAGCTCTAGATACAGTAAGTCTGACAACTTCTGGCTTGCAAACTTCATGTTGCCCCTTGTTCACTGTGGTAAACCATTGTGTATAGGTTTGGATGCGCTGACTGTGCCTGAGGCTCTTCCCATTAACCCTGAATAAAGGTGACTGTGCCATAGCCCCCTCTCAGTCCAGGATAGTTGGCCAACATGGATGGACATCCATTCTGTTTTGAATAAAAGCCTATCAGTTTCTCTCTACAACTTCTAGACTTTGCAGTTATTGATGGTGCATCAATTTTATTCACAACAGTATTTTTGATAATGGATCAGATCCTGAAGTCAGAAAAGCTGGACCTCGACCCATAATCGCCTGACACATCCAACAGCTTTGACCTCTGGCTGCATTGCTTCAAAGCATTCCTGCAGGCCTCCTCTGCTATTGTCCGATCAGACGATGACAGGGTGCAAAAACTGTATTCCCATGTCGGGCCCCTGGTATACTCAATGATCAGGGATGCCTAGTCGTACCCAGCAGCAATGGACATACAGAAAAGCCAGTACCGGAAGAAGGTAAATGAGGTCGATGCTAGGTACCTCCTGACTACCTGTAAGCAGTGACCTGGGGAATTGAGTGCAAGTGCCTTCGGGACCTGCGCTTGGACGGGCCTGTGACTTCAAGGGTGTGCTGGCTGCAGTGAACACGGAGGACCTGATCAGAGATGCACTTATCTTCATTGATGATGTAATGCTGATGACAGTAGAAAAAATAATTCTGAGATGTATAGAAACATCTCAAATTCAAGCAAATGCCCCCAAACTCATTGGACGGCACTTCATCCTACAGTAAGACAATGATCCCAAACATACTGCTAAAGCAAGAAAAGAGTTTTTCAAAGCTAAAATCTGGAATATTCTTGAATGGCAATAACAGTCACCTGATCTAAATCCAATTGAGCATGCCTTCCATATACTGAAGAGAAAATTTATGGGGAGAAGCCCTGAAACAATCAGGAGCTGAAGATGGCTGCATGTGTAAATTAGGTTACAACTGCTTCCTCTTCTAAGCCACTGTCGGCCTGATTAATCGTGATGTACCAATCACCATGGCTTCCATCTTTCAATCATAGACTAGCACATAAAGACAGATTGTCTTTTACACAGAACTCTTGTTTTCAGGATGTGGATTTGCAAAGACCCCAAAAGATGCTTCACACTTCTTGCCCAAGGACTCAATCAATTTTTCCAGTTGCTCAGTCTCCCTTCCCTCCCACTTTTGCCCTGAATCCAGTTTGTCTACAGATGGTATTGTGGTGCACTGAGGTAGCATCAAACAAGCACAAAACTCAAAAGACTGTACAACAGGCTTTATTCCAGTAAAAGTCTGAACGCCAGTTCAAGCCTTGGTGACTCCTTGTGTGACTGGCTCAGGAGCCGGCTCAGGTTTATATTCAGGTCAGCTGATTGACAGCCGGCCAGGTGGAGTCAGCCCCTTAGGTGGTCTTCCTGCAGGTACAGAGATCGCCACCTGCAGTAGACTGGTGGTCGAATCACCACCGGTATCCTGCCCCTGCTAACCATAATAAAGTTCCCCCAGGTTGTGTTTTGAAAGAACAGCAAGTAAATAAGCTCAATTAGAAAAGCCTGGGTCCTTGCCTATGGAAATATCTGCCAAAACCACTTTGCTTTGCTGATTGTATCCCCAATCCCTTCAAAAATAAGCTCAGTCCAGCTGTTGTGCAAACCTTCTTCTGGTCAGGCCAGTTAATATGATAGTAGAATGGGGTGGATGCATCCTCTCGTCTATCAGAGATAACATAACAGTTCATTTTACAGTTCATTTTTTGCCTCTACCCTTTGTGGTGAGCAGAGTGACTTGATTATCAATTGTTGCAAAATAATGTGAAAAAATAAATAAAATTAAACTCTGACACTGAGATAGAAGTCAAACAACCTTCTGGTTATCTATGGAAATTTGAGTGGCATTTGATTCATTACTCCATTTCATGAGGGCACATGGCAGAGATACAAATCCCTGTATTGTCCAGATAAACAATGTGATTGACATCAACATTTGATACCCTGTGTGTTTGGTTTTTGAGAACAAATATTACTGTGACTGCTCTGATTATCCCCCCCCCCCCCCCCATCCCCACCTTTTTTATTTTTACTCTGCCTGATTATCACCACTTCTCTGAAGGACTCAGGCCTGAAGTATCGCCTGCCTTTTACTTCCTACGTACGATGTGGGACCTGCTGAGTTTCTCCAGCACTTTTGTGCACTGCACTAGAACCCAACCTCCGCAGATTTTCTCGTTCACCTGCTCTGACGTTGCTATTGTTGTGCAGTTTAGTGAAGTAAAAGATTGGGAAGAGCATGTCATGTGGCTTTATTTTGAGATCAGTTCTTGATTAAATTCCTGTGACATTCTCTTTTAATCGAACACATTTCTAACCCTCTGAGCCCCATTGGCCAAGGATGTGTGTCTGAGCAAAGAACAGATTCCAGTAGTATTCTTTGATAAAGAAAAACCCAGTGTGACGGAATAGATTACCCCCTTCCCTGTGAAGCAGTCAAGTTTTGTTTTCTTCCATACTTCTCTCTGACCAATTACATAAAAACATAAAAAATATTTATGTTACAGGAGGTGAATAGAAAACAAGGCATTTACTTAAATGTGCCTCTGCACTTCAGAGAACACACTCCTATCTATAGTAACATTATTATGAATGGAGCAAAACTTACTTAAAATAACCATCTACCCACAAAGTAATTCCAGTTTCTTTTTGTTTCTTTCTCAGAAATGGCATAGTGCACTTATAAGCTGTTTCAAATGTAGTATGTCCATATAAATAAATGTACTTGCATAGATCTAAGCAATTGGCCTGATCTGTTTGTTAATGCCACATTCAGTAGTGATCAAGTGGTACAGAAATGCAAGTCTACTAAGTCTCAACCACCCAGAGACTGTAATGCTCAGAAGAGATGTGCTATGGTTTTGTTCAGGGCACAACACTCCAAATTGCATTGACATTTGCTTTTAGTGCCGTCGACTTTATTACTTTAGCACTGTATTTTTAGTATCACTTTACACGCGTATCACGGGTAGAATGAGAGCAGATCACAAGATAAAAGAACAGAAGAAGGCCATTTAGTCCATCGATTCTGCTCTGCCACTCCACTATGAGCTAAACCATTTTCTCATCTAGTCCCAATTTCGGGCCTTTCCTCATATCCCTTGATACCCTGACTAATTAGATATCTAACACTCCCCCAATGATTGGGCCTCCACAGCTGTATGTGGCAATGAATTCCACAAATCCATGGCCCTCTGGTTAAAGAGATTTCTCCTCATCTCTTTTTTAAATGGGTATCTTCCAATTCTAGGACTTTGCCCTCTTGTCCTGGACTCATCCACCAAAGGAAACATCTTATTCACATCTACTCTGTCCAATCCTTTTACCATTCAAAATGTTTCTATGAGACCCCCTCTCATTCTTCTATACTCCAATGAATACAGTCCAAGAGCTGATAAATGTTCCTCATATGTTAGCCTTTTCATTCCAGGAATCATCCTAGTAATTCTTCTCTGAACTCTCTCCAACATCAGTACATCCCTTCTGTGATAAGGAGCCCAAAACTGCACACAGTACTCCAAATGAGGTCTCATCAGTGTCCCATAGAGCCTCATCAACACCTCTTTACTCTTCTGCACTATTCCTTTTGAAATGAATGCCAACATAGCATTCCCTTTCTTTACTGCCAATCCAACCTGGTGGTTAATCTTTAGGGTATCCTGCACCAGGACCCCCAAGTCCCGAATTTTGAATTTTTTTCCACTCCAAATAATAATCTGCCTGTTTATTTCTTCTTCCAAAATGTACAACCCTACATTTCTCAACATTGTATCTCTGTCATTTCTTTGCCCACTCTCCTCAACTGTCCAAGTCTCTCTGCAAACTTTCAGTTTGTTTCAGCACTTACTGTTCCTCACCAATCTGGTATCATCTGCAAACTTAGCCACAAAACCATTGAATCACAATAGGTGATGAACAGGATAAGTTATGAATGTAGCAGCGAGCTAACAATTATTATTCCAATAATTGCAGGAAATCCATTCCAAACAGCCTCCACGCACGAAGATCATTGCCTGGCTTTTCTACCCTTTGATCCCATCTCAAGACATGTTATCCCTTTCCACTTTATAACATCCTTTGTGTCATGTACAATTTTGGTGACCACGCCTTTACTTCCTTCCTGTAATTTATCAAAAGATTTTGTAAACAGTGATGGCCCCAGCATCGCTCGGTGTTGCACTTTACTAGTCACAAGCTGTCAATCTGAAAATGACTGGACCTTCAGCGGACGGAGTCAGTACACATTACTGGCTTGCTCTCCCAATAGGATCAAGTTCCTTGTCAGAATGCACATCTCATCTTCTTAGCTCTTGATCAGTGTCATGTTTCCCACTTTTCTGTGCTGTATGGAGTTGGGGAGCCCCTCTTGCTCTCTATTCAAAGGAAGGGGGCTTCTCTTATATTACTTAATTTCTACCCAACTAATTTAAACATATGAATACAAATACCTAACCAACACTTACACTTTCAGTGGTGCTGTGATTCAATGGACAATCTTTCCACTAAGTGCAAACTGACGACATCAGGCAGTACAAGAATATGAGTCCACAGTCCTGAAGGTTCAGCAAGGACACGTTGAGCCAAAGAGCCTGCTCCTGTGCTGTAGGAGCAGTTGATTAGGGGAACACATGTATTTCCATAAAGTTTGCAAATAAATACCTCCCAGCACATCATGAACAGACCCAGGTTAACTCAGTTCATTTTGTACAGTAATTTTATTTAAGTGCATTTGAATTTCTTGGAATAGAGACTGTAATGATAATGTAACCTCCCTTTGTGCTTGGACAGCAGCAGACAATAGTATTGTTAAAACTACCACACAGCGTCACATAAGCTAATACGGCAAGTGTGATTGTTTCTATAGAAACATGTACATGACTTTTATACTTGGTGAGATATCGCACACCTCTGACACCACAACAATTTCAGATAGGTTTCATTCAGCTCGTATAAGTGAAGAATAGACTGTGTATATTTTGTTCTGAGGCTTTATTGAGCATGCCTAGTACTTTTGGCTTACGATGATCCTTCATGTAAATTTTGAGTCTGAGTACATAAGAAATTAGAGCACGAGTTGGCCATCCAGCCCGTCGAGCCTGCTCAATGAGATCATGGCTGATCTAATGATAGGCTTGTCTCCCCCTACCTGCCTTTTCTCTATATCCCTTAATTCCCTTACTATGTAGAAATCTATCCAATCTTGTCTTAAATCTATTTACTGAGGTCGCCTCCACTGCCTCCAATAGGCAGCGAATTCCATAGATTCATCGCCTTCTGGGAAAAGCAGTTCCTCTTCATCTCCGTCCTAAATTTACTACCCTGAATCTTGAGGCTGTGTCCCTTACTTCTAGTCTCCCTTACCAATGGGAATACCTACCTTAATCTTATCTATTCCTTTCATAATTTTATGTTTTTACAAGATCCCCCTCTCATTGTTCTAAATTCCAGCGTGTACAGTCCCAGATGATGCCATCTCTCCTCATAGGCCAACCCTTTCTTCCCTGTTATCAACCTGGTGAACGTCCTTTGCACCGCCTCCAAAACCAGTACATTCATCCTCAAGTAAGGAGGCCAGAACTGCATGCAGTACTCCAAATGCGGTCTCACCAATACTTTGTACAGTTGCTGCATTACCTCCCTGCTCTTAAATTCAATCCCTCTAACAATGAAGGCCAACATTCCATTTGCTTTCTTGATAGCCTGCTACACCTGCAAACCAACCTTTAGCGATTCTTGCTCAAGCACTCCAAAGTCCTCAGCACACATCAGCCAGCTGCAATCCCTTTCTTTCCAAAGTACTCTTTTGCTTTTACCTTTCACCTGGCAGTGTCCAAACCATGTTTTTCAGTACATCAGTGAGTGTACAGTTTCCATCCATCAGTTAACAGAAACTGGGAAACTGCTGGCTTTGTTCGAGCACTTAAGGAAATAGATTGTTTTTAGTGGCAAATAAATGGTACATTTAAGTCAGTTTCAATTTTCATTCATCATTTCAAGCAGAATATAAAATACCCTTAAATCTATCCCCAGAATCTTTCCGCTACTTCATCAGTCCCATTCTCTCTGATGTTTCTATGGGTGACCCATGGCTCATAAATTAGTTGCTTTTGCTCTCTCTCTTTCCCTTGCTTTCTGTCATTTTTCCTTTGATTGATCTTTTTTTGTTTCATTCACTTTTTAATCACACAGAGCCACACTCCACAGGAAAAGGGCCTTCAGCCACCATGTCCATACTGTTAGCCAATTACAATATACACCAATGCCGTTTACCTACCCTGGGCCTTCAATATCTTGGCAATTCAAGTTTTTTCCTAGATATTTCTGAAATGCTGGAGAGTGCCTGTTTCCACTTTGGAATTCCAGATTCCAACCACCCTCTTGGTGGAAAAAAAACTTAAATTGCTTGTTAAGCACTTCCCTTTTATTCTAAACCCATATCCTACTTTTTACGACACTTCTAACAAAGGGCAACATTTCCTACTCTCTATCCTGCTGTGATATCCCTCAGTCAGCTCATTCCTCAGCCTCCACCTGTCCAAGGAAAATAAACCCAGCCTCTCTACTCTCTCTTCATATATCCAGCAAATACCCCGTAACACTGCTTTGCACCTTCTCCACTGTGATCACATCTCTTCTCTTGAGCGGTGACCAGAAATGCAAGCAGTTGTCAAGCTGCAGCACAATCAAGTTTGATAAAGGTGCACCATATCCTCCCTTCTCATATATGCCACAACCTTGCTTTTACATTTTCTCCTCACCCCTCTCATTCTTTCTTAACATTTGTTTGTATTATCCAGTTGTTGAATTAAGTGCATAACTGTAATGTCACCTCAACACTACGTAACTTGGTGTAATAGAGGGATGTTAAGTGCATTTGAATCCCCTGAGGCCCTGAGTGGAGGTGGAAAGAAAGATCTCAGTAGCTTATGGGGCACCTGAGGCAATGGACCCTCTGTTCCAGCAGGTGCCTGGTCCCTGATGGAGACGGTGTCCTCCCTGCTATCTGGGTACTCCACGTAGGCGTATGTGGGATTGGCATGGAGCAGTTTCACCCTCTCCTACCGGGAGTTGGTCTTGCTTCTCCTCATGTGCTTCTTAAGTAGGACTGGACCAGGACTAATGAGCAAGGCTGGAAATGTAGGGCCCAATGCTGACCTTATGTCGAACGTGAACAGTCGCTCGTGAGGAGTAGCATTGTTTGCAGTACAGAGTAGTGACCAAATAGAGTGGAGCGCGATGGGGAGGACATCCTGCTTGTGAGAGTCTGGAAGGCCTTTTTGCTTCAGGGCAAGTTTGATAGCCTTCCAGATCGTGGCGTTTTCTTTTTCAACCTGTCCGTTCCTCCAGGGGTTGTAGCTTGTAGTCCTGCTGGGTGCGATGCCCTCACCAGCAGATATTGACGCAGTTCTTCACTCATGAAGTCTGAGGCCCAGTCACTATGAATATAGCCGGGATACCCGAACAGAGTGAAAATGAAGTCTAGGGCTTTCATAACCAATGAGGTGGACATGTTTGAGCAAAGAATGGTGAATGGGAAGTGGGAGTACTCATCGATGACCGAGAGGGAGAAGATGTTCCCGTTCGTGGAGGGGAGAGGTCCCTTAAAATCGACACTGAGCCGTTCGAAGGGCCTGGATGACTTGATCAGGTGTGCTTTTGCAGGGCGATAGAAGTGCGGCTTACACTCAGTGCAGATCTGGCATGACCTGGTTATCTCCCTGACATCTTCTATCGAATAGGGCAAATTGTGGGTCTTAACAAAATGAGCTATGTGGGTGACCCCAAATGGCAAAGCTCATTATGCATAGACCGCAGTTGGCCGATGTCTGCAGAGGCACAACATCCCCTGGACAAGGCATCTGGGGGATCATTAGGGGCTCCTGGCTGATAAGCTATGTCATAACTGAAGGTGGAGAGTTCGATCCTCCATCTAGCAATTCTGTCATTCTTGATTTTTCCCCTCTTGACGTTGCTGAACATGAATGCGACAAAGCACTAGTCCATGAGGAGCATAAATCTTTTACCAGCCAGGTAGTGCCTCCAGTGCCTTATGACTTCTACACTGGCCTGAGTCTCCTTTTCCACTGACGGGTTCCAGAGCTTATGGCCTTGAAGCGTCCGTGAGAAAAAGGCAGCCTGCCTGCCTGCCTAATTGAGGGTAGGGGCCAGGGCTATGTCCGAAGCATCACTTTCCACATGGAAAGGTACATTCTCATCCACTGCATGCATGGCGGCTTTTGCAATGTGGCTTCAGAGGTCATTGAAAGCCATCTGGGCTTTAGCCGAGAGGAGGAAAGTAGTGGCTTTTAAGAGTAGGTGAACCTTGTTGGTGTATTGAGGGATCCACTGGGCGTAATATGAGTAAAATCCCAGGCATCTCCTCAAAGCCTTTGTGGTCTTAGGGAGGTGGAGCTCTAACAGGGGGCTCATCCTATCAGGATTGGGGCCAATGACGCCATTCTCTACCACAGCCAAGGAGAGCCAGTTGTGTAGTCCTGAATACACACTTGTCGGAGTTGTAAGTGATATTCAGGGTTCTCGCCACATGGAGAAAGCTCTGGAGATTGGCGTGATGGTCTTCCATGGTGTGGCCACAGATGATGACATTATTGAGTTTGGGGAAGGTAGTTTTCAACGCATACTCGTCCACCATTCTGTCCATCTGCCACTGGAAGATAAACACCAAGTTGGTAATGCCGAAAGGGTCCCTCCGGAACTGATACAGTCCACCTCAAATGCCAAGTACGGGTGGCCTTGGAATGGATTGGCAGCTAGTGATAGGCAGCTTTCAGTTCGATTGTCGAATAGACCCGATACTGCGCAATATCGTTCATCATATCCGAAATGTGAGGGAGGGGTCCAGAAGTGTGTATCGGTTAATAATTTGGCTATAGTTGATTATTAGCCTGGACTTGTTTTCCCCCTTTACAACCACCATTTGCACTCTCCATGAGCTGGTGCTGGGCTCAATGATCCCTTCCTCCAGCAGGCACTGGGTCTCCATCTTTATGAACTCTCTGTCTGCCACGCTGTACCTCCTGCTCTTGGTGGCGATGGGCTTATGGTCGCCAGACAGGTTTGAGAATAGAAGGAGAGGGTCGATGTTCAGCGTGGAAAGGCTGCAAGTGGGTCCTGATTTTGAGGGCCCTCTGTTCTGAACTGTTACTGGGAGGAGGGGATCAGAAAACTCCAAGGTCATGCTTTTAAGGTGACACAGGAAGTCTAGACCCAACAGTACTGGAGCACACAACTCATCCAAACTATACAGATGAAATTTACAAAATTCCTCCCCCACCCCAAATGATAAATGAACTATACAATGTTTTTGCACACGTGCCGAATGAGACTGAGACGCGAGGAAGATTCGATAATTAGAAGGATATATTTTTAAGTTATACTTTTGTACAGTCCATGAGTCTATAAAACGTTCTGTAGAGCCCGTGTCGATTAGGCACTTGGTAGAATATCCATTTACCTTCACCATTACCATAGAGTTACTGAACTGGCAAGGTCTGTTCTGGTTGAGGACCAACAATGCCAGTTTGCGGAGACTCCTTGTTCCTCACTCACATGGCCCCCTCCGTTTTGAGTCAACCTGTGCAAGAAAGATGGCGCCGTCATCGTGGCGCGGCAAGATGGCCACCCTCCTTCCTCCTCTGACGATAATGGCACCGAATTTGAATTTGGGCTGCAACAAGATGGCCATCGAGCCTTCGTGCTGTTCCCGAAGGAGGCAGGTTGCATAGCAGATGATCTCAGGTGAGTCCGGGATAGACGGCTTTGGGCTGGAATCGCATCCAGGAGCAGCACAGGCTGTGGTCTTCCCTGGGCCTCCCTTTGCATGGCAGACCCTCACCCAAAGTCCCTTCTTTCTGCAGATGGAGCACGCCGAGTTTTTAGCGGGACAACAGACTCGGGGGTGATGACCTTTTCCGCAGAAAAAGCACTCCCTGGCACGGGAAGCAGCAGCTATTAGACCAGGGCCAGTCCTTCAAGGTGCTCATCTGAGAGTGCGAGTTCGCTGGCTTCGATATCGTCGTTTTCGAGCCTGGCCTGTTCCAGTGATTTGTCCAGCTCAACACGACTAGCAAGGTCCTTCTTTTCCAACTCGAGTAGTCGCTGCCTCATTTACCTCAAGTGGACTTCTGTGACTAGAGTGTCCTGGATCTGCTCATCTTCTCCGACGTGACCCAAAGCTGATTCATATCTGCACTTCTTAGCAAGTGTCCACAGATCCAGCAGGTAGTTGTCGATCAACTCTCTGGGCCATTGGCGAAGTAGAGCGAGCCAGGGCCTTCATGTAGCGAGTTTTCAGCACCTTGATGGCGGGTTTGTACGTCTGGCAGTCTCTGACAACTGCATACCCTTTCGTTCCTCCCCTGGAGATGAGCGCTGACGTCTGGAGTTCGTCTGTGTGGAAGACATCCCTAGTCATTTTCAGGTAGGCCTGGAAGCAATCTAGCCAATATGCGAACTCCTCAGCCGTGCTGGGGGACTAGGAGTCTATCAACAGCATACTTGGATCGAGTAATGCCTCCATTCTTGTTTTGAAAGCTAATAAAATTGTAACGTAGATAAAAACTCTCACATGACTGGAGGGAGAACATTTTTATTAGTTTTCAACACAGATAGAGCTCGTGAACAGGGTTCAGAAAATTTCTGGGTTTAGTTGGGAAACCACGGTTATATATGGATAAATGGGGGTGGAGCCGGGAGGGGGGCCAGTCATCTATACAACACTCTCCCAATGAATCCCATTTCACTGTAACCATATACCTATTTGGTTCATATTGCTTGATTAACCTGTCTAGTGATCGCAATCCAAATGTCCCATTCGCCACCCTCTATAATGTTCAGATTTCCACTGATGTGAAAAAAATTGATCTTAACTTTGAATTTAACATTTTCTCATTTTAATCTTAATTTTTCTGGCAGACAAAAAGATAATTTCTCTGAATTTGGCCAGAAGCTTTATTTTCTCACTTTGATCAGTTCACTCCTTATTCTTGAATACTCAAGGGAAGCTATCATCTTGTGGGAGAATTTCCCTCATGGAACCACAGTCACATCCAGTCTAGGAGAAACCAAACCCAGAGTGGGTGACTGCTTTACAGAGCATGCTTGTTCATCATTTTAATGCTATGTGTCCCCTCCTGTGCTATACCAATGGGATCCAACTTACATTGAGGGGCAGCATCTCATCTTCTGCTTGGGCACAATGGGATTCAAGATCAAATCTGACACCTTCATGGGAGTCACTTTCTCCATTTGTGCCAGCACCTTTCGGTTCAGCAGTAGGATATATATCTGTAACATTAACTTATTTATATCTGTCTCCACAAGCATTTTACAGCTTTAATGTCCCTCATAAATCTATCAACCAGATGGTTTTTTCCAAAACCTATCCCATCATTCCCATTTGTCATATGTCTGTCCCTCCCTCATTCTCTCTACAGATTAAAGCTAACTTTTCTCTTTCCCAGTTCTGACCTGAAATGTTAGTCCTGTTTTATCTCTAATGTTGTTGCCTGACCAGCATTAAGTACCTTACCCTTAGCCAGTTTGGTGCCTCAGAAATTATTGTGATCTGTGGGAGGATGATTCTTTTCTGATTCTTCAGCCCCACTCCTGCGCCCCCTCTGAGAACAGTGAAATCTGCCTGCCTGCTGGCAGGAGTATGAATTTCAACGGCAGATGCCTGTGTCTCCAGTGCAACAGTCAAATGCTAGATGTGCTGGGATGAAAGGTCAATACCAGTATTCAGATGAGTCCACTTGTTTTCAAATAACTCAAGCCAACACCCATCTTAGAGAGGATGGCCCTGCCAGCTGACTCGTATCGAACACAGTTTGTGCAGGCTTTCATGCCTCTTCCAATAATTTATTCCTGTAGGATATCCAGGATACTGACTCCCATGCAGCAGAAGTCCTTTGCCATCTGAGGAGCTGATACTTGATCTACCTCTTCACTGTACAAGGCTGCTTGCAATCCTGATGAGCTGGAAGCACTTCTGAGCTCACCTGCATACTTGCAAGACCATCTGGGACATATTAGAAGGAGAAGGCATAAGGGTGAGGTTACAGTGAGGGTAGAAGAAGTGCATATATAGTGCATAACCTGCATTTATAGATCAGATAGTGGGGAAAGGAAAGAAGTCACGAGAAGAATCATACCATTGTCTCAATGCCCTGAACCCTTCGATCAGCCACAGAGTCTTTGAAGACCCTCCTGTGATGGTCAGTGCTTTCTCCTGTAGGTAGGTATTATTTGAACTACTCTTTGCAGATGATGCCGCTTTAGTTGCCCATTCAGAGCCAGCTCTTCAGCGCTTGACGTCCTGCTTTGCGGAAACTGCCAAAATGTTTGGCCTGGAAGTCAGCCTGAAGAAAACTGAGGTCCTCCATCAGCCAGCTCCCCACCATGACTACCAGCCCCCCCACATCTCCATCGGGCACACAAAACTCAAAACGGTCAACCAGTTTACCTATCTCGGCTGCACCATTTCATCAGATGCAAGGATCGACAATGAGATAGACAACAGACTCGCCAAGGCAAATAGCGCCTTTGGAAGACTACACAAAAGAGTCTGGAAAAACAACCAACTGAAAAACCTCACAAAGATAAGCGTATACAGAGCCGTTGTCATACCCACACTCCTGTTCGGCTCCGAATCATGGGTCCTCTACCGGCACCACCTACGGCTCCTAGAACGCTTCCACCAGCGTTGTCTCCGCTCCATCCTCAACATCCATTGGAGCGCTCACACCCCTAACGTCGAGGTATTCGAGATGGCAGAGGTCGACAGCATCGAGTCCACGCTGCTGAAGATCCAGCTGCGCTGGATGGGTCACGTCTCCAGAATGGAGGACCATCGCCTTCCCAAGATCGTATTATATGGCGAGCTCTCCACTGGCCACCGTGACAGAGGTGCACCAAAGAAAAGGTACAAGGACTGCCTAAAGAAATCTCTTGGTGCCTGCCACATTGACCACCGCCAGTGGGCTGATAACGCCTCAAACCGTGCATCTTGGCGCCTCACAGTTTGGCGGGCAGCAGCCTCCTTTGAAGAAGACCGCAGAGCCCACCTCACTGACAAAAGGCAAAGGAGGAAAAACCCAACACCCAACCCCAACCAACCAATTTTCCCTTGCAACCGCTGCAATCGTGTCTGCCTGTCCCGCATCGGACTGGTCAGCCACAAACGAGCCTGCAGCCGACGTGGACTTTTTACCCCCTCCATAAATCTTCGTCCGCGAAGCCAAGCCAAAGACAAGGTATTATTTGTAACCATATGATTTCCTCCACTCTTCTGCTGCTGTTGGCATCCATTTATTATTACCTTGTCCAACAAGATAGGGGGAAGTATTTCTGTGAGGGCTATGCCAGGCATGTGCATGAAGTAACTGTAATTGGTTAATGGCTGGCACTATGATGTCAGGGTGGTGCTCAGTCTGTTAGTACAGGGTTTGTTCATGTTGGAGGGTGAGTCCATTGAACAGGGTCTGAGGATGATAGGGTATTTGGTGAGATTTGATGACTTTGACTAGACTTGGAATAATGCAGCCAGTTATGTAGTTACGGGTATTCATGGAAGTCTCCTCCTGCTGCAGATTCAGCCTGCACTGGGAGGACATCCTGGTACTCTGAAGAGCTCATTCCCATTGACTTAATTGATCGAAGCTTCCAGCTCCCATCTACCATTTTCCCTAGTACTTCACAAAGTTCCCTGGAATAAGGCTCACTGCTTCGCCTCCTCCTTAATAGCTGCCAGCTAGACTTAAACATCATTAGCTTACTTAATCTGGAGCACAGCACTCACAAAAACGGAACCAGTGCCGATGCTCTAAGCCAATCATTGGTTCGTTTGATGCTCGTGCTTACTGAAGTCATGAGACTGAACAGGCAGCATGGATTTTGTTTGAGGTCCAACACTGGGGTAAATAGGTTAGGATTAGCCTGATATTCAATTTACTTTGGAAAGACCAATTGACCAACTGTCTCCAGCAGATATTCATCACTTTACCAGATTGCACCTGGAATCGATACATCCACTTTTTAATGAAACAGTAGAGCGCCTCTTGCATTATTCTTTCCTCGTATCACTGCACTCCAAGTGAGTAATAAGTCATTTTAAAATCATGAGCATTAAAATGAAATCATTTTCATCCTGCACTTGGGTGTTATTCGAGGAAATGAGTTATAGAATATCCTGGATGAATGAGATGTCTTTGGCCAGTTTAAATTTTAATCAGCAAAAAAAAATTCCAGCCACATCAACTATACAACCCATCCTCTACATTCTTGCAAATGGGAAAATTCACAAACTATGATAGAAAACTCATGCTAATGAGAAGGAGAAATAGATTTTCTGTGCAGTCTTCATTAGGTTCAGGATGTGTGGATCATTGTCCAGCACACATTTACCAGCACAGACCAATGTATTCTCAGCTTTTAGTCACAACCTCAAAACCTGCAGTGAAGTTTGGCTCAAGTTAACAACATGGAGCAGATGAACCACTTGACACCTCATTGGAAATGTGGATTATGTGTCCAGCATGGAAACCAGCACATTTTCAGTTCCGTTTGGAAATCAAAAACCCATTCAGCTCCTACATTGGCCAGTGAACCACCATCATCATTATTAACCCCAAAACCTTCACCTCAACACTTGGGAGACTTTTTGCCCATTTTGTCGAATGTAAGAAATTTCTATTCGCCTTGTTAGTGAGATTGCCTCTGTTGCTCTGAGTTTGATGTTGTCTGTGCACTACTAAGAAAACCATGGTTCTGGTTATATTGGAGATGAAATGTAGGGCACCCATGAGTTGTGTTGGTGAGTTTACAAACATCACTGGAGTGTCTCAAGAAAAGGGAATGGATTGGCAGTTCATCATGGCCAGTTAATCTCTTCAGGTGGTAAAAAACAAAGGTGAATATTTTTCTTGGGCTCCATACAGCACTACTGTTATGGACTGCTGGTGTGTGTTAAATGGCAGATGCTTTTCCTGACTCTAATCATCCAGCCTCTGCATATCTATGGCTTCAGGAATTCCAGCCTTTAGAATCAGAATTTATTGTCATGAGGCATTTCACAAAATTTGTTGTTTTGTGGCAGCATCACGGTGCAAATGTTGCTATAAAATTACATTTAAAATAAATAAATTATGATAAAATAAGAGAAAGTGAAATACTGTGGTTCACTGTCCATTTCAAAAGTCTGATTGCAGAGGAGAAGAAGTTGTCCTTGTGCTGCTGGTTGTTCATCTTCAAGCTCCTGTACCTCCTTGCTAATAGTAGCTGTGTGAAGAGGACATGGTGTGATGAGGATCCTTGAGGAAAGAGGCTCCTTTCTTATGACACCGCCTCTTTTAGATGTCCTCAATGGAGTGATGAAGTCTTTTCCTGACCTATGCATTGGCACCTCCATATTAGACAGTGATGCAACCAGTCAGAATGCTCTCCACGGTTCACCTGTAGAAATTTGCAATAGTCTTTGGTCACATACCATATCTCCTCAATCACCTCACAAAGTTTAGCCACTGGCAAGCCTTCTTTGTGATTGCATCGACATGGAGGCCCCGGGACAGATCTTCAGAAATGCTGACACCCAAGAACTTCATGCCACTGCTGACCCCTTGTTGAGGACTGGTTCGTGTTCTCCTGATTTCCTCCTGAAGTCTACAATCAACTCCTTGCCTTTGGTAATGCTGAGTGCAAGGTTGTTGTTGTTGTGTCACCACTCAACTAGTTGTCTATCTCCTCCTGTATGCTTCCTCGTTGCAGTTTTTAATTCTGATAATGATTTTGCCTGTAATAATCTAGTCAGAAGGTCCTAGAAGTTGGTCAGCTTGTCTGTACTATATCAAAGCAGTTAGATAAGCCTTTTTTTTGCTTCAAATTCCTTCAGTGGAGAAGACAAATTTCATGCTCAACTTGATCACCATCCAGTGGACCTTTGGGGAAATACCATTTATGAACACATGGTGAGAGGTGGATGAGATTCAATTCTGATGTAAAATAACCGAAGTTGCCAATGTAAAAGGAGAAGGAAAGGAGCAAAACAATTCAGATAAATTAACAAGGAAAAATTTCTTTTCATCAAATTGAACTGAATATTTTTCCTCTTTTTATTTCAAGTATCCAATCATCAGAAAAATAACATCAGCAGAAAATGTTAAATGCCCCTGATTAAAATAAGTACTTACAATTTTTTCAGATAAGCTCAGAATAGATATTTGATTACTGGTTGGGAAAGTCCTCCAGATTCCCAAAGAGTTTTGAACATGGCTCACTTACTTTTACTGATGTTCTTAGTGTGGCAACAAAAGTAAAGGGTAAAAAAAGGTTCCATTATTGTCACGTGATACCACACTTAGAATGTAACATACATGAAATTCTTTAACTTTTGTCTACAGTAAGGAAGACAGAGAGTCACCATTTTGTCCAGTGCCCCTCACAGAAATGAGGCCCCAGCAACAAATGAACTCACCACCCCTGGTTTACAAGGCCAGTGCTCTAACCACTGAATTATCAGAGCATTAAATTAACTTTCATGTTTTTGATCATCTCTGTCTGTCATTATCTGTCTGTATTTGCTAATCTGATATTTATGCAGCTATTTCTCTTTGGTTATCCTATACTGACAATTAGACTTTAGATGTGTTTGGTAGGAAATGGACTGTTGTAGATGCTGCCTTATCAGTGAATCTTGATATAGTAATCAATGGGATTCCAATGTTTAATGGGTTCACTACCCTTATACTGACTCCGGAAGGATAAAACAACACTGGGAATCTCATGAGATTCACCTCCCTCTCCCTTTTACTTACTCCATTGTTGCCTACAATTCAGAAAATAAATATTAAAGGCAGTTCAAGTGAGTGTTAATGGTGACAAAATGTGTAAGAGGATAAAAAATGGGGGAATGGGAATTATGGGAATCCTCTAAGAGCTGTCATCGACTCAATGAACTAAATGGCCATCTTCCATGTCATAACGAAGTTCAAAACTTTGACTGTGAGTATGAATTGTGTGTGCATTTCTGCATGCATGTGTTCATGTGTGCACATGCGTGTGGGTATGTGCATGTGAAAGAGAGGTGGAATTGGGATGAAAGTTGAAGTTGAGAAATGCTGGGATTGAGAAGGAAAACATTTCAGAGTTTCAGTTTTCACCACCCTTCTTTTGTGAAGAGCTGCTTTCTGACAATACCCCAGGAGACATGTTTCTAATATTAAGGTTAAACCCACTTGCTCTAGATTTCCACACCAGAATACACTATATATACACTATCAAAGCTGGGGCCTGCCAAGAACAAAATTCAAAGGAGAGTTTCCACAGATCCAGGGTTTGGAAAAGGTAAGTCAGGAGTTGAATAAGAAATCAGTGTTGCATTTTATTTGTTTTAGTTTCAAACTTCCTTCGCATAACTGTTGTGGTTTCCTTTACATTCAAGAGACTGGGAGATCGCTTTGTTGCCACAATAATGGCAATCTACCAGTGGCCACCCACTTCAATTCCCTGGCCAATTCTCTTGCTGTCATATTAGTCCATGGTCTCATGCACTGCCAGACTGAGACAACTGGCAAATTGGAGGAACAACATCTCATCTTCCATCTGGGCACCCTTCAACTGGATGGCATTAACATCGACCTCTGCTGTTTGCCCAATCTTTCCCCATATCTCCTTTTCTCTAGCTCTCTCTCTCTCTCTCTTTCCCCTCCCTTTTCCCTCTGTCTCCTTTCTCAGAGCCAAAAATAAATCCCCTGCCCCATATCAATTCTCCCCTTTCCTTTCTCCTGCTCGCTTATCATATTGAATTAACATCATTTGTCTGTTGGTCTGTCCTCCTCCTCCCATTCTTCACCTTTCCACCAGCCTTTTAATACTGGTGTCCGCCTGCTCTTTACTCCTATCTCGAGGAAGTGTTTAAACTTGAAACGTCAGCAATATATCTTTACCTCCTATGGACTCTACAAGATCTGCTGAGTTCCTTCAGTATTTTTGTGTTTCTACTACAATCACAGTGTCTACTGATCTTCGTGTTTCACGCAGAAAGTCCTATTTCTATGATGTGCTCCATCTACGTAAATTAAAGTATTGCTATGGAGTAGCATGCTATCTTATAATTTGTGATATCCTTCATTTTCTGTAGATTTTCCTTACCTGCTAAAATCCCTGTTCTATAATGTTATTAGCTTTTCCTTTATGGGTATTTTTGCCACAGATTCATTGCATGCTCTGCACTAACCAATCAGAGGCAGAGTTCATGTTTGTCTTTTAATCTAGCACTTAATGTATGGTTACTTATCAGTCTAATGTTCCTGCACAATATTTCCATCTGCATTGGCAAGTGTTCTGGCTCTGACCCAATTGCATCATTGAGTTCAACAGGTAGATTCCAACAACACTATTCCACTAAATGGAAGAGCAATCAAATTATAACTTAGTTCTAAAGCCAGTTTGACTGAATACTTCTTAAGGACTGAATTCCCACAATATTGATCAACTTCACATCAAGATATTAACAAACATTTTACACTTCATTAATTTCCCACATGGAAAATAGGCATTACTGGAGAAAGTGAACATGACCTTGAACGTGAACATCATCGCAGATCGAAATGATCATGAGTCTTCAATTTTCAGGCTTAGACACCCTTTTAAGCACCGGCTTTTATGTTAGTTTTCATTAAGATTTTGTGTGACTTTCTTAAACTGCAAAAAATATTGTTTTCTACTCTCTGTTTCCAAAACACACAGAAGAATTTGTAGATGGAAAACAAATACTTCTTCGTGGAATTTACTGTTGAAGTGTACATCAAAATGCCTTATTTAAATTTTTTTGTCATATGAAAATTCAACTGTTTAAAACTGAATATAGTCAGTGGGTGCAGTATGCCTTCAAATGTGACATCCCCCAAAACATGGAAGTGCGATTGATTATATCTGGCATCGAATATATGTGCTCTGGGAAGAAGGCCGTGGCTGTCTTATTCAACCACTTCTGCCTACGGCCCTTCAGTGCAAAGAAGAGGTGTGAGGTAGAAATTATACGGTTGGGTGGATGGAATGGTTTTGATATTTGATGTATGTCACAACTTCAACAAATTAATTGTCTTCCAGAGAGAATTTCATTGCTTGCTGTACAGGGAATGGTATAAGGCTGATCCAACAGCCAGGTACACCACTTGCATGAGTCTCAGCAGGGCATGGATTGGCTGCATCATATCAGCACCTTTATGCTCCACCTGTACAGAATGTAATTATCTCCATAATAATATTGTATGATGTCAGTTTAGAGAACAGAATTGCCAGAGACCAGAGTATGTACCCTTACCAGATGATGGTGCTGGGAGATGAAGGAGGGGAAAATGAAAGATCACTTGCAAACACAAATTTAAATTCAAGATATTGTGCTTGCAAAATGTTTCTGAATGATCATATCCATTCCCTTCTCTCATCACCAACTAAAATACAAGGCATCCAATCAGAACAGGATGTTGAATTGCACCCTATTAAGTTTACAAGCTGGGCTTTATAAATAAGAACATCCCCAGCTGCAAATCCAAATAACTACAACGAAACCACCCATATATGATAAAATGCTCAAGTCACTTCACAGGAGAGGCATCAGATAGAATCTGACACAATCACCAGCCAACAAATATCTTGGATAAAGTAATATGCTTTAAAGAGTATTCTAAAGCAAGAGAGAGGAGAAGCTTTCGGCCTGCTGAAAGCGTAGCTTCCAGTGATGGAACAATGAAATTCAGGAATGACCAGGAGACTCCAGATATCTTGGGGGTTTTAGTGGGCCGAAGAAGATGACAGTTGTGGGAAGTGTCTAACCCGATGTGAGTCTAAACATTAGGGGTGAGAAGCATGATTTTGTTTTAGGTTCAATAACATTTGGTCTGTTCATGTTAAATGCCACTATATTAGAGTTGTATGGTGAGCACATTGCTAAATTTGAAAAAAATGCAGTCAGTGGATGCAGAGGAGACAGTCAGCAAGTGTGAGGTGAGCAAGCTCCAGGAGGGCATTAGAATAGAAAGTCTAGGTCTATCAAAAGGTCTGACTGAGAAGCTCAACACAAAGCGCCAGGACAAAATCAGGTGACCTTATGCAGAGGGAAATTTAGACCCTTAATGACCTAGACCCAATTGTTACTGAAATATTTTGCTTGAGAAAAATTGTCATTGGCCCATTTCCTTTGGAGGTATGAAACCATGCACATAACGAGTCAATGACATATAATTAGAACAGGGGTTTCCAAACTTTTTCTTTCCACCCACATACCAAACCCTTACTAATCACAGAGCATCTATGGCATAGGGAATACTTAAGGTGAGATGTGAGTTTGGGGGGAGGGGTGTGGGTTTGAAAACCACTGCTTTAGGAGAAGATTTCTTGAGGGCATCCACCTGCAAGTGCATTCAATGCTCATTGAGATATACAATGCTAAACATTAAAAAAAGTTCTTCCAAAACTGACAAAATTCCTCGTAGAATATATTTGCTGTGATCCCAGGGAATGATCTATCCAGATTTTTTTTCAATAATTGGCACATAAGTAGAAAGGACTGGAAGGCATTTTTAAAAGAAAATAAACTCTACTGAGGCCCTATAAATTTATGCTTTTTTTCATATTACTTGGGCAGTCCCTGATATATTAACAGCAACAGCTTCACATTTCTCAAAGCTTTGATTTAAATACACAGACATGATTGCCTAAAAATTCAACGCTGGTCAATATCATTAAATGTACCATAAATCCATGTTAATGTTCATGTTGTTCTCTACCTTCAAAATTAATTTCATTAATAAAACCTGAAAAAAAAACATTAGGCAGGAGAATGCCATTTGGCCCTTCGATTCTGCTCCAACCGTTCAAAAAGATCCTGTCTCATTTTCTTGATTTCCCTTGATTCTTTAATATCCAGAAATATAAGCATCTCTGTTTTAAATTTACTCCGTAATTGAGCCTTCATGTTCTTCCAGGTAAAACAATTCCAAAGATAAACATGCTTGAAGAAATGTTTCCTCATCTTAGTGCTAAGTAGCCAACCTGCTATTCTGAGAAGTCTGTAACCTCTGGAGGGGATATGCTTTCATCAACCAAGAGATACATTTCAGCTGTATCCAGCCTGTTAATACCTGGAAGAGTTTCAATGGGATCACCTTTCATTCTTTTTATTTGAGATAATTCCGGTTTAGTCTATTCAACGTCTCATCAAGTGAGAAACCCATCATCGCTGGAACCAATCTACCAGTTCACTGCCTCTTCTCTACAGTAAATACATTGCTTTTTGGTTAAGGAAACAAAGCTTCACAATACTCTAGGCACACCCTTCCTGTATAATTGCACCCTATGTACAAATCCCCTTGCAATAAGAGTCAACATAACAAATTGCTTCTGAATCTGATGTTGGCCCCACTCAATCACCCACCATTTATTAATTACATCACTTTTCTGTTTTGTGCCAAAATAAATAACTTCACTATTTCCCATGTATCTTACCCTCTTACTCAGCTTGTCCATATATCTCTGTTCTTCTTTACATCCTCCTCCACATTCATAATACAACCTAGTTTTGTAAAATCAACAAACTTAGAAATATGAAGTACAACACCCTGAGCCAAACTGCTGATACAGAACCTAGAACATAGAATAGTAGAGGACAGGAACAGGCGCACAATGTCTGAGCCAAGCATGAAGCCAGATTAAACTAAATCTCTCTCCCTCCACATGTCTCATATCCATCCAATCCCTCCATATTTATGCTATTATATCAGCTTCCACTACAACTCATGGTCGCCTGATCCAAGCACTTACCACTGTGTAAAAGTCTTTTCCATTCATCTTGATTTCCTCCTTAGATTTTAAATGAATGCCTTCTACTATGTGACACTTTTAGTCCTCTTTTGACATTCAAAGGAGGAACTATTGGAGGGAGAATCTAATATTCTGACAGGAAATACACTGCAAATTGCGGATAAATTTCTAAGTAATAATGTTTAATTGCTCAGTAAAGATGGAAACTGAATGAAAAAGAATAAATTCCCAGTCTCTCAGTTCCCCAAAGTATCACAACAATACCCAAGCTACTCAAATCACTTTCTCTTTTGCCTCTCCTCAGTTAATTATTTTACTTATATTAAATGGAAGAACAATAAACATTTCATATCAGAGACAGATTAAACAAGGAATAAATTAGAAGTGTTTAATATTCTTTGACACAATAACCAATCTAAATGCTACTTGTTTCTCTTATACTAACATAAAAAGCTACAGCATTAAGACCTATACATTGATAAACTGAGCTCCACCATTAAGGAAACAACAATCTTATTAAATATACATTGGTGCAAGTTGCACAACAAGGAATTTACACTTTGGTACCTTGAAATGCAGATGAAGCAAGCAACAGAACCTTTTAAAGCAGTGAACATCTTCCTAAAAATTCAAATAAAAAATTAAGAAGTGGTTACAATCTGATTATGTACCTTCAAATAAATCACATGACATGGAACATCATTTTAATACCTTAGTTCAATGATTAATGTTCTTTCTTCCTGGTGTGAAAAATACTAAAATGTTTCACTAGAATATCAAAGTATTAATTTTGTTTTCATACACATATATGTAGAAAGAATTCTTTAAAGCACAAAATGAATCTGGTGTACCACTAACATCTACAAGGAATGGAATGCAGCTCAGTTGGATACTGTTTTAATATAAAGGCAGTGGTTTCTTGTAAAATTTTGGTCCGCTCTTGATTCATTGTACTGGAACCATTGTAAACATACCAATCTTTGAAAAAAAAGTGATATCTTGTTTCCATTGCATATCCATAAAAGCCACCACTCCTTAAAAATACAAAACAACTGTCTACTGGCTTTCTTCTCCTGGGCCCTTTCTTCCTCTTCCCCATCCCTACCCATTCCCCATTCTCCCATCTCCACCCACCACCCCCCTCCCCACCCCCAAAGCCTTGTCCTCTTACATGGCATAATGTGTTAGTTTACCTCAGTCTTCCATAATTGGCAATAGGCAAGTTTACAGAGGGGGGAAAAAAATAATCAGTCAGGGGCAGACACTGGAAGGAGATTGTCCGAAAAGACAATGCAGTACAGTGCGGCCTTATTTCAGCATTTCAATGTTTTGCATTCTCTTGCTGTCCCAACAGAATGCAAACATTCAGTTTTTCTTCATTCTGTGTTAGTCACTTTTTGAGAGAGAGTGAACAACAAAGATAATTTAGCATAACTTGGTCACGCATAGTCCAGCCGAAGACAAACCTTCAGGTAGGGCGTACTGCCTACTGACTACTGCTGATGGACATCTTCATGTCGAATAATTTTGTACGTAATCCAGTAAAAGATGTTAAAAATGAGGAATGCCAGAGGGAAGGCAGCACGGGATATCATGTCAATCCTTTTTGCTCTATCGACGAATTTCTTCCTGACAGCTTCTGCATCCTTGGGTTCTGGTGGTGGTGGAGTTGGAGCTACTGTTTTGACAGTAGTGCCATCCTTGACTTGAAGGCAATGTCCCATCCCATATCCACTGAAGTTAAAGCGACTCTCCCGAACCAAATCTTCATCCTGTGAGAGGTAGACTTTGGTGAAATGGGGCAGTCCTAAATATATCAATGGTTTAAAAACATAGCTTGTTACCAACTTCTCAAAGGTAAGTTGGAATGGGAAATGAATGTGGGCCTGGCAGTGATGTCCAATTCTTGAAAAACAAATAAATGCTAAAAATAATCTGACAACCTGATCTAGATCAATTATTTCTCCCCTGAGGAAGTTATTTTGAGAAAATATCCAATTCTATTTCTCTCTTTTGTTACTGAGGGTGGTTAATGTCATGGTTGAAATTTCTTAGTGAAATTGAAGCTTTGGGTTACTTCACAAAGTCAAATATTTCAGATCTTAAAAGCTATTTCCCTTGAGCCTGAGGATTTGTTTTAATTTGACTGCAGAATGGTCTGGGAGCATTGTGTTGTGAGCTCAGAACACTGCAACCTGTCACCAGTACTAAGGTCAGCATCAAACACAGTGGCAAACTGTGGCTTCCCATAATACAAGATTATGAGAAAACAAACAATTTGTTTAGATGAAATAATAAATGCACCACTCAGTTTGCTATTGAGCCACACAGAACAAATTGATAAATGTTGAGATAAGTGTGAAGTCAGCCTCAACATTGAGGGATAGGGAGCCATGGAAATTGCTGAAATCATTGTTCAATTGGATTGGCATCAGGTCAAATTTCAGGACTGTTTGAACAAGTGAAAATAAACAACCAGATTGTTTATCTGAAGTGCAAACAAATGGATGGGATGAACTCTCCAATTTGCTTATCAACAGCTGCTATCAAGTCTAAATCCGTGGATGACAGAAAGTTCAGTTCTGACTGAGTTTAGTTTGAATGGACTTGCTCCCTTAAATTTTTAATTTAACTTTTGAAATTTAGACATACACTACGGTAACAGGCCATTTTGGCCCACAAATCCATGTCACCAAGTTTATACTTAATGGTGGGAGAAAGCGCCCAGGGAAAACCCACGCAGACACGGGGAGAACGCACAAACTCCTTACAGATAGCGTGGAATTCAAACCCCAGTCCCGATCGCTGGCACTCTAAAGGCGTTGCGCCAACGGCTACGCCAACCATGTCGCCCCTTTATGGATATCCTGAGTGAGCTGCTTAAAGGAAGTATTCCATTGGATTGGTTAATTCCTTTCAATACCGTAAAAATTCAGGAATCCAAAAGATTATATCCTTTTGAAGGAAAGCTTACAATTGCTTGCACTTAAAAATAATTTGACAACCTGATGAATTGCTGAGTTTCTACAGCACTTGGTTTAGTGTAAGGTATTAAGGTGTGAACAGATTTGCCAATTGTAATAGGACTCCCTTTCACACTAGCACTTCAAAGTGGGAATTAACTGGCAATTTACTGGGTCACCTGCCAGTGTGAACACTCCCAACCTCGTATGGGGGGATCCAAATTGACCTGGGAATTAACTGCCTAGGGTGGTGGTATCAATTTAGCCAACCCTCCTAGGAGGTAGGTAAACCAAAATCAATCAATTTCGAATCAGCTCCAATGTGAAATGGTGACCCGGTATGCCTGGTCCCATTAATGACGCATTGATAACATTCGTGCATGCGTGAAAGGTTCTTAAAGAGGCAGGAAATGGAAAGAACAAAAAAGGTGAGATCACAGCAGAGAACACTGTGAACTAGCATATGGAAAGAGTAGAGAAGGAGAGGAATAACAGGAACTTGTCAGAATGTCCATTTGCTGTTCATCAAATTGAATTGTGGTGTAGAGTAAAAAGAATCATCAATTACTTGCAGCAGTTCTGATGGTGGGGTCGCATTATTTTCACACGTGTGTTGCATTGCTGGTGTGATTTTCCCACCTTCATCTTGTCAGTGCAAATTTCCCATGCTTGAATGTGTTTTATTCCTGATACCACTTTCCCATGCTCACTATAAACTCTGTGCGTGTGTGTGTGTTGTGTGTGTGTTATTCCATTACCATTTTCCCACACCCGTCTTTTGTAAATAAAATCATTTTTTAACAAAATTACGTTCAGAGTCCTTGCTTTTGAGACCCATTGCATCTATTTTCTTACTTATAACACTCACACACATACCCTCCGCCATACCCACCCCCCACACAACCTGGAGAGTGAGGGGCTGGTGTGGATAATCTCTTTAGAGATCAAAGCATTCACTTACTGTGAATATGTAATATGTCATTCAGGAATTCAGCGCTGGAGGTTGGGCTCCCCTTTGTGCCATGATACTAGGTTGGTAATGTGAAAGGGCGCACAGAATCAGTTTTTCTTGGTCCAGTGTGAACGGCCCTACCGGTATTTTAGAACGGGTTGTTCATACACCAATTTAGTGGGTTGCCAATGTGAAAAAGCCTTAAGATTGTGTTTTTCTCATATCAAGGGCTGTGTTGATATGAATCAGAAGGATTTTATAAGGACATAAGAGCAAGAGTAGGTCATTATGAGACTGCATTGGTTTGCAAATCAAGTAGGTTTCTGATTGGTCCCTTTAGAGATCACAATACCTACCATGGTTTATCGGAAATGTATGCAGCCACAATATTGAATACACGTGCATGGTTCCAAACACAGGATGATTCCCCAGGTAGCCAGCAGTTACAACAGTTACCCAAACAAATCAGTAAGTTCTGCTGGTTTTCAACTTGCATTGCAGTTGACTATTTAAATCTTTTCATGTGCGAGTAACTATTCCCAGAGAGAAAATACTTAAAACACATAGCATATTTATTAATTGACATATTATTCAATAAAAAGTCATAAGATGCTTGCAGGAGGTAAGAAATATACTGTTATTGATCCTCTGGGATAAGTTTAATTTGAATTGGCAGTTTAGACGCAGAAGCTGAAAATCTGGGGGAAATCCTTGCCATCTGGAGATTGTAGTTCCAAGCAAATAATTTTGCTACTTGTGGTTGCTCATGTTATTCTAAATACATTAGCCGAAATGATTTAACAGCTCAAATCAAGAGCTATTTAACATTTTTGTCAATAAATGGTTTCGCTTGAAAATTAAGTTTCTTCCATGGGAATATACATTCAAAAGGATTAAAATATAGAACCATTAATATTAATGTTAAGATTTTCAAATTTATGTTTACTGCATGTCAATTTTATGTAAGAAGAATTGAATCTGCCTTCCAGACATAGCACAATATTGATTATAACTCTCTGACTGCTCTGGATAGGAGCCTGAAGTTGATTTGTGGGACCTCCATTGGTGGACCCACAAACCAACTTCAGATCAATCAAATCAACTCCACTGGAGGGTCCTCCAGGGTAAGAGCCTGAAGTTGATCTGTGGGACCTCCATTACTGATAAGAAGAAACTTGTGTGGAGAGAATCAAAAGGCTGTGTACAATCTAGAATGATGAACTGGGAGACTTGTTTTCACCAAATAACCTCTGTGGGACCTAATTCCCAAATAAGATCCACCTCTCCTAACTACTCTTAAAGATGAAGTGGGCAGAAAATAAATCCTTAATAAGATAACTGCTTAAATCAAGTTCCATTACTTTCAGAGATGTAACTCATGTACAGTATATATTACAATGTATGATCATATTCCTCTTGACAATTAATGTAAAATGTTAATGGCTTGCAATAAGTTGAAGCCCATTTCTTATTAACGTGACGTTCGTGCTGTTTTTCAGATATTCTAGCTCTATTTTATGGACCAGTGTTGCCAAATGTTGCATGAGAGGCACAAGGCACTGGCTTTGTTTCTGTGTTTGTAAGACGGATTGCCTGTTTGTTGCTGCCAGTTTTGTGGCAGCTGCCTGCAATATGAACACGATTAATTCTGCTGATGTGGAAAGTCTGCGACATTACGGCATCGCTTCAACTGAAAGCAGACCTGAAGGATGGGCACTGTATCCAAGTTCTCCTTGAGACGTGGAAATAAGTTAGTTGAAGTGAGAGAGCTAAGACACTGAAACCAACAGCCCCCTAGTCCTAGTTAATAGTGATTTGTATCACTATCCATTAAGTTAAACATTGTGATGTAAATGATTAGAAATGGATATTTTATGATTTCAAAAGGAATCAGCAGGTAAAATAAAAGAAGCAAAGGAAAATATGTTACTTTTCTACAATTATCTAATTTCAACAGGTTGAATTATTTATTTATACATTGGGATTTTTGTCAACTTTTATATTTTTAAATTTTAAAAATCCATTATTATTTGTTTACTTCAATTTTAATGTTTTGGAATGTCAGAGACATTCATCCCCAGCTCAGCCAGCAAGCCACATCCCCAGCTCAGCCAGCAAGCCCCAACCCCAGCTCAGCCAGCAAGCCCCATCCCCAGCTCAGCCAGCAAGCCCCATCCCCAGCTCAGCCAGCAAGGCCCATCCCCAGCTCAGCCAGCAAGCCCCATCCCCAGCTCAGCCAGCAAGCCCCATCCCCAGCTCAGCCAGCAAGTCCCATCCCCAGCTCAGCCAGCAAGCCCCATCCCCAGCTCAGCCAGCAAGCCCCATCCCCAGCTCAGCCAGCAAGCACCATCCCCAGCTCAGCCAGCAAGCCCCATCCCCAGCTCAGCCAGCAAGCACCATCTCCAGCTTAGCCAGCTGTCATAATAATTCATAACACTTTTGAGGCTGGAGCTTCCTAATGCACTACTTGAAGCCAAGCTACTGCAGAGGCTACATGACTGGACTCTGAAGCATGTGTGTTCCTCACTCAGTACAAAAGTGCTCATCAATGCTGTGAGTGGAGAAGTACTATTAATCAGTCCTGAGATTAATATGGGAATTAGAAATTATTTTTCTTGTTCCTCAGGGCCATTTATTACATGAAATGAAGAAATAAATCTTAAAAACGATATCTGCTGGAGGAAATCAGTGATTCGCGCAACATCAGTGGGTGGGGGAAGAATTGTTAATGTTTTGGGACAAAACACTTCATCAAGACTGATTCCAGTGATGGCATTCTCTTGTGTCTCAAGTGTAAAAGGAAACCAGCCATGGCTTAGTTATACAGTAGCTTAAAGGATGGTGCAAATGAAAGAGTCCAGGGCTGAACAACACTGGACTTTACTTAATGGACAAGGCAAGGAACTGTAGACGAGGAGTGAAAGATCAAACAAGTGTACGGTTTCAAGCAATAAATTCATACTGTTAAATCTCTTTTACAGCTATTTTTTGCCATCTACTATCTTCTGATAGAATATATATCACTATATTGGGAAAACAAGTTGACAGAGAAGTCTTGTTGTACAAAATGTGTCACCAGATTTAAGGATATTTAGCCCCACATAGCCTCAGTGTAGAACTTTTCTGATTTGTCGCGCTGCACTAAGTGCACACACTCTTTTTCTCCTTCATTCCTGGAATCAGCAGACCTGTGCATGCCCCAGTTTTCCTCTCCAGGTTTTTATGTTACCAGGACCAGAGCAGAGACTCAGCAGAATGATAACAAGGGTAAACAAAATGCAACAAGGACAGGTTGGTTAGAGTTTACAGGCCAAGGTGCATACTGTAGATTAGTCTTGATCTGTATTCCCTTACTTAGCACAGACCACCTACAATAAATCCATGTACCACCATTGGGGGCATGGGACTTACAAGATCGAGCCCGCTCCAAGATTTTTATTTTACTTTGGTGAGAAAGTATTTTGAGAATTTTTGTTGACATTTGAAATTGAGAGTTTTTTTTAACATAGTACACGTTTATTATATGTGTGATATTTGTCTTTGCTGTATCACTGCACATCATCTATAATAAACCTGTGGACCATCAGTGGACCCAGGATGAGAAATACTGTTCTAGTACTGAATGTTTCCAGTTTATGGCCCGCTCAAACTCAACCAGTCAATTTAAGTACATAAGAAACAGGAACAGGTCTAGGTCATCAGCTCACTGAACCTGCTCCGCCACTTAATGAGATCCTGGCTGATCTGGCCATGGACAGCTCTGCTACCTCCCTTTCCCCAATAACCCTTAATTCCCCTACTATCTATCTATCTATCTGCATTTTAAATATATTCAATGAGGTATCCTCCACTACTTCCTTGGACAGAAAACCACCCTTCAACTCCCTTTAGCAAAAGTAATTCCTCCTCATCTCCATCATAAACCTACTCTTTTGAATGTTGAGGCTAGTTCTAGTCTTACCTACCAGCAGAAAAAACTTTCCTGCTTCTATCTTCTCCATCTCCTTTCGGAATTTTATATGTTTCTATAAGGTCCTGTCTTATTCTTCTGAATTCCAGCAAATATAGTCGCAGGCGATTCAATCTCTCCTCATATGCCAGCCCCCTCGTCTCTGGAATCAACCTGATACATCTCCTCTGCACCAACTCCAAAGCCAGTACTGCAATACCTTTACTCAGGGACCTGGACAAAGCAGCACGCATCAATTATAGAACTGAAGTGGATAGGTAGCACCACAGTCAATCTTTCCTGACTGAATTATTGATTACATCTAATCAGTGTAGTATTTAATGACTCAATTGTCCACCACAGCACTTTTTATCTTGAAATAAAATGGTTTGCTTTCCACTTGTCTTTTGAATGGGAAAATGTTTCCCTTTCACGCCTTGTATTTGCAAACTTGACAGAGGTGCTTCTCTCCATTTCCATCCTGAGACTTGGATAATGGATCACAGGCTTACACATATTTCCAGTAAATGGACATTCAGTCATTCAGCAATGATGAGTTGGACCTTTGGAATAATGTATCTTCACTGAATTGAAATTGTTCAAACCTCAGGACAGTGACAGAATATCACCTTCAGGAAACACAGAGAAATGTGGCCTTGACTTGATCAGCTATTTTTTTCTATGAATTATGCCATCGCATGAATAATTCTGCATGACTTATCTAATAATGTGACAACATTTCATAATTTTGGAAGCAGAGAAAAAGCTGGTAAATTAGTTCTCTGCACTTCACATTTATATTAGTTTTGAACAGTGATGTGTAAATTATGCTGAAGGGTTCTGGATTTGAAGATTTAATGGTATAACAGTAACTGCATTAAAAAGTGACCTTGTCTAAATTTGAAACAGTGAGGTTTAGAAATTTATGGATTCCATGTGGAAATACAATCAAGAATATATTTAAAAGGTTTAATTTTTCATTATTGGCCGTTACTAGGAGGTCAAGAATCTTCAATATTTTGTGTGGCAAGATTCGCCCATGAACCTTGACATCTGTTCATTGGGAAGCTGTTTGTGTGAATGGATAGAACCGACCCTAGTAAATTTGGAATCTACACCAGTGGTATGTGTGTCTGCTCAACAAAAGTCCAGGAATAATAGTTGCATCTAATCCACACCATATACTAAAGGTAAATGGATCTGGCATCTGGTTATCTCAGTACATAGTTTGAGTATATTATCAGCCTGATTGTAAATGTGATATTGAGGTCAATGGCTATGCGTGGTTTCTGACTTCAGTCTCTGAAGGGATAGTATTGGTAATCCACAATTATCCATTAGAGCCATAAGGAATTCATCTTTGTTCATTTTATGGGATGATGGTGGGTGTTATACTCCAAAATATATAGCACAGTAGGAAGCCAATCCGTGTATTCTGCTAAGAGTGAACTATTTATAGTAACCCCCTCTTCACAGTAAAATCGGATAACAGTTTACAGGATGGCGTGATGTTTGGAAAGGGTAAGTGATATGGGTACCTATAGTGAAAACAAAATAGCTTCCCAATGACGTGAAAGTGCTGGAGAACCTCAGCAGGTCACATAGCATCGATAGGAAGCAAAGGGGTTTAACTAACGTTTTGGGCCTGAGCCCTTCGTCAAGGTATTCTGATCGATGCTGCCAGACCTGCTGAGGTTCTCCAGCACTTTTGTGTTTTGCACTCAAGCACAAGATCTGCAGACTTTTCTGTTTAACTAGCTTCCCAGTAATTCCCCTGGAATTCTCGTATGTAAATGGGGACCAGATTAATGCTTTCTGACGCACATGGCAATTTTGTGGCCTGGTAAGGCAAGTTCCCTTGAAGTCTTTGCTCTTGTAAGAGAGGCACACAGTGCCGGATGAAGGCATTGCAGGGCCTGTAGCATAAATTTAAAAGGGGCCCTAAATAGAGCTGGCTGGTGCATGTGAGGTGAGGGGGAAGCACTTACACTGAAATGACAACCTCCTTCTCCACTCCCCTGTTAAAACTTACACATTTTGTAAAAACAAGACTTATGGCATCTTCGTTACCCATCATCCCCCACACAGCTGGAACCATGCTGTGTTTCCCTGGTGCTGACACTGACAGGGCGGTTCCAGCTGCATGGGAGATGATGGGTAACAAAGACAGCCATTGCTCCTGCATTGAGCTGTCTCCGTGAACTGCCATGGCAGCCCCGAAGCAGCCTGATCAGATGTCGAAGTGGCATTCTGGTGAATTAAAGCAACACTGCAACCCTGCTGCTGCATTGGGAGTTAAATTGGTGGGGGGGAGGGGAGTGGGGGGTGGGGGTGACGGACGGCCGAGGCGAGGAGCGAGGTTGTCAGACAAGGCGAGAACAGTGGCCCCCCACCTTAAGTGACATGCTACACCCTTGATGAAAGTTTATAATAATTTGGCCAGTAATTCTAAAAAATAATTTCCATTACGAGGAGAGTCAACAGTTTCATCACTACCACAAAATGAAGGCCCTCGTTTTGCTAAAAACTTTACAACTTTAATTATTCACTCTAGTGCACCCCAATACTTTTGTTCAGTCTCCATTTCTTTCATGTTGGGAATCGACATGTAAACCTTTGTTTTTGTGCATCAACAGTGAAATGAAAGCTTGTCTACGTGAGGAACTTTCTTCACGTCGACGTAATAGATTGCATAGCATAACCAATTTCTTGCACGTTGCTCGTTTGTAGGTTTAAGTACATGTGTGAAATAGAACTTCCGACAGTGCCGAGGTTTCTTCTCATTGTCATACAATCGCAGGGATGACCAGAAGTCACTATCAGCATGTTGGCATTCATCACTTCCCTTGGCAATATTCACCAATTATCTAATTGTTCGGCCTTTTCACCAATATCCTTAGCATACTTGTTCTTTCACATTCAGTGCCTTCTGCCGCACTGGTTCTAGTTGTTCCAGCTTCAGCCGTTATAGCACCAATACCACGATCATCAAAATATTCTGTCAACTTACAAGTCTTTGTTATCACAAGTTGGTCTCTTCTTCTTCTCCCTTCACTTTGCGCTTTGCACTTCCAGAAGCAAAATGACATCCAATATCTCTGGCTCTACTCATTGCTATCTGCAGCATGCAGCTCCCCCGACATGTTAATGAACGAAACCAGCTGACTGAGGGGCTGAGGTGAGGATCATTTGGAAATTGTGCAGCCTGCAGCGGCCAATTTTCACTTTTAATCGGGGTTATTAACACAGACTATGGGTGTGGTTTCTCATAGCCGCTGCGCAATCATAGGAAAAATGTTTAAGTTCATAATTCCTTGTACTGTCATAAACATGGAGGCCCTTTAAAATGCGGGGTCCACAGCATATGCTACTTTCGCCATTATGTTAATCTGGCCTTGGTAGCACATCCTGTTTGCAGCTATCTCTGTACAAATTAATATTGCAGAAGTTGTATCTAAATACATGTGTGTTCTTTTGGATAAAATTGAGTGAAACACATTAGGTTGCAGACACTATGATTGTGGTAAACAGGCTGAAATGCTGAAGGAACTCAGCTGGTCTTTTCAGCATCTATAGGAGACAAAGATATCTTGCTGACATTTTGGACTCAGGCGCTTCTTCGAGGAAAAATCAAAAAAGGTAGAAGCAGGAGGTATCAGAAAGTCTCAGAATTCAAACAATGGGGGAGGAATCCAGACCAACGAAAGGTGGTTGTTGAATATGATCAGGGACTACGTGAGAATTTATCATGTCTGTGCGAAAGAAGATGGAAAGGAGAGATGACAAGGCAAGAAGGGGATAGGGGGGGTTTTTAACAAAAACCCAGAGAAGTCGATATTAACGCTATCCGGTTGGAGGGTGTCCAATCAGAAGATGAGGTGCTGTTCCTCCAATTTATGGGTGGTCTCAGTCTGTTAGTGCATGAGACCATGAACAGACATGTTGGTAAGGGAATGGGATGGAGAATTGAAATGGGTGGCCACTGGGAGATCTATGCTATTGCGGCGGACGGAGCTGAAGTACTCAATAAAATGACAAAGCGTCCAGCCTCTCTTATGTAGAGGAGACCACAGTGAGAGCACCAGAAGCAGTAGATGACCCCTGTAGATTCAAAAGTGAAATATTGCTTCACTTGGAAGGTCTGTTTGGGTCCTGAATGTTGCTGAGGAAGGAGGTGTGGGCGCAAGTAGAGCAGGAAAACAATCCAACCTTCCTCCTCCGTTATTTCCGCCACCTACTACATGATCATATCATTAGATACATATTCCCCTCTCCTCCCCTCTCCAACTTCCAAACAGACTACTCCCCCCATGATTCCCTTGTTCACTCCTCCCTCCCCACCAATCATCCACTTGGGGCCTACCCCTGTGACCGCAGGAAACCTACCCTGTCCCCTGTAAAGATTCCATTCCATTCTGTCAATTCCTCCGTCTCAGTCACATCTGCACCCAGGATGAGGACATCCATGGCAGATCATCAGAGAAGTCCTCCTTCTTCAAACAATGTGGCTTTCCCTCTACCTCCATCAATTCGGCACCACTTGTTCCTCTAAGCTGTGTGTGTGTGTGTAATTAATCATACTTGTGGTAAAATAATGTGGTAATTAATCATACTTGTATTATATTAAAACACACCAATACATTTTTATTAGCCATGAGAGAGAGGCTGTGCCAAAATTATCGTGAAGCAATTTTAAGTTTACATTTGCACAAGCATTCAGTGCGCACCTACTTTGTCACAGAAGGGAAAAAAATTGCACAACATAAGAGTTTTGTGCAAACTGACTACTAAAAATTAGGGGAAACATTGCTCACATATCCTCCATAACACGCACATCTGCCCTGGTCCCCACCACACCCACACACAAGGACAGAGTTCCCCTTGTCATCACCTACCACCCCACCAGCTTCCGCATTCAACACATCTTCCTCCGTCATTTCTGCTACCTACTATATGATCCCACCACTAGACACATATTCTCCTCTCGGCCTCCATGACTCCCTTGTCCACTCCTCCCTTCTCACCAATCGTCCTTTTGGGACCTACTCCTGTGACGGCAGGAATGCTCTACTTGCGCCCACACCTCCTCCCTCAGCACATTTCAGGGCCTCAAACATTCCTTCCAAGTGAAGCAACATTTCACTTGTGAATCCGCAGGAGTCATCTATTGAATCCATTGTGGTCTGCTCTATATCGGAGAGACTGGATGTAGACTGGGTCATTGCTTTGTTGAGCACCTCAGCTCTGTCCACTGTAATAGCATAGATCTCCCAGTGGCCACAACATCCTCCTCTACTAATTCCACAACCCATTCCTTTGCCAATATGTCTGTCCATGGTCTCATGCACTAACAGACTGAGACCACCCATAAATTGGAGGAACAGCACCTCATCTTCTGACCGGACACCCTCGACCCAGATGGCATTAATATAGACTTTTCTGGGTTTTTGTTAAAACCTCTTTACCCCCTTCTTGCCTTGACATCTCTCCTTTCCATCTTCTTTCACACAGACATGATAAATTCTCACGTAGTCCCTGATCATATTCAACTACCACCTTTTGTTGGTCTGGATTCCTCCCCCATTGTTTGAATTCTGAGACTTTCTGATACCTCCTGCTTCTACCTTTTCTGATTTTTCCTTGAAGGGCTCAGGCCTGAAACTTTGGCCATACAGGATATCCTTGTCTCCTTGAGATGCTGAAAAACCTGGCTGAGTTCCTCTTGCATTTTGGTGTGTTTAGTTTGGATAAGTCTGCACATATCTGATTGTTTCTGCTTAGTTAATTATAAGTATGGTGGACCTGGAAGCATCTAACAAATTAACCAAGTGCATTAAATAATCAGTTGTAAAATCTCATTCTAAAGTGTGGAATATGTAAATCCATGTTATAGGATTATTAAGCCACTGCTCAGAATCAAGGAGAAATGTGGGTAAGGAGCTAAAATCATGTTTGATGGCCACATTTAATTCACAAGGTTAAGGACAGGAAAAGGAAGACATGGACTGTTAATGACAAAGTTGTAAAATTCAATGCTCCCTGCACAGATTTTATATGATGAGCACAAATTGCAAGGACTAAGATGTCGAGATCAACTGATGCGTTGCGCGGCACAAGAATAACAACAATTTAAATAGTCCTAATTTTGTAATGAGCACAGTTTTAAAAGCATGAATAAATGTCCTTGAGAATGAGTGTTACCTTATTTACATTTCTGTCTGGAATGCAGTCAATCTAACAAAGCAATTTCTAACCCCAGTTTGTACATGAGTTTCAATTTAAACTTTCAATCGGTTCTTAGATTCTGAGGCAACCAATGCTCCAACTAGAATTGCAATAGCTCTCCATTAATGGTATAACTGCATTGGAGTGTAATATTTGGAAATGGTACAGAAGAGGTTTACCAGGATGTTGCCAGATTTCGAGGATATGAGCTATGGGGAGAGATTGGACAAATTTGTATTGTTTCACCGAAGAGTAGGAGGCTGAGGGGAGACCTGTCAGACGTTTATAGGGTGGACAACCAGAATTTTCTCCCCTGAGTAAAAATATCACATGCATGAGGACATAAAGGATGAGGAGGAAGTTCAAGGAAGATGTGTGTGGGAAATAGATTGTACAGGGGTTGGTAGGTGCCTGGAATGGGAAGCCAAGAGTAATTTTGGAAGCTCCTACAATAGTGTAATGGAAGATTTCAACCGTGTTTCTTAATTTTGCAGCCTTTGCTTCTGTAAGGCTGAGAACCTGCTTGTTGCATATGAATTAGTAGACACACCTAAATTCCACCATGGGGCCCTAGACCAGCTTATGGAAAAAGGGATGCAGTTGCATTAGAAGACAGAATCCAATTTATACCATGAGGCCAAGAGATGCAGTTGTCTTTTGTTGGTCGCAGACTGTCAGGAGACCTTTGAAGATAATTAAATCATTTGTCAAAGAGATAAAATCTGAAGTAAACAACTTTTGGGTAATATAAGCCATGGTCCCACTGCTAAAGTTTGAAACTCTCCAAGAGGTGGCAACATCTCTCAGCAAGAAGAAGAACTTCAAGATTCCAACCAACGTCCCGGTCTGGGGAGGTGGAGAAGCTGCTACCAGCGCCCAGACAACCTACTACAAGTGTGCAGTCGTTGCCTCACTTTGGCAGTTGGGACCAGTCCAGGCATTGATAAGTATAATTGGGAAGGGCTTGCATATTGTAGTGTGAATTCAGCTAGCTATTTAGTAATAAAGACTTGTATAAACTGAACTGCTCTCAGTATGTGTATGTCTATTTTCTTTCGGTAGCTCAAACACTGTGACCAATCTAAAACAAACAAAAATGAGAGGTATAAGTTTACCCAAATGGGAAGCCAAGAGTAATTGTGGAAGCTCATACAATAGTAACATTTAAGAGGCTTCTAAATAGATTCAAGGGGATGGAAGTTTAGATTGATTTGGGCACCAGGTTTGGCACAGTCATGTGGGCTGAAGGGCCTGTTCCTGTGCTGTTCTGTGTCCTATAGTGCCAGACAAAAAGGAACATTGACCAAAAGTAGTCCTCATATTCAGCACTATTACCCCTCCTTCATTCTTGCCAGAAATATGTGATTCTAACTACAAATCATAAGGAAACTCAGTTATCTGTTCAAATATTGAAAGAGCTGGCTGGACTGCATGTGGAAAACATGTTTCTATCAGTAAGAGAGACTAGGACCAGAGGGTAAAGTCTCATAATAAAAGTATGTCCATTCAGAACAGAGATGAGGAGGAATTTATTCAGCCAGAGGGTGGTGAATCTGTGGAATTCTTTGCCAGGGAAACCTGTCGAGTCAAAGTCATTGGGTAAATTTAAAGCTTTTGATTGGTAAAAACATCAAAACTTGTGGCGAAAAGGCAGGAGAGTGGGGTTGGAAGGAAAATACATCAGCCTTAATTTGATTGACGGAGCAGATTCGATGGGCTGAATGACCTAATTCTATTTCTAAGTCTTAACTTATTAAGTCCTAACTTGACAGAATGGTATACTAACAACTATATCACACTCAATGTCACCAAAACCAAGGAGCTGATTGGGGAATCAATGATGAAGAGTTACTATCTCAGAGGCCTTTCCTGGATCCAATACACAAATGTCATCATGAAGAGACGTGTCACCTCCTTCCCTTCCCTAGGAGTTGGCGGAGGTTTGGTATGACATTTTAAACTTTGACAAATTCTACAGAAGGTAGTGGCAAGTGTCCTGACTGGCTGCATCACAGCCTGGTATGGAAGTACCAATACCTCTGAGTGGAAAGCCCTGCAAAAGGTAGTGAACACAGCCCAGTACATCACAGGCAAAAGTCTCCCCACCGTTGAGGAAATTTACATGGAGAGCAGTAGATCCACACCACCCAGAATATGCTCTGTTCTCACTGCTGCCCATCAGGAAAGAGGTATAGGTGCCACAAGACTTGTACCACCAGGTTCAGGAACAGTTGCTACCCCTTCACCATCAGACTGCTCAACAACAAACTCAATCAGAGGATTGTTACTTTGTGCATTATTTATTGCTAGAAGTACAAGTAGAAATTCTGCCTGGCCCGCAGGATGTCATGTATTTGCTCTGACATAAACCTAAACCTTGAACTTTGAAGTCTTATGGTCTTATTAGTCATCTGTGAAGAGCAATAGATGGCACTGACTCCCAGATGAATTGGCCAATTTTTAATCTCAGAGGTTTTCGAGCCAATATTATAGCTCAAGACCTAGAGTTTGAATGAATTTTTCCATTCAGCTACGACTTCAGCAGCGGGTTGACAACATCTCCCTGAATAATGGGGTCAAGGGCTCTTTTTTTGGATGGGGGGGGAACTCTCAACCCCCATACAATTTTAATTTCAGCTATCTGTGAATGAGCTTTTTGTTGCAGTCACAGGTGTGAAACTATTCAAAGAATTTTATCAAACATGACAGGAGGCTTGCCTGCCTACTCTCAGCTTTTATTTACCCTGCTCATCTTATCAGCCCTGCATGACTGCATTCAATTTGGGCTCTGATCAGCTATACTGAAGGCAATTCCTTATGCCTAACACAGAATGTGGATTCCAAACCAGTTGGGACAAAGGGTGATATTGGGATTGTGATTTTATTGTTATGTGCCAATGTCTTCGCAAATTAAATCCATTCCAAACCCAACAAGTCTGCTTGTACCTACCTGAGGCAAATCTCCTGTTATTTACTCATACACAAAATGAGACAAAGATATTAGTGAGAATCAAAAAATAAGCTGCAGATACTGGAAATCTAAAATAATAACTTAGAAAATGCTGATCGTATTCAGCAGGCTAATGTTGCATCTTTGGGAGGAGGAACAGGGTTAAAATTTTGTCAGAACTAGAAGGGAAACAGAAGAATTTTGTTCAGCTCCCTCCCTACAGCGTAGCAAACCTCTTTGGTTTCCTTTCAAGTTCTGATAAAGGGTCTTGGATTAAAAATATTAACTCTGTTTCTCTTCCCTAAAATATCAGTATTCAATTGAAATAGTTCAATCTTGTCTGTGATCAAATTCCTGAAATAGGCTAATTTAAAATGTTAACAGAACTGCACACTTGTAGTTCAATACATGGAACATGCAACTCCCCTTGTTCTGTCTGTGTATTTTTAATGTGATCTCTTTGGACAGGAGAATCATGTGATGTGCTTACCTTTCAACCAGGTAATGGTTTAATAAACATTCAGTCTGCAGTGAGACCCAAAAACTCAACAGATGTGTAGCCTCCTATTACACAGTGCCAGTGACCCAGGTTTGAAACTGGCACTGTCTGTAAGGAGTTTGTATATTCTCCCCTTATTCTTGCCCTTCGAAACGTATAGGGTTTGTAAGTTAATTGGGCAGCAATGGCGAGTGGGCCAGAAGGGCATTTTACTGGGCTGTTTAAATTTAAAACCTTTACCTTTTTCGATTTTGTGTTTGAATAATTCAAGATATTACATATAAATGAAATTTTAAAAATGAGACTCAAATGAAAGAGATTATGTTGAGGAATTTTTTTGTCTTAAATGAAATAATCTTTCCAATAATTTCCCTTGAAGACTTCAGGGAAGAACCACATTTATCAGTTTCATGAGATCATTAAATGCTTCCATCATGATCAGTTATCCATCAATTTCTCCTGCTTATTAGAAGAACAATGACTTTAACAGACTCCCTAGGGAAAATAATTTTTTTACTCCTCTCTTTACAGCGAGGACGATTGTTTTAACTGACTAACCGATACAGAAGTGAGTACATGCTTCACCTTCACGAAAACTAGAGATGTGAGGTAGAGAAGTTAAGTAAATCTCTGGAGGCTATTCAATTTCTTTAATATTTCTTGCAATTAAAGAATCTAATTATAAAAGAGCAGAATAATCAAAGGAGAGAAACAGTGAAAATAATCTTTGTAATTAAGCATCAATTAATTAATTAGAATTCTTTTAAAAAATTAAAAATAAAATAAAAGGGCAGCTCGGTTGGCGTAGCAGTTAGTGCGATGGCTTCATGCACGCCAGCGATCGGGACCAGACCGTGGCTCAAATCCTGCGCTGTCTGCAAGGAGTTTGTATGTTCTCCCCGTGTCTGCGTGCGTTTTCTCCGGGGGCTCCTGTTTCCTCCCACCATTCAAAATGTACCGTGGGAGTAAGTTAAGTGGGGGTAAATTGGGCAGCACAGACTTGTGGGCCGAAATGGCCCATTACCTTGCTGTATGTATAAATTTTTAAAAAGTTAATAAGAAGCAACGGAAGATTTCAGAAATCTATTGAAATGTTGCTGTCATTTTATTTTTCAAAGTGCGAGCAAGGATAATTTATTTCCATAATTATATTGTAAGACTATTTTTATCATCCTGTTACTCAGAGCAGCCAGAAGAAATCTTCAGAATGCACATAATAATACAAGATAGCTTTTTGTGATGCACATGGGGTCCAAGGAAATCTTTCCAATGCTCAAAGGAACTGGAGAAATCTTCAAGTTGAACAAAGTAAGTGGGTGAAATTATCCTCCACAATTTCCTTCCCCTTCAACATGCTCCCACCACCAGACATATCTTTTCCTCTCCTCCTCTCTCTATCTTCCACAGGAAATGCTCCCTTCATGACTCCCTCGTCCAATCTTCCTTTTCCACCGATCACCCCGTTAGTACTTACCCCTGTGATTGCTACATCTTTACCCACACCTCCTCTCTCACCACAATTCGGGGCCCCAATCAGTCCTTCCAAGAGAAGCAACAATTCACTTGTAAATCTGCAGAGTCATCTACTGAATCCCATTGTGGGCTTCTCTACATTGGAGAGACTGGACGTAGACTGGGAGGTCATTTCACTGAGAACCTTAACTCTGTCCTCAGCTATGGCAAGGATCTCACAGTGGCCAGCCATTTAAATTCCACGCCCATTCCTAACACAAACAGGTCTATGCATGGCCTCATGCACTGCCAAACCAAGACCACCTGTAACGTGGAGGAACAACACCTAATATTCCAACCGGGCAGACTGTAACCCAGACGACATTAACATTGATTTCTCTGGTTTCCATTAGGCCTTTCCCTTGTTCTCCTTCTCTTTCCCATCCCTCTGTCTTCTTTCTTCCAGCTCTCCACCGCTTCCCTCTCCATCCAGTGAGCTATCCCATCCCCCTATCACCTCAGCTTTTTTCTATTGTTCCCTCTGACCCATATGTATGGTTATGTTTATATATCTTTGGTACATAAAGAATGCTGATGACTTGCTGAGTTTCTCCAGCATTTTGTGTCAACTACAATCACAGTATTTGCAGACTTTCTCGCTTAACTCCAAAATGTTTCTGATACATAGAGTAACTGGGGAAAAAAATTCCTGATGCACATGGGATCTGGGGGAAATCTGTGTTGCACATGGGATGAAGGGGAAAAATTTCTGATGCACATGGAAATTGGGAAAATCTCCAAATGCACACAATAACTGGAGAATATTTCTACATGGAAAGCTGAGGAAATAGTAGGGTATTTTTTTTCTTTCTTTTTTTCTTTTTTCTATAATTTTTTCTCGTTAGTGGAATTATTATTAGGCAAAATTGGGATTATAGATCATTTCACAGAATAAGATGAAAATACCTTTTATATAATGGAATTTTAATTATACTTTATCTATTTTCTATTCAATACTAATGTTATATTATGAGGAACATATTAACTGTTAACTCAATACAATTATAGAATTCAATGTTTTGATGGAGGCAAGTTAAGTTAACAATTATGGATATATTTCTGATTTACAATTTATCTGTGTTATGTATATGACCCATTGTATGCTATTAACTAGAAGATTATGTACATAGGGTTTTATCTACTAAACTCAATAAAATTATTTTATAAAGAAGGAAAAGGCCCGAATCAGGGTTCTCCCATTTAAGTCTCTCCAAAACAGCCCTCATATTCATTAAGAATGCCTCCTTTTGTCAGAGAAACATGTTCTCACAGAGATTAATTTTGCAGAAGTTGCATTCAAATAGTGTATATGTGGATCCTGTTTATGAAAACTGCAGATAACTAGCTGTTTCTGTGCAAGTATTATAAGCATGGAGGTCCTAGAAGCAATTTGGTGATCTACACAAAAATGTAGCCAATTACGTTTGGTCTCATTGTGTTGAGCATGTCAACCTATTACTCAAAATGACAGTAAGGAGCTAAAATAAAGTTTAAAAACAATTATTCTGGCTAAATTTGATCCACGAGGTTAAGGAAAGACATGGCCTATTCATGAAGAAATTCAAAAATGCAGTGCTCCCTCCATGATAAAAGCATGGCAAAAAAATTGGGGAGATCAACAGTTTTGATTAATGGGGCCAAATATTTCATTATCAATTTCTGCATAATATTCTTAACTAGAAACACTAAATCATAAATGTTTTCTAGTATCTCATCATGTCTTTCAAAATCTGTCAGAAGTGTGTCACATTCTATAACTGTCCTTGAAGGAACTAAATGCTATCATGTAGTTTAAAAGGCAGAAGAAGTCATTTTAAAATGAGGTGATAATAATAAAGATGAAACAATCACATGGTGATAACAAAGTTTACAGGAATGAAGGCCAAGCAGTTAATTTAACAAACTATTCACCCAGAGATCTGGATTAACCACAGAAATATACAGCATCTTTAATTCTCACAATGAAACATTTAAAATTAATTACAGTAAAGATGGGTCAAAAACCACTAAAAGCTCGTCTGGTTCAGTAGAGGGAAGTCTGGCCTTTAGGTACCTCTGGTCTTTCTTTTCTTTGGCTTGGCTTCGCGGACAAAGATTTATGGAGGGGGTAAAAGTCCACGTCAGCTGCAGGCTCGATTGTGGCTGACAAGTCCGATGCGGGACAGGGTTGCAGCGGTTGCAGGGGAAAATTGGTTGGTTGGGGTTGGGTGTTGGGTTTTTCCTCCTTTGTCTTTTGTCAGTGAGGTGGGCTCTGCGGTCTTCTTCAAAGGAGGTTGCTGCCCGCCGAACTGTGTGTCTAATGTGGTTAATACTTACCCACCATCAGAAGTAACCTAATGAATTACACAAATCATAATATAACTACACTAAAACCCCAGTATCCGGCATCCATGGGGATTGATAGATGCCAGATAAGTGAATTTTCTGGTTGCTTGAGACTACATATTGTACGATTGGCGAACTGACTGCTAGGGGGCCAATTTTAAATTTTCGTCATTTTTACCTATCTATTTTCCGTGATTTTTGCAGATTGCTTGAATTCCAGATAACGGGATACTATTGTAGTGTGTTACTGACAAACTCAGCATTTCCTTCATGGAGACAACTACAGATGGGGAATAAATCCTGGCTCTGCAAATTATGTCAACATGCTGAAATATAAAGTATTAAGAAATACCATCATTTACCTTATTTTGTCTTCTCTGTTTTCTTCTCAGGCGCAAAAACTCCTTGTGCTGGCGTGATACAAAGTTTACACCAGCATACTCCAACAAGGCAGAAAACACGAAGAGGAGACACACAGCCATCCAAATATCTATGGCTTTGACATATGAAACCTAAACAAAGCATAACATTACTTTAGCAAAGGATAACATCAACAATTAAAACCGGCATTTTATTATTTAATCTTTATGCCAGATATTATCTTTCCCTGTTTATTTTGGAGTACATACTAGGATAATGTAATTTTATCTTGGGGATAAAAGGCCAACAAATAATGCAGTTGTAATGTATTATTATGGTACTAATATCACTTTGTGTCTGACTTGGATCATAAGTGGATCATTGTTTGTCTTCTCAAACCATTGAAGTCTCATGTCCAATGCATGTCTCTGACCGGGGTTAAATTAAGGGAAGGTGATTAGCAGGTTGACAACAAAATACAATCCACATTCATCAGCTCTGAAAAGTAATCTGCAATCCCTGCTGTGAAAACTCAACACATCTCAAGTTTGCCCCAGGGCTTTAACAATTAGCATTTTTACTTCACCAGTTGAAGGATCTGGGTTCAATCTTGGCCTTAAATGGTATAACCATATAACCATTTACGGAGCGGAATCAATGCAGAATTTTCATATTTTTTCCTGTGCTTGTGTGGCTTTCCCCAGATGGCCCCAGTTCCCTCCCACATCCAGAGGTGGCACAGTGTCACAGATAGTAGAATTGCTACCTCATAGCAGTAGGGATCCAGCCTCCAATGGTGCCTGTCTATGTTTGCACATTCTCCAGTTTATCCTTGGCACATCACCAAGATGTATGGGTTAATTTGTTAACTGGCCATTGCAAATTTCCCATAGTGTATGGGTGAGCAGAACAAGGGACAATAAAATAGAATCCGTACAGGATTATTGTGAATGGACACTTAATGTCTGGCATGGAGTCGATGGGCTGAAGAGCCTGTTTCTGTCGACACCATGACTCTATTAAAGGTCATATCAGCAGTGGGTTGCTAATTAGTACCCAGATCCAATTTAAATAAAGAGAAATCCATGAACATCAATTAGGTGAGGCACTTAGCAGAGGATAGCCCAAGCCAGCAGTGGTTGCAATTTTAATGTGGAAGCAGCGAATAATTCTTAAGGTCATTAAAAAAAAGACAAACATGAATATTATGGGCTCCTGAACCAAATCTAACATTTCCAGGATGACAGGTCATGCCTCTGCAGAGCCCCTTTTCTATTCTGCTCACCAGTTTTAGAAACAGGCCCATGAATGGACAAATGAGCCTCACCTCTTGTGGTTACTTTGGGTACCGAGAATGAAAATGCTCTTGTCTAATTCTGTAATATGCTGGGCAATCGCACAATTTAGAAATGGTGCTCCCACAGAAATGGGATACAATTTTTCCCAGCTCAGGGAGAATATAAAGAGAAAGAGATTCGAGGAGAACTTAATAAATGCAGTCCAGCTGGAGACATGGGGATGGTGCATGAAGTGGATGCTCGTCACTCCTGAACAGGAGAAGGTTATTTGAGGTAATGCTCCAAAAATGTATCCCCAACTTCACATTACACCAGGTAACAAAATTTTTCCCAGAACAAAAGGGGAATGTCTTTGTCTTCTCCAGCTGGGACCTTGTCCAGCAAATTCTCACCAATTTTGTATTGAACATGACAGATATTTAGTCAATTCCTACCTGGCAAAAATCTATTCCCAGGAGATTTAACAATCTTTGAAAACTGGGCCAGATCAGATTGGATAATGGTGGAGTCAAAAAGTTTATCTTTGGTAAATCTATTTCTTTTGATCCATTTTTGTGTTGATTAGAAATGCAGCAATGGCTACAATCACCCATCAGACGATTCATTATCCAGTTTGCATTTGGTAGCTTTGCAAAGAGGCCATCAGACATTCAACTTTCGTTAAATTTATCGTTCATCCCGCATGGTGGGATGAGATAGTGTTTCTCCAGGACCACGGGCATATTTACATAGATGTAAGTTAGGAAAGCAGTTAACACATTAAAATATTAAGGTATTGAGACTTATACATTGAAAGTCCACGACACATTATCCACATCTGTACTGGGAGTTCAGGAGCCTGATGGCTTGGGGGGGGAAAAGCTGTTTCCCACTCTGGACGTATGAGCCTGAGTGCTTTGGTACCTCCTGCCAGATGATAGAAGGGAGAACAGTTTACATGTGGGATGTGTGGAATCTTTCATAATGTTTATTACTTTTCGCCTGCATCAAGTGTAGTAGATGTCTTTCATGCTAGGAATGGTCTTTTCTGTTGACTTCACTATCTTCTGCAGGGTCTTGCGGTCCGAAGTGGTACAGCTTCCAAACCAGGTGGTGATACAATTGCACAGGATACTCTCAATATATTCTCTGTAGAATGTAATGAGGATGGAGGGTGGGAGATAGACTTTCCTCAGCCTTTGCAGGAAGTAGAGGCACTGCTGGGCTTTCTTGGCTACGGAGCTGGTGACATCTTGGGTCCCTTGCAGAAAATTGTGCAAGGTCCCAAATGAATGGGAGTAATTTGCTAAAAACAATGTAGTCACAGTTCTGAAGCATGTTGTCATAATTTTTGGGTGATTTAATGTATCAAAAGAGATCTACAGTTAACTCATTTCGACTTAATCTTCTAAAATATAGAATGATACACAGATGTAACAGAGGAGCTCACTCAATACATTTATAACAAGAGGGTATCATGTATGGCCACATGAAATCTATGCTTTTCCGCCTTTTTCAAGAAGGACAATGGAAAACTTCAAACTAAATGAAGACTGAGAGATTCTTGCCAGGTAATAATATTAAATAATATTATCAGACTAAGGCAGAAGATAAATTTTAGATGAAGACCTGCCTTGATTTAAGTGAAATGCAGATTATGCTCAAGAGTTTGAATGTTCTGCTACTATTCCCTGGCTTCTATTGCAAATCATTGCATATTTCTAATTTCAAACTTTAAACAAGCTCAGGCTAAAAGATGATTCACATTGATAACTTCAAAATCAGTGAAGTGATAATCCTGGAAAATTTATGGGCTGAAAATCATTGAGCACCAGTCACATTTATCCGAGGTTTCTAGAGAGGTGAGGGAAGATATTTATGAAGCATGGGTTACCTAATGAAATCTGGGAAATTTGCCATATACCAACATTGCTCCCATGTTTAAAGATGGTAACAGAAGCCATCTATTTTGCTTCCAATCCACATAAAATGAAGGAGCAAACTGAAGGCAGTACATGAACGTGCTGGAGAAACTCAGAAGGTCACACAGTATCCATAGGAAGCAAAGGATAACCACTGTTTTGGGCCTGGGCCTTCATTACCCCTTTACCTCCTGTATGAAAGGCTGAGTTTCTCCAGCATGTTTGTATATGGACTCAACCACAGCTTCTTCTGATTTTCTTGATTGACAAGCGAACGAAAGGCTTGCTTCCACATAGTAAAATTTAAATTCATAAAGGTAGCTTCTGCCCATCCAGTATCTTCCACTTACCATGAGACCTTACCATGAGACTTCCAAGTGGATTTTAATAAAAGTTCATTGGGGATTAATTAAATTGAAAGTTGTCCAGAACCAGAATCTGGTTAACGGATAAGCCATTAGTTGAGGATAGTAATTAATTCTTCAAATAGATTAAATAAAAATACTGAGAGGTACACAGCTGGGATATTTGCATCTGTAGCTAAGAAATAGTTTCTCAATTGTGATCGTGTAAATCGTGAGACTAGAAATCAAACAAAGCAACATTTCTTTTTAGAAATGAGTAAGCCCAAAAGCTAAGTTTGGAGTTTGGAGTTGAAGGGGCCCGACCCCTTCATCTTAATGCTGTTCTGAATTCTCTAGTCTATTTCATGCAGGTGACCATATCATCCTTGGGTGTGGCTCATAATTACTTGTGGATGGAAATTGGATCAATAGGTTGTATCTTATGTCATTTAAACATTAACACACTTCAAAGCAGAGAATGCTGAAAATAGGAAGGTTTGCATGATATAAAGTGAACAATAGTCGCCCAACCAAGCCATTAATTTTGAAAGTTAAAATTGTCCTCTGTGATTATTATACACATAAAACTAAGCCTCTAGTGCAGATCAAACTTGCATGAACGGACAACTACGACTCATAGATGTCTCAACTTGTAAAATATATCTGCTACTGATAGTAGGGCCACAGTCAGCCAGGGCACTCTTTCTTCCCATCTCCCCATTTCCATGGAGAGATAACTTTGACAATCATAATCTCTCTCTCTCTCTCTCTCTCTCTCTCTCACACACACACACATAAATCAATTAATGCCAGCAATCACTTTATTTTTTAATGCAAATTCTTATGTTATTGTTTAATTCTCCAGAGTGCCAAGCATTGTCTCCTGCTGGGATTGATAGTGTGAGGGCATGCATTCCATCACACTGAAATTCATCACAGAGCTATTACCAATGTTCATAATGTAACCATCTCATCAGTGATACATTGGGGGCAGCTTTCTGATTGTCTTCTGCCCAACCTGGTGCTCTGCCCAATATAAAGAGATTAATTTTTTATTAAAATCGGCAGGGAACAATAAGAGGCTGTGAGCAAGTATGTCTGTGGCATTCATTTAAAACAGTGGTTTTCAAACTTTTGCTTTCCACTCACATATCACTTTAGGTAGTGCCTTAGGTGCTCTGCAATTAGTAAGGGACTACTTAAGGTGGTATGTGGGTGGAAAGCAAAAGTTTGAAAACCACTCTTTTAATCGTTTCTAATTGATTTGTTATGTGCACGGTTTCATAACTCCAAAGGAAATGGCCCAGTGACAATTTTTCTCAAGCCAAATATTTCAGTAACAATTGGGTCTAGAGCAGTGATTCTCAACCCTCCCTTCCCACTCACATCCCACCTTAAACAATCCCTTACTAATCACAGAGCACTTATGGCATAAAGATTACTTAAGGTGGTATGTGAGTGGAAAAAAAGTTTGAAAACCACTGATTTAAAACATTGAAACCTATGATCTATTCAATAGTTTAATCATAAAGCTCCTCGTGTGACTCAATTATGTTCAATAATTTGATATTTTAAACCAACTCATAACAAGATAAGATGATTGGGATCGTGAAATCTCTGAATTTTTGAAATACTGAACTTCAATCTAGTGGAAAGGTTCATAAATGACAATTTATCAAATTTTATTAAATTATTTCATATTTTCTTGCCAAAATTATCTGGAGGTTGATAGTATAGTTAAACCACACAGGTGCTTTTTGATCCTGGGACCTGTGTTAAGGCTAGTGGAAACTGATGCACAGAATTACTTCAAACTGCATAGAAGGAGGATATTTGGCTCAATCTAAATCAACATTTACATTCAACTCAAGCCTTCTTCAATCTTTCCTTATCTTTCACCCGAACCATCTAATGTTAAAACACAAGAACGGTGGAGGAACTCAGCAGGTCTCGCAGCATCCATAAGAGGTAAAGTTCTATAACCGACGTTTCAGGCCTGAGCCCTTCTTCAAGACCTTCTGAGTTTCTCCAGCATTCTTGAGTTTTTACCACAATCACAGTGACTGCAGATATATGTGTTTCATTCCATTATCTTATATTAAATCAGCATCAAGGCATTTTGCTTCAACCATTTAATGAGACTCTATTTTAATTTAACCTGAGTAAAAGTAGGTTTTTCTTAATCCCCAATATGATTTCAAGATAATCACTTTATATTGGTCCCCATTAGTTTCCTCACAAATTATAAATAGTTTCTTTGAGACTGCTCTACCAAAACCTTTCATAACTTTGGATAAATCAATTGGGTCACCCTTCTACTTTTTCTTTTCTGAAGAACAGAGGCCCAATGTTCCAACTAAATATTCTCTGGTTATAAAAAATACATATTTTTTTATAATAAGAACACTAGAATGGTACAAAATATTCCATATATGGTCTCACAAAGGTTTGATGCCCTCTGCATTTCAAAGCTTTTCATGATGCGTGATGGCCACAATGTCATATTGCTGAGATATAATTTGCTTGAACTTGTGGTGGAGGTTTTATATTAAGATCAGTGTCCTAAAACTTCAATACCTCCAGCACAGATATCCTTTACCACATGAGAAAAAGGATTAAAAAAAAATCTACCTTTCTCTATGGACCATGTAAGTAGATTGTGTACCCATCATGGAAAGGCACCTTACTGTATTTGGAGTAATTTGTAACAAATTTCTTTTTTATAAGAGTTAACATTATAGAAACTAGCTTTTTGAATTAATTGAATTAAATCCCCCAATTGTGATGGGATAGGAATCCATCCAACTGGATGATCATCAAATAATTATTCTACCATGCCTCTTTAAGTTTACAGTTTTGTTAAGTTGCCTACAGATACCCAATACTTCTGCACGTCCATGGTCATCAACAAAACATGGCCAGTAATTCTCCATGCCGAAATGGCCTGTTACCCCATGCTGTATGTCTAAATTTAAATAAAAATTAAATTTAAAATTTAAATTTGAACCTCAATGCCCTTCCAAAAACATGCTAAACGTTTTCATATCACTTGTCACCTTTTCTGTTCACCAGAGTGTGTGAAATGAATGAAAGAACCAGATGATGATGTGATGGGACAGTTGCTAGATTAAAAAAACACTTAATATGAATAGGAATTAATTTCATTTTTGACTCCAGGTTCTTCTATAAATCAAAACAGTGAACAAAATGGGTTTTGGGAGGATTTCCCTGGAGTACTCATCAACAGCCTGATCTTTATCAGTAAACCTGCATGGAATTTATTCTGTTCAAAATCCTGGAAACATCAAATCATGCTGATCTTTTATAATTGAAACTGTTGCCATTGGTAACAACGTAGATTGTGACAAGCAATTGTTGAGCTTCTTAGATTCCCAAGAACTGACACGAATCCAATATATGACAGAAATTGTTTTGCATTTGACTCTTCAGGGAATTTGTACCCTGAAATGAAAGCAAACAGTGAAGTGCAGTGTATTTTGGTTGTATTCTCTGAATAATCAATGACCAGACAGTGTTTGCAGAGATCTTGACCATTTTAAGTTCAATGGCAAAGTGTTGGTGTTTTTGATAGGGGTGATAAATGTTAAGTGCTTGGAGATATCTGGACGTGTTGCTTAGAAACCTGCTTTAACCTTAAGCAGCTCTCTGAAATGCATGATGTCTCATAAAGTGTTTATGTTTATATATAACCTGGTGAGTACTGCTGAAAAACAATAGAAGGAGATAATTAAAGCAGCATCGAGTCCACGCTGCTGAACATCCAGCTGCGCTGGGTGGGTCACGTCTCCAGAATGGAGGACCATCGCCTTCCCAAGATCGTGTTATATGGCGAGCTCTCCACTGGCCACCGTGACAGAGGTGCACCAAAGAAAAGGTACAAGGACTGCCTAAAGAAATCTCTTGGTGCCTGCCACATTGACCACCGCCAGTGGGCTGATATCGCCTCAAACCGTGCATCTTGGCGCCTCACAGTTTGGCGGGCAGCAACCTCCTTTGAAGAAGACTGCTCACCTCACTGACAAAAGGCAAAGGAGGAAAAACCCAACACCCAATCCCAACCAACCAATTTTCCCCTGCAGCCGCTGCAACCGTGTCTGCCTGTCCCGCATCGGACTTGTCAGCCACAAACGAGCCTGCAACTGACGTGGACTTTTACCCCCTCCATAAATCTTCGTCCGCGAAGCCAAGCCAAAGAAGAAAGAATGTTTTATTTAGTTGCTGGACAATTAAGTTTAATTTCTCCCACCTATAACTGAAGATGTCATAAGCTCATCAGTGACGCATTTTGAAATTACTCTTAAAACTCTCCTGACCAGTTGGTCACCAGCTAAGCTAAGTCTTCCTCTGAACTGCTGCTATTTGCTTGACATTTAAGAAATGAACTTAATAAGTCCATAGAATTGTTCCTGACTGGGATTGGTTACAGAAATCTGAATTGTGAGAGACCTTCATAACATCTCCCACCTGTCCACACTGGAGGTGTGAGCAACAATGTGAATCTAATGTGTGGGAAAGTTTGCTGAATAATACTTGACCCATATTTTTACAGTTATCAGCATGAGCTACCGACTTCCAATCTGGTCAGAACTTTTGTTTGTTGAGAAACAATGCAAATGGCAGCATGCAACAAATAAACAGCATTTTTTTTAAAAAAAAGAAACAAATACGTGACAGGAAAACTAACCTCAGAGGATGGGAAAGGGCAGTCTTCTGTTGTTTAGCTGCAATGAAACCCTGGATAATGAAATGGCACTTATCCATAATTTCCCACCACATCGCAACAAAAAGCACACAACACTCCATTCAAAAAGTGTAATGTTCAATTGTCAAACCAACTGAGTTAAGTCTTGTATTGTGAATGATGTCAGCAAAGACTGCACAGAAGTTCTCTGTCTCATTAATCTTTCATTTCAGAGACCCAAATTTTCACCAGAAGATGGGAAATGCTTTCCCCAAAGTATTACTTACTTAGCAGCACACGGGGATTAAATGGAAGAAAATTACCATTCTCTCACATCCCAAGGACATAAATAACTTCAGAGATGCTGGGACTGTCTGGTGTTTTATCTGTGAACATTTTACATCTGAAAGATTTGAATTTAACGTGTTTAATTTCTGTGTTGTGAGATATAATTGATGCAAAAAATTAAATTGTGCTAATCTAAATCTTACATTAGTCCTACTAACCCGACAGATTTCAGACCAGGTTTGCTCATTGGGCATAGACAATTTAACCTGCATTCCAAGTCAATACATTAAAGTGGAGAAGGAAGGATATAAGGTGTTACATCCTATACCTACTAGGTTATCTGAAAACATTGTGATGTGGTTGTCATGCCACAAAATATGAGCTAGGATTCAGGAAGGAATGTCATTTCTGACACTAGAGCCACTTGCTGCCTTTCTTTCATTTCTTCAATTATGTGTTCAAAAGTTCATTATAGGACCAGGCGACTCAACAGCCTAGAATAGGCCAGTTGTCTTATAGAAAGGTTGGAAATGCTAGGCACGTGTCCTCTGGAGTTTTGAAGTGTTAGGATGAATTGAATGAAATATAACATATAAATATATCAAGATGTGTGTGAAAAGCTTCAGATATTTTGAACAGGTATAGAAATATTTTAAATTCAAATATTTACTTGCTTTCCTTTCCAATTTAACAGCACAATCTTGAAATGATGGTTAAAATTCTTTATTCACACTCTAATTTGTAACACTAGAAGTTTTACATCGATCCGTTTATGCAAAAACTATTTATAAATAGTTATAACAGCTTACATCTGGAAGAAAGAGAATAGATTGCTGGGGAATTGGCAATGATCTTCCCATCCTCCCTGGCCACAGGGGAGGTACTGGCGGATTGGAAAATGACAAATGCACTCCCCTTGTTTAAAAAAAGGTAATAGGGAGAATTCTGAGAAATTCTCACTGAGTCTTACATCAGTGGTAGACAAGCTATTAGAGAGGATTCTCAGGGACAGAAATTATGAGCATTTAGGGAAATATAGCCTTCTCAGGGAGAGTCAGCATGGCTTTGCGAAGGGCAGGTTATACCTCACGAGCCTAATTTTATTTTTTGAAGTAACAAAATAAATTGATGTAGGTAAGGAAGTAGATGTGATGTAGTGTATATAGATTTCAGTGAGGCATTTGTCAAGGTCCCCCCATGGTAGACTCATTCAGAAAGTCATGAGGCATGGGATCCATGGATCCTTGGCTTTCCTTCAGAATGCAGAGGGTAGTAGTAGCTGGAATGTATATTGCTTGAGGTAAGTGACTCATGAGTCCCCGGGGATCTTTCCTGGGACCCATGCTCTTTGCAACTTTTCTAAATGACCAAGAAGTAAAGGGATAGGTCAATAAGTTTGCAGATGACATGTTGTGAATAGTGCAGAGGTGGACATAGGATGTAAACAAAATGCAGAGTTGGGTGAAAAAGCGGCAGGTGGGAGTTCAATCTGGATAAGTGTGAAGTGATGCATTTTGGAAAGTCAAACTTGAAGCCAGAATAACGGTTAATGACAGGATTCTGAACAGAGTCCATAGACTCATGACTCTCTGGCTAAAGAACTTTTCCCACTTTTCTGTTCCTCTTATCCTGAAGTTGTGGCCTCTTGACCTTGACTCCCCTACCATGGGAAACAACTTTGTCGCATTTACTCTATCCAGGCCTTTCAGTATTCAAAATGTCTCTAGGAGGTCCTCCCTCATCCTTCTGTACTCCAACGAGTACAGTCCAAGAGCCGACCAACGTTCCTCATATGCTAATCCTTTAATTCCTGGTATCATCCTAGTAAAACCTTCTCTGAACCCTCTCCAATTCTTTCTCAAATAAGGCACCCAAAATAGTACACAGTTCTCCAAGTGAGGTTAGTGTAACAGCTCGATAAAACTTTGGTTAGACTACACTTGGAATATTGTGTTTAGTTCTGGTTGCCTCATTAAATTGGGGGAATGGAAGAGCAGATCAGAGAATCGGGGAGGGTTCAGAGAAGGTTTTACTAGGATAATACCAGGAATGAAAGGATTAGCATATGAGGAATGTTTGTCGGCTCTTGGACTGTACTCGTTGGAGTACAGAAGGATGAGGGAGGACCTCCTAGAAACAGGAATCCTGTTTCAGGATTTAAGTATCTGACACTGACTGAGGTGGCTTCCTGTTACTTGTTCATTTGTTCCTGGTGATTCTGCAGGAATAATCAGCCACAATCCCCTGCAATTTGCCCTAATGCTCCGACTTTCTGCTTGACCCATCGCCTTGTCCTTCGTACATCTGCTGTATCAGCCCTCGAAGGTAGGGGCGATGGGTACGCTGTCAAATGTGGAGTCAGCAGTAAGGAAAAAGCCCTTGGTTTTATCGCTTCATTTGTTCCACACTTTTTCACACCTCAGTAACATTACTCCATTAATTGTAATAACAGTGACAAGTTGTTTAAAAATAAAAGTTCAGGCCCTGTTTCCTAAGCTTTCAGGCACTACAATACAGCCTCATTAATATTACACTATTATATGGCTCCCAGTCACTTGAAAATAAGAATGGCACTGATCCCAGATGTTTTCTGTGCCAGATAAAGAGCGGACACCATAACCTCTCTATCAACAAACAGCTCACACTCTGACTCGTGATGAACAAGACCCCCATTACTTTGACATGTAAATGGAATAAAATGATGGCACAGAACAAAAAATCCTGGTTTATGAACTGTCCCTTTTGAATATGTGGACAACTAAAATATGGTGCCAGAAAAGAATGATGCAAGTATTACGCACAGACTGTGCACTGCTCTTGCCAGTAACAGCAACACTTTGCATTGGTAGAGTGACTTTGAAATAGCAAAATGTCCCGTAGTACTTCACAAAGGAGTATTAAGAATACTGTGCTTATTACCAGCCACAATGCTTTTAAAAAAGACACAGGATGGCAATTCAAGTGTCCCACACTGCCAATATTCACAAGTAGACTAACTCAGCTGTTAAAATATCACACTTGTGGTGGTCCACCACCGGCCTACTGCAGGGGGCAACCTTTGTACCTGCAGGAGTGTAAGGGGACAGGACAACACCTGGCTGGCTGTCAATCAGTCGGCCTGAATGGATCAAGCCCCACCCGGTCGGGTGTCAATCACCCTCCGGGATATAAGCCTGCGCCGGCCTCCCGAGGCCTCACACAGCCAGCATGGCTCTGTGGAAGTCTTTGTGGATTAAAGCCTGTTGTACAGTCTTTACCTTGTGTGCGTCTGATTCTGTCTAACAGATGTCAGGTACTGGCGCAGCTCGTCACTCATGAAACTAGACCACCCCGGTTGCTGTGGGGTAGCCAAACATGGTGAAAATCTGCCCCAAGGCCCTGATGACGGTGGCCGTGGAGGTGTCCGGACAAGGGAAGTAGACGTTTCAGTTCGTGGAAGGCAGGGGCCCTTTGAAGTCCACACCAAGACGCTCGAAAGGCCGAGTAGCCTTTACAACGTGGGCCTGGGGGGGTGGCGGAAGAAGCGGGGTTTACACTCCGCACAGTCCCGACAAGCCTCGGTCATGTTCCTGACATCCCTGATGGTGTACGGCAGATTTCGAGACTTAATGAAATGGTACTACCAGATGACGCCTGGATGGCAGAGGGTCTCGTGCAATGCCTGCAACCCATCATCATGCATAGATGCGCAGGTGTGAGAGAGGGCATCAGGGGAGTCGTTCAACTTCCCGGGCGGTACTGGATGTTGTAGCTGTAGGTTGCCAGCTCAACTCTTCAGCGCAGGATCTTGACGTTCTTGCTCTTGTGGGTAGTGTTAAACATGAACGCCACGGCCCGCTGGTCCATGAGGAGCGTGAATCTCCTGCCGGCCAGGTAGTGGTGCCAGTGGTGGACCGGTTCCACAATCACCTGGGCCTCCTTTTCAATGGCAGAGTGCCCTAGCTCGGAGCTGTGGAGGGCCCTGGAGAAGAAGGCGACGGGCGCCCCCCTTGGTTTAGGGTAGCAGCGAGAGCCATCTCGGAGGCATCGCTCTCCACCTGGAAGGGGGAGTCCTCATCCACAGCCTGCGTCGTGGGGTCAGCGATGTCTTGCCTGATGTAGGTAAAGGCTGCCTGTGCCTCAGGTGGGAGGGGAAACGTTGTGGCTTGGATCAGTGGGTGGACCTTGTCCGAGAAGCGAGGGACCCACTGCGAGTAATAAGGGAACAGGCCCAGGCACCTGCAGAGGGCTTTTAGCGTCGGGGGGGGGGGGTAACTCCATTAATGGGTGCATCTTTTCCTGATCTGGGCCGACGAGCTGCGTCAGTACCTGACGGCGAGGGATATCACGACCAGTCGCATGATAAGCTATAACCCGAGAGGCAATGGGCGTGGAATGCGAGAATGGGGTGGTCTGGAAGGCAGTCCTCCTGGCTCTCAGGTCAAAAGGGTGGGCCGTTGAGTACTGGCAGGTTGCCCTGCCCAAGGTGCTCCATGCCATTCGGTCACTGCTGTGCACGGCTACCAACAAGACCCCTCATGAACGCCTGTTCTTATTCCCCAGGAGGTCGGCGACCAGAATGTCACTCCCAGCATGGCTCATGTCCCCGGGACTGGTGCTTCTGCGTAAGCATGTACGGACACACAAGGCCGAAGCCCTGGTGTAGCAGGTTTTCCTCCTTCATGCAAACCATAACTACGCTTATGTTAGGTTCGGCAGTGGCAGGGAGGACACCGTCTCAACCAGGGATCTGGCATCAGCAGGAGGACCCACCACACCATGCCATCCTCCAACCCAGGACGATGCTGACCGGGCATACATCCCCGTCCCCAGGCAGCTATGGGGCACGTAGGGCCTCCTTGACCACCAGGGACTGCTTCAGTCTTAGGAGATGAACCTGCCCCCCCCCACCCATCCAATACGACCCGCATACGTTGACCCCGGCCCCCTGGCCACCCCTCCGTGTGGCACCACACACACCCCTGCCGGCAGTCTCCCCACTTCCCCTCTGACCAGTGACCAGGAGCCAATCCTACGTCGGTCACAGAGACCCCGGCGGCTGCTGGATCGTCTCAACCTGTAAATATTGTATGTACATAGTGGGTGCGATTTCTTGTTACTGCTTCCCCCCCCCCCCCCACCTCCCTGGGACAATTTTAAAGAAGGGGGTGAATGTGGTGGTCCACCACCGGCCTACTGCAAGGGGCAACCTTTGTACCTGCAGGAGTGTAAGGGGACAGGACAACACCTGGCCGGCTGTCAATCAGTCGGCTTAAATGGATAAAGGTCCACCCGGTCGGGTGTCAATCACCCTCCAGGATATAAGCCTGCGCCGACCTCCCGAGGCCTCACACAGAGTTGCTGCAGCCACAGCCAGCCTGGCTCTGTGGAAGTCTTTGCGGATGTTGTACAGTCTTTACAGTGTGTGCCTGATTCTGGCTAACAGCGCACCACGACACTGTTGATCCTTTGAAATCCTGTTGAAATTTGAACTTTGAATGCAGGGAAAGGAGATAAAAGTTTGAAGTGATATGAGGAAGTGTCTCTATTCTTCTCTGCTGAGGGCTCCCTTATCAAAGTGGTCACAAATTTTTGACATTGAATAAGGTATTAAGATCAGAGCATAAATTTTACTTAAATATAAAATACATTTAAAATGCATTTATTAGGAAGAATTCCTTTATTCAATCATGGTAAATTATGGAATAACTTTCAGACAAGATGACAGAGGCTCGAACAGCAGCTCTGATTTGAAAAGTGGAAGTTAGGCAAGATCACTGTGCTTTAGGAAGCTGAGTGCTGGCTGCAAAAATCAGGGAAGCACTATCTGTGCAGGAGAGGGGGAGCAGAGTGCTTCAGCAGTTTAACACTCAGACCTCAGATCCTGCTCAATAAGTCACCAGCAGCAGTTTTTGTCCTCATTTAAATTCTTCAAGGAAAAGAAAACTGATGAAAGTGCTACTATGTTTTCATACATTTCCTAACTAGGGCGAGTATTTTATCAGCAGAAAAAGTATAGGGGAAAACATTCATCTCATGCTAGACCTCAGTGATTCCATGATACGTGGCTATTTGATATCTACAAACACTGAAGTCATGGAATGCTTCTGCCGAAGACAGATTTCTTACTTGGGTGTCTTGCTGGATAAGCAGGTGAAAAGCTCAGGGTCATTTAAACAGTAAGTTTTTGATTCCTATCTCTCATTGTAAAACCTGTCAGAGTAGTAGGGTGTTAGTGGAGCAAGATAAGGCATCTGCTAGATCTGTCTGCTAGATAGTGTCATGTGATATGCAGTCGATAGTACCTCAGGAAACACCAAGGCAATCAATAATGAGAAACTGATGAATGGATTTGCCTCAAAACAAAAATTCTCACTGGATTTCCCAGCATAAGAGGTCCATTTCGTTGTGGAACAGTTCACATTGAGGTGGAACTTGTTATTTGGTTATTGGGTTCTTCAAGAGAGGCAGGCCTGGAAATTGCATTGTACCTATTTTTGATGCATGGAAATAGGTGCTGCATTTTGTGCCATCCCTATTGGGCAGTCGGGGTCAAAAATATAATGAAATTGGCCAAAATCCAGCTTGAAACTACGTTAGAGTGATTTAAAACCAGAATTAATGGCTTAAACAAGACTCAGAGAATTTGCGATGTGACCTTGTGTGAGTTCATACATCTCTTTTCACTTGGGCTGCACAACATTGAGAAAATGGCATCAGCTCCCCACGGTAGCTGTAGGGCAATAACACGGACTCAGCAGCTTACCGTGGGAGAAACAGAGCCTGCAGGGGAGCGGGAGCCAGCTCTCACAGACAATGGAAGGTATATCCAAGTTCCGGTCAGCAGGAATCTGGCTGGATGGAAGGTCCATACCAGTCCCACCATTAAAAGGAAAAGACTCCTGGACTGCTATTTCTTCACAATCAGTCTTCTTTTGGCCAAAAGAACTATGATGATCTCACAAAAATGTGATATGGCCTGCTGCACACCACTGCTTAGAGTGGAGAGCCTCAAAGAAAATGCATTTTAAGGAAAGGACTGAGTTCTTGAAGTGACAATGAGACAGCACAAAAATGTTACAACAATCCATGAAAGTATCTGGCTCCTTTGGGGATTGCGAATGCCGGATATGTAAATATTCTGGTTGCCTAGGACACACTCTTACAATGCCTAACTAATACACCTGCATTAAGAACAAACGGTTTCAAAAAAAAGACAAAGCAAAATACAAAAGTAATTTGAAAAAAATCAGTATTGTCCTTAATTATTCTCTTTAATCAGGTAATACTTGTAACTTAAAAAATTTAAATGTAAATTTGAACCTGGTCACTGGTGCTGTGACAGTGCAAGACAGTGCAAGACAAACTGCTACCCTAACCATGCCGCCAACATAATTAATCTCCCCCTCCCGCAAGATTACAGCGAAAGCCCTTCTAATATACCTAATATACTAACAAAGATGAAGACTCTTAATAGGCAGAGATAGGGAGACACTTTGGGAGAGTCACCCCAGCGCCGAGCGGCGGCAGCCGGCTCTTCATCCTAGGTGTCACCATTTCATTCAAACATAACTTTATTGAAACTTTATTCAAACAGCATCTGCAGGCAGGGCACATCCAGGGAGCTCTACTGGCAGAATGTTTGCTCCCATCTTCACCAAGAGGTTGTGTGTTGCTCTGGAGTATATTTACTTTTACAATTTTAAACTTTTATTTAAATTTTTATTTATTTTCATCTGAGTAATTCATTTATTTCCTCAATTTTTTTTTGCCGGTTGCTTGAGGTTGCCTGTTTAATTCCTGATACTGGAGATTTTACTGTATTTATAGTTTTCATATTTCCTGAGGACTGAGAAGCAAGCACTCAGATGCAATGGTTGGAAAGTGAAATGGTGTGAAGATCCCGGGACATACAAGAGTAGCTCTTGGTTCCCCAGATCCTTTTACAATCCCATTTGACTTTGGAAGCTATTTCAGCTCACCAAGTCATTGGAGCTCCCAGGACAAGCCCATTTACTTACTAATTTCTCCTGAAATCTCCTAGGCATTTTCATCAACTTCCCTTCCCTTCAATTTTTATCACCCTACAGACTGGGGATAATATACAGTTGTTATTTAACCTTCTAATTTGCTCTTCTTTGGAATGAGGGTCATGCATATGGTCACAGAGAGAACATGTAGAGTTCACACAGACGATATCACAGGTCAGGATTGAACCCTGGTTGCTGGAACTAGAAGGCAAACATTCAACTGGCTGGGTAACTCTGCTACCCCCTTTGCTGGCTGCTGTCCATGTCTAGTAATGTTGCCACCTTCAGGATGAGGGAGTCACATGTGCTTCCAAAAAAGGTGGCATTCACCATGGAGAAATTCTTCTAATGACCCACGTGATGCACATTTTTGGGGAGTGGAAATTTATCCAGATTTTGTCAAGGTATATTTTGTTTAAGGATGACGATATGATTGCATTGGAAAAGTTGCACAAACAAATCACCAAGGTGTTGCCTGGGATATTTAAGTAATGTGGAGTGACTGAATAGGCTGAGTTTGTTTCCCTTGGAGCAAAGGAGGGGACAGAGAACTGATAGAAATGTACAAAATGATGAAGGAATGGAAAGGATAGATAGTACCTGTACTGTATTATGTGCTCCCAGTTCATTTTCAATTGAGTGGGATTGACACTTTAAGAGAACAAATCAAGCTGCAAGTTTGGGAGTTTGACTGTGAGTTGGCAGGATGAGGACAGCATGTAGTAAATTGGATACACCTGAAGATAAAAGAAGTGCAGGTGCAGAGACCATGTGACCAACAGATTAAAGACACAGTACTGTGTTTGCTTAGGGTCATTTTTAAGGAGACAGCACTTGGAGAAGCATCCTTTGAAGGGATACTGTGCTGAAGTGACCTTGTGTGGTGATAGATAATTTGTATGATTTTTCTGTGTTATAGGGGAATGAGAATTCCATACAATGGCCAAAAATAAAAGGAAGGGTCACTTCCTAAGGGGGACTTGTTGAATCCCAGTGTGGTCAAAGGAAAAATCAGTTCCGAAGGGAATTGTTAAACATCACCGTGGCTAAAAGAAAAGGACATTTCACCGGAAGCACTTCAACAAGGATTTAATAAACAGTATGTCACCCCGGCCTCTCCCACCTACTTCGTGAACTTCTTTGCATCCATCTAAAGCCTATGTGTCAATATTGGATTTTCTGAGAATGAACTTTGAACTGAGTTAGGCCTGAACTTAGGCCTGAGTTGTAGTGGCAAAGGCATTACACACACACACACACACACACACACACACACACACAGAGTTGGGGGGTAAGTGTAGATAAGGTGTTATTTAATAATTAATTTTTTTATTTTAAATATAACATTGTCTGGGCTAATTTCTATTGCTGCTGTCTGGTATGTAACAGTAAGACAATTCCCCTTATGATAGAGGCATCCAGGACCAGAGGTGAGGGTAAGCGGTTTAGAGGGATCTGAAAAAGAATGTTTTCATCCAAAAGGTGATTCAATCTGGAAGGCATTTCTCATGAAGCTGTCAGTGCCAGACACTCCTGCATTGTTCAGGAAATATCTGAATGAGTACTTCAATCGGCAAGGCATAATAGACTACTGCCAAAGTGCTGATAAATGGGGTTGAGTTCACATTGGTAGTTGACTGCTAACAAGGACTTGCTTCTGTATGTTGTTACTCTAAGATTCTTGGGGGCACCATTTCTCACTAAAATCAAAATGGCTGAAGTAATTTAATCATCTCTAGTGTGCCCCGGTGGCCTCCCTGACATAGCAAAGTGCAGCAAATTGGAAAACATGGCAGAGATCTGCAGTGTCTTCTGGGAAGTTTAAAAATCAAGGTAACCTTGACATCTACAGAGAGTCCAGGCACAAGAGCTGAAGATCTTCCTGTGGAATGACAAAGCCTTGTAAAAAAAAAACACAGAAGCACCAAATACATTACCTATCAGAGAAGATTAGGTAGAATGTGGTCACTGTGAAAATTGTCTGGGAGTAAGCTCTTCATAGATGGGCATTCATTGCTTCCCTCCCCAACCTATTCCACCCAGAGTAGCCAATCATGTATGTATTGACACCCTCTGTAATACATTGAGATGCACACTGTGGGAGCATCTCAGCAGCTAACTGCTGGTAACAGAACTTCCATCACTTTTAGGTACAGGTGGAAATGTGCATTGTTTAAAGAATATATAAACATAACAAATAGGAGCAGGAGTCGGCCATCTGGCCCGTCGAGTCAATGAGATCATGGCTGATCTGATGATAGGCTCATCTCCACCTACCTGCCTTTCCCCATATCCCATAATTCCCCTGCCATGTATATAAGGTGCATGAGCTCACACGAGAAAGATATCAGGTGTACTGTTGATGAACAGCATACATGAGTGCCTGTTCATCTGGAAATATCTGCTGTGCTTAGCAGATGAAGTCTAAATTGAACTGAGTTGCGATTAAAAAGTGGAGACATGCTCCAGGCTCCAAAATCTATTAAGATACTAATTGAGATTCCAATCGAAATCTCATTCCAAATGTCTGACATTCAGTGAAACTGATCAATAAAGGAAAGTATTTCACCCTGGATAGGAAATGTTTCTCTTGCTGCAGAGCAGATTCATTCACAGTGTAAAATAATCTCATCAATCAGCCGTCCATCTCAATAATGAGATTGACCACTAATAAAGGGAAAACATAAATGAAAAGCCCAAGTCATGAGAGTCTTCTCATTTGACAACACATTTCCATTCATTACATTTCTAGTGCCTTCTGCAGGAAGTGAGAGAAAAATTATAACTAGCTTTTATCTGCAAGTTGCAAAATGCTTTAATTTGAAATATGATCATTATGGCTCATCACAGACAATGAGCAAACACTTACTAAATGATGATGAGTGGACAATCTGTTCATTTGGTGCTGTGAGCAATGCTTTACACAAGTCCTATTACAGGGGACATTTTTGTTTTTGGAGGGGCTTTTTTGAGAAGTCTTTCCACAGTTGTAGCATAGGGAATTGTGCAAAAGAACACTCATTGACTAATTAGATATCTCTTGAGGTAGAAATGCTGGCCAGGATGAACTCTCCAACACTTCTTTAAATATATTGTTTGATCTTTAATGTCTGGCAAGGTTTAACGCTCATTGCAAAAGAGAGAAAATGCTGTACCATCAGACTAAATTATTGTTTCTGCAGGAGTACATTTGCACCCACAATTTTCTGACTCAGAGGTGAGAGTGATAGCAACTGGAGGCTTTGAAATGGCGATCATGCAAGTTTGTCATGTGTCATGGCACTCAAGCACAACATCATGCCCACGATGAATGATCATGTATAACTGAGCTTCACCCACAGCTTTGCCCCAAAAGCCAATTGTCAGGCAAGTGTTAGTACCCTGCATGACTGGGCATTCACAAACCAAATATTTTCTCTGTCAGAAACCTTGACTTATTAAATCAGTATTTGGTGCTGTGAGCCATGCTTTACTCAAGTCCTATTACAGGGGACATTTTTGTATTTGGAGGGGCTTTTTTGAGAAGTCTTTCCACAGTTGCAGCATAGGGAATTGTGCAAAAGAACACTCATTGACTAATTAGATCATTATCTTTACCAGTGTACAGTGTGTTGAGACAATCTTGCTTTGGAAGGTAAGAACAACCGTATATGAGTGTTAGACCAGGCAGAACTCTGCAGTCAGAAGAATGAGGCTTGAAAGCGGAACACATGACCCAAAATGTCTAATGCACTGAGAAGTAGGAACACTAGAAACGTGGTGAACCATTGACTTGAGAGGGACAACTCATACAGGAGGAATTCTGTCTCCTCGTTGAACTCATTACAGAGCAGCAGCTCACAGAACTCGACACATTAAAATCAACCATTTGAAAGGTCTGTAATTATTTTCGACTTCCTTTGAGTTCACAATTCAGAGGACCTCAGATTCCCCTGCTGGCTCCATATTCAAGAAAGTTAATCTGAGCATTTTAGCTTGTAGATAACAAATGGTCTTGCGGGGGCTGCTTCAGAGCCAATCAAGCTTGCAGTGGAGAGACATTCTTATTTTACCCAACCCTCTTACAGTCATGGGCAGTGAAATATTTGGTTGTAGGTCCTCACAATTTTGGAAAAGATCATCAGAACCAAATCATAGAACAGTCTGAGTACTAGCTGAAAGACCAATGTGCAGTAATGGCTCATTTTAATTGTAAAACCATGGTCATTAGGATAGCTTCATTTGGTTCTGAACTGTTCCTGCGCACAGGCTGTTTGAGTTATTATGACCGCGATCTATTTGATGAACTGGGAGGTCTTTGCATTATTACTTAATAGATCTTGGAGCCTAGAGCATGTCTTCCACTTTTTAATCACAACTCAGTTCAATTTATACTCCACCTGAATTAGATGTTAATTGATGCAGATACTTCCAGATGAAAAAATGGGATGGGCATTCATGTATGTCATTCACCGATAGCACACCTGGCCCTGGAGAATTACTTCATTACATTCACAGAGTTCGTCAAATTTCCAAGTAGTGGGCAAAAGGACAAACATTTTATTTTATACAAAAGAGTTAGTGATTTGGATATTATTCCCTGTAAGGTCTTGAAAACAGAATCAATGAGGAGAATTGGATATGGCCCTGGAGGAAAGAATTTGTGGAGCCAAGAGGGAAGTGTTCGTGAATGGTACTGCATAAATTGCCCTGCAAGGAACAAAGATGAACTTGATGGGCCAAATTATATCCTTTGGTAGGACCTAATAAATTATGTAGAATTATGAGGGACATATGTAAGATGAACTACTTGGATGATGGTCTAGATAATTTATGATCCATCTAAAAATGCAAAATCATTATGATCCTTTCCATATCATTTTTTTTTTGCTGATGCTCAGAATCAATGACATGATAACAGGCCCTTTGGCCCATCTTGTCCTTGCTGACCAAGCTAGTCTCATAAGCCTGCTTTCAGCCCCTCTTCCTCAAAACCTTTCCTATCCACATACCTGTGTAAATGTCTTTTCAACATGTGATTGTCCTCAGTTTATCCACTTCCTCTGGCAATTAACTCTACATACTCACCAATTCCTCCATGAAGAAGGTGCCCTCATTGACATTTGTGGCTAAGTTTCTCAATGATACAAAGGTTGGAGGTGGGAAGATAATGTTGGGGAAACACTAAGTCTGCAGAAGGATTTAATCAGGTGAGGAGATTGGGCAAGGAAATGGCAGATGGAATACAATGTGGAGAAGTGTATGATCATGTGATTTAGTGGCAGGAATAAACAGATAATGAGCTCAGAGTTCAGAGGTGTAGAAGGACTTCGGAGTCCTTGTGCAAGATTCCCTAAAGGTTAACTTGCAGGTGGTAAGGAAAGCAAATGCAATGCTCATTCATTTCAAGAAGGATAGAATACAAAAGCAGAAATGTAATGTTGAGGCTTTATAGTACGGAGTATTGTAAGCAGTTTTGGGCTCCTTATCTCAGGTGTGATGGCATTGGGGAAGGTCCAGAGGAGGTTAATGAGAATGATTTCTGAAATGAAAAGCATTTCATGGTCTGGGATGATAACTTAATGGAGTTTAGAAGAATGAGAGGGAATCTCATTGAAACTGATTGAATATTGAAAGGTCTGGAGAGGTCTGGACAAATTTATTCCAAAGTGGAGGAAAGGCTCTAGGAGATGCAAATGGCAGCCCTGGCTAACTAAGGAAATCAAGTGCATGATCAAGTCCAAAGGGAGTAATTATAAGATAGCGAAGCGGAGTGGGAAATTAGAGGATTGGGAAACCTTCAAAGAACATCAGAGGGTAACTAAGAAAGCCATAAGAGACGGGAAAATGAAGTACGAGAGGAAATTAGCAGATAATATTGCGGAGGATAGCAAAAGCTTTTTTAAGTATGTGAAGAGGAAGAAATTGGTTCGGTCTAAAATTGGCCCTTTGAAAATGGGCAAGGGTGAAATTATTACCGGAAACAAGGAGATGGCAGAGGAATTTAACAAATACTTTGCAACTGTCTTCACCAAGGAGGATATAGGTTATAGTCAGTTAGGGGATAGTGGTCATGCGGTACCAAGAGACTTGGGGAACTTTACTGGGGAGGTAGGGGGTCTAATGGATATCCGGATCCAGAAGCAGGAGGTTATGAGTAAATTGTTGGGACTAAGGGCTGATAAATCCCCAGGGCCTGATGGGCTGCATCCTAGGGTGCTTAAAGAGGTGGCTATGGAAATTGTGGAGGCACTGGTCGACATTTTCCAAAGTTCCATAGATTCCGGGGAGGTCCCTGAGGATTGGAGAGTGGCTGATGTGGTGCCGCTTTTTAAGAAAGGAGGGAGGGAGAAAACGGGAAATTATAGACCGGTTAGCCTGACATCAGTGGTGGGGAAGATATTGGAGTCCATCATAAAAGGAGAAATAGCAGAACACTTAGTCAGTAATAATAGTATAAGGGCTAGTCAGCATGGATTCCTTAAGGGTAAGTCATGCTTGACTAACCTTCTGGAATTTTTTGAGGATGTGACAAAGAGGGTGGACTCGGGAGAGCCAGTGGATGTGGTGTATTTGGACTTCCAGAAGGCCTTTGATAAGGTACCGCACGGGAGTCTAGTGGGCAAGATCAGGGAGCATGGTATTGGAGGTAAGGTGCTGACATGGATAGGAAATTGGTTAAGAGATAGGAAACAAAGGGTTGGAGTAAATGGGTCTTTTTCAGAATGGCAGGATGTGACGAGTGGAGTGCCTCAGGGATCGGTGTTGGGTCCTCAGTTGTTTGTAATTTATGTTAATGATTTGGATGAAGGGATTATAAATAACATGAGCAAATTTGCAGATGACACTAAACTGGGTGGCGGTGTGGGGTGTGAGGAGGATGTAAGGAAAATGCAGAGGGACTTGAACAGGCTGGAGGAGTGGGCGGCTAAATGGAAGATGAATTTCAATGTGAACAAATGTGAGGTTATTCATTTTGGGGGAAGTAATAGGAAAGCTGAGTATTATTTAAATGGAGACAAGCTAGGGAGTGGGGAAGTGCAAATGGATCTGGGTGTACTTGTTCACCGGTCACTGAAGGCTAGCATGCAGGTTCAGAAAGCTGTGAAGAAGGCAAATGGAATGTTGGCTTTCATAAAGAGGGGATTGGAATATAGGAACAGAGACGCCCTTCTGCAGTTATACAGGGCCCTGGTGAGACCCCACCTGGAGTATTGCGTCCAGTTCTGGACTCCAAACTTGAGGAAGGACATACTAGCTATAGAGGGTGTGCAGCGCAGATTTACAAGGTTAGTTCCAGGGATGGCAGGGTTGTCATATGCAGCAAGGCTAGAAAAACTGGACTTGTATTCATTGGAGTTTAGAAGGATGAGGGGGGACATGATTGAGGTATACAAAATCATCAGGGGGATAGACAAGGTGAAGTCTGATTACTTGTTCCCAATGATGGGGGAGACGAGGACTAGAGGGCATAGTTTAAGAATACAGGGTAGGCCCTTTAGGACGGAGATGAGAAAGCATTTTTTTACCCAGAGAAGTGTGAATCTGTGGAATGCTCTGCCACAGAGGGTGGTAGAGGCAGATTCGCTGACTATGTTCAAAAGAGAGTTAGATAAGACTCTTGTGGGTAATGGAGTTAAGGGTTATGGGGATAAGGCTGGAAAGGGGTACTGATGGTAATGATCAGCCATGATCTAAAATGGTGGTGCTGGCCCGACGGGCGAAATGGCCTACTCCAGCTCCTATTGTCTATTGTCTATTGAGTGGACATGCAGAGGATGTTTCTGATGGTGAAGGAGTCTGGGACCAGAGGGCACAGCTTCAGAATATGAAAACATTCCTTTAGAACAGAGATGTAGAGGAATTTCTTTATCCAGAGGGTGTGAATCTATGGAATTCATCGCCGTGTATTGCTGCAGTGGCCACGTCATTAGCAAGATGGAGGTGGATAGGTTCTTGATTAGGAAAGTAATTGGGGGTTACATGGAGAAGGAAAAAGAATGGGATTGTAAAGGATAGCAGATCAGCCATGATGGAATGGTGGGGCAGACTCGATGGGGCTCTGCCCCTATGTCTTCTGATAAATAGTCATAGACTTTTTACCTGAGTAGGAGAATCTAAAACTATAGGGCATAGATTTAAGGTGAGAGAGGAAGGATTTAAAAGGAATATGAGGGCACCTTCTTCATAGAGGGATTGGTGAGTATATAGAATTAATTGCCAGACGAAGTGGATAAACTGAGGACAATCACGAAGTTGAAAAGACATTTACACAGGTATGTGGATAGGAAAGGTTTTGAGGAAGGGGGCTGAAAGCAGGCTAATGAGACTAGCTTGGTCAGCAAGGACAAGATGGGCAAAAGGGCCTGTTTTCACATCATTGATTCGGAGGTTCAGCAAAAAAAAAAGATATGGAAAGGATCATAATGATTTTGCATTTTTAGATGGATCATAAATTATCTCGTCTGCTGAAAACCAAAAGAAAGATTTTGGTGTGAGTAATAAATGTGATTAAAAATAATGGACTCATTTTAAAAAAGTTGAGTCAGAAAACAATCCAGCTGTAGGAGTTAATAAAACATTCAGTGATGTTCATCACTAGATGCAAAAGCAAATAAAACATTGGGATGGATAATTAGGTTATTAAAATGGAAAATTAAATCATAGCACTGATGTGTAAATGAACAGTGAGTTTGTTGCCATTGTGTTGACCACACCAAGGATTTATTCAGGTGAGGAGATTGTATTCCATCTGCCATTTCCTTGCCCAATGTGGAGAAGTGTATGATCATGTGATTTAGTAGAAGGAATAAACAGATAATGAGCTCAGAGTTCAGAGGTGTAGAAGGACTTTGGAGTCCTTGTGCAAGATTCCCTAAAGGGAATTTGCAACATCTGAGTAGGTCTTTGACTGAGTACCTCTTCTTCCCACTGAATGAATATCCTTGCCAATAAGTCCTTCATTTGGGAATCTATTACGTGGTACGAGGAGAGGTGAAAAATGACGGTGACAAACTTCAGACTCTAATACTATACAGCTTTTGTGCTGCTTTTTAAAGTGGAAAAAGAAGAATTCAATGTTTTGGAAAATGGTGAATAAGCTTTGACAACAATTATGTGAGCTTTCCATTTATTCACTTAATGCATCTGTAACAACATTAAACTGGGGATAAACATTTGCTTTTTGTCCAAATGATAACAGATGAGTTCTGGACCTCAGAAGTATTAGAAAGTATTCCCATTTATATAGGAAGATATACTGGGCAAGTTGTATCATATGTGTCATGGAAGTGGGAGAGGAGAGAGGGAGCAGGTGAAACTTGTTCTTCTGAGAATGGAAAATATTTGGAAAGGGTCAACAAATGAGCCCTGGCTCTGAATCACTAAGCCAGAAAAAGACACACACTATTTTTTATAAGGGAAACAAATACTGGTTATGGATAGGGATTATTTGAAGGATAGAGGGCATTGCTGAGGAAAATATTAACTTTGTTATAATATGGAGAATGTACACAGAATATATTCTTCAGGCTCAAAAATTGTTTCAAACACAGTGGATCAGTTCAATTTCAGTTTTATAAGAGACTAAGGTTTTGGTACAAAATGGTCAAATGTAGGAAGGAGACCGGAATAGGTTTGCTCAACTAACTGATCTTTTTATTCCCTATGTTTGTCTCATAAAATTGAAAATAAAAGAATTTGTATATTGTTCTGTAATAATCCAGAAAGTTCATCAATCTGCAGTAACCACAGGTAATTTTAATAAAAGATTGCTTTGAGCACACGTGGGGAGAAAAAAACATTTAATGATTGCAATTCTACTAAAATTTTAAATATCCATAAAACTTTGGTGGATTTTATTCAATAAAATTTAAATAGTTCTTATTGGTTAAAGTTATTTATTCATCGATTTATCAGAATGTACATTGGATGATCTAGCCCCAATGGAATTTCAGTGTTGCGGGTCAATAGATGTCAAAAAAAGCAGGAGTAAACAATGTTCAGTCATAGATTATTATATATGCTTCACGGTTTTATCAGAGACTGGGAATTCACTAATTAACCTCCATTAGAGGTGTTTTGAAAGTGATTGCTTTAGAGATGGTGGATTCTCTAGTTCTGTAGATTCTGGATTTTTTCCTGTGGATGGGAGATAGCAAATATTTAAGAGAAGCGTGAGGGAGTAAACAGGAAACTTCTACATTGTCAGTGGTCTGGGAAATGCAGCATGTAATAATGGTACATGCTGAAAACTGTGATAATCAGTCAACATCTATTCATGAAGGGAAAGATCACATTTGGCTGCTCTCTAGAGATGGGATTCATGGAATATAGAGGGAGGAACCAGTGGATGTGGTACATTTAGATTTCAATAAAGTCCTGCACAAGAAATGGTTGACAAAGATAGAGTGCATGGAATTGAGGGTGAAAAGCTGATATGGTTTGACAACTGGTGATTGGATAGAAAGCAAAGATAGTAATAAGAAGATAATTCTCAGGTTGGCAGGCTATGATTAGTGGAGAAAAGCAGAATCTATTGCTTGGACCCCAGCTATTTATGACCTATATCAGCAATTTAGCTGAGAGTATAAAATGTTATATTTCAAATTTTGGTTATAATTTTGAAATATGTGAATGTGAGCATAGAGGAGGATGTAAAAAAGCTTCAAGGGGATATAGACAAGTTGAGTGAGTGGGCGAGAACAAGGCAGAAGGAATAGAAAGTGATATCATACAGTTTGATCCGCATATCAGAAAAATAAAACATTTGTTAAATATTGAGAAGTTGGGAAGTGTTCCTGTTCAAAGAGATTTGATCACAAGTCACTGAAGGACAACATGCAATTGCAGTAAACGATTCGGAAGGCAAATGATATGTTAGGCTTTGTTGCGAGAAATTTTGAATACAAGAGTAAGGAAGTCTCATTACAATTGTAAATTACCATGGTAAGACCGCATCTGGAATATTATAATCTGTTTACATTTCTATACCTAAGAAAGGATGTATAGGTAGCTAGTGGATTACATAAGGCACCATACCTGAGAGCTGGCGATTAGCCCATTTCTTCCTGGGTCAGAAACATTCATTTTCTATCAGAGCCCATGTTGTATTGCTTCAATTCTTTCATTTCATTGAATAATCACCCTAACACTACTCATAATTAAAGGAATATACCGTATACTGTATCTGGTCATTAATGAATGTAATGAAACATTCTTTTATTGATAGTATCAGCTTGAAAAAATGCTTTATTTTGCAGTAAGTCAGGCCACTCATAACCTGGAATCTCTGCATTTGTCATAGAGGGTGGGCATGAATATTAACTAAATTGGTTCCGGGATAACGTAGAAGGAGATGGAAGAGACTGGAACTCTATCCTTTCGAAATAAAAATCAATTTGCTGGAGGAGTTCAGTGGCATCAGTGTGGGGTAAGAGAATTGCCAGCATTTCAGGTCAAAAACCTTCACGAAGTCTTGAACTCAGTCCACTCACTAAGTTCCTCCAGCAGTTTGTCCGTTTGTTACCTCAAGTCTGTTAGGTCTGCTTTGTTCATGAATGAGTGAGACAAACACCAGGCTGAGTCGAAATCAGGGTTCTTTGTTCTTTATTACCGGATTGTAACACTTGCGACTAACAAAGTTAGTCGGAGAATGCATTCTGCCGTTATCAGCAAAATGGTGATTTTTTATACCCTTGGATACATGCTTAGAACATCATCATATCATTACTTGTCCAATGACTAAAACTGTTGCTATCCTTTCCCTGCTAGCTTCCTGCCTCTCAATCCATCAATGTCTCTCTTATCTTGTAAGTACAAGGATGCATTCTGTTACTCCTTAGTACTGGGTGACTCCTTCTCCGGTCCCATCTCATGATGTTTTACCTAACAGGAGTACAAGGACACCTCCCCTTCTTGTTACTGCCCTGTACAGGGTAACTCCCTACACATTCCCATCTCATGATGTTTTACCTTACAAGTCTCATCCCTCAGAATTCCTTGTGGCTCTACTACTTAGAGTTCCCATTGAAATTTTCAGAATTCTTAAAGGGCTTGTCAGAAGTTAGTTCAGAGGTAAAAATGGAATTCTCTGCACTTGATGGCTATGGTTGCTCAACCACCAAAATATGGAAAATGGGAAAGAATCATCAGCTGAAAAGCTGAGGCATCTTTGGAAATTGTCTACAGTATGGGGCTTTGACTGTGCTGTGCTGGGTAGTGGTTGAATGTACGTTAGATTTATTGAAGTGCAGCCTGTCAATTTAATACAATCTTTTAATTAGAATTATAAGGATCAGAACTTCTACAAGGCATGAAAAGACAAAATAAAACTTTGAAGCTGTGCTTAATGTTACCATAGATAATTTTACAAAGGAGTCTGCAGCATGCCATTATGAAGCCAGTTGATGAGGGAAAGTCCTGATATTTTTCAGTGGGACACCAGTCCTTATGCAACTTTCAGGATCTTTGTAAGTGTGACACACATAAAACATCTGAAATTTTTATCTGTAGTCCACAAATAGTAATAGAATCCTCAATGGATCACTAATTCTCAGATCCATAAATGTATTTATTGGTATGTTAACTGTTTCAAAATTGTTATCCAATTTTAATTAAGACAAAAAATCCTGAACAGAGTTTGATTAATGTTTTTAATATTTGTTGAATATTGCTAGTACAGGAGAGGAGAGTTATTGCAGCAGCAAGAACAATATGATGGCAGTAATATAGTTTATAATTACATTTCTCTAGTTTGGTTTATTGTTTCCTCGCATATGTAATGCCCTATTTTATGGATTTAATTACTTCATGTTCTTGCCTTTTTATGTAGTTTGCATCTCTACTTTGTTCTGCAAATTCATGCTCCTGAATGTATCTGAAGGATTCTCACTTTACTCATGAAATCTAAATTACAAAATAAGCCCCATTACATGTCTACGCTTAATCCTTGGGAGGGAGAACAAGTTGGCCTGATTCCAAAATGGCTCTTTCAGTTAAAACATTTAATTTCAAAGAAAGCAATAGGTTAAACATGAAAAGCCACAGAATATTTCCGAAATAATTTGTGATTTTTTTTTTGTTCTTTGTTAAATTTTTGAACAAATGTATTGCACACCAGTGTGCATGTAGAATTTAGAAGTACTTCTTAAAAAGCATTTTTTTTGTATCAGTGGCTGAATGAAAGAATCATTTGGATTGAGTGACTGATGTTTCTTATTCTGGCATTTTCTTTAAAAATTCTTCCTGTATTTTAAGTACGAGGGCTGCATCTTAGGACAGATGTCACATTGTGTGTTAGCTATAGCTCAGATAGTTAGAGGGAATCACAAAAATCAAGGGGCTGCTTCTTGTGCTTTCTAATTTTTGTGAGACGATTTTAAATCCATCTACTTTCCAAGATGGGAATAAAACATTGTGTGGTAGAAATCAAGAGGAGGTTAGTTATCTCCTGTGCCCTGATCAATCACCTTTACTGTGACATAGCCTTTGGAATCTACAACATGCTTATTTGTTGCACACAAATATTCTCCTGTTTCCTACATTACACTGGCGACTATTCTTCTATTGTAAAAAGCTTTGAAATGTTCTCTTATGCTGAGATCTGTTCAAACATCATTCAATCTTGTTTTAGTTTATTACATCTGTATGGCCTAATGAAATGTAAAGAGAATATGGAGAACAAATTGTCATTTTTTTTAAAGTTGGTTTGTGGATGTGCCAGATGGAGAAACACCCACATTGAACATTAATTGTTTTCAAATACTTTTGATGTCTGCTCTGACACAAAAAAATACACTGGGGTTTATTGTCAAACAGACTTCAAAATCTGATGAAGCAAGCATTGGCAAGCTCTGTGATTACAGAAGGATCAAACATAGGCTTTAAGCTTGTGCTTTCCCAATGTCTTTATCTGTATATTTTGCTGCAGAGATCACAACATATCCTGTCTGGCTGTCCTGTCTCCTAGCCCAAGGTAAATAACTATCCAACCCTGGTAGAGGTCAGTGAATCAGCATAAATGTCAAACCCTAGTTCAATTACATTCTGGCATTCCTCATGTGGCAAGGAGAAGCATGTATCAAAGAACTGAGTAAAAAAATTATACTTATTTGCTTTTTTGTCTAATTTTCTAAAACTAATGATAAAATTCCTAATTACAGAAATGGTTTTATTGTTGCAGGAAGCTCTCAAATATTCACAAGAATGTGAAAATGCAATGCGATTTACTTCCCCACAATAAAACTTGTTAACAGAGATAGGCAGCATTTTATCAAACCAGTCAATTTTTTTGTAACACAATATCTGATCCAAAACTCCAAGACCAGTTAATATCTAATCTAAACAAAGAACATTAAATAATAGTGTACCAAATCCAAGCAGGCACTTTCAGTTAACACCACGCCTGATCGAAATAGTAAATTGCAAGTAAAATAATCAATGAACTGGTATTCAATTTTGTCTAGCGTGGACCAATGCATGTACCTCTTTTTTATATTTAAATGCCTAATGTTAATCTGGGTTTAAAAAAAAACTAGTTAATCACACCTTCAGATTAATGTACACCAATCATTAAGAATGTAACATGTCATTGGCACGCGCGTTCACACACACACTAACATTCATTGACATGAAATTCATGAGAACATCTCACCTTTGGAAGTGAAGCTCGTGAGCCAGAACTCTGTGTCGTCATCGTCAAAACTGTCGTGATGCCCAGAGCTACTCTTGCTGGAGCTGCATCCATATTAATCCAGAATGAAACCCAGGATAGTATGACAATCAGTAAACTTGGAATGTACATCTGGATTAAATAATAACCCATCTGCCTTTCCAAGTGAAACTTAACTTCAATGCAGGTGAATTTTCCTGTAAAAGAAAATGGCGTCATATAGCAGTTGTACATTTCTTTACATTTTTAATTAAAAAAAAACATTTTTACATGTAAAAATTTAAATTTAGGCATACAGCACGGTAACAGGCCATGAGCACATCTGCCCAATTACACCTAATTGACCTACAACCCCCAGTACGTATTGAATGATAGGATGAAACAGGAGCACCCACGGAGAGACAAGGAGAACGCTCCTTACATACAGCGTGGGATTCAAACCCAGGTCCTGTTTGCTGGCAGTATTGCAGCTTCACGCTAACCATGCTGACTTAAATAGTTAAGAACAAAGATTTTTCTTCCTGAACATTTTACAGGGTATTTTATGGATTTTGGGCAGCTGATCATGAAAATCACCTTAAAATTTTCATATTACATTCAGATATTTTAACCTATTTCTGTGATATCCTATTTTTTAAGTCTACTTCAAGCATACAAAACCGTGTCATTCACACTTGGATTTCTTCCCTGCTGTTCTTGGTGCAGTGATGAACATAGTGAAAGGTTTCACCAGGTCATTGTGACCATGGAAAAGCAGTATTTAGGCATCTGGAATCTATCAATGCTGGCCGACTATTGTTGGAGACTGACATGAGAGGCATCAGATGCTGAGTACAAACGAAAACCAGCAGCAAAACATTTTTGGGTCATTTGAATGAACGCAATGTGTCCGCGTCATTATGCATGATCAATTCAATCAAAGTTCATGTGAAGTTTCTACATGACACAACAAATCTAAAATGATCTTTGTGGTCAGCTTGATGTTGTCTATCATAGTCCCCAATTTTTTTTTCCAGGAGGCAAACGTTTTTACAAAATTTGTTGTCCAGTGTAATAAATTTTTTTTAAATCTTAAGATGTAGAAATACTCTATAAATCAGCAACATCTTTTGAAAGTGAAACTGATATAATGTTTCTCATATATTCATCAGAATATCAAATATATCTAATCAAGCTTTCCCACTGTTAAGAGCAGTGCCCAGAGTCAGACAAAAGAAGTTTCTGTTACTGCTGAATAGTGGAGATTCTTCAATCCATGCATAATGGTTAACGAGATATATAAAATGTGGCCTACCGATATGCTCGTTAAGCAAACAACTTATGTTTGTATTTATTTATATTTATGATTCGTTAAATAGATGAAAACCTAAGCTGAGCCAAGAACAAAATAAGTTAGCTAAGAGATTCATAAGTTTCAAGAATTATGTTAAAGATGGAGAGAAAGATGGAGGAGTTAATTTGAGTAATTAGGACTCGTAGAATGGAAACAGCTGCCAGTCGATGGGAAAAATAGCACTATAAGTGCATGAAAGCTGTAATCTGGGAAGTGTAGTCTATGAGTCCAGCATTCTCTTCATGTCTGTTTGTGCCAACTTATGAAAACTTCTCTATCATCAGCGCAGTTTTAAAGCTTATCCGCACATTGAAGTCACTTCAAAGAATTGCCTTTCCATATCTCAGTCGTTGAGACGTTGATGGAGCAGGAGTTTTTGTAGGTTGGCACAAAAAAGACAGGAAAGGTTGAGAGGACTTGTGGGCAAGAACGTTTGTGACCAGCAGGGTAGAGAATTGGGAAATTTGAGACAATAAACAATCCATTGAGTGTTGAGATAACAAAAGGATGTTTGAGAGTTTCAGTAGCAGGATAAGAGGGGAGTGGAAGATTGGGAAAACATGTTGAACATGGAGGTGTAAGTAGGCAGTCTTTGTGGTGGGGAAACTGGCATTTAATTTGCAAATTAGTCAACAAGTGAAAATATAAAACAAGAACATCAGGCTTAGGGTTAGGATCTGAGTTAATTTTACTGAATGCTAATTTAAAACTTTAAAAAAAAATATATTTCACATGAACACTCTTAGAATTACAGTACAACATGATCATTTTGTTAAACAATATAATAAGTTGTATTAAAACCGATTGCAGATTTATTCAAAAATTAATTCTCAGCTACAGATTGTTAAATTATTCAGGTGTAAGATCAATCATTTAAATTTTTTTTACTTGATTGCACAATCCATCCAGCAGGCTTGGAAATTAACCACAGAATAGAATTATAATCTTTACACAGATCTGAAAGGTCTATTGAGATCAGGATGACGGACTCACAGAAGCTTTTGTAAACTGGATACCCTGCTCATTTAATTTGTAATTAAGATGCAACTACATGATATTGAATCTTTGAAACTGTTCACATTATTAGTCTTGGAATTGCTTTTAGTTCATGTCAACAGGTTGCTTCAAATTATTGAAGCCTGGCGGTGGTTGCACTCTGAATCAGGAGTAAATTGCACACTTGAATGGCAACACAGTGGGCCAAGCATTGGAGCAGCATTAACAACAACCCCCACTGGCAGTACTAAAGAACCACTGAACTTATTACAGTTTACACAGTAACTTGGCTGTAAAGTGTTGCTTTTGGTCAGCACCTCGTTACTGGAAGCAGCAGATGAGGAGTGAAAAAAAAGTCAAGTGGGAAGCTTGATGAAGAAAGACGAGGATAAATTTCAAATAGGACGATTATTTTCTAAATAATGCAAAGTATAAAATGTCCTACATCATGAAAGCAATATTTGGTGAGAATAAAGTCTCATTTAGGATAACCATGAGTAGGGCCCCAAAACCATGTGATCCATGCTTATTTTTCTGAGGTGGTTTCACTTATAGAAATTGAATTATGTACAGTTTGAAATTAGGATTAACTGCTGTGCAGAAAACTTGAGAGAGTTACTAACAACATATTCACAAATTTTAAGGAAATAGATCCATCAAATATCTATGAAATGCTCAAATCAGGAATGGATCCAGTCCTGGATGGCACAGCTCAATCTTTGAATATAAAAGGAGCAGAGTTTAGGATTAACAGCTCTTTCTGCTGGTGATACATGTGTGAAAGGAATTCACATGAGGATAAGGCTGGTAGGAGTATGCCTTTCAAGAAGATGCATAACCTTCTTAAAAATGTAACAACATAGCAGAACAAAAACAGTGCCACACAATAATCTGTTGAAGGAGACAGATTTAATTATTAATTGCTTTCATACAAAGGGGGAATACTGCAAAAATTAAACGATGGGAGGTCCTACTTTTCTGCCCATTCATTTAAAGCATTGAGAAATTTTACATTGAATGTATCCATGTCCAAATGCTAGTTAAAGGTAAAGGTTCCATTATTTTGTCACGTCTTACCACATTTTAGAATGTAACATACATGAAATTCTTTAACTTTGTCTACATAAGGAATACAGACAGATGCCACTTTGTCCAGTGCCCCTCACAGCAAGGAACCAACTTGCATCTCCTGGTTTACGACCATTACTCGAGCATTGAGCAGAAAACCACTAGTTTTGGTGGAGTGCAATACACAAACATGCTGGAGATGAGCTAGGCCTGAAATGTTGGTTACTCTTTACTTTCTATGGATGCTGGGTGGCTTGCAGAATTTCTCCAGAATGTTTGTGCATTGCACTCAACATCAGAATCTGCAGACTTCCTTGCTTAATTGGTTGTGGTGGAATTATTAATTTCCACAATCCACATCAGTTTTAATGTAAGCTGCTTGAATGAATGATAAACATTTAATAAAGGGAATATTTTCCTTCTTAAAGAATCAGGCTGGACTATATTTTCCTTTTGATATTATTCGTTTCAGCACTCTTAAAGAATAAATTCATTATTTCAGTCGATTTACCAAATGAGAAAACCTTTACCGAGGTGATTATCATTAAACAAGATACTCAGGTTGATTCTTAACTTCACAAGGTCATTTGCAATGAGGAGATTCAACTGTTTCTACAACAACTTTGATGTACCTGTATTGTAATGCTTTGTGCAATATCCTAGCTCCTTCTCATCCTTTAGAAGAAACTGTGGAAGGGTCAGACCATCTGCAACCTGCACAGCCCCTTGTTCCAGCCACTCGAATATTAGATCGTTCATTGTGTATCCAACTGCAAGCCATTACCAATCAGTCAGCTTTGGAGAAATCTTTAGCGTAATAAACATCTTAAGAAGCAGATGATTAAGTGATCCAAAGTGAATTGCTGAAGATAACGATCTGCTTAGTGAACATTTACCTTTGATGTCCAATCATGACATGTTTTCATGAGTCTGAAGCATGAAAATGGTTCAGGATATTGGGAATGGTCAAAGATGCAGTGGAAATGGTTGGAGACAGATGTAGACCAAACATGTCAGTAGTCTAATGGAGATGAAAAGAAGCAGAATGGAGAGATAGTGAATTAAATTGTCATTTTAATAATGAAGTTGAGAAAAGACCAAAGAGATTGATTGAATGGTATAATCAATTAACATGAAAAGATATATTTACTTAGCTCCGAAACTTTGTTCATTCATTAATGACAGGCACGTACTTAACAATTACTGCACAATGTGTTAAACTTAATAGGAGAACAAACTACAGTTAAATGACTATGGTGCAAAATATAACTCATAGACGGGAATAGCACAAATACCACCACATCAGCAATATCAAAGAAAAGGTTTATTATTCACAGTGGTCTTTAGACCTGGTTTAAGAGAGGCTGGAAGGTACCCTGTAAACATGCACATCATCCAGTTACTTACAGCTCTCCAACTGCATCGCACACGTTTGCACATCCATTGGAAAATTTTTCAGGTCCATTGGGCAAGATAATGTCAATGTTAGCCTGAGAAAAATAGACAAATAATCAACGAACACTCTTCCCTGTGAAAGAATGGACAATATTGAGATTTAGATGCACATTTGTCATTTGCCTTAGTTTGAATGGCAGGACCATAAATTTCAAATGTTCAAATAAGAACCAAATAGTTAACCCTGTAAGATTTTCCCACAGGTGGAAGCTTCAGAGAAGTGATTGCTTGTCAGAGTCAGGCCCGTTATGATGCTGATTGATGGTTGCTCCAAGTGAGACTCAGTGCTAACAGGAACATTGAAAAATCAAAGTCAATCTTCTGCTACTGTCTCTACGTCACCATGTGGAACATTTAATATTTGTGCTTTAAGAGAGATTCCATCATCCTCGTGTATCTGAAGAAAACTGAATTGCATACTCCAATGTCTTTTGGGAGTTGCTTGGACACCTATTTAAAAGCCCTTGCCATTAATGGGAAGAGAGCAAGAATAAAGACACACTCTGAATTTAGGTTCACCTTCAGACGGACTGATTTAAGATTGGCCCATGTCCGTGAGGATTTGTGGGATAGCTCCAACCTACAGTGTTCTCTTTTTGTACTGCAAAGGAAGGGAAGGTGTGTGGATGGAGGAGGAATGCAGTAATTAAAGAGAGAATACCTCTTCTTTTTCCCTTTTACTGCAATTCCTTTGACAGAATCCTTTCAATAAAAGGCCAACAATGAAATTATTAGACCTATCCTGTTAGAGCTGGAAGACGAACTGCTTATATCTAGTTTTCTTGAGTTATAATTTTAAATTGTCCCATTCTTGGTGCTGTTGTCATTACACAGAAGGTGAAAATATTCTGAAGAAAATTGTATTAAAAGCAGAATTAATATTTTCATTCACACTTGGTGAGAATTGTTAAAAACAATAGGAAACTGGAAAAACACCAAAAGCACAAAAAGGTGGTAATTATTCATGAAAACATTGACTGTTTTTCTTATATTTTATTACCAGGTTCTGTTATGTTTTCCTGTGGCTTAAAATGGCTGAAAAAAGCTTACTGACTTTCATTTTTATGTTGTTCCCTGTCTTGAGCATTTTGCTTTGATTAAAAGTGAGGTGCCATAAAAAGCTCTGTTGCCCATATCCCAACTCACACCAGTGCTGCCATTTTACACCAGTTCTTACTTTGCTGTCAAATCCCTCTATGGTCTCACCCCTTTCCATTTCAGTACTCTTCTTCACCTCCTGAGAAAACTATATTTTTCAAACTAGGACTATCTTCCATTTGCTTCACTTCTCATTACATAAGAACATATAAGGAGCACTCAGCCCCACTAGCTTATCCAGCCACTCAGTACCATTGCAGGTGAGATTGGAACCTAACTCCTTATTAATTTCAGTAACATCTCTCTCCCTTGCTTATCAATTTTATTTCAAAGACACCACCATTTGAGGAAGATTTCACATCCCTCAAAGAAAAAGAAATGATCTCATAACTGTGTTGGATGGGGGAACCTGCCATTTTTACACAATGTTCCTTCGATAGAGATTCACACTCAGGGGAAAACATCCTCACCATACTTCAAGTGCAGCATGTTACAGGCTTTTAACACGTTGCTTCTCACGCTTCTAAATTTTATCAAATTCAAGCTTAGGCTATTAAACATTTCCTTAAATAGCAAACAGTCCATTAGAGATGTTAGCTTATTAAACTTTCATGATTCAAGATTATTTTATTGTCATGTAATAAAACAGAAAATGTGATATTACATGAAATTTCCTTTAGTCTACCCATAAGGCAGACATATATTTGCTATCAGCAGAAATTGCCCAAAGTGCCTTACAGTCAGAGAAAGAGAAGCAAATGAGAGTCCCCCCCAGAGTCACTAAGTGATTCAAATCCAATGGTTGAGAGCCAATGCTTTAGACCCAATTGTTACCGAAATAATTTGTGTGAGAAAAATAGTCATTAGCCCCTTTCCTTTGGAGTTATGAAACCGTGCACATAACAAATCAATTAGGTACGAATAAAACATTGTTTTTCAAACTTTCTCTTTCCACCCACATACCACCTTAAGTAATCCCTTACTAATCACAGAGCACCTATGGCATAGGGATTGCTTAAGGTGGTATGTGAGTGGAAAGAAAACATTTGAAAACCACTGGTCTAAACCATCAGCCACTCAAGCACCAAAGCCTGATGAACTTTATAAATGTTAAATTCTGTGCACAGTATAAGAATTGCCTGCAATCAGTGAACTTGGAGGAATGAGAAGTGAGATTGGACTGTAAATCAAAGAACTTTTCTGAACTGACACACACATTACATACACATGCACTTAGAATTAGAAGGGGGTTAAGTTTGGTTAGTTAAGTCAATAGTGGTAAGTTAAAGTATGATTCTGTTTTCATGTTTAAAGATAATTAAAAGCAACTTTTGTTTAAGTAAACATTTGTCTTGGTGAATATCTATTGCTGCTGGGTTTTGGGGTCCTTTCGGCTCGTAACAGTGGATAAAAGCAAAATGTTATTTGGTAATAGTCCTGTGATACAATTGGCAGTGTATCCCAATGCTAAAGTCACAGGAGTTATTCATATAATGTCCTTTCAAAAGGGAATTTTGCCATCATAATTTATAAAATTTAAAATAAAAATCTATGTAATAAAAATAACCATTTCTTTTACTTTCTTCTAACTGTCCATTGTGGTAACTCATGCCAAAAAAAACCATCAAGAGGTCTTTTGCACCTTACCCATAACCATTTCCTAAATATAAAATTAGAACAAGTGTTAGTCGGCCATTGTCTAATTTCTAGTTTAATTTAAAATCCTTCTAATTCCCTTGGCAGCAGCTGTTAATATGGCAATTGGAATTATAAACATTGCCTAATCTTTCTCTTCATGTGTCTGGGTTAGAAATCGAAGGGCAATTGCACCACCATGACATTTGGGGTGATCACAGATCAGGGAAAGAAGCTGGTGTGTTTCTGCCCTACATTGATCAGCATTATTTCATGAGCTTTCATACTTGGCCTTTTTGAGGAAGCTTTGCATGAAATGCAATTCCAAAAAAACATGAATGGCACACAATAAATTCATTTAGTCAATATTTACTCAATTTTCTCCAACTATTTATCAACATTTGACAATGTGATATTGAATCAAAAGCACATACTTTAAATACATTTTTAACTTTGGTTTGACAACAGTGTGATATAAAATAGTTCACGATGGATGGAGAATATTTCATAAAATCAAGATGCAAGGATTGCTTTTTGTTCTGAGTGGAAATGAAACGCTGGCAATACTGGACTGAATACCAATGAATGCAAACACAACTCAGAATGTCTTTGAGTCTTGGTTAGACCTTAATCAACAGAACTGTCTCACCTTCAGCACTGCAAGATAATGCACAAATAATCTTTTAAAATAGAAAGCCTCTCATGACAGGCACTGATTAGTACCTTAACATACGTAATCTAGATATCAATGTTTTACGATTGAGTGCAGGTATGTCACTGGGAAATTAGGCTTGGGATTTAGAGGGGGGCTTTTTTTTATGGTCACTGACTTTGAAATAAAACAACATGCCTATAAAAAAAAACCCAATATGAACAGATGTGTGAGCTGGCAATAGTCCAAAATGTAGGAATGCCAGTTACCAGTGAAAAATTTACTACCAAGCAGATGTCTCCATTACAAATGAACTAAGTCTCAGCAATAGTCAATGTCACCTAGCTAAGATTTTCATGCATTATAAATGAATGCAGTCTTCAATTTTAAAAGCTACTCGACATTCAGAGACCCAAATGTAAAGAGCATTAGAAAGAATGAATCCTATTGCAAGCTTATTTTTAATGTTATGGCTTATTATTGCAACCTTTATTAATTTTAAGTAAATTATGACACAATGCAAGTGACCAAATGGTTTTTATGAAAAAAATGACCTTTCTCAACTTTGGGAATAATATAGTGACATTTATAAACTTAACAGTGCTAAGAGTTTCACCAACAAAAAGTAACATTTAAAGGCGTCATGGAAGTATTAAAGATGTCCATCATTTTGAAATAATTTAGAAAATAATAACTTTAATGAACAGAAGATATTAAAATGGGAAGAATGTGAATTTGTAACCAATTATAATGAAATGATCTACTATAATGAATCCATTCTGAAGGATAGTTATGCCTTTAATTAAGTTAAATAATCCATTAATTATTCAATAGTGTACTTCCTGAAGTTAACCATTGATACTTCATACTTGCTACCATGAATGTCCATTAGTGTCCATCATTTGAAACAATTCTCACACAGAGCTTTGATGACCATTCTTTTAGCTGTAACTACCCATTAATTATTTAGCTATTCTATCATCCATTACATTAGCAATAACATTTGACCTTATTACTGTCACCTCACATTTATAAATGACTGTAGCTCTCAATTATTCTTGATGTCATGAATGTTTTCTCTGCAAGGGAGAATGGTCAATAGTGCCAAATGAGAACCATCAAAGCAAAATGCAACCCTGTCCTTGTGTTTATGAAATATTCCATTGCCTTTGTGAATTCTCAAGAGAGTGACGTGAAAACATTTTGTTTCAGTCATGCTTTAAAATGTTCACAGGGTGGTGTTTACACAAAAATATTGGGAAAATATCTCCACCATTGGAGATCCAGCCACTCAGGTTTGTTAATTCGACCCAAAACAAATTGGTGGCAATTAAATTTCCATAAACCAGGTTCATACAACATTCCTGATACCTATCTTGTGATGATCATTTCCTCAGGTGTCCCATGCAACAGAGGCAGTGAAAAGGTCATCAAAACTGTGCTGGACAGCTATTTCAAATATTATCATACTTGGCTACTCTGAGGTAAAACTGCAGAGAGCTTTGGGAGATATTTTCTATTTTACTGTGACTTTTGGATAAGAGGAGGAGCTCATGGGGCTGTGTTGACAGGGAAAGGAAAACAGCAAGCATGTTTTTGGAAATCCTTGCTTACCAGGAGAAGATATAACAAACCTCTGGTTCCAAAGGGAGCAATTCATGCGAAGATAGCCTAAATACACATGTCAACCACAGAGTCAATGCTTCAAACTCAACTGGAACCAATTGTACCCCTACCTTCAACTTCTTTGGCTCCAGCTCTATCTACACTAACACATGGGATATCAGTTAAATCGTTACCTGTTTTAGCAAACCTGGCCAATGGTTCATGCCAAATTTGCTAAAAAAGGCAACGTTTCAAAACTTTCCACAGATGTGTGAAACCTAGATGGCAGAGAGCCAAGGTTTATTGAAATTTATAGTCTTCTCCTATATCCAGACTGCATTGTAATTTCATCCACATCACCGAGAAGGCTCTATATGTTAGCCTAAGGATTTTCCACCTTTTCAATCTATTATCTCTTTTTAATTTAATTTATTGTATGCTATTGTAGGGCTGCCACTCCATTTATATGGAATCAAGTAAGTACAAAGGTATTCTGTATGTATAAGGGAACAAGAAGGGCCAATAAATGAGTAAAATAATGATATGGAGAGAGAAAGATCCTTAAATAGCTTCTTCATAATTGTTTAGCTCAAATACAATACTAAAAACATTAATATGCTTTATTACCTCTTTACCTAGTGGTGTGAATGGTACCTTTTTCCATCGGTTCAATTGTTCAATAAGCACATTCACAAAGCTATGACACAATAGCAGGTCATGACCAAACTAGCATCAAAATTTTGAAAATCAAATGTCACCAAGAGTGTAGACAAACAGTTTTACCTGAGATTAGCCAAGGAACCAATTTGATAATATTAGAAACAGCTGTCGAGCAGTGTCGATCACTTTTCCACTGCCTCTGTGGTACAAGAGGACCTGAGGAAATGATGGTCACAAAGTAGGCAGATATAAAACACTAACAGGTATTAGGAATGCGGTATGAACTTGGTTTAAGGAAATTTAATTACCACCAATTTGTTTTGGGTGGAAAAACTTTCTGCTCAAATTTACAAATCTGAGTTTTTGAATCTCCAGCAGAACGGTGGAGATGCTTTTCCAACTTTTCCAAATGCTCTTGACTGGAAAAACATTTCGACCTTTAGGTGGTGTGGCAAAGTCCAGCTGACTGGGACATTGCATGGTGGACGGTCCCAGACCCATCCATCACAACACCGGGGACAGGAAGAACCTCAGCACATAGTGACATTTGTTGGCCCCACACACAGCTTGATGTAGCCATAAATGAAGGTGGTCATCAGGATGAGAGCAATGTTGGGTATATCCTTGCCCCCTTTCTTTGGCAATTTATAGATGGCAACCCTTCGGACATTTTCCATCTTGGATCCCCACATAAACCAAAAGACTGCTCTGGTGACTGCCAGGGCAGACGTGCAGAGGATGGGCCACATCCACATCACATATAGCAGCAGTCTGCATCTGATGACTAGGCTCTTCCTTGTTCTTGACAGGGAGCACCATACCTACAGATCCAAGTTTTGACACACCTTTGCGATCCACTCCGACCAATTTTTGTTCCATGCCTCGGCCTCTCCAAATCAGATCCACAGCACCCAGGCACCCCTGCCTGCTTCTATTCCTCATGAAGGTGGCAGGCAGCATGAAGGAGACAGTGATCAGAGAAGAACACCAGTGTGACAGTAGTGGTTCTGACCATGATGGCCTTTGACACGAAGCAGAAGTCTATCCAAGACCAGGTTGAACTATCTGATCTCGACCAGGTGAGCTGCGATTGTGTGTCACACAGCTCTGCATCCTTTACCGTCTCCATCAGGAGTGTGGAGGAGCTGTCCAGTCTGCCGTTGGCACTGCCAGATTGTCCAGCCACATTGTTAATACAATTGAAGTCACTGGCCAGAACGACTGGCCTAGACTTCTCTAGCAATGGTGGGAGTTACTGAAAGACAGCCAGCTTCTCACTCTGCATAGGTGAGGCGTACACATCAGAGGGGCTGTCACGGAATGTTAGGTCCACCAAGAGAAGATTCCTCCAAACCACCTCCTTAACCTCCATTATTACAAAGTGGCTTCCCGCAGCAAGATGACCAGACCGGATGTGCGATAGTCATTCCCCCACCTATGACCATACAGACAACCCATCGTGACCACCTCCAATAGTGATTGAGCTGTGGCAGCCCACACTCCTATATGAAAATCACAACTGCCTTTTTAAAAAAAAAATATTTTAATTAAGTTTCCATACATGCATTAATTTCAAGATACAGAAAATATCCCTCATACGTCTCCAACCCCTCAAATAATAACCCCAAAAAACATTTTAAAATGGAAAGAAAGAATAAGAAAAGTAAGAGAATGTGGCAGCTCACCACAAGGCAGGCGAACCGACCCCACTTTTAAGCCACGAAACGTGGCGGGGCAGCCGGCCAAAATGGAGCTGTCGAGGGTTTCCCTTCCTTCCAGCTCGGGGCTCAGAAACCCGCGCTTGGGGACCACACGACACCCAGGTGACGTCAGCGTCCTCCAGCACGGTTCTCAGCCAGGTCCGGGCTGGGAGTATAAGTGCAGCATAGCAGCCTGAAATAAACCAGTCTGCTCACTGAGCTCAACCCGTCTGGTTGTGTGTGATATTGCAGGAACAGTGTAGCCGCTGCTACAATTGGGGATTCCAGCTGGTTCAAACATCTTTGAACCCATCATGAGCGAGCCTGGGATCAGTGTTATAGCCGTAAAACTGCCTGAATTCTGGGTTCAGGAGCTGGGCATCTAGTTCGGCCACTTGGAGGCCCAGTTTCACCTCTGCCAGGTTTCGTCCGACACAACCAAATTCTACCATGTGGTCGTTGCCCTGGACCAGGCCACCACCAGATGCATGCTGCACCTTGTTCAGCACCCACCCGCCGAGGACAAGTACGAGACCATCAAGCGAATGTTTACCGGGTCCCTCAGACTATTCAGAGACCAGCGTGCCGCTCGGATGCTGCAGTTCAACGCCCTGGGGGACAGGTCCCCGATGGAACTGATGGACGAGATGCTCATGCTTATGAGTGAGCACACCAACTGCCCACTTTTCGAGCGCATCTTCCTTGAACATATGCCCGGGGACATCTGCCCGCTGCTGGTTCAGGAGAGCTTCACTGACCTGAGGACGCACAGAAGGCTCGCATGATTCTCGGAAGGCTCAGCACCCCTAGCGCTGCAGTAGAGCACCCGGCCCCTGCGGGGGCCCTCAAGAGCATAACCAAGGCTGCAGCTTCTGCTTCAGGCCTCTGCTTCTACCACCAGTGCTGGGGAACCAAGGCCCGGAGGTGTCATCAGCCCTGCTCGTTCCAGGGAAACGACCAGGCTGGCCGCTGTTAATGGCTGCAGCAGCTGGCCAAGGACACAGCCTTCTCTACCTGCGGGACTCAGTCAGCAGCCGGCGGTTCCTCATTTATACTGGAGTCCAGATCAGTGTCATCACGGCCACGGCCATCAAATCCAGGAACTGACCTCATGGACCTTCCCTCCATGCGGCCAACATAATGGCAATCAGGACGTATGGAGATAAGACAGTCCACTTCCAGATCGGCCAATGGAATTTCGCGTGGAGGATCACCGTCTCATCCCTCCTGACTGCCATCCTGGGTGCAGACTTCCTCCTCGCACACGGGCTTCTGGTGGACATTCAAGGAAGGAACCTGGTGGATGCCCATACCTTCCAGGCCGTTCGTCTCGATGCCACCCACTCGGAGCAACCACAGATGGCCACGATCAGCACGCCCAGAGATGAGTTCCAGCAGATCATGGACGAGTTCCCGACACTCCTCAAGCCACAGTTCTCTGCTGCCTTGCCGTGCCACGGAGTGTTCCACCACAACCCCACCCAGGGCCCGAGGGTTCACGCCAAGGCACGGCGGCTCCTGCCTGACAAGCTCCAGGTAGCGAAGGAGGTGTTTTCGCACCTGTTGGAGCAGGGGATCATTTGGCGGTCCGACAGCTCATGGGCCTCGCCACTCCACCTGGTCCCGAAAGCCTCCGGTGGCTGGCATCCCTGCGGAGACTATTGACGGCTCAACGAGGCAACCGTTCTTGACCATTACCCCATCCCTCACATCCAGGACTTTACGGCCAACCTGCACGGCGCGAGGGTCTTCTCCAAGGTCGACTTGGTGTACGGATATCACCAGATCCTGGTGCACCCTGAGGACATACCCAAGACGGCCATCATCACTCCCTTTGGTTTGTTTGAATTCCTGCACATGCCGTTCGGGCTCAAGAACGCCACTCAGACCTTCCAGCGCTCATGGATTCTGTGGGCAGGAACTTGGATTTTATCTTCATTTATTTGGACGACATCCTCGTCGCCAGCAAGGACCAGGCGTAACACAAGGCCCACCTATGTGCCCTTTACTCCCGGCTGACCGACTTCGGCCTTACCGTCAACCCGACCAAGTGCCAGTTCGGGAAAGAGTCCATGCAGTTCCTGGGCCATACCATTACGGCTGAAGGAGCCACGCCTGCCGCTGCGAAGGTTGCCACTATCAGGCAGTTCCCACGCACGGACAGCCTCAAGGGGCTGCAGGAGTTCATGAGTATGGTCAACTTTTACAACCGCTTCATCCCGGGAGCTGCGTGCATCATGCAGCCGCTGTTTGCCCTCATCGCAGCCAAGCACAAGAAGCTCGCTTGGAACCCAGAAGCCTGCACCGCATTCGAGGCCACCAAGGCCGCCATGCTCGCCCACCTGCACACCGACCTGCATATGGTACTCTCTGTCGATGCCTCCGCTACAGCCGTCGGTGCCGTCCTGGAGCAGCAGGTGAATGGACATTGTAAACCACTGGCATTCTTCAGCCGCCTGCTTCTCCCGCTGGAATGCAAGTATAGTGCCTTCGACCGCGAGTTACTGGGCATGTACCTGGCAGTGCGGCATTTCCACTATTTTTTGGAGGGGAAGACTTTTACCATTTTCATAGACCACAAACCCCTCATCCAGGCACTTGCAATGGCAAAGGATCCCTGGTTGACCCACCAGCAGCATCACCTCTCCTTGGTGTTGGAGTTTACCACCAACATTCGGCACAAGGCGGGGAAGGACTATGTGGTTGCCGATGCACTCTTGCAACCGCCATCTGCACGCTGATGCCTGGCCTCGACTTCAACCAGCTCGCCCGGGACCAGGTAGCTGATGAGGAGACGAGGGCCTTCAAGACCGCCATCACCGGCCTGTGGTTCTGAGATCTCCTGACTCCGAGCGGCGAAGGCACCATCCTATGCGATATCTCCTTGGGCACCCCGCGGCCAGTGGTTCCCCAGCAGTGGTGCAGGCAGGTCTTCCATCACATCCACGACCTTTCACATCCATCCGTCAGGTCCACGGTCTGGATGGTGGCAGAACGGTTCCTATGGCATGGGCTGTGGAAGCAGATCGCGGGCTGGGCCAGAACATGCACCCATTGCCAGACGTCCAAGGTGCATAGGCACACCAGGGCGCCCGTACAGGAGTTCGAGCACGTCCGGGAACGGTTCAGCCACATTCACATGGACATCATCAGGCCCTTACCCATTTCTCGGGGCAACCGTTACCTGTTTACAGTTGTGGACCGCACCAATCGCTGGCCTGAGGCGATCCCGATGCCAAACACCTCCACCGACTCCAGCTCCTGAGCACTGTTGCATGGTTGGGTCGCCCAGTTTGGCGTCCTGGCTCACCTCACCAGCGATCAGGGCACCCAGTTCACATCTGCGCTCTAGGCACAACTCGCCAACAGGTTGGGGATCCAGCTACACTGCACCACGGCCTACCATCCACCTTAAGTCGGTGCTCATGGCCCGCCTCACCGGCCCCGACTGGGTGGACTAACAGCCTTGGGTGCTCCTGGGCATCCGCTCCACTCCCAAGGAAGATCTGCAGGCGTCATCAGCTGAGCTGGTCTACGGAGCGCCACTGGCACTACCTGGTGAGTTCATCAATGCACCTCACAATCCCCAGCAATCGCCGCACGAACTACTTCCTCATCTCAGGGCACGCTTGGACTCCTTCGAACCCCCACCACTGCCCAGGCATGCCACCCGGCTGTCTCAATTTCCTGGCGAGATGCTTTCCACCGGAGTTCGTTTTCATTCGGCGGGGCCCAACTGCGGCACCTCTGCAGTGAATGTACGAGGGGCCGTACAGGGTTATACAGCGTTCTGGCTCGATGTTCACGCTGGACTTGGGCGGCAGGCATGAGCTGTTTACCATGGACAGGCTGAGGCCAGTGCACCTCGATCCCACCAAGCCCGTGGTCGTTGCCCAGCCCAAGAAGCGAGGCCGCCCGGCAAAAAAGGACATTGGCCCCGGTTCTGGGGGTGGGGGGGGGGGGGGTGGCTGTGTGGCAGCTCACTACAAGGTGGCGAACTGGCCCCGCTTGTAAGCCACGTGGCGGGGCAGCTAGCCAAAATGTCGCCATCAGGGGTTTCCCTTCCTTCCAGCTCGGGGCTCAGAAACCTGCGCTTGGGGACCACATGATGCCCGGGTGATGTCAGTGCCCTCCAGCGCGGTTCTCAGCCAGGTCTGGGCTGGGAGTATAAGTGCAGCCCAGCAGCCAGCAATAAACCAGTCTGCTCACTGAGCTCAACCCGTCTGGTTGTGTGTGTTATTGCAGGAGCAATGTAGCTGCTGCTACAAGAAAACAAAAAAAGACACACATCTGATTACTAAAATTCCAATACCTTCAGTCAAGTTTTGCCTTCACTTTATTAATCATATACTAATTCCAACGAGTTGATAAGGTTCTCTGATGCTTATTAATAAATTAATACCTACAATATTGAAAAATGGACACCAAATGTTTTTTAAAAAGTATCATATTTATTTCTTAAATTATATATAATTTTCACAAGTGGTATACAACTATGTATTTCAACATGCTATCTGTCCAATCCTAAATATGAATTCTATTTCCACGTCACTGCTGTACATTTTCTTCTGAATGCTAATGCAATTTTCATTAATTCCCTCTGAAACATATTAAGTTTCAGTTTTAACCTTGTCCCAGATGTATTGGATACATTGGATCTTGAGGAAATTTAACTTCAGTGTCCCGTTCTAAAAATGCTCCTAGTTCCACCCAAAAAGGGCTCAATGTTGGACATGACCAAATGGGTGTAAAAAAAGTACCTAACTCTTGATTACAGCTAAACATTGATCAGATAAATCTGATTTCAGTCTATTAATTTCTGTGGGGTAAGATATAATTGATGTAAAAAGTTATATTGAACCAATCTATATCTAACATTTATTGTATTTGTTATACTATCACGACACAATTCTAACCAATTTTTCTCCCCAATCACATCTGCCTTGACTTTGTCAAGGAATTGAAGGTGCTTACATATCACATAGTGCATTTGTCATTGTGCATGTTGAGGGTTGCTATCTTAATCTCCATTGTTGTTTATTGGTGTCTATAGTTTGCACTCTTTGCAGTCAGGTGTTAATCAGTTTGACCCCTCATGCCCACCACCTTGGTGATCTGCATCACTAATTTTGGGCTCAGGAACAGGGAGTGATTTTCACCTGGGAGTGGGGTCTCATCAGATCAAGATGGTGGTGTTGCTGGTGGGAGATCTGGGTGTGCTCTCACTTCTCTGCCTCATGACTGGCTTGTGTTCTCCTTCTACAAAAGCTGGGGTGGGTGATAACTTCTGCACTGCTTCTGGTCTTTCAGAGCTGGGGATCATTGGGCGCTGTACATCCCACTGGCAGGGTTATTCGTAACCCATTGTCCTCCTTTCTTTCTCCTCTGTCTTGGTGCTTCCTCTGCCCTTGTCCGGCACTCATGCTGTTTCTTCCATGTGGATTGTTGGGTTTTCTTTCTTTTCTTCACCATCTGCCATTTTTTCTCTGCAGCTCCCTTCTCCATTGACTCTGCCTCCTCAGCAGGGACCTCCAGCCTTTTGGCTGGGTTTTGATGGTTGGAGGTGGAGATGCTTGGTCCGCCTTGCTCCCCCTAATCTTGGTCTCGACCGAGGTCTCCGTTACATTGGTGTTGAAGGACTTTTGACCTCACTGGTGATGGTGCTGATGTTGGCCTTTCCCCCTCTTACTGTCTGTGCATAGGTGGCTACCCATTTTGGGCATGATCTGTACAGGTGGCCTGCTTCTCCACACAAGTTGCAGCCCTTGCTTTCTGCACAGTCATTGCTCTGGTGGCCTTCCTGCTTGTGGTTTTTACAGATGACTGTGCCACATCCAGGTTTGTTCCTGTTCCAGCACACACTGGGCTGTCCTGTCTAGAATCGAGTGCTCGCAGTTCCCTCCAATGAACCATCCATGTGAGACTCATGTTTCAGGCCTGAGCCCTTGGTGGAGGTAAAGATATTTAAACAACATTTTGAGCCTGAGTCCTTCTTTCCAAATCTTCATCGACAGCCCTGGATTTGTGGCTTTCCAACAACTCATTCTGGTATTTTTAAGTCTGCTGAGGGTTGCTATCCCTATAACTCTTTCAAGTAGTGAGTTCCAGACTCTGACCAGACTGATGTTTCCTCTCCCCCCCACCACCCCCAGAACTGAGTAAGTGTTCAATGCCCAGTTAAAGGCCTTGAAATCAGCTTTTATTTACCTGCCATCCAGCTATTTTCAGAAGGTATCAGTAGTTCCCCTCAGATCCTCTTCTTCGATAATCTTTAAGGTCAGAGAAAGCTGGCACCATCTCAGCCAAAGGCTTCTCCCAACATTACAATAAAACATGGAAAGAACATAAGTTACTGTGGATGAACAACTCTTACCTTATACTATACAGAACATTTCCGTTTTTAAAAATACGAAGGAGTTTATTATCTGTCGTCACTTCATGAAAGTTGGCTCCCTTTTCATTAGCAAAGAACAAGTCAGGCTTCCAGATGGAATCCAACATGGACGGATCCAAGTCTAAGGAATCATCGGGATATTCACTGTAGGCTAATCGTGGATCGTTCCATGCCTGTCGCAGGAATATATTCACCCTGTAGTCCTAAACAAAATCAGAATTATTTTAGTCCGTGTGTTCAGTGAACAGGCTTAAATTTCCATTTGCTAATAAACTTTATGGGAAGCACATCAGATTCAAAGATATGTGCAATAAAGTCCAAGTCCAATAAATACATAATCTTTCCTGACGACACACACATTTTCATTTTACCATTCTTTTCATCAATTATACTGACAAATGCTGAAAAAATACCTGAGATATCTTGGCTGTATTAGTGAATAATTTTAGCTGATATTTTGGAAAGTGCAACCTATGATTATAATCAGCCAATTAAAGTGGGAAACAAGATGTGGTTATTGAATCAGCCTGAGCTTCATTTTGAGCAGACATTGCGAATGACCACCATTTTGCGATAATGCTCATTGAATTAGGGGCATGGGCACTGTGTAAAAGAACCTGACAGTACCCCATCATTTCAGCTTTTCACTCATCAGTTAAAGTTTCCATAGTTTTGTTAATGATCTACAAAAGCAATAGAGCTGTTTCCATTTGGTCAATCGAAAGTTAAAACTTTGAGCAATTTGAAAGTCCAGTATATATTGAAGGCAAAGGGAGGGGGAATTGTATTTAAACCCTGCACTTCCTTTACAAATGTAATGAAATTCCAGGGACCTCCATCAACATCAACATCTGGACTTATTATGCTATATTTTGAATTGGACCCTCACTGAATGTTATGCTAATTTAAGGCGTTGGGGCACCTGTATTCCTGTGATAAAATTGGCATCATAAATGCAATACATTGTTTTAATGCAATGCAACTTATTACCATTTTTTAAAAAAATTATTTAATTTGATGACATTTTCAGGAATATATTCACAAATTTCACGATGAAAACCTTGAAACTTTGCAGAGCCATAAGCTTCTGCTTCCAGATATATTTATTATCTTGAGTGCGTTATAAAAGTTAATACATTTTTTTGTAATTGTGGTTCACAAACTAATGGTGGCTAATCAGATCTGCCTACATAATAATAATAATTGGAATTCAGAGGATTAATTGTATAGACTTCTTTGAGATGCCTTGATGTGATCATATTATACAAATGGAGGTTTCTTGAGTATTGTTAATATATGGAGATTAATTACATGATATTTGTGAAATATCGCAAACTTGTGGCTTTGTGCCAATTTTGTGAGTGCCTTCATTTTAAATGATGGTACCTTCTTATTGGAACTCTCTCCAGCAATGGCATTAAGGTGTGTCCCTTAATCACTCAGACTACCATGCAATAAATGCAAGACCTTCGGATGAGGGATATTACAAATATTTTTTTGTCTAGTATCAGCCAAAGGTTTGACAAATTTAATTGCAATGCAAACAAGTTGGTGATATAGGTCAACTGGTGGACATCTTGCAGCTTTTGAAGACAGACTGCTTGCCCTTGATAAAAAGAATTTTGCTGAACATTATCAACTAAAGATTTATTTATGTATAATCTATTCCTCCCTTTTCACTTTTGCCATATTTTTGGTTCAATGATTATTAACAAACAGGTAAAGACGCATGGAGAATTGTGAAATGATGAATATAGATTTTGTTAGATGCTTTACTTTTGCTTGTGTATATGTAGTTTATATAGCCATTTCACATTTGGAATGTGATGCTTGTGGGAACAATAAGGTTTCTTGACAGTTTGATTTGTATTTAAGTGATTCTGGTTTAGGGTTTGAAGCATTTGTTTGTTCTTAGTGCCACAGAGTCCAGGAGTACCCTCACCCAGCATTCCAATGTTCATGTATACTGTATAGAGATTACAGTCCCTGCTGCTCTTCAGACAGCAAATATTTTAATGAACTCTAAACTGATGTAATATGTCATGTAAATGTGGAGGATCTTCACTGCCTTTATGATTTAAATTTGATTTTGTTGGACTGAACTATTCAAGGCATTGTCATTTTCAGGTCCATTAAATAGTGCTTTCAGTGAATTCCCTCTACACTACCAAAGAACATACATACTCTCCACATAAAGTCACGCTAATAAGGATAGAACCAAGGCAAAGAAATCAGATTGCTTATAGTACAAATGTGTAATCATCTTTAGGCATCCCATAAAATCAGCTAATTTTTTTCCATTATGAAATATTCATTCCCTCCAATTTTTTCCCCATCCCCGCCAACCATCCAACCACTTTCCAAAGGTCCCATCTCACTATTGGGGATGGATTCACAGGCATTATTAGCTCACTCAACACCAGTTGCAAGAACAGAGGAAAAAATGTCAAATATTTATGTTTTAAAATTGCAGGTATTGGACATGAGCCTTTTATTTCTTTGTCATTTAGATACTTCACTTTTCTAGAATTTTTCATATGACCTGCCACCAATGGCAGTGCTACAAAATAGTACCAAATACCTTTGAACTCATCTACATCAAAGCCTACTCAGTTTAATAATTCCATTGACTGCAAGGTTATTAAGTCAAGTAAATGTGTGCTGTTTTGGTGATCTAAAATTACAAATGATTTAATACTCAGTTGGCTCCCTTAATTAAGAGACCACTCCAGTGATATATACATAGAAGCTACAGCGGTGCCACAAAATGGAAGGTTCATGGCCTGCGAACCCAATAGGAACACAAAGTCAAACAAAGTCAACTTCCTTGAACAAAATGAGCACAGGCCCTGTCATTGTACTGAAATGGAATAATTATAAAGGGAAATTAAATGAGCAAGATGTGAGTGAAGGAGAGGTGAGTAGAGGGCAACTTAAGTATCTTCTTTAATTTTAAAAAAAATTTGGTTAAAGCAATTTCATGACAAGCATTCAGATTACTCTACAAGTCAAACCTTAAATTTTCCAGGAGTCTGGAGATCTTGAGTTTTTTTTTAAAAAACATGTTGAAGCTTGGGGGAGGGGAGGCAATATTCTTTGACAATGTTTTAATCTGAGTCTTTTTCTATTAGATCACCCACTACAGAAATGCTTTCAAATATATTTCCACATGTGTAAAATAAGAGTGATTATTAAGTATTCCAGCACACGTGATTATCTATCATTTGCCTAATTAATGGTTAGGGTTACAGATTACACTGGACAAAAAAATTGTTTCCTGAAAAAAAATTGGGGATTAGAATAGACAATTCAACATGAGCATAACAATAATTTCATATTTACTGTATCATGGAGGAAGTTAGAGAAACACTAATTTAACTTTTATTGAATTTAGCATTAAGATATACTTGCCACAAATGTAACAGAATGTATTGCAGCTGCTGTGATATTGACAAGATGTTTCTACTGTACTGAATCTTCTTGAAGACAATAAATGGTATTGTTTAGTACACTCACTATGCTATTGCCTGAAGAACATGAGCATCAACAGGTGTTCAATCTATATCAATGTAAGGACAGCATCTGTATACATGAGCTGCTTTTATAGCCTGTCTGCATCTATCCTGACTAAAAATGTCCAGGTCTAAGATAACATTTGCATAGCACCTGCACTGGGTGCATGCCTGGGTCTTCATGGACTGAACAAAACAGCATATTTTCGGGGCAATATACTAGTAGCCTTAAAATATGACAGGAAATCACAAAAATAGGTTATATCTAAAATTCAGTATGTGATTGGGAAATTTTAAAGTGATTTTCATGATCAGCAACTCGTATCCATAAAATGCATCTGAGTACTCAGGAAGCAAAATCTTCATTATCCAGCATCATTTTTGCATGAGATTCACCTCAATCAAATTTTACAGCTTCCATCACTCTGCAGCTTTGTGTGTGTATATATAATTCTTTAAGGGTCATTCTTTTAAGTAAAATCACTCTCTGTCAGTTGCAACTTGGTACAAATTCTAAGATGGTGACTCCCCATTTGTATTCCACAAGCTCCTTCAGAAGCTGACTTGACACCATGGCTATCAATCTCAGCTGTTTAATCTCTCCTGCCAGATGTTCATTCAAGGTAATACATGTGCTAATTGTGTCATTTGGATTAGGCACATTTAAATCTGTGTATCCATCTGCCTTCTGTGTGCTATTAAAGTGCTGCGTTTACAGCCATGCATGTGACATGAACAAACGTTGTCACTTATGAGGAGCCCGATGTGAGAAAAATATTTTCAGCTGACATTCAAAGGATTAATAGTTCTTACAAATAAAACTGTAACTTATTTAAATAATGCCTTGAAGAAAAAATGTCCCAAGATGCTTCACTGCACCACTATCAACACATTTTTGGTGACAAACCACCCAGGAGATAAAAGGAAGATGTCTAAACGTTTAGTCCAAGAAATATATTTCAGGGAGGATCTTAAAGGGGGAGGAAGGGAGGAGACTGCATTGTTTGCAGCCTGGGTTGGCAGCTATGGACACATCACCAACGGTACAACGATTAACTTCAGGGATGACCAAGGAGCTGGAACTGGGGGTGCGGGGGAAATTACAGAGATGAGAATAAGGAATTGTCTATGAGCAAAGGTGAGAATTTAATAATTCTATTGTGTTAATTGGGATCCAGTGTATGCCAGCCAGTACAGGATGATGAGCAAACAGGACTTTGGACAGAGACAACAAAGTTGATGGACAGAAAAACAGAATACTGGCCAGAAGTGTAGTGGAATACCTAAAGTTACAGTGAGAATCATAAGATAAATATATAAATACATATTACTGGCACTTTTATAGTTAATGATAGGAATAGATTTGAATTGATATTTTCATTTCTATTGCTTTACTGTGATATTTAATTTTTTTATAGATTACACTACTAATTTTAACATTTTTGACTGGGATAATGAAATTAAAACATAATTTTCCTTGTTAAATAGAGTTACAGGATAAATAACCATTTTACTTTTGGAACCTAGCTTTTGTCTCCATCCCATCATAAAGTTGCATCAATCACTTTTTGCAATTGACCCACAGAATTCAATTGAAATTCTTCAGACAATCTCATCCCAATTTCCTTTCAGCATCAGACCACAATATTGAATTCTCATAGTTCACCATCAATTGGAAACTAATCTCACAAAGTCTCTGAATAAGTCGCGGAAAGTGAAGATACCCACTGAGTAATGAGATTTCTGGGAGAGAACTAAGTGCATTAATGTTGATTTAATTCTGCACCTGGAGCTACTGTATCTGACGTGATGACGAGACTGGAAGAAAAAGAGAAGTTAGAGTTGGAGAAGATACAGCTGTGGTTCTGCATTAGCACAAAATTAAAGGTGAAAGTTTGAGCATAAGGTTGAACTAAATAAACTTCAAACCTTTACCACCCAAGTTATTAGATTTTATAATATAACAGGAAGTTTATAAACTAAAAGTTATTTATTAATAATTCTGCTGAATTTTCTCTCACTCTCAAGATTAATCAATTTGTAAAACAATTAAATATGGTATTTATTTTATATGATGATTGTAACTGCAAAACATAATTTTCAAACCATGCAGCAAAACATGTAAACACAAACTCCAATTAAAAAATATTGTTAATGACAGTGCAGCTGAATTATCATTTGCATTAATTACAATGGGTGGAGGACCATTGGTTTGTGTCAATTGAGTTTGTATTAGTTTTTAAACCAAGAAATAAGGCTCATATTGCAAGTACATCACAGATCTGGCCACTTGGCATAACTGGACTATGTCTAGGCTTCTGCTTCACCTAAACTTCTTGATCAAAACCCTGTTGGCTGGTTAAGGCCAAATTGATACCAAGCCTTCACCAAACAACAGTGCAAGATTTAATTGTTGGTTGATGGAATTATGAGAAGTAACTTGGTACTCGTATCTGTGAAATATTCCATTGTTCATTAAAAGTTTTCCATGTTAGTTATGTTGCAGTGTATGATCTGCAAGCTTGTTGTGATGCATGTGATTTGAAGGCACTGAGAGATTAAGTTGCTGAGAACATTCATGAGATTTTTTGATTAATTATTGGGAATATGTGATGGAGGATTAGTTAAGAATGGTGTGTGATTTGTCGATTTGAAATTCCATTTTGAAGTCAAGCAGATTGTTAAAATGGCATCACAGTCCTCACAAGGGTCGCAAAATCATTGAGGACCCCAGCACCTTCCAGATACTCCTGTTGGGAAAGAGATACAGGAGTATCAGAGCCAGAACCACTATGCTGAGAAACAGCTCTTCCCATGGGCAGTGAGTCCGCTTAATGACTGAAATTAACTGCTTATTCAAACTCTCCAAGACTTCTATTTATTAAAGAAAGTTAATTTATTTATATACAGTATATGGACTTCATATGTCCGTATGTGCGTTATATCTGGTTGTGTGTGTTCGTGTTTTGCACCAGACTGTTTCATCGGGTTAAACTTAAACTTTATGTAGCATGCAAAAAAACCACAAATATGAATATATTTGTCCTTTAGAAGAGATGGAGGATAAAACCCTAATGAGTTGTTTCTTACTAGGGCTGTTTAACATACTAAGAACTGAGAGGCAGGTGTTGAACAGCCAGAGGAAAACTTGAGGTTGTCTGAGATCAGTGAAGCTTTCCGACCAGTAAATACAGGGGAACGAGTAATTAAGGTAATCACGTCTTTAGGAGTTTATTGAACAACAGACTTTAACTGAAATAGCCATCATGATTCTAAGTGAACCATTTGTAATTGATCCATACGATGATGGTAAACAATTACTATTAATTACCTTGTAAAAGCAGTTTCTCTCTGTAAATATGAGCTATATATGTGGGGATGTACATACAAGTTTTTTCTGCCTGTCTTGAAGGAATACCATTTGATTGTTTCTGGGGGACCTGAACGTTCACAAACGTGCACTTTTACTGTTAATGATCAGGTGAGATTTAGCTGATCTGAACTGTTCTTTTTGACTAACACATGCCATTTAACTGTATCTTGCTGATAACACTGGACCACAAAGATTTTGCTTCTTCAACATTTTTGGGTGCATTTTATGGATTTTTGGCAGATTATGAAAATTACATTAAAATGCTCCTATCACATACAGTTTTATTAAAGATACAACCTATTTTTGTGATTTCCTCTCATATTTTAAGTCTACTTCAAGCAGACAAAATGATGAAGTGCAACATGTCATTGAAAATTCATTTTCTGCATTTGCACTTGGACGTCTTCCCTGCTGATCTTGGTGCAGTCAGAACATGAACATGGTGAAAGGTTTCACCAGGACATTGCAACTATGGAGAAGTGGTATCACAGCAACTGGAATCCATCAATGCTGGCCAGCTACTGACAGGATAGGCATCAGGTGCTGACTACAAATGAAAATCAGCGGAAAAACATTTTTAGGTCAGTTGCATTAATGCAATGTGTCAGCATCATTATGCGATTAAACATGCTAAATTCAATAAAAGTTAATTTAATGTTTCTCCAACTTCCTATGTGATACAGCAAATCTGAAATTATCTTTGTGTTCAGTTTGAAGTTGTCTATCATAATCGTCAATTCTTTTCCAGGAAGCAAACTTTTTTGAAAAAAAATTTGTTGTCCAGGTTGAAGGAAGTGCCAAAGGGAAATTATACTTGGGTTTAGATTTTCAGCTGTACAGTTTTACTAAGATTCTAGTATAGCAGTCAAAAGGCTCATGTTCATTACAAGCTGTAAGCATATTGCAAATGGGACACAGCTCATATGCCTGAAGCACTCAATGCGCATGCAAAACTCTACCAACTATAACTGATCTCCCTTACGCTGATTTGTCTCTGAGGCTTTGGATTTTGCTGCCTAACAAAAGATCAAAAATTGAATGTCCCTGAATTTCTATAACCTCTGTTAATGGAAATGTGAGATTTCAATGTCAGTCTCCTAATAAAAATCCATGTTTTGCATGTCTGTTCATGGCCAAAAGGAAATTGACTGCCTGCACTTAGAAAATGGAAGCACATCTCACACCACGCATTAGTTCCTCACATAAAATCTTAAATCTACATGTTGTGGTACTGAGTAGAAGCTCCCTCTCCAAGACGTTCTGACAACTAATAGACAATGGATGTTTGCATCTCTGTGCTGGCTACAAATAATTACACAAATCATATGAAGATGTAATTGTAGCAATGGTTCTAAGATGAAATTAAATATCTGGAGAAAGAAAGGCAAACAAAAATAATGCTTTCTCTCAAACCTAATCAATTCTGTTTTTCTTAATTCATTCCTGGGATTTGGGGATTGGTGGTTAGGTCAATACTTTTTGCACATCTCTAATTAGCTCTCGAGTTGAGTGGCTTATTGGGCAATTTCAGAGCCAACGTCATTCATGGTCCACGAGTTACAAAAGTCAGAGCAGGGTAGAATGATTTCATACTTGAGGAACATAAGTGAATCAGATGCGAGGTTAGAACAATCTGGTAGTTTTATGTTCACCATCTCTGGTACTTCCTTTTTAATTTAAGAGAGCTTTAATTAGTTAGATTTTGGTTCTCTAGCTGCAATGTTGAGAGTTGAAGTCAGATGTCCAGAGAAATAGCCCAGATTTTTGTATACTGGCCCATAATTTGACCATTATGCTTTACCAATTAATAATTATGAACTCAATTCTGAAATTTTGTTCCAACTTTATTCAAAGGAGCAGCCATTGCCCTAGAGTGCCAGAGATCAGAGGCCTGTCTGTGTGGAATTTGCATTTTTTCCCTTTGACCTTGTGTGTTTCCTTGGAGAGGTTCAGTTTCCTCCCACATCCAAACGTGTGCAGGGCCGTCTGTTAACTAACAATTGTAATTTCCCCCTAGTGGGTAGGTAAGTGGTAGAATCTTGGGTGGGGAGGGGATTGTTGAGAATGTGAGGAGAAGTGAAACAAATAGGATTAAATGTAGGATTAGTGTAAATGGGTGGTTGATGGTTGGCACAGGATTGGATGCCTGAAGGGTCTGTTTCCGAGTTTGATCTTTCTATGCCTCTGTATGAAGCAGACCCACAAAATTAACACAATTACCTTTTTCTAACAATGATCTTGTTGGTGTTAGTAGATTTATAAAGCATAAAAACACAAGTGGACTATTCATCTCCATGTTATCTTCTCCATCAGTTAATCATGAACATCTTATCTTACATTGCCAGTTTCTCAACTGATTCTACATTGTCAGTGTCCCAACCCAATGTAGTTAAAGTCCACGTTACCTGACCAAATTCAGATTTCAGATAAGATCTCATTTTTCTGAGCTCCTCAAGGTTCTCTTGCCAGATCATCATGTGTCTTTATCTATTATCAGTTGTCTTTAAACTATTTAACCAGCACACACCCAATTTCTAGATAATGCAACACACAGTGCTTTGTAAGAAATTCTTTCAGATTGGAGAAATTCTATTTTGACAGTTTTCCAAATGTAATCTAACTTTCCTCAGTATCCAAAATCACACTCAATATTTTAAATGACGTGCAGGCACAGCTGTGGTAGAACTTGTTTTCTGCCTTCTTCTGTATTGCTTGTAATGAAGTGTGTTATGAGGTTTTATGATTGATTCTTGCACCTGCATAAATCTTCAGTAACTCTGTTCCAGAGTCTACTTTATTTGTGTAACAAAACCAAGAAATTGACATTTTTGAAAATGTTTGATAACCACTGGTGGTACTTGGTTAATCAATCAAATTAATACCCAAATTAAAGTGAATTAGTGTGACAATCAATTACAGTCTATTTATTAATATAATTAGGACTTTGCAGTTCCTTTGACTGTTAGGACCCTGAGGGATCACTGAAATGTGCCATCTCCAATCTTTGTGACGTGGACACAAATTATGGATTCATTGGGTATTTACACTTAATACCAAAGGTACATTATATTTATGGCCACTTAATTTCATCACAAACTTTCCTGCAGCTAACTCTTAAAATTATGATTTTTTTAATAAACAATTGTTAGAAAGAGTTTTGACAATTGGTAGTGTTTGCTCTTACAGACACTGATGAAAAGTTCAAATAATTATTTGAACATTTTTGTACTTTCCAGATGTTTTCAGTAAACTGACTGGTGATATCTGTGTTAAGGCACCAGTTGGAGCCTCCAGGGCAGTCTGTTCTCTGCTTGTGATCTTATAATTCACAAAACATAGAACAATACAGCACAGGACAAGCCCTTCAGCCCTCGATGTTGTGTATGCTACCATTTTTTTTTATATAGGCAAGGAAATCAGGAGTTGTCAAGTAGAGGGGGGATAAAAACTAGGTCATGTGTTAAAATTCATGTGCTTAATTCACTTTCATGGGCAGCTCTGTTAGCATAGAGGTTAGCACAATGCTGTTACAGCGGCAATGACCAGAGTTCCAATCCAGTGCTGTCTGTAAGGAGTGTGTATGTTCTCCCCATGTCTGCATGGGTTTTATCCGGACATTCCAGCTTCCTCCCACTGTTCAAAACATACTGGGGTTGTAGGTTAATTGGGTGTAATTGGGCGGCACAGGCTCGTGGGCCAAAAGGGCCTGTCACCGTGCTGTGTGTCTAAATTTAAAATGAATTCAATTTCATAAAAAAGAAATAGGACTGTTATAGAAAAATCTAAATACTTCCGCATGCATTACTTCAAAAAGCATATAAATATGATATGTTATTTGTAAAAGGATGTAATGATTTCATGATGTTTTATATATGTGTGTAATGAAACCTGTCTTGTGTAAACAGCATGCAAAATGCCTGGTATGGTTTTGCAACTAAGTGAATAACAAATTAGTTCCACCTTTCCACTCTATTTAATGACATTACATTATGTTTATCGATTAAAAATGTGAATTTACACAAGAGGATCACAATTAGTGATTAATCCTGGACAAAAGACAATTTTAATCTTTTGAGATGCTTCCAATGAAGGAGAGGTTTAAAACTCTCTCCTGGCTCACCCTCAGCCATTTTAATCCGTCAAGCAATGTCAACACCCACTCAAGAGATCTAAACAACACTCATTGAACCATTTGGCCCATCACTGCTGTACTAGTCATTGCCATCCCATTCCCCAATGCTTTCCTTTTGATTACATTACATTAATTGATATAAAAAAATTTTAAAAAAGTTATGTTACCGGAGTACATTAAACTGGTAATATTTTAAACTGTAGTAGCAAATTGGTGAGCAAATCACTGAATGACAATTCTTGCATTTTGTTTTTGATTACTTCCCTGCTATTCCACTGTAAAAACATTTCTAAAGTTTGCTGCATAAACAATGTGAGAATTCACATGGGCTGTTTGATTTGTGGAAGATAATTACTTTGGGAACAAAGCATGAATTTCTGCTGATTACATTGCCATTTATTGTTATTCTTTTTTGCTTTAGAGTTTTCCAAAACATTTATTAATTATAACTAAATATAAATTTTTTTCTTAAATGGCAGAAGGACTGATATTAGACACTCAGCATAGACTGCAGGCCATGATTAATTTAATTAAATTCTTCATGAATTGGTAAGTGTACAGAAAAACAGGAACAGATTGTCATATTTGACTTTTCAATAAAAGACAATTAATTATGTGTTAAGGGTCCAGGGGAAATAATATTAAAATGTTCAGTCTTGATGATAATAAATTACAGGGTATGACAAACTGCAAAGAAGGATGTCTGTCAACAAAGGGATTCAGATATTCAGTGAAATTAGTGGAAAGGTCCAGAATGTAAACAACTGTGGAGATTATGAATTGAGAGAAATGAAGGAGTCGCAAAGTATACTGAAAATAGCAAAAATCTTTATAAAGCAAAGGGTGCAGAAAACAAGCTCACAAGTAGAATAGGAATATAGCTGTGTTCTCAGAGAGTTTTAAGAATGAAGGATTTTACTGAAGCCGGGAAAGATTAAACTATTGGAGCATTTGAAAAAAATGAAATCGAGATGCTGATCAAGTGTGAGCCAGTGTGGAACCATAATATGAGAGGTGATGGGTCTGATTCAGGTGATTCAAAAATAGTCTTTCACAAGTCAGACCTTCCTAGACCAGGGAAAGCACAAGTAAGGCCTGTTCTTGTCTGCCAGAGCTGATAAGTTTAGATTTCACTTTGTTGTCATAAAAATTAACACCCAGCTTCTTTTTCTCACTGCCAAGAGCAGAAAAAAAACCCTCTCACCATTCTCTTCCAATCTCACCTCTAACAATAAGAACTGGGGTTGCAGAACTCTCTCAGTTACAGTAACTTCATCCAGTCAGGTGTCTCTGCTAATTCCAATTCTTTGCCTAGTCCATCCCTAGAACCTCACCCCAACCTTTGCCCACAGACATGTAACTTTTTCCTTTTGCTCAGTTATCTGCTGACAAATCCTCCCCAAAACCACCTTGTCAGTAAAATTCCATTTACTACTCCATCAATCTTACTCTCACTAAACCCAGCTGCCTAATTTAGTTTTTTGTGCACACCAACTTAGCCAAGATGTTATCTTTCCATCTCAGATCTCTATCCCTCTGCTAGGCTTTGGCTGTAACAACATTCTCCTCAGAAACCCCAACCACTGCTCTACATTGTTTTTGACAGTACTGAGTTTTCCAAATTTTCCAACATTCCTGACCTGATCACCTCCAATTTGGTTCCTACTGTCAAAACATTGAACCTGGGCCACATCTTTGTGTGTTGAGTGATTGAAGGGTCATGAAAAATCAAGAATTTATTGGCATCCACAAATATTCCCTCATTTTCTTACTCGTCCTTATTCATCTGAATTGGATGGTTCTGGGTTCATGTTCCCTTTAGGGCCCTGAGGAACAACCAAAGGCTGATGGATTTCTGCACTGCTGGAGATTCTATCTTTCAGGTGAGACATCGCACCAAGGTCCATCTTCTTTATCAGCTCAATTCAAAAGATTCTGAGTGAGGTGACCTGACTTCCTTGCCAGTATTTATCCCTCGTTCTCTTCATTAAATTAAATTATTTAACTTTTCTCATGTTGCTTTTTGCTGAAATTGGCTTATGTGTTGTCTAACATGACACTGGTTATGTGTTAAAAGTGTTGTATCAGCTGTGGGGCATGTTGAAGACATGGTGTGATATGAATGGAAGTATTTCTTCTTTTAATACTAATGTGACAATTGTGTACACTTAATTTCATTCTTGACACAGGTTTAAAATACTTCGTATTTTCTCAGGTAAGAGGAGAACTGTTTTATATCCACACTGGTCCAAAAAATTCTGAGGGAGGAGACTCATAAACTGCTACCAACATTTTAAGTTTTGATGTTGTGCAGCTAAGTGAGCTGTGGCCCAAAGAGAGTGTTCCCTAGTGTGTTGTAAGAGATCACAGCACATATTCCCTTCACCCTCACCCACTGGCTCCATCCTCAGTTTCCAAATCCATGAACCCTGCTGCTGGGAGAGTTGGACTCTGATTTGCCTGTTTAAGCAAATGAGGACGCTGCGCCTATTCGGAGATAGATTTGGAATGGATCATTTGCATTATTCAATGGCCTTTGATAGCATCACAAGTAGGAAACAGAAACAGAGAGTCATAGAATGACAGATATTCAATTTTGTGGGGAAACATTCTAAGCTACTCGTGGATTACTACTTGTGAACATGCCGTGAAGCTGGATTCCTCGTGGAGCCTAGTATGGTAAAACTGCAGCCATCCTCCAGCAGTTATAAAGAGGGAGCTACTAAAACAGCTGTGAGTGCTTCAATCCAGCACTGGGATGTTCTGGGAATAGGATATTGGAGGAAAATGGATGTGGGACTAATATTTTAGATTACTTTTAAATTATTTGAATGCATTTAAACATTAAAAAACTAAACCAATTTAAATTATTCTAAATTTTCAACAAGTTTAAAATGTTTTTAATAGTTTCTAACCAATTTTAATTGTTTTAGATGCTTCTGAATGTTAGAAACATTAATAGCTGCTTATGGTTGGCTACGCTAAAGGTCTTGACTTGTCAGTGACAAAGCCTTTTCAGTTGTTTCGTTGGAGGGTCTCATTCTGCCCTCTTATGCTTTACCAGTTACTTTTGTTGAAGGCTCTGGTGATGTGCAGCCCTCAACAAACTGGCTGCCTATCATGCTCCTATCAGGGTAACCATCCCTTGTCAGTCAGTATGCTGGACACAGCCACATGCAATACAAAAGGCACACAGCCCTGATTTTCTAAAGATTTGCTCATGCTACTGCCCTTCCCACATGGCCCTTCAATTTGATTTCCATAAATGATTTATTCATCTCATATTTCAAAGTTGTTATTGATTATCCTTGTAGCACACTGACAGGGCAGACCTGTCCAAAGCAACATGCAGTTGAAGCAAATTTTAGCTTTCCTTTGTTTATCTTTGGCATTTTCCTTAAATCTCTATTCTCTGGTTACTGATTCACCTCCCAGTGAAAACAGTCTCCCTGTTTAAAATCTTACTGATTTTTGGTGTGGATTAATCACACTACCTCTGCTAAGAAGTATCTTTGGAAGCTGGCACATTGTAGGAAAAGGTGAAACAGTTAAACATTCTGGTCACCATTAATGAGGTAATGAGACCATTTTAAGTCTTCCACTTTTGTGGGAAATGGGATAAACTGTTTTTATTTATATAAAAGCATGAGTGGGTGAAGCTTACAGCCATACATTTTTAAATTGAGTTTTAAAATATTTATCAGTGCCTTTAACAAGAGGGGATTTCTCAATGTTGTCATTCTGCAACAAAACACAATAGCCCATTGAGAACCAACCCATCAGAAAATGGCATGCAGCAAGTAAAAGCATCATAAAGAAATAACATCAATCCTAACAGCTTTGATTGCCATCAAGTTAAAAATTGCAGCCCTTTTGCTCAAGACATTGAATGAATGACTTGTTCCTTTTTAAAAGCAGCACACAATTAAAATGCATCTGTAACAGAGCTAGCATCCGTGCACAGACATCCATTGAGAGCCATCTTGTAACTTAAGTGTCAAGGCAGAGTTTCTCAGGTACCACATGATCCTTTGACCATTTTGTGCCATTTATGGAAGTTAACTGTTGTAAAGCACTAGCACTTGAAGTCAAATAGCTAGAATGAGATTTCCTTAACATAAAAGCAATGTTAAATCAACATTCTAAGATGTGAAATAACACAACTATCATCTTTACCCTTCGTATAAATCCATAAATGACAAACATCCAATGTTCTGTGGAGCAACCAGAACTTTTGCTCTGCTGGTGAAACTCTACTAATTTTGCTCCCTCCCAGCACTTTGGGCCATGTCGCCACCCTATACACCCCACTGACAGCAATAGGAAAACAATGGGTAATGGTTTGAAACATGGACATTGCAGCCATGTTACCCAAGCACTCTCCTGGTTAAGAATCATGAAATCTCTATTCTTTAATGGTGTTTTGTGACAAAAATAACATCTTTCTGCTCTGCAGTGTATTTGCCCATAGCACTCCCAGAGAGATTTCTTCCAGCCATGAATTGTATCTGGGACACATCCTCTTCCCAATCCTTCCTGCAGCTGATTTAGGGCAAGGATAAGTAATAAGAATCGAATCACAACTTCTTAGAACATGAAAAATTGATCATGCAGGGTACCCAACATTTCAAAGACACTAAACTCATTATGTGATAGCTTAACTTTGTTAAACACTGCATTCCCAGTTTATTGTTCAATATTACAACAGCCAAAATCACATCACAGTTGGGTTCTGATTTAGTACCTTTAATGTAGCTAGCACAGGGAATTTTATTTTTAACAAGTGTTGCTGGAGGCTGAATATTAGGCAAGTTTAGAACCTACTGGCCAAAGGAAAATGGTTCTTTTGTTGTTAGGAGGAATTACTTGTGTGCTTGACAGTAAGAGGAATAACTTGTGTAGCTAGCAGAGCTGCTGTCTTACAACTCCAGTGAAGTTCTAAGTCAGGTTTGATTCTGACTTCTGGCATTCTCTGCATAAAGTTTGCATGTCCTTCCTGTCGATTTTTCCCAGCTTTTTCTCAATCCCCAAAGACGTGCTGGTTTGTAGATTAATTGATTACCACAAATTATCCCTAATCACAGAATAAGGAAGGTTGGAACTAAGAATATGAAAAAGAATAGATTACAGTGATATGTGGGTGAACTGGCTATTCTTAATTTGAGAAGTGACAGACTCAATGGACTGAATGGCCTCTGTCCACATCATATGAAATTTCATTGGAGGGGAAAAGTAACAGAGGAGCTGGATGCCTGAGAATGTCCAGGAGATTTTAGAAGCAGCTGCAGAACATTATTGTTTTTAGAAAGGAGGGAGAGAGACAATGGGAAACTTAGCTTGACATCGGTAGTGGGGAAAATGCTTGAGTCAGTTATTAAAGATGCAATTGCAGCACATTTGGAAAGTAGCGATATCTTCAGATAGAGTCAGCATGGTTTTTATGAAGGGAAAAATCATGTCTGACGAATCTAATAGAATGTTTTGAGGATGTAACTAGTAGAGTGGATAAGGGAGAACCAATGGATGTGGTATATTTGGACTTTAAGAAGGCTTTTGATAAGGTCCCACACAGGAGATTAATGTACAAACTTAAAGCACATAGTATAGGAGGTATAGTATTGAAGTGGATAGAGAATTGGTTGACAGACAGGAAGCAAAGAGTAGGAATGAACGGGTTCTTTTCAGAATGGCAGACAGTGACTAGTGAGATACCGCAAGACTCCGTGTTGAGACCACAGTTATTTACAAGATACATCAATGACTTAGATGAGGGAATAGAAAGCATCATCTCCAAATTTGCAGATGGCATGAAGCTGGGTGGCAGGGTTAGCCATGTAGAGGATGCTAAGAGGATGCAGGGTGACTTGAACAAGTGAGTGGGCCAAGGCATGGCAGATGCAATATAATGTGGATAAATGTGAGGTTATCCACTTTGGAGGAAAGAACGGGAGAGAAGATTATTACCTAAATGGTGTTCGATTAGGAAAAGGAGAGATGCAATGAGACCTGGGTGTCGCTGTGCACCAGTCATTGAAAGTGGGCATGCAGGTACAGTAGGCAGTGAGGAAAGTGAATAGTATGTTGACATTCATAGCAGTTGTTCCCCATGTTGGGGAAAACCAGAACAAGCAGTCACAGTTCAAGGATAACAGGGAAGTCTTTTAGGACTGAGATGAGAAAAAAAAATTCTCTCAGAGAGTGGAGAATCTGTGAAATTCGTTGCCACAGGAAATAGTTGAAGCCGGTTCTTTATCTATATTTAAGAGGGAGTTGGATTTAGCCCTTGTGGCTAAGGGGATCAGGGGGTATGGGGAGAAGGCAGATACTGGGATTGAGTAGATGATTAGCCATGATCAAAATGAATGTGGTGTAGGCTTGAAGGGCCAAATGGGCCACTCCTGCACCTATTTTCTATGTTAGGGTAATAAATGATATAGTGAATGCATGAATATTGGGAGTTGGGAAGTTCCACCAGATGTTAAGAACAAAGAGGTGCGCGAGTCACCACGAGAAACACATTTGGAAATAGAATAAGAGATGGTGGTGGGGGGGGGAGGGGAGAAGGCAAGGTGCAGAGTACTGGGGTTTGAAATGCTTGAGAGACAGGAACAGGAAGGAGGGAGTGCATTTTTTTCCTGCCTGCAATCTTTTTCAAAGCTATGTATTTATTATCTTTTATTCCAGTTATATAATTGGAATGTACAACCTGGTATACTATCCAAGTTCAAAGTGAAGTGAGACAAACAGCTGATCGAGATCTCTATCATCACCAGTCAATGAATAGATGTAAATTCAACCATTCATTCATGTTTTATCAAAAATCATTCTGTAGGGCAATATAAAGGATACAGGAAACCTTGGAAATTATACTGTTGAATTCTCACTAAAAGTTGGAAATAATTGGCAGGTACTGTTGTACAATTAACTGACAATCACATGGAGCAACAGAATGACAGATCTAGTATACGTGCAATTTGTAATATTCTTAGTCTCAGAAACTCTAAGCTGATTTGATAATTGAAGCAATAATTGTTTGGCTTCTGGAAATGTATTTTCCTGATGGGGAAACTTTAGTTATAAGTATTTGACAAATTGACTTTTCCTTTTACATTATAGGCTAGCATTGTCAGGGGTTCCCTTACAATCAATGAATTAATGTTTACTTATAATCACGCCACAAAAAAAGTGATGTGAGTCTATTAAGTGTTACATATAAATATTTGTCTGTTGAGATAGGTTTTTGTTAAGAACATGTTCTACCCAAATATAATTAATAATTTTAGGAAGTATGTTTTGATTTAACCTGAGAAAACAAATGGGTAGTTATCGGTCATTTCACATTACCTTTGTTTAATGATGAAATTTCCTTTTCAACCAATGCAATGAATAAAAGCCCAGTGGCTATGTAACAGAGAGAGGCTCTCTCTCTTCTAGGGTCCAATCTTTTTAAACCCTGAACTTGCTTTGCAGATTAATATAGGGCTGCCGAATATGTTACCATGGAATCCTTTGGCCTGCTATTTTAACAGAGGTGTAAATCTATTGAAAATAAATTGCTGAATATCTTCCTGAAAATATGGCATAGAGGAAATTAATTAGCAAAGTGTTGCTGAAGTAAGGATTAGTGTGCATACAAATGTACACGCATTAATCTTCAAAAAGTATGATTTTGAGGCTTCTTGAATGCCTCCACGTTTACAACGATGATCCAAAATATCCTGAGACCTGACGAGGAAATAAGTACAAAATGCCATTTTTGGATCAATCAAGAAAAGGTGGATATGAAAAAGCAATGCTTGAATCTCCACATTTTTCATCCCAAATTTCAAAACTTCAAATCCATATCCTGGTCATTAACACCAGATTGTGTGAGTTTCCTCTACATATAGGAGTCAAGTCCCAACTTCATGTTTCTGGAGCTATATGTTAATGTTGCCTGAATGTCACCTTAAGATCAGAATGAGATTAAACATTAAAAAAAAAAGAAAAAGAGGTTTCTTGATTCTGCTGCACATGATCAACATAAAAAGTGCCATTTTACAAATTTAAATGTCTCTGAGATAAAGAGGGACTTTAAGGATGGCACAAGTTCTAGATTTTTTTAAAAATCTGGGACTCTCTGTGTTAATACTGATTTCTGCTGCTTCACAGGAGATTTTACATTTTGTAAGGCATTGGGATACTTTGCACAATTTTTGGCATGCCAGGACTATTTTTTTTTAGGAATATGGAAAAGTCTGAGGGTAATCACTCAATGATTCAGAAAACAGGGAACTGCTCTTGACACAAATTCTTTGGAGAAAGATAGCTTGTTACTGATCCACCTGGTTGACAAAACCTCTGGTGGTAGGCTGACAAACTAAGCAATTCATTACAAGATGGCCTCATGATCAGTCCCACTCACCATTGTTGTTTCTGCTATTGAACCAAAGCTGTTGATAAATATGTTGCATGTAACATTAACAGGAGGACCTGTAATTTGAATGATAAAACAAAAGAAAGAAAATTGACAAGCTGCTACCAGGCAAGACATCAAGTTATTTGACAGTGGCCATCAGCACTTACCATCGTGGTTTCCGTGACAGAGCCGAAACTGTTGATAAAAATATTGCATGTAACGTTTACTGGAGGACCTGTGAAATGCAAGGACAACGTTGCAGTACAAGTTGGAGCAGTGAAAGAACATGGGAGATGCCACTTTGATACGTGATGAAACATTACCAAACATTCCAGAATCCTTTGGGATAGAAATTTGTCTCAGGTAGTCATGAAAAGGAATGGTATTTATTCAATAGATTTCTAATTTTATTGACTTTGAGGGACCTGACCAACATGTGGATGGGAGAGGGGAGGAGGCATAAAATGGGAGTCCAAAGCACTACCACTCATTTAGCACCATCTCCAGAGACAAATTCCTGTCCCTAAACTTGGTGCATTTTTTTCTTACTTCCCTCCACATTGCTTCAATGTCCATTTATTGTTGCTTGTCACCTTTCCACTCTTCAACATTCTCCCTTTCATTCTTGAGCAACATTTCTGTGGAGCTGGCCACATCTTAGCACATCTACATCTGTGAGATAACACTTGTACTGATCGCAATTCTTTGGGCACATTTACCCTCTGGTTAAGGATGGGACCATGTTGTTACTGGTAAGCAATTGGGAACGGACACACAGTCAACAGTGTTTCTCCACCCAGAGTTCATTGGAATATCCCCAGTGTTACTGTGGTGAAGTCAGAGAGGGGTGAGAAAAGGTTACAGGAGGAGGAAACAATGAAGAACAAACCGGTAACTTAGAATGAGGCACTTGGGACTGATGTAGGTTTACAAGAAGCAACTACCTCATCAAGGTAAACTCCGCCTTTTTGCTCTGCATCATAATTAATTTCATGATGTCATTGATGCTTAAAGATCCAAATTAATCAAATGAGTTCAGATGAGGCAGAAGACCACGCAAAGCCTGGTGCCAATAGAGGGTAGAATGTGAAGAAAAGTAAGGAAAATTAAAGCAATCAATCATTTCATATGGTCACAGCAGCCTCCAGCAGGTATGTGCTGGAATATGGGGCACAGAACTAATGAATGCAACTCCAGGTCCCCTATTCCAGAGCATGAGTTGTTCTGTTTTTAACTGCAACACAGGTATCAGAAATGCATCAGTCTCGTACTTCAGTAGCATTCATTAGCTAGCTTTTCCATAACATGTACATTAATGGTGAACTAATTAGTCTATAAAACATGCATAAGCCTCTTATATTTTAACAATATTATCTTTTCACTCTCAATTATGCCAGTAAGGGAAATAAATTATTCAAACTGTAATATTGCAAATAGTACTTTACTCCAAACTCTGAGCAAGGTGTGAGCAGAGCACAAATCTCAGATCCTACTTTGAGAGTTAACAACTCAAAGTAACACATCTGCAGTGGTCCCTAATCTCACGGTTACATACTACATTGTGAACTGTAGAATAACATTAATCTCTGACCAGAACTGGGATCTCATTCATAAAAAATGGATTCATGAAACTCTTCTACAATTGAGCCAATTGAACTCACTGGAGGGAAATCATGTATATTGGCATTGTTTTATTGACATAAAGAGTTAATATTTCATTTGTGCAAGTAATCTATTCTGAATATAAAAACATAAAAGGTCAGAAATACTGAGCAGGTCCTGGTGGAGAGAGAAATGGAATAAAAATTTCAAATCAATCAAAGATTAATGAAACATTAACTTGAATTTACAGATGCTGCATGACCTGCCGAGTGTTTCGAGCTTTATCTGTTTTCTAATTGAAGAGTAAGAGAAAGATTGAGCACAGAAACTGGTCTATCCGCCTACAAGATCTACAGCAGCCATCAACCATCCAGTTACACTGATCTGACATTAATCCCATTTTTTTTTTTTAAAAAGTGTCCTCATTCTTGTCAACTCTCCCCAGCTTCTACCACTCAGATATATGCCACAGCTAATTTACAGTGGCCAATTAACCTGCTAATTTTCACAGTCTTGGGAAGTGGGGCGGGGGGGAAAACTGGAGATGTGGAGGAAACCCAGACAATAACAGGAACATAGAATATCTGCATGGACAACACACAAAGTTAGGATTGAACCTAAGTTTCGGACACTATGAAGTCACCGTGCTACTGTAATATCAGGTTTCCATCATCTGCAGTATTTTGTATCTGGATTAGAATATAATGAGTAATGTATAAATTTACAAATGTCAAACATTAAAAAAAAATTTAGGCATCCAGCACAGTAACAGTCCAATTTGGCCCTATGAATCTGTGCCGTCCGTCCAACTTACACCCCATTACGTTTTTGAAGGGTGGGAGGATACCAGAGCCCCTGGAGAAAACCCATGCAGACACAGGGAGAACGTACAAACTCCTTACAGTCTAGACCCAATTGTTGGCACTGTAAAGGCATTGCACTAATCGCTACACCAACCAATGCATGCTCAAAAGTTAATAGAATAATATAGTTACAGCAGGGATCAAAACCATTCAGCGCATTTAATCTCTACCATGGTTCATGTCAGAGCCAGCTAGCTACTCCAATTTCTGTCAATTTTGTCATTTCAGAAACATCAAACTCCCTTTCAGATGCTGCATTTGAATCTGCCTCTGCTACAACTATGGCAGCGCATTTCCGACCATGGCAGCGCATTCCCGACCACAGCAGCGCATTCCCGACCCAAACTTTTCCTTGCATACAAAGTTTCTCTTCATGTCAGCTTTCCTACATTAGCTGCTTACCTTCATTCCGTCTCCTTGTTTCTTTGTTTTAACCCTTTTCACCCCTGGGAACAGTTTCTCTCCATCACACTCTGTCTTTGGCCTTGATCTTAATTTCTCTGGTCAATGCCCTTGCAACCTCTTTTGCTTAAGGGAGCACCCCCCCTAACTTTCTCCAGTGTATTCAGACTGTTAAAGTCTCTCACCCCTGGAATCATTTTGATAAATCTCTGAGGTTTTCCTATCTTTTTTTCGAAAGCATTGTATCCAGAATTGGACCCAACTGATTATTTTAGGTTAAGTGAATGTTTTCAAAAGGTTCATCATGATTTTCTTATCCTTCAAACCTCCACTTATAATGCCCAGTATCCCAAAAATTCTTTACAAGATAAAAAATTCATATTCAACTGATTAATATTTCACAAAAATAGTTCATTTCATCCACACTGAATTGCTGGTGTTCAATATGATGGTGTTCTGGCAAGAGGGGCTTTTAGATACCAATCAAAGGGCAAATCTTTATTGGGATGATTAGCCATTTGGAACCTTATTTCTACAGATTATGAATTTTTACAGGTCCTGCCAAAGGTTGCTAGGGGAAACACTTGGAGAATTGAATTATCAAAACCTGTTAATGCTTATTATTTGGATAATGGTTTCCCAAATATAATCTGAAGCCAAAGGAACCCAATAACTGTTTGACTTATAGTTTTGTTTTGTGTAAAAGTTCACACAAATTGGCTATGCAGAGCCATCAGCAAGTGGTGCTCTGTGTCTAAAATTCATTCTATTAAACTCAGTGCAATGGATTTTGGGGGCATGGAACATCTGACAGTCACCGCTGTCAGACGTGATTACTTCTCTTGTTCGGGGGTCGAATTTCTCTGCAGCTGAAAGATTTGAAAGGAGTGATGTGCTGTACCTCAGCAACCGACAAGCTGGGCTTGATCCCTACCAGTGGGTATGCAGGACTTGATCACATTAACAAGGTGGAATTGTCTGTTCTCCACCTGACCTATCAACATCTGATCTTCTCCAATGCTGAACATACAGCTTTCACTTCTTTCAAAGTAATTTACAGAACTTGCTGCTTGAAAAAATCACGATAAAAATTCTACCTATACCTTTAAATGTTCACTACATATTTTACCCTAACCTGGAAAATCTTTTCTAAATTCTCTTGGAACAGTTGTGAAGTCGTCAAGCATTGTCCATGAATACAAAGAAATCAGAATAGCAAATATAAAAATGTCAATGCTCTTGACAGAAACTTCACTATTAATAACGTTGATTTTACTTAAACAATTATTTTCTGGAAAATCAATATCTTGTCATTACTAAAATTGGTTCTTTGAGAATTTTACTTTAAGTAGGGAGTGCTTGCAATATAACTGGCTCCTGGTGTTCTCGACCCCAGTACTGGCTCTGGATGCACATACAAATCACAGTTCAGACCCCCTGGCTCAGGTTGAACTCCATGTCCATGTGTCTGGGGTTGAACATCCACTTGCACTCTGGACACACAGCTCACATGTCAAATGCCAAATTATCAGAAGTTCTGGACAAGAATATGGTGAATTATTGGTGTTTTATTGAACTGTATATCCAGTGATAAAGGTTTATTTGCCAAAGCAGGCTTAAACTGTATACCTATTGAGACTTTAAATTCTCACTGGAGACTGACTGACATTGTTTTAAAGCAGACACACCACACAACTCTCCTATCCAATCAGATTGAAATTATAAAGACATATAGAAGGAGGATAGTGCATCTTGCTTTAAGATAAAAAAAAGGGGAGAAATGAAATTTTTTAAAAAAGCAAGATTTTTTTAATGCTTTCGATTAGACTCAGGAAACTTACCAATTGTTTCCTTTAATAAATAGCTAAAACGGATTCTCAGATTTTTTTTCATCTCTCCTAAAAACCTTTGTTGCTGAATTGGCTTTCGGATGGTTTGGTTCTCAATCTGTATCCTGCTTGAGGGAGTCTTTAATTGGCATGACTAACTTCTTATCATATTGTTTTGAAATTGGATCATATGATGGTATTTCATAAATGAGGAGCCATATCAGGAAGAAGCTCAGGGTGGATTTGCGGGGAGACTTGATGGGCCAAAATGGCCTACTTCTGTTCCTTTATCATGTGATCTTTTCACTTTTGCTATGACATATGGATAAAAATTTGAAATCCTTCATAGTATATTAATCCAAGTTTTTCACTTCAATCCACGTTGAGCCACTGTTGATCAACACAGGAAAACAGACATTTCCTTTCTCAAAACAAAAAGTCCACCCATACTCTTGGGTAAGAGCTGATAGGCTATGCCATGACTGGAATAAAGATTTTGGCAGGAAGCAAGAAAATGTGCAGATGCTTGGATCTAGCACTGTTCACAAAAGTGCGGAAAAACTCAGCAGGTTACTCAGCATCCATAGGAAGTAAAAGACAGTCGATGTTTTTGGGCCTGAGCCCTGCTTCAGGGGTGTTGAGAAACAGGTGGATGCCTGAATGAAAGGTAAGGGTGGGACAAGGGAAAGGGGAGGAGAAGGGTAAGAAACACCGGCTAACAGATAAGAGGTAGTAGGTGGGTACATGTGGTAGGGTAAAAGAGAAAGAAGCAGAGAGGTGATGGGGAGAGGGCAGAGGGCAAGAAATATAACTCTCTGATGGACAAAGGAAGGGAAGGGGATGCAGAGCTGGATGAGAGAAAGACCAGGGTAGGGGTTTAACAAAAATGTAAGAAATTAAATTGGAGATGCTATCTGATTGGGATTGTCGAGGTGGAATACAAGGTGTCGTTCCTCCAGTTTGGGGTGGGCTTAATTTGGTAGTACATGAGACCATGTTGGTGTTGCAATGGGTGGGAATTGAATTCCTGGAACTTTGGCAAATATTGCATTTGAACAGTACAGGACAGGAACAGGCTCATTGGTCCACATGTAGATGCTTAAACAATAATGCAAACTCCCTATACTTTTGAGCCACAAAACAAAACTCCTTGCTCTTTTGCCGCCATACTGATTACTCGAGTATATTCAGTATGTTATTTAGCCAAATAAATACTTCAAAATATTAACATTCTATGTCCCACTGATGCACCCACTCCATAACTTCCTTCAATTCACAAACAAAAAACATTAAATCAGGAAAACTTCATTTGGACGTTGGAATCATGTTGACCTGCTCTACTGCTTTAGAGCAAATCTCGATTAAATGCAGACCTTTCTATCTACTTCAAGAGTTCTCATCCATAATTCTCACCAGAGTTTATATCCCTCCTGATTACAAACAGGCGGAACTGAATGATGTGGTCAGTGAACAAGAGATGGCCCACCTCGATGTAATACCGATCAGAGTTGGTGCTTTAACCAGAGTGTCTCAAGAAAACCCTGCCCAACTACCACCAGCATGTAACCTGCTGTACCAGAGGTCCAAGCACACTTAATCGCTGCTACATCAAGGAAGGCTTACTGTTCTTTTCTGATACTGCATTTTGGCAAGTCAGATCACCTGGCTGGGTCCTTCTGCCTTCATATAAACGGAGCCCAAAAAGAGAGGCTTCAGAGATCAGGACAGTCAGAAGGTGATCTCAAGAGGTTGAGAAACAGTCAGCGGATTAGGCAGGGTTCAAGGATCCAGCTGAGGATCGGAATGATTACACCAGGGCTGTCACAGACTTTATCAAAGTCACTGTGGACAAGTGTGTCCCCATCAAATCATTCAGAGCATTGGATAAACAATGAAATTCAGAACCTGCTGAAAGCCAGATCACAGGCATTTAAGTCCAGAGATCTAGATCACTACAGAAAGAATAGCCATTTCCCAGGTAAAGTGGTTTCCAGACGAAAACCGAAGACAATGAAGGATGTCCAACAGCTGTGGCAGGGCTTAAATGATGTAACCTGCTACAAAATCAAATCCAGTGCAGTGACAGACAGGGAGCTTCACTCCTACATGAACTCAAACCTTTTTTCACCTGATTCGACCACTGTGGATCCCCATGTCTCTGATGAACCTCTCCTGTCCGTATTTGAGGATGACATGCAGGCTGCCTTCAGGAGAGTGAATCCGAGGAATGCATCTGGTCCGGATGGAATATCTGGCCCTGTATTAAAAACCTTTGCTGACCAACTTGCCAATGTATTCTTGGGTATCTTCATCATCTCACTCTGGCAGGGCGTGATACCCACTTGTTTCAATCATACTCGTGCCCAAGAACAGAGTGGTAACGAGCCTAAGTGACTACACAGCAGTGGTACTCTCATCATTAGTGATGAAGTGTTTTGAAAAGCTTGTGTTGAAGCACATCAGCTCCTGTCTGAGCGCTGACATGGATACGTAACAACAAATCTACAGCGGATGTCACCTCACTGGCTCTACACAAAGCCCAGGAACAGCAAAGGTGCATACATCAGGATGCTCTTTATGGATGACAGTTTAGCATTCAACACCACCACCCCCTCAAAATTGATCAGAAAACTCCAAGATTGGATCTTGGATTTCCTCACCTGCAGACTACAACCAGTGAGGATTGGTAAGAGCATCTTCTCCACAATCTCCATTAGTATCATAGCACCACAGGGCTGTGTTCTTAGCCCCCTGCTCTACTCGCTATACACCTATAACTGTGTGGCACAGTTGTGGTGGTACATCACCAGCCTACTGCAGGGGGCAACACCTGTACCTGCAGGAGTGTAAGGGGTCAGGACAACACCTGGCTTGCTGTCAATCAATCGATTGGGAGTCAATCACCCTCCGGGATATAAACCTGCATCGGCCTCCTGAAGCTCACTCAGAGTTACTGCAGCCACAGCCAGCCTGGCTCTGTGGAAGTCTTTGTGGATTAAAGCCTATTGTACAGTCTTTACCTTGTGTGTATCTGATTCTGGCTAACAGCACACCACAATTTAATCCACAAAATTTTCCCACGGCTGCCATGGAAAACTCCTGAGCGCAGGGAGCCTTGAAGTTGACCCATGCCACCCCGAACCCTAGACACGCTTCAAGATCTGGCAGCACGCAGTCAAGGCAATCATCAAGGCACACGAAGGCAACATCCTGGAGTCAGATCGGAAGAGGTTGGTCCTATTCCGGTCAAAGCTGGGTCCCCATGCCTTCCAGACAACTAAACGCTGCTCCACGTACAAGAGCGCAATGGACACTCTCGAGAACTTGTACAAATCCCCCATGAATGCGGTCTGTGCAAGGTACCTCCTCAACACCCGAGCCCAGCAACCCGGGGAGACGGCTGAGTTTTACCTGGGACACCTGCAAGAGTTGGCCCGACCGTGTCTGGCTGAAACCGGGGTAGGTGTAGAGGAGGTCGAGAGGCTGATCCGGGATGCCTTCGTCCGAGGGCTACGCTCGAGGGCCATCTGGTAGAAGCTGCAGGAAGACAATATCTATGCCCTAACCAAGACAGTGGAAGTGGTCCAAACCCTGGAAGCGGCAGCCCTGCACATTGAAGCCTTCGATTCCAGGTTCCCCCAGGCTCCCTCAAGGCCCTCTCACACTGCAGCTGCAGCCCCAGACCGATCTGGGGAAGAAAACATCGCTATGGCAGGCGCCTGGCGCCCCTGTAAGTACTGTGGGTCAGACCAATGATCGCGCCAAAACTGCCCGACTAGGAGCCAGTATTGTTCCCGATGCGGCATGAAAGGCCACTTCACTAAAGTGTGCCTCTCAAAACCAGCCAGCAGCTCAGCAGCCCTGTATGACCTCCCCCACGGACCCCTCCACGTGCGCTTGCAGACCAGCGCCATTGTCCCTGCTATGACTTCCGCCTTTCCCCACCTCGATGGTGCAACATCTGGCCCTGCCAGTGACTGTCGTAGCATGTGCCCTGAGCTCCTCGCCAGTGCCGCTCATCGAGAACTACACTGACGTCACTTCCAGCACACGGCACGACATCACTTCCGGTTGATGTATTGACGTCACTACCAACGGCTGCGATGATGTCATTTCCCCTGGCGCAACGAACACGGCTGGGGAAGGAGGCCAGCCATGCAGCGGGCCCTCACGTGCCGTCCCCATCTTGGGCCAGGCAGCAGCCGACACGGAGGACCCCTGACAATGTTGAGAATGATGTGGTCAACATGGGCGGTGACCAGGCTGCCCTACCGACACTCCCCACGCCTCCAGGTGCCAACAGCTGCCCCACGACGCACCCCACGACCAATGTCGACGTGGTCAACATGGGTGATGACCAGGCCGCCCTACCGACGCTCCCCACACCTCCGGATGCCATAAATCACTGCGCACAACCAGAGAGCAACATCTCAGACTCTGAGACGGTCCTGGGTGCCACCACGCTGAGCAGGGACATCCCTCACGACCTCAGGCACTCTATGATGGACATGCAAGTCAATGGGCAGGTAACGAAGTACCTGTTCGACAGTGGCAGCGCTGAGAACTTCTTTCACCCGAGGGTGACCCACTCCCTGAGATTAAAAGCCCACTCCACCATCTTCTCGATCGCCCTCGCCACCAAGGATAAGAATGTTGGTACCCTCAGGCGCTGCTCGGCCGATATAACTGTGGGAGGGGAGACTTACACAAGATTCAGGCTCCTGGTCATACCCAAACTCTGCACCCCAGTCCTCCTGAGCCTAGATTTCCAGTGTCACCTGCAGAGTGTCATCCTTGCCTTCGGGGGGCCCCAACCTCCACTCACGTTACTCAGCACACCAACCTACCAGCCCCAGCCAGCCTGCAGACTCTCCACACTGTGCATCACCCCACTGGTGCTCTTCCCACATCTTGCGCTAGGCTGCAAGCCAATCGCCGCCAGAAGTAGGTGCTATTGTGTCGCAGACAGAGACTTCATCAAGGTGGAGGTGCGGCGACTCCTGGTGGAAGGTGCTCTTGGAGATCCCGTCCTGGTGATCAAAGGGGGAAGTAAGCCAAGGATGGTCGTGGATTACAGCCAGACCATTAACCGGTACACCCAGCTGGACACCTACCCCCTGCCATGGATCGCTGATATAGTCAACTAGATAGCCCACTACTGGGTTTTCTCCACGATCCACATCCACCTGAAGGGCAAGCCCTACACCACCTTTGAGACAGACGGGCGCCTGTACCAGTTCCACCGAATTCCCTTTGGGGCCAAAAATGGGGTCTCAGTTTTCCAATGGGAGATGGAACACATGGTAGACCAGCACAAGCTGAAGGCGACGTTCCCATATTTGGATAACGTCACTATCTGCAGCCGTGACCAGCAGGATCGCAATGCTAACCTGGAGAAATTCCTCCAGATGGCCGGGGAGCTGTACCTCACTTACAACAAGGAGAAGTGTGTGTTTAGCACCACCCACCTCACCATCCTGGGGTACATCGTGACCCATGGAGTCGTTGGCCCAGATCCAGAAAGGATGCGCCCATTAATGGAGTTACCTCTCCCCTCCCCCCACACTAAAGGTCCTCCACAGGTGCCTTGGCCTTTTCTCTTATTACTCGCAGTGGGTCCCTTGCTTCTCGGACAATGTCCACCCACTGGCCTAAGCTACAACTTTTCCCCTCCCACCCGAGGCGCAGGCAGCCTTCATCCGCATCAAGCAAGACATGGTGGATGCCACGATGCAGACTGTGGATGAGGACTCCCCCTTCCAGGTAGAGAGCGATACCTCCAAGGTAGCCCACGCCGCTACCCTCAACCAAGAGGGGCGCCCTGTCGCTTTCTTCTCCAAGACCCTCCACGGCTCTGAGCTAGGGCATTCTGCCATTGAAAAGGAGGCCCAGGCGATTGTGGAAGTGGTCCACCACTAGTGCCACTACTGGTCGGCAGGAAATTCACCATCCTCATGGACCAGCGGGCCATGGTGTTCATGTTTAACACTAACCATAAGAGCAAGATCAAGAACGACAAGACCCTGCGCTGGAGAGTCGAGCTGGTAACGTACAGCTACAACATCCAGTCCCACCCCGGGAAGTTTAACAACTCCCCTGATGCCCTCTCTCGCACCTGCGCGTCGATGCACGATGACAGGCTGCAGGCATTGCATGAGTCCCTCTGCCATCCGGGTGTCAACAGGTTGTACCACTTCATTAAGTCCCGGAACCTGCCGTACACCATCAGGGACATCAGGGACATGACCGAGGCCTGTCAAGTCTGCCCGGAGTGTAAACCCCGTTTCTTCCGCCCGCCCCAGGCCCATGTTGTAAAGGCCACTCGGCCTTTCGAGTGTCTCGGTATGGACATCAAAGTGCCCCTGGCTTCCACGAACTGAAACGTCTACTTCCTCACGGTAGTGGACGAGTATTCACGCTTCCCTTTCGCTATCCCTTGCCTGGACACCTCCACTGCCACCGTCATCAGGGCCAGGGCCCTGGGGCAGATCTTCACCATGTTTGGCTACCCTGCCTTCATCCACAGAAACCGGTTTAGTTTCATGAGTGATGAGCTGCACCAGTACCTGATGGAGAGGGGAATCACAACCAGTCACACGACGAGCTATAACCCGAGAGGCAATGGGCAAGTGGAATGCGAAAATGGGGTGGTCTGGAAGGCAGTTCTCCTGCTCTCAGTTCAAAAGGGTGGGCCATGGAGTACTGGCAGGATGCCCTGCCCGAGGCACTTCATGCCATTCGGTCACTTCTGTGCACGGCTACCAACGAGACCCCTCACGAATGTCTGTTCTCATTCCCCAGGAAGTCAGTGACTGGAATGACCTTCCCAGCATGGCACACGTTCCCGGGACCAGTGCTCCTGCGTAAGCACATACGGACACACAAGGCCGAAGCCCTGGTCGAGCAGGTGTTCCTCCTACATGCAAACTATGCCTACATTAGGTTCAGCAGTGGCAGAGAGGACACAGTCTCAACCAGGGACCTGGCACCAGCAGGAGCACCCACCACACCATCCTCCAGCCTAGGACAAGGCTGACCGGGCATACAACCCCGTCCCCAGGCAGCTATGGGGCACGCAGGACCTCCTTGACCACCAGGGGCCTGCTTCAGCCCAGGGAAATGAACCTGCCCCCTCCACCCATCCAATACGACCCTCATACGTCGACCCCGGCCACCCCTCCGCACGGCACCATACCAGTCACACAGACCCCTGCTGCCAGCCCCCCCACTTCCCCTCCGACCAGTGACCAGGAGCCAGTTCTACGACGGTCACAGAGACCCCGGCAGCTGCCAGACCGTCTCAACCTGTAAATATCGTATGTGTATAGGGGGTACAATTCCTTGTTACTGAATCCCCCTGGGACAATTTTAAAGGGGGTGAATGTGGTGGTACACCACTGGCCTATTGCAGGGGGCAACACCTGTACCTGCAGGAGTGTACCGCTGGCCTACTGCAGGGGGCAACACCTGTACCTGTAGGGGACAGGACAGGAGTGTAAGGGGACAGGACAACAGGCTGTCAATCAGTCAGCCTGAAGGGATCAAGCCCCACCCAGTTGGATGTCAATCACCCTCTGGGATACAAGCCTACGCAGACTTCCTGAAGCTCACTCAGAGTTACTGCAGCTACAGCCAGCCTGGCTCTGTGGAAGTCTTTGTAGATTAAAGCCTGTTGTACAGTGTTTACCTTGTGTGTGCTTGATTCTGGCTAATAGCACACCACAACAGTATAACAACACTATCTATAAATTAGCTGACAACATACAGCGAATTTGTATGAAAGGGAGTGATGAATCAGCATACTGGAGGGAGACTGAAAACTTTGCTGAATGGTGCCCAAACAAAAACCTCACATTCAATGTCACCAAAACCAAGGAGCTGATTGTTAAATTCATGAAGGGAACAACCAGAGGTGTATGATCTAGAGATCATTAGGAAAGTGTGAGCAAGCTTAAGTTCTTGGAGGATCTTTCCTGGACTCAACACACTAATGGCATCATGTCAGCACCTCTAATTTCTCAGGAGTTTGCAAGGGTTTGGTTTGATATTGGAAACCCTGACAAATTTCTGCCGATGTATGGTGAAAAGTGTGCTGACCAGCTGTATCATGGTCTGGCATGGGGTCACCAATACCCGTGAAATGAAGCTCCGCAAAAGATAGTGGACAACAGCCCAGGATATCACAGGCAAAACCCTCCCCACTTTCTAGAACGTCTGTAAGAAGTTGCATGCAAAAATGTAATATCCTTAGGAATGGTCTTGGCATTTCACACTTCAATGCATTGATGATCTCTACTTTTATATTTGATGGCCTTTGATACCATCCTTCAATCTAAGATATATGACTCCTCTTTCCAAAAGCATGCACTTTCTTCCAAGCTCGATCATAACCTGAACTCCAAGATCACAAAAAATATATTTTGCTCACAGTAATGAACAGATCTTGTTGCTTACACAGACAATGATCAACTCTTTGCAAGATTTTATCTTTTATGGTCTGGAAGTTTTTTTGCTGAGTCCAAAGGGTAACCTTTATATCTCAAACAATGTAGGTAAATTCAGCTCACTGCTTCCAATAAATCAATTACGCCTTTATTAAAAGTTATGCACTTTTGTCTTTATAAAATGGATATTCACATATTAAAAGTGGATATGTGATAATAATCCTGTTTGTTGATGAATTTCAGACAGATACCATTGGATTATGCTGATATTTCTCCTGATGAGTTAAACTACTATTACCATATTCACCAATATTTAATTATTCTGGACCAGTGGCTTTCAAACTTGTTTTTTCCACTCACATAGCACTTTAAGTAATCCTGTGCCATAGATGCTCTGTGATTAGTAAGGGATCACTTAAGGTGGTATGTGAGTGGAAAGAAAATGTTTGAAAACCATTGTTCTGGACAATCCCAAATCAGTATTTTGGTTAGAATAATATTGTCCATCTCTTGATATTTTGATACATTTATTCTATTAGCAATGCCAACCCTTGATTTTTAGTTATCCTTGATGATTATAGTATGGTCAGTTTCTGCAGAAAAAGCCTGACATTACTAAAAGAGCAGATTTTCCTTTCAGGGACCAAGAGTTCTTTGTGAAATCAGCTCTCTGCACAACCACCGTGGCCTTAAGGTGCTTTTCTTAATGGCCATAGAAACATAGAAAATAGGTGTAGGAGAGGGCCATTTGGCCCTTCAAGCCTACACTGCCATTTATTTTGATCAGGGCTGATCATCTACTCAATACCCAGTACCTGCCTTCTCCCCAAACCCCCTGATCCCCTTAGCCACAAGGGCAAAATCTAACTCCATCTTAAATATAGATAAGGAACCGGCTTCAACTACTTCCTGTGGCAAAGAATTCCACGGATTTACCACTCAGAGAATTTTTTTTTCTCATCTCAGTCCTAAAAGACTTCCCCCTTATCCTTAATCTGTGACCCTTGATTCTGGTTTTCCTCAACATTAGGAACAACCTTCCTGTATCTAGACTGTCCAATCCCTTAAGAATTTTATATGTTTCTATAAGATTTCCCCACCCCAAATCTTCTAAATTCCAGCGAGTATAAGCCGAGTTGATTCAACCTTTCTTCACATGCAAGTCCTGCCATTCCTGGTATCAATCTAGTGAACCTTCTTTGCACTCCCTCTATGGCCAGGATGTCTTTCCTCAGATAAGGAGACCAAAACTGTACACAATACTCTAGGTGTGGTCTCATCAAGGCCCTGTACAGCTGCAGTAGAACCCCTCTGCTTCTGTACTCGAATTCTCTTACACAAGGGTTGCCACATCCCAGAGGGGTCTCCTGGCAACTGACATCAGGCCCACAAGCAGACCCAAGAGACAGCCACTACCTGGGAGTGACTGGGCTCAATTTGTTCATAAATGAAACATGATGGTTTGGATGTGCTTCTTGAAAAAATTCATCAAGCAGCTTCCACCAATCCTGTTTTTAATGTAGCGGATTGCCACTGCATCACCGAGAGATTGAGAGGCCATTCAAAGAAAGCAGAACTCCAAAGAGCAATAATCTGATTCTCTCCATCTCCTTAAAGAGGACCTTTGCCTGATACCAGTTTTATGAATGAGGCCTGAGAGATGAGAGAGCTGCTCATAACTAGAGACGGCCAATCTCCTCAAGGACGCTCAGCACCCAGGCCAGCCCTCTGCACACTGCTGTCAAGAGGAAGGAGGTGCAGGAACCTGAAGACCCGATGATGCAAAAACAGCTTCTTCCTCTAGGCCATCGGGTTTCCGAATGAACAATGAATCATAGACACCATTTCAGTTTGTCTTCTTCTGCATCTATTTATTTAATTTAAAAATGTGATTCATAGCAACATTCGCACCTGCACAGGTGCCAAAAACAATGAATTTCATGACATGTTCAGGGCAATAACATCTGATTCAAGTCACACAGGTCAACATGGCTGAAGAAAAATCTAGGCCCGCAATCTAATGTGAAGTTTTCATTAGGTTACAATTCTCTTTATTAGTTTTGCACAATTAGACATAGTAACCAGGCTAGAGAAATATTAAAGTATGAACAGCATGTGTAAAAATGAATTTTAAGAACATATTACAAAGATTTGAGGTATAATGGACAATATTTTGGAAATATTTAGTGATTATCGAGTTTGATTTGCTCTCTTAAGCACTGCTCTGCTCTCATATGCAAGATAGAGCGGGAGGTTTGAGCTAGTGGAGCTGTTCTAGTGAACTGGTGCGAACTCGAAAGGCCAACATGGCCTGTTTCCGCTCCGTAAATGGTTATACGGTTATGGATAAGTATCTGAACCCATTTCCCTGACACAATGATCCTCTCAAGGCACATGAAGGAGAAAACCTCAGCAAATGTAGTTGGCCATTCAATCCATTGAGATTAGGCTAGCTTCCAGGACAGCGATCTTTTCTGGCAGCTATGCAAATTACTTGCCCTCTAATGGATTCCTTTTCCATCACTGTTACACAGAGCAAATTCCATTTCATATGAACACTCTGGATATTTATGTGTGTCTTGCAGTTCAGCTTCTACAATTATGAATGGTCAGATCTGCTTGGGTCATTTGCCTCAGATGACCTTGAATGTTTTAATAATTCCTATACATTTTCAGTTGGAAAGTGTAAAGGTGCACTAAAGCTTAACATATTTATGCCATAAATAGAGTGCAGTGTACTTATTGGTAATTGCACATTATTTCTACTGTTAGTCCATGCCTGGAAATACCCTTATCTCAGTAATTGTAGCTTTATCATTTGTCAGTGTATATTTTTCTCTAAGTTATATTAGGATTCATAAAGTCAGGATTTATGAGAATTTGGAGAACCATAGACTTATTAGGGACAGTCAGCATGGCTTTGCAAGAGGCAGGTCATGCCTCACATACCTAAATGAGTTTTTCGAGAGAGTACCAAAACAGATTGATTAAGGTGAACCAGTAGACGTGGTGTACATGAATTTTAGCAAGGCATTGCTAAACTTTCCCTCCCTCCCTCACCTGGTGGTTGCTACTCTCACTCCAGGAAAAAAGATGCTTGCTGTCTACTCTAGGCCTCTCATAATCATCTAATCCTAAAGTCACCTTCACTCCAAAGAGAATAGCTCTGTTAACCTTCCCTCATTAGAAATATTCTAATCAAGGCATCACTCTCTCCATAGTTTCCACATCCTTCATGTAATGAGCCGACCAGAACTGAACACAATATTCCAAGTGTGGGCTAACCAGAGGTGTATAGAGCTGTAACATTACCTCATGACTCAAACTCATCCCCTACTAATGAAGGCTAGCATACCATAAGCCTTCTTCACTACCCTTTCAACTTGCATGGCAACATTGAGAGAGCAATGGATCTGTTCTTCCACAATTAGGAATCCTGCCATTAATCATGTACTCTGCCTTCATATTTGACCTACCAAGAGGCATTACCACACATATCCAGAATGAACTCCATCTGCTACTTTTCCACCAAACTCTGCATCCGGTCTATAATCTATGACAACCTTCTACACTATCTACAACAATTGCAACCTTGGTGTCATCTGAAAACATATTGATCCATCCCTCTAGAACCATAGAATGCTACAGCACAGAAAACAGACCACCATTCCTCTAGTCCCATTGACCTGCTCCCATTCCATACATATTGATCCATCCCTCTAGAATCATAGAATGCTACAGCACAGAAAACAGACCACTACTCCTCTAGTCCCATTGACCTGCTCCCATTCCATAACCCTTTAGACCTCTCCCATCCATGTATTCATCCAATCTATTCTTAAAACTCAAGATTGAGCCTGCATTCACTGCATCAGATCGCAGCCCATTCCACACTCCCACCACTGAGTGAAGAACTTTCCCCTAATGTTCCCCCTTTCATCTTAAAACTATGACCTGCCATATCTATCTCCCCCAATCTAACTGAAAAAAGCCTACTTGCATCTACTCTGTCTATATCTCTCATAATCTTGCAAACCTCTATCAAATCTCCCCTCATTCTTCTTCACTCCAAGGAATAAGTCCTAACCTATTTAATCTTTCTCTGTAACTTAACTCAGCAATACCCTAGTAAATTTTCTCTACACTCTTTCAATCTTATTGATATCCTTCCTATAGTTGCATTATCCTCATATTTCTAACCTCATTAGCACATGGTACAGGTTGCAATCCTGAGATCACAACCCTAGAGGTCTTGTCCTTCAACTTTGCACCTGAATGCTCTTTGTAAGATCTCATCACCCTTCCTATCATTATCATTGGTCCCTACATGGATCATGATATCTGGCTGCTCATTGTCCCTGTTGACAATGCAATAAGTTTGAATAGAGATATCCCAGACTCTGGCTCCTGGGAGAGAACATACCATCCGGAAATCTTGATCTCTTCCATTGAACTTCTTATCTGATTCCCTAACTATGGAATCCCTCATCATTACAACTCACCTCTTCTCCCTTCCCAACTTAGCCACAAGGCCAAAATCTGAGCCACAGACCTGTCCACCATGGCTTGTCCCTGGTAGGTCATCCCCATACTCGTAAGTATGTTATTGAAGGGATCAGCAACAGGGGTTGCCTGCACTGGCTGCCTGTTCCCTTTCCCACTCCTGACTATCACTCAGCTACCATCTTCCTGCCTCCTAGGTGTGATTACATCCCTGTAACTCCTGTCTATCACCCTGAACCTCCTGATTGATCTGGAGTTCATCCAACATCAGCTCCAATTCCCTAACAAAATTTGTAAGGAGCTGCAGCTGGATGCACTTCTCACAGATGAAGTTATCAAGGATACAGTTAGCTTCTCTGACTAACCACATTCAGTAAGAGCATGTCCCTCCTCTGGCTGCCATTCACACGGTCCATGCAATAGAAAAAAAAGTTGGAAAATCTTACGCCTCCTTGCTGAATCCTTTTGTTGATCGAAAGGGATATCTTTCCTCAACTCCTGCACCACTATCTCAGCCTCTTCTTGCTGTGCTGTAGTCTCTAGAGCCAAAGCCTCAACTTGCCACTCCAACTCTTGTTTACTCCCACAATGGCCTCTCCACATACAATTTAGGTCAGATTTCTTGTCTTTATTTTACTTACAACATGGTAGAAGCTGCTTCCAGCCACTTACACTTGCCCAATTACACCCAATTTACCCACAACTCTGTATGCTTTGAAGGATGGGAGGAAACTGGAGCACCCGGGGAAAACCTACACAGACATGGGGAGAATGTACAAACCCCTTACAGTCAGGACCAGATTTGAACCCAGGTCACAGAGGCTGTGGAAGTGTTGTGCTAGCTGCAAGCTAACCATGTTACCCAATGTCTAGTCTCAGTGTAATCTTGTCTAAGTTTTAATATTGTACACAAGCAAAAGAACATAGAAAATGGTAACAGAAGGAGGACATAAGGCCCATCGAACCTGCTCCATCATTCAAAAAGATCTGGACGTGGACTCAGCTTCATCGACTTGCCTTTTCCCCATCACCTTCAATAGGCATACTATGCAAAAATCTATCTAACTCTGTCTCAAATATGTTGAATGAGACAGCCTCCACATCCTCCTGCTTCACAACTCTCTTGGAAAAGCTAATCTTCCCCATCTCTCTCCTAAATATTCTCCCCCAAATCTCAAGGCCATGTCCCCTAATTTGAGTAGAAGTTGAGATACATAGTTCAGGTTTCTTTATGTGATATTAGATTGCAAGATAATATTTGACAAGGGATTACTTCTTTATGAGCCATGTGACTCTTTTTAAGTAGAAAAATCTCTGTCCACTCAAAGCCTAATGGTAAAGCTAATCATGTGATACGAGTGATATTAATACTGGACAGTGCAAATATTTCTTTCTGAACATTTTTGGGGGCATTTTATGGATTTTGGGCTGCTGATCTCAAAAATTATGTTTAATTTTTCCTAACACATACTGTTTTAGATACAACTTATTTTTATGATTTCATGTCTATTTTAAGTCCAGTTCTCACAAAGGAAACTGTTTTGCTATGAAAATGTTGCCTGAGGCCTAAGCATTCTTAATCAGGATAGATGCAGACAGGCTATAAAAGCAACTCACATATAAAAATGCTGAGTATTACATTGATATAGAATGAATGCATATTGATGCACGTTTGTCAGGCAATAGCACAGGGAGTGTACTTAACAATAGCATTTATTGCTTTCAGGAAGATTACTTCCTCCCTGCTGATCTTGGTGGAGTCAGTGATGAAGATGGTGAAAGATTTCATCAGGACATTGCGACTATGGAAAAGTGGTATCAGGGCAACTAGAATCCATCAATGCTGGCTGACTATTGTTGGACATGAGAGGCATCAGATGCTGAATACAAATGAAAATCAGCACCTAAACATTTTTAGGTTAGTTGAACTCCTGCAATGTGTCAGCATCATTATGTTAAACATGCTAAATTCAATAAAAGTCAATTTAATGTTTCTCCAACTTCCTACTTCTTACAGCAAATCTGAAATTATCTATGCGTTCAGTTTGAAGTTGTCTATCTTAATCCCCTTTCTTTTCAGGAAGCAACCCTTTTGGAAAAAAAAAGTATCCAAGACACAACACATGAGTGAGGTTTCCAGTTTCAACATGTACCTGATCTGCTAAATGCATGGCCATGAAGAGAAAAGCAAGAATTAATCAGAGGTTATTGGGCTGTTGGAGCATTCGTTATAAATTTAGTTGGTGAGCAGCTTTTGAGCAATGTGCCAGCCATGGAATCCTTAGCAATGGAGCAAATTTCAGCATGGTTAGGAAAGGAGATCCTCTTCCTGAAAGGGGACAACTGATGCTCTCCCAGAAGATCCCCACTTATCTTGGAGCCATGAGCTGGTTGGCCCATCACTCCTACTTTGGAAAGTCACTGCTTGAACCAATGATTCTCATCAAAGACTGTTGATTTTGGAATTCCCAACATGGCAGGAATGATTTCATCTCTTGTGGTTATTATGCCTGAGCATATCAAAGTTCTGATTGCACATCATTCCCTGCACAAAGACAAACTCCCACAAGAAACTAGTTCAATTTTTAGTTTTATTTATCACCTGCTGCCAAGTCAAGTTTGTATAGTTCCATTGAAGACAATGTCTCGACAGTGAACCCATTGTTTGGTCAAGAGGAAACACTCCAAGTAAGAACATCTTCAAATGTGATTATGGCAAATGAAACCTTTTCATGTCTAATAACTTGTTGCAATGAAGGAAACATGGCAGCCATGTGGGTGCAGCAATATCCCACAAACAACATAGTAATCTTAACATGATAAACTGCTTGTGTGGCATTAGATTGCAAGATAAAACTTGACAAAGGATCAGTTCTCTGCTATTGAAAATAATGATGTGGGGTATTTTATATCCACCTGAAATAGCAGACAGACCTTAGTCTAATGGGCCAAATCGTATTGACAACTTGCCAGCGGTTCCATAGGTAGCCATCAGTATGCTTCCATATGCATCAATGCATTCTGGACCTTTGCACTAGCACACAGCAGTGTGGAAGTATGGACTATGTTGACATCATCACCTCTTGCTCATCCTTGAACTAATCTTTGGCTCCAGGTCATTTATGTTTGAACGAGCTGGGAGGATGAATAAATTTTGCATCTGGCTCTCCGTTTTATGCCAGTTCTAACACAAGCATCAGTGACCTTCACTATTTCTGTTTTTAATTAACTAAAATTTTTAAAAAAACTAATTGTTCTACAATTTAAATAAATAATAATTTAAATTTTATAATTATTTCTATTTTTTTCATTGCTCTTAAAATCTCTCATAATCAGAAATATTTAAGATTTAAGTTAATTGCCATGTATACCAAGATACAGTGAGAACATTTGTTTTGCGAACGGTGCATCTTGGCCAAGCTTTATGCAGCATGCAGTAGAAACACAGTAGGGACAGCAGTTACAGAGGGAGATCAATTAGAACAGGGCAAAGGCAACACTATTTTACTAGTGTAATGTTTCTCCAAGATCTGTTAAGACTGTCCTTGAATCTGGTGGTACGTGGTCTCCTATTCGCGAATCTTCCTGATGGGAGGAGAATGAAGAGAGTGTAGCCAGAGGGAACAAAAAGGACAAAGCCAAATAAGAACAATTAAACAGATTTTTGCCAGTCCATGATAGGGACAAGGCTTCAGGATGGCCTGGTCTGGGACAAACTGGAGGTTAATTTGTCACCTGAAGAACAGAGGTCATGGGGAGACAAGAGGCATCAACAGCTAAATGGATTGGGGTGGGGGGAGGGGGGACGAAAATACACAAAGGTGATGCTTTGTCAGTTCATTAATGTTGCACTGAACCAAGACATTAAATTGTTTTTTATGTTCAAGTTTCTGGACTGGAACTGGAACCTGGAACATTCTGATACAGACAACAAAGATTTTTCTTCCTGAAAATTTTAAGGGGTGTTTTATGGATTTTGGGCTGCTGATCACACAAAAAAAACCTTAAAATTTTCCTATCATGTACTGTTTTTAAAGATTATAACCTATTTTTGTGAGTTCATCATGTTTTAAGTCTACTTCATGCACAAAGCCATGAAGAGCAACATGTCATTAAAAATTAATTTTCTGCATTTGCACTGGGACTTCTTCCCTGATCTTGGTGCAGTCAGTGGTGAACATGGTGAAAGGTTTCACCAGGACATTGCGACTATGGAAAAGTGGTATCAGGGCAACTGGAATCTATCAATGCTGGCCGGCTATTGTTGGATACTGACATGAGAGAGATCAGATGCTGTGTACAAACAAAAAAAATCAGTGGCAAAACATTTTTAGGTCATTTCAACAAATGCAAGATGTCAGTATAATTATGCTATTAAACATGCCAAATTCAATAAAAATTAATTTAACGTTTCTCCAACTTCTGACGTGTTATAACAAATCTGAAATTATCTTGTCTTTATCTTGAAGTTGTCTATCATAATCACCCATTTTGTTTCTGGAAGCAAACCTTATGAAAAAAATTTTTCTCCAGTTTAGTAACTGAACCACAGATAATGCTGCCAACTAACCCAACTAGTAAATCCTGGAGATTTCTTCAGATACTGTCATGAGATTTTCAATATTTTTCTTTATTTCTGCAGCTACATAGGGTTGGTCTCAATCTAACAGTAATTAAAAAGCAAAAAAAAAAAATCCATATTCTGAAATCAAATATATAATGGATACAGCAGCTTCAGCAGTATTTGCAGAGAGAGAGAAAAAAAAGTTAACATTTAAGATAAATGACTCTCCATCAGAACTGAAAAGGTGAGAAAACAAGTGAGGCAGAAGGAAGAGGAGAGAAGAGAAGAAATGTCTGGGATGGGTGAACTTGAAAGTTGCTGGGCGCACAATGCTTTTGGAGTAATCTTTATGTCTCATTTCCAGGACGTCCATTTCCAGGACGTCCATTTCCAGGACGTCCATTTCCAGGACGTCCATTTCCAGGACGTCCATTTCCAGGACGTCCATTTCCAGGACGTCCATTTCCAGGACGTCCATTTCCAGGACGTCCATTTCCAGGACGTCCATTTCCAGGACGTCCATTTCCAGGACGTCCATTTCCAGGACGTCCATTTCCAGGACGTCCATTTCCAGGACGTCCATTTCCAGGACGTCCATTTCCAGGACGTCCATTTCCAGGACGTCCATTTCCAGGACGTCCATTTCCAGGACGTCCATTTCCAGGACGTCCATTTCCAGGACGTCCATTTCCAGGACGTCCATTTCCAGGACGTCCATTTCCAGGACGTCCATTTCCAGGACGTCCATTTCCAGGACGTCCATTTCCAGGACGTCCATTTCCAGGACGTCCATTTCCAGGACGTCCATTTCCAGGACGTCCATTTCCAGGACGTCCATTTCCAGGACGTCCATTTCCAGGACGTCCATTTCCAGGACGTCCATTTCCAGGACGTCCATTTCCAGGACGTCCATTTCCAGGACGTCCATTTCCAGGACGTCCATTTCCAGGACGTCCATTTCCAGGACGTCCATTTCCAGGACGTCCATTTCCAGGACGTCCATTTCCAGGACGTCCATTTCCAGGACGTCCATTTCCAGGACGTCCATTTCCAGGACGTCCATTTCCAGGACGTCCATTTCCAGGACGTCCATTTCCAGGACGTCCATTTCCAGGACGTTCATTTCCAGGACGTTCATTTCCAGGACGTTCATTTCCAGGACGTTCTGTCTGTCTATCTCACTCACTCACTACCCGCATTCATCTACTTACTCGATGCACCCCAACCATTGCATCACCTGGACAACTTTGACCTCCACTCTTTTACAGACATTGCCATTGATCCCTTCACCATACCCATCTTCCCACCTCTCTGCACCATGAAACACCTGTTTTCTCACTTCCTTGGTTCTGATGGTGTTCATGGACTTGAAATACAGAACTTTTTTTTTCTCTCTCCACGGATGCTGCCCGGCTTTCCCAAAATTTTCAGCCTTTTATTTCCTGATGATAACTTCTCAATCTTTGAATGATATATCCTTCAGTAGCAATCTTCAATAGGACAAATGACTGTGTTCACAGATCCTAGGAGGTGTTTGAACCACAAAATTCTGATGAGACATGAAATTAACTATATGCAGAAACTTAACCATGCTGTGCTATTTAAATATTTTCTGACTGCTTTCCAGTTTATGTCAAGTGTTTCAGTATGCTTCCACTTCATGCCATAACTCAGCTAAAATCATCAAATTGAACACAATCATAGCTTTCAAGAGTCCTGAATAATTCAGCATGCTCCACTTCAAATGCAGGAATATCGGTAAAGTCCCTCTCCCATTGAGTTTACAACTAAGTACTCATACTAAACTGGGGGAGTGAGACAGATGCAAGCATGATATTATGAAGATAATTAGAAAATGGAATTTAAACTAAAGCAGCAACACATCAATCAAACAGTAGGTGGGAGCTGAAGTTACAGTAAGCGTGGGAGGCAAACAAAGAAAGTTGGAGAGAAATTTAAAAGGCAAAAGCGATTAAAGTAGGTGATGGCTGCAGCTCAAATCCAGGCACAGCCCTCTTCACAAAATGTCTAATATCTGGAAGCAGAAAAGTTGGCCTTTTCTTATATTTTATGAAGAACAGAAACACACGCTGCTGAGAAAATGAGCTCGCAATGAAGCTTAATAAAGAGAAGCAGCCGAAGACTTAAGCAAATAAATCAAAAATCTAAGGGAGATGATTGCCCAACTTGCTCTCTTCTCTGTGTTACTTTCTGTGACTGCTGGGATTTTCTGGGATGTTCTCCCATTCTGCCTATATGGCCTTTCTGGAGGTTTACGCAGTATATTTGGGATTTCAACTGATCTTCTTCCCAGAGCAAAGATGTCAGATAAGGAGATGATTCTTGAAGATAATTCAACCATAAAGCATTGAGAAATGCTCCAGTTTTACAGGACAATAGGCTCATTTAGGTACATAAATAGAAAATGCTAACCATTGCTGTTCACTGTCGCACACTTCAAAGTATTCTCCTAGTCAGCCACAGGAGACATGCCTCCTATGCCTTTGTAGCTCCTTTCATTTAGGTGTAAGACCCTAGTTTTACCTTGAAACACATCACTTTCAAATCTAATATCACATCTTATTTCATTATATAGTTTTTCCCAAAGCCCCTTTGACAACAAGATTTTCAATTAACCTGTTCTCATTATACAAAATGAGATCCAAAATTGCTTTTTCCATCTTCAGTTCCTCATTGTATTACAGAGTATGTATTAATCCCATCCCCCTACTTTCCTCCCTACCTCCCTCCCCTATACAATTGATGAAGCAATCAACTAACTACCTTTCTTTGGAAAAAACGCACGCACGCACGCACGCACGCACGCACGCACGCACGCACGCACGCACGCACGCACGCACGCACGCACGCACGCACGCACGCACGCACGCACGCTGCGTCATCTTCTTTGCAAGTAGGAGAAATTAATCAAACTGGATGCCAATATAATTCAAATAAGATTTCCATATTTTAACAAATGTGTCATAACTGTTCCTGATATGGTCGGTGATCTTCTCTATTGGAAGACAACACTGCATTTCCATATTTCATCATGAGATGGTTGAATGGGAGTCGGACTTCCACGAAACCGCTATACACTTCCTGGCTACACCTAGTAAAGCATCTTCTATACAATCCATGAATGTATCTTTTTTTTTACTGTTAGCAAATTGGATTTGTTCCATCTTTCACAGGTTAAATTCTCCTCATGATATCACATGTAGCTCTAATTTACTGAATTATGTTACACCTAATATTACTATTTGATGGTTTATAAATAACTTTGATCAATGTTTTCTTTGTTCTTCCATTTCTTAACTTGACCCCAATTAATTCCAGTTCTGCATCATGATCTATCACGAAGATCATTTCTCACTTCTACAATGATCTCATCCCTTATTAACGATCTTCCACCATCCCCTTTGAATCAGAAATCATTGTCATGAAAAAGTCACGAAATTTGGTGTTTTGTGGCAGCATCACAGTGAAAACATTCATATTATAACCATCTTACAACATTACTATATAAATAAAAATAAGGAATGTCCTTGGTTCACTGATTATTCAGGAATCAGATGGCAGCAGGGAAGAAGCTGTCCTTGTGTGATTGAGTGCTCGTCTTTAGGCTCCTGTACCTTCCCCCCTCCACCCCCCAATGGTAGCAGCGTGAAGAGGGCATGGCCTGGGTGATGGGGTCTTTGAGGATAGAGGCTGCTTTTTAAAGGCACTGCCTCATGTCCTCGATGGAGTGAAGTCGGGTGCCTGTGATGTTGTAGGCTGAGTTAAGAACTCTCTGGAGTTTATTCTTGTCCTGAGAGTTGGTGCCTCCATACCAGGCAGTGATGCAACCATCCAGAATGCTCTCCACAGTACACCTGTAGAAGTTTACGAGAGTCTTCGGGGACATACTGAATCTCCTCAGACACCTTACGAAGTATAGCCGCTGGCGAGCCTTCTTTGTGATTGCATCAATATGGAGGCTCCAGGACAGATCCTCGGAGATGTTGACACCCAGGAGTATTAAGTTCTTGACCCTTTCCACAACTGAGCCCTCAATGAGGGCTGAGTCATGTTCCCCTGACTTCCTCCTAAAGTCCACAATTGTCTCCTTCATTTTGCTGATGTTGAGCGCAAGGTTGTTATCGTACACTATTCAATGAGCTGATCTATCTCCCTCCTGTACGCTTCCTCATTGCCATTTGTAATTCAGTTGACAACTGTGGTGTCATGGGCAAAATTGTGCCTGGCCGCACAGTCATTGGTTTATAATAAGTAGAACAGTGGGCTAAGAACACATCCTTGGGGTGCACCTGTGTTGATGTTCAGTGAGGAGGGAGCGTTGTTTCCAATTCGTACTGACTGTGGTTTTCTGATGAGAAAGTCAAGGATCCAATTGCAGAGGGAGGTACAGAGGCCAAGAGTTTACCCAAAGTCTATAGATACAACACATTGCCTGTCACCGAATGACAGAATACCATATCACAATTCTCCTGTCAAACAGATCTACTCAAAGCACCATGCTCCTGATTGCAACTGCCTTTCACTGAGGAACCAGTACCTCAACAGTATCTGAAAGAGAAAATCTATTGGAGAATGGGATGGACTCAGAGGAGAATTAAACAATTCGCCTGCTCCTGTCTGGTTTTCAACCTTTTCCACTCCACCTGCTCCCACTTAATCTGTGAACACTCTAACCACTGGACATGCCATCCAGCAACTTCTCAACCACATATGTATATGCATCACAGTGATGTTCCAATTCAAATGCAAGAATATTGGTAAAGTCCCTCTCCCAGCTCTGAAATAGAGGCTCAAGCTGCCCTATCTTGAGGCAGTTCAGTAAGGTTTCTCTGAGTTGCCCTTAACACATAAATCACTTTCCTTAAATAAGGAGACAATTACCGTACACTGCATGCCAGACGTGGTCTCACAATTTCCACTGTATCTGAAGTATCACCACCCTACTTTAATTTTCAATTTGCTGAGCAATAAACGATAATATTCTGTCAGCATGTAAATCTTTGTGAATCTTGCACTTGAGCACCCAGCTCTACACATCACAGCTCCATACTATGCTTCTTTAATTTTCTTGCCATAATGGAAAATGTTTTTCCACATTATAGTTAATTTGCCAAATCTTTGCCCTTTCGCTGAAACTATCCATATCCCCATGTAGTTTGGTGTGTGACCAGCAGATGTAGGATTTCTCTGAAGGTGTCTCCTCTGATATCCATTACCATTACACTCTTCATGGAAGGAAGAAGCAGGCTAATTCATTATGTAGCTCTGATGCATTAAGCAATGTCTCTTCATCACCACCCCTCCCCCTACCCCCCACCCCCCAATCCCTCTACCTCTTCCAGGTCACCTGTTAAATCAGCAGAGAAACCATTGCAAAGCTTTCATATGTTTCATGAAAAAAAATAGATGGGAAGCTGTCATCTCACATAAAAGAGTAAATCTGGAAGACAGGGGTGACAAGAATAAATGCCAAGGATGAGAGATTTGGGGAACAACTATTTTAAAAACTTTTTTGGGTAAGGTTTTGCAGCTTTCGTGATGCCTTTGTTAGCCTGCCAAGCCACAAAAAAATCCAAAAGAACATTATTATGCAATCCACATTCATGTAAACAGTTACAGGCTGAATTGTCATTCGGTTCTTGTCACTTGAGGAACTATACTCATATTAGTATTGGGAGTGAGTTTGCGCTAAGAATTAAGCCAGCCTCATGTGAATAGTCTGCTTTGCTTCTGCGGTTATTCATTCCCTTCTGATGCATGCCTATGGCAAAACACATGCTTTGGATTAATTTTTTTGTATTATTAGGGAACTCTACATCACAGGTTTTTTTTGCGACTTCTCTCATTTTGTGATTCCAATTGCATGTTAACAAATCAAGAAGCCAACTTTCTTGTGATCTTTCCTTTTTCTAATCACTATGAATTCTACTAAAGGTGCTATAGTCTCTTGTTCCAGAGTCAACTAGGAATGGTTAAGACAAAATCTTAAACACACAAGTGGCTTTATCGAGACCAAGACAACACACTAGATGTTAAATGTGCATCCTTACAGAAAGTAGACACCGTCTCAGCAATCTAAAAATCAGAAACTCAGGTTCAGCTATCCTTTGTGCATTGTAGAAAATGATAATGTTTTATTCAAAATGGATTGAGAATGTAATATGCAACACAGGAGGTAGTCAAGGGAAATGGCACGTCTGTGTTTAAGATGAAGATTGGAAACAATGTCAGAGAAACAAGGAGGACATTGCAGTTGGGTTAAATGTGTCAGAGCAGATGAAGGCAAATTAAATATCAACATAGACAACATCGACCTTACTTCTTTATGACATAGAAGGAGACTATTCAACCCATCAAATTTAGGCCTGTTCAATCTCAATCTCACATTAGGTATCCATGTGATCTTTTCTCCTATATCCCCCATTGGAGGGAACTTAACATTGTCAATTAACTCACAGACCTGTATATTTTTGGAATGTGGGAGGAAACCAGAGAAACCTCCACATTCACAAGGCAAAGATGCAAACTCTGCTCAGATGGTGCCAGAGATCAGGGTCAAATCCAAGTCATTGGGGGTGTATTAGCTGTAACTCCCACTATGATGCTCTGCACTATTTATATATCAATAATTGAGTTCATCCACAGCAAATCAGGTCCATTTTTGTGTTGATTTTCAACTACCACGAGTTCATTGGTTGCCCACACTCAATATCGTGTTATTCCTCCTGTTTGATCAGGGGACAGTCTTCCTTTGAAGGATGTTCCCAAATAACTGGTATGGCCTAGCATAGCAGGTAGCTTGGGCAATGCATGTGACTTAGTTGTGCTTGATTGATGATGTGGCCATGCCTCCAGACACATTTACAATAATTAAAAAAAAAGACAAATCATTTAAATCAGGGGTTCAATGCCAGGAATCTGGATTTGATCTTGATGACAGATGCTGTCTGTGGGGAGTTTGCACATACTCTCTGTGAGAACACGATGTCCTCCAGGTGCTCTCGTTTCCTCCCACTTACTGATGTCATGAAGGCTCATAGGTGAAATAGCTATTTTAAACTGCTCAAAGTGGAGGTGAGTGGTAGAGAATGTGGGAGAATAAAAAAGTGGGATGAATGTAGGATTATTGTAAATGGGTGACAATCAGTCACAGTTATCCTGGTGGGCTAAAGTGCCTATTATCAAGCTGTATGACTCCAAACAAAAGAAGGTTTACTTGCCTTTCTCACAGCAGTTAATTTCTTGAATTCATTGGAATGGGTCTGCTGAGCTTTGCTGGCTTAACCCAGCATGGATTCAGAGAGTGGATTTTCCAGTCTGAACACTATGAAATCGGCGATACTCCATGCTGTCCTATTAGGAGGAGTCCTTTTGAGCAGTGGAGAAATCCCTGGTCTGATCTCTGCGGAGTAGAAAACTGTGCTACATCCTCCAAATGACAAGAGCCCAGTTAGCAGCACATCTTCCAGCTAATTAGTGTGGATCTCAACACGAGGTTGATAGCAGTCTTTTTTGCACACTGTGATTGTGTTACATCACACCACAACATGTCTTCACTGAATGTTAGCTAATTTCAGCAATATTAGGCTTGTCAATTTCAGACACGAGGTCAGACCAGTACTTGAATCGGACTCTGCTCCTTTATTCTGTTATCCAATATTTAATTACTTCAGTTTGAAAACTGCAACTTGTACAATGGCTACGATGTCGGAAGTATTTGTTTGAGACATATTGATAACACATTTCTCGCCTGTTCCTAAGTATTTTGCTGATTTGATGTGACCAATCATTCTTTTGTCTTACATCAAACGTCATGACTCAACAAATTAAAAAAAACTTTTGGCCTTATAATAAGTGCCTTAGATTGTGTAAACTGAGTTTTTTATTCATATATACCTAAAAATATAACTGTGATGGATACATGGCCTGTGATTCAAATTTTGAAACTGACATGGTCTGCATTATCTTGGAGAGCAGCTTAGAGCAACCACACAGTGCTGACTACCAAACAGGCTGTGCAGTTCAGCTATTCTAGGAGGAAGAGTGTTAAATAGAAGATTTGTCATCTTCGTGTTGATAAGGTTCCACGAAAACCCCAGAGAACACCACAGCATAGACATAGGTCCTTCTGGCCTGTGCCAAACTATTATTCTGCCTAGTCCCAATGACCAGCACCTGGACCAAATGCCTCCATAACTCTCCCATCCATGTACCAATCCAAATTTTCCTTAAAGGTCAAAACTGAATCCAACAATTTAGCTGATGGCTCATCCCACTGTCCCACCACTCTCTGCATGAAGTTCTCCCTAATGTTCCCTTTAAACTTTTCCCCTTTCACTCTTAACCCAGGTCCTCTAGTTTCTAAAAAAATCTCATCTGAACTCAGTGTAAAAGGCCTGCTTGCATATCGATACCAATCATAATTTTGTATACCTCTATTGAATCTCCCCTTATGCTTCTACATTCCAGGGAATAAAGTCCTAATCTGTTAAACCTTTCCCTATAACTCAGCAACATCTTTGCAAATCTTGCCTGCATTCTTTCCAACTTATTGATATCCTTCCTTAGTTAAGTGACTAAAACTGCACATAATATTCCAAATTTGGCCTTACCAATGTCTTATGCAACTTTATCACAACATCTCAACTCCTATACTCAATACTTTGATTTATGAAAACAAATGTGCAAACATTGCTTTTGACCTTATCTATCTGTGATGCTACTTTCAGGGGATTATGTATTTGCATTCCAAGATCCCTCTGTTCTACCACACTCCTCAATGCCCTACAGTTTACCATGCATGTCCTACCTTGGTTTTTCCTTTAAAAAAAAATCACACCTCACATTTGTTGGCAGTAAATTTCATCTACCATTGTGAATCCCATTTTTCCAACTGGACCAGAACCCTCTGCAAGCTTTGAAAGACTTCCTTCCTGATTGCTGCATTGGCGTCACTCAAAATGCAAGGAAATATCTTGTCAAACTGTGCAGATTTATGTACCTTTACCTTAAGACAGCAAGCACTTCCTCTTAAGTCAGTAAAGTTTCCATGACCTTAGTGCTTAGTTGCCTCACTTCCATAGACTGCATCAATTTCATGAGTAAATACAGATGCAAAAAAAAAACACAAGATCTCCTCCATTTTGTTTGGCTCGATACATAGTTGACCACCATGATCTTCAAGAGAACCAAATTTGTCCCTTACTATCCTTTTGATTTTAATATACCTGTAGAAGCCCTTAGGAGTTTCCCTCATGTTGTCTTTTAGCCTTCCTGATTTCTAAAGCTTTTTCTTGCATTTTTATACTCTTCAAATAGTTCATTTGCTCATTGTTGCCTATACCTGCTAGACATCCCCCCACCCCCCTCTTCTCCTTAACCAAACCCCTGATATCCCTCAAAAACCAAGGTTCCCTCTGCCTGCTAACTTTGCCTTTATTCCTGACAGGAACATACAAAATCTGTACTCTCAAAATTTCACTTTTGAAAGCTTCCCAATTACCAAGCACATCTTTTGCTGAAAACAACCTGTCCCAACCCACTCTTTCCTGGACCTTTCTCATTATCTGAAAATTGTCTTTTTTCAAATTAAGAATTTCACCAGACAACCAGACCTTTCCTTGTCCATAATTATCTTGAAACTAATAGCATTATGATCACTGGATCAGTGTTCCCTACACATACTTCAGTCACCTGAATTGTCTCATTTCAGAATAAAAGATCTAGCATTGCAACTTCTATATACTGACATATAAAAATTTCCTGAATGCAGCTGACAAACTCTAACCCATCCAGCCCTTTTAATATGTAGAAAGTTAAAATCACCTGCAAACACAACTTTATTTTTCCTGCAGCTATCACTCTGCAGATTGCTGCTCCAATTTTGCAGACTATTGGATGGTCTATAAAAAACCCATTAATGTGGTCATACCTTGACTGTTGCTCAGCTCCACCCATATAGTTTCAGTAGATGAGCTCTCTCAACTGTCCTCTCTGAACACTGCTGTGACATTTTCAATGACTAGCAATGCAACGCCACCCCCTTCACTCCTCAGCACTATTCCACTTAAACAACAGAACCCTGGAACATTCAGCTGCCAGTTCAGACCCTCCTGCAATCAGGTTTCACTAATGTTTACAAAGTCATAGTTCCATAAGCCAATCCATGCTTTAAGCTCATCTCCCTTCCCTACAATACTTCTTCCATTGAAATATACATATCTCAGAACAGTATTCCAAACTCTTTGATTCCTATTTTGTATGCAGTCTTAACATAATTATTTCCACCCCCACTCATCCATGTGCTTTGGCACTCTGGTTCCCATCCCCCTGAAAATCTAGTTTAAACCCCCAGGGCAACACTTGCAAACCTTCCTGCAAGGATATTAGTTGTTCTTATGTTCAGATGCAAACAGTCCTGCAAGTACAGATCCCACATTCCCTGAAAGAGAGCTCAATGATCCATAAATCTGAAGCCCTCCCTCCTGCACCATCTCTAGCCACATATTAAGCTGGATTATCCTCCTATTTCTCACCTCATTAGCATATGGCATGGGTAGCAATCCTGAGATCACAACCCTGGAGGTCCTATCCTTCAACTTCATACCCATCTCCCTGAACTCTCTTTTCAGGATCTCATCATCCTTCCTACCCTTGTCATTGGTCTCAACATGTACTATAACATTTGGCTGCTCACTCTCCCTCTTGATAATGCCGTGAACTTAATCAGAGATATCCTGGACCCTGGCATCTCAAGTCAATTCGCTTTATTTGTCGTTCATACCATGCATTGCATAGTAAAGACGAGACAGTGTTTCTCCAGGACCAGGGAGGCAACATTCCATCCAGGACATCCAGGATCCTTGATCTCTTCCACAGAATATTTTATCTGTTCCCTAACTATTGAATACCCCATCACTACAGCTCACTTCTTCTTCTCTCTCCCTTTCTTAGCCAGAAGACCAGGCTCTGTGCCAGAGGCCTGACACTTCCTTTTAATACTTTTCAATTCATCAATCTAACAATGAAATTTACACTGGTAACAATGAAGTCTATAAGGGCCTCTGGAACAAAATATAATGATTTTTTTTGTTTTTGACATACAGCACAGTAACAGGCCCTTCCAGCCCATGCCGCCCAAATACCTCAATTAACCTACAGCCCCTGTATGTTTTGAATGGTGGAACGAAACCTAAACAAACACAGGGAGAATATATAAACTTCTTACAGACAGATCCAGATTCAAAGCCTGGTCAGTGACTCTGTAGTAGGGTTGTGCTGGTGGCTACACTAACCGTGCCACTATTTGATCTAAGAACAATCCACTATTTATTTTCCCTATACGCTAAAATCATCTTTACCATCCCTTCCTGATCAATGACAACTTGGTTCGACATCAGTGCACCTGTTGTGGAGACTATAGAGTGGAGGTTCAGTTGGATGCACTTTGAGTGTGCGTCAGATGTTGCGGATTCAAGAACCACAAGAGCTCTTTGAATGCAAAACCTAGTCCAACATTTTCGTGTAATACTGAAGGAGAACTGAAATGTCAGTCACACCTTCTTTCTTTGAGGCATCAAACCAGGGCTCAATTTACCCTCATATATAGTTGTAAGAGATTCTATTTTCAGTACTTCACTGGAAACCAACAATATTAAAATCTGATTTCCTCATTTTTTTGACACATTTCTTGTTTATGTTGGAGTGATCAGTGTAAAATTAACTGCTGTGTTATCATTGTTGCAACAGTAAAATGACTTCAGTGCCTGACGCTGGGTTCGTGATGAAGCAGGTTAAATTCTACACTGGCTGTAACAAATCAACAAGTACAAATTAATTGTGTATCATCATAATAAATAATGTATTGTCATGTACATGTGCATTGAAATTCTTGCATGCTGCAGCCAAACAGTTCCTTCACAGAATAATACACAAGTATATGTTAAATTAATAAATACAAAGCTAGATAAGATGTAAATATCTACAGTAACCATAGTGCAAGAAAATAAAGTGGCATTACATGGTTCGGGCACTCATTTTCAAGAGCTATCCACTTTGGCCACAGGCATAGAAGGTTATACAGGACATTTATAAAAATCCTCTAATCTACAAATCAAGTCAGACAGCACAAAATCAGGCCCTTCAGCCCAGCATTACAAGTACCACAACCCATGTGTTGTGAGTGAGGAAATAAGATTGGTAGGTCTCAAAGGCAAGGACACTGGATACACAGTCTTGCTGGGGAAGGATTTTATTTACAGAAGGCAAATGTGGGAAATAGCAACTGATGCAACACACACACACTTTACAGCAGCTGTGGGAAAGTAATAGCATGGGAACACACACACACACACACACACACACACACACACACACACACACACACACACACACACACACACACACACACACACACACACACACACACACACACACACACACACACACACACACACACACACACACACACACACACACACAGAACTGGTACATACAATGATCAAGGAAAAATCACTACAATGTCCCATCACCCCTTGACTCACTGCAAGAACGGCTCTATGCTACAAGGGACACTAATTAAAAGCTCCCTTTTAAATAGTGGACATCTTGCCACAGTTTCTCCAGTGCCCTTCCATGTTTCTAGGCCTGGAGTGAAGCAGGGTGGTCCAAAGCTGGCAAAGAGGGAGAACAAAGAACACTTGGCACCTTTATGGTGCTGGAGTGTCCAGCTCAGGTCCTTAGCAGAGAGAATGGCTCAGTGCCAGGAGGGTTATCCAATTACAACAGCCAATGGTCCAAGGCCAAGTAAAGGCAGGCTGGAGAGTCCAGTCCAGGTAATTTACATGGGTAAAATGGCACAGTCCGCACTAATGGATGGGGGGGAAACCAAACCTTGATTGACAGCTGGTGTGTCCTCCAACTAGGTAGGGGGCAGTGCTGTCACGAGACAGCCACAACCCTTCCCAATACACCATATTAATCTCATTTACCAACATTGACATATATCAGATGATAACATACCAAATTCTGAGTTCACCAAACGTGGCAATAGAATTATCCTTTTTTAAATCTCCACAAACAAACCTAACCAATGATTAGGAATATCAAGCATAATTGGGTTTCCTGGATATTGACCATTAACTTAACAGGACTGATGACTACACCCAACCTTCAGACAAATGCTTGGGCAGTCTAGCACTAAGCAGCCAAAAGTTTATGTATATTTTAATTTTTTGGTATGGCTCGAATGTATACCATTCTTATCTCTACATAAGAAGGTTTTAGATTCAAGTTTTGCTCCAGAGACTTTCACTACTGTAAGTTAGTCGGCATCCAGTGTTTCTCCAAGGCTAAACTGCGTTCTCAGAATTGCTGTTTTTTTCAAATGAGATGTTAATCTAAAGCTTTGCTGTTCCATCAAGTTAACATAAAAGAGTTTGTATAATTAAAACAAAGAGCAGAGGTCCTCTCTCAGAGCTTCAGAGTGATATAGTTATACAGTTGTGCAGCTCAGAAAGAAGCCCTTCAATCTGCTGAATCTACAGTATAGCAACCATCATGCCTACCTATATAAATCTCGTGCCAAATCCCTCTATACTCCACTCATTCAAGTACCTATACGGATCTTTCTTAAATATTGTTACTATTTCTGCCTCTACCATCTCCTCCGGTATTTCATTCCAAATATGATCTACTTTTTACACTCTCCTGTTTTAAATACCTCTATCATAGGAAACAGACACTATCTATCCAATCTATGCCTGTCGTAATTGTATATAGTGTAAGAATTAGGAGAAGGGGCTTCTGCTGTAGTAAGGAGGTCTACAAAGATTTAATGCTTTAGTAGCTTAAGCGGTCCACAGCTGCAGACACTAGAATGACTAGAAGGGGATGGGACTATGAAGCAAGGGATAGGGCCGATCAGAAAGCTGCCGGAAAGGTTACTGGATTGTAAATCACGGAAATTGTAAAGGGCAGAAGGAACTGAGCAAAAGCATCAGATTTCCAGAGGAAAAAAAACATTTAAAACTACATTCAAAACTGCACGTAGGCTCCCATCCAGACTATCTAAGCTGAGCAAGAATGCTTTGAGTGAGGTTCTGGGTAGGGAACAAGTTACATTGTACTCCTCATTCCTGCTAGTATAAGGCAATAAAGAAGTGAGTGCATGCACTTTGGTTTTTCTTCTTGTTTTATTACAGCTTTCAGCCTCCTAAGGAGACACAACCAATCCAATCTCACCTGCTAACTCGAGGCCTCCAATCCAGGCAACATCTTTGTGAATCTTTTCTGTACCCTCTCTAGTTTAATTACATCCTTCCTACAGTGTGCACTCCAAATGGTTCATACAGCTGTAACAGGACATCCCAAATCTTGCAGTTATTGCCTTGTCATTACCATCCTGACTACGTGTTCCCATGTTCAGGGAACAATATACTGTACTTGCACCCCAATGTCTCACTGTTCCACAACTCTTCCTGGGTCCTGCCATTCACTGTATATGCCCAGCCTTGAATTAACCTCAAAATGCATTGATTTACACTTGTCTGATATAAATTCCATCTGCCACCCTCTTGCCCATTTTCCTAGATGATCTATATCCTGTTGTAATCAGAGGTCTCCTCTTTCATTGTCCCCTTTACCCCAAATTTTGCAGTTCTCTTTGCACTCATTTTTTCCAAAAGAAAGTGTTATCTGACTATTATCACTTTTTTGTGGGAATGCTAGCTATAAAATAGCTATTGCATTTTCTACATTACAACACTAAAAAATATACTTCTTTGGGTAGTGCATTGGAACATCAAACCTGGTGACATTCCATTCCATTTAAATGCATGTCTTTTGGTTAATAATTCTCCATACTAATTAATACTAATCCATCTTGTTTAAATATATAAGCCAAATTTGTATCACTTGCTGTCAAACTGAAGTAACAAAGAATAGACTTGAAACATCTTTCGCACTATGAGGAATAACATCGAACATTTAGCCCATAAAGTTAGTTCCACCATTTAGATGCTGATCTGTTTGGGAAATAGTTTATCCATGTCTTCATCTATTCACCTTGGCACCATTGGGCTTAATATATTTGCTGACGAAGATCTGTGTAGAGATAGACTATTGATAATGACAGCACGGTAATTCTCATTGCAGTAAATCTTAGTTGAATAGTTTGTGAAGTTTTCACCTTGCTTCAGAGGAGTCAAGGAGAGTAGCAGAATGGGTGGTGGGTGGTGCTGTTCCTCCAGGTTGAGTTATTTTCCTCCAAGCCCCGTTAAGTAATTCAGATGCTATCTGTAGGGAATAGGCTGTCTGCATTTCTCCATGTTGCAACTGGAGCTAAAGAGGGAAAGCTATAAATGATCAAGATCTGAAATGGAAAAAAAATGTTTGGAAATATACAGTTCAGCCAGAATCCAAGAAATACAACTTGGTATAACCCTGCCTACATTACTAAAAAATGAATCACACCCACAACGTTGTGTGCTCACTGCACTGAAGTAAATTTTCCATGACATGTATTTGCTGACATTTTCAAAGAAAATAACTGTCGTTCAATGATGCTTGAACAAAGAAGTCTCGATTGATAAATGCTTTGCAGCTACACTGTGATTGAGGGTGAACAGAATACCAAGCATGGGACTGAAGGGCTTCACTTTTTTTTTAAGGAGAAACTAAATAGAATCTGGCTTTTTTTTCTTTTCACCATAGGAAACTGGGTGGGGTGGTTATATGGAATCATCTCTGGAAAGAAATCTGTAGAGTCAGATACATTTAGACAGGCACATGGATAGGAAGGGTTTAGAGGGAAATGCAAGTAAATGGGACTAGCTCAGGCAGGCCAATTGGTTGGGGTTGAGTTGGGTCAAATGGCCTGTTTCCATGCTGTGTCATTCTGATTTTGACGCTATGACTTCAATTTTATTTTTAAGTCAAAGGATATCTTCAATGAGAAGGGTAGTCATTTTCAACTCTTCAGGCTTTTTTGTTTTGTTTTCATTCACGTTTTGTCCACAATACTAACAACATTGAGACAGGTGGCACAAATCGCAGTAGTACCCCAGGACCTCAGTTAGCATATTTCTGGTAAATACAGGCTTGTTAACAACACTATCAATCTGCCTTTCATCACGGTGTTGAAGATTGAGAGTAGATTGATGAGCCAGTAACTGGCTGGATTGTACATAGTGAGAATGACATGCACATTGTCAGATGATGTCAGCCTTGCAGCTGTATTGGTAGGAAGTGCATGAGCCTAAATTCATGAAGACAATCTTGGATTTCACATTACATTGAAACTTTCAGGAAATAATTGATATCTATATAACGCTGTGACAATCAAAAGTTCACTCAGAAAATGACTAGAGTTTGAATATAAATGATCGCCCTCAGACTTGATTTTCTCGTCATGGTATTACTCAAAGCAATACTTTTGAGGTAAGTTAATGGCTCTATCAAACATGAAGAATGTATTTGAATCTTTTGTAGAATGTTGTGCAATTTAATTAATATTTAACCCATAATTCATATGAAAATGTTATTTATTTAAGAAAGGCAATAAAAAATAATTGAAAGTATGAAGAATTTATTATCATAACAATTCTCCAGTTACTGGAGCTGTGGTCTAATATTCCAATTTGAAGTTGTGTGTATGGTTGCTACCGTGTAACAAATGTCAGTTTATGACAGATATAATTATGCAGGCTGATTGCAAAGATGAAAATGGCATCTTCTGATACATCATAACACCATTGCAGTTTAAAGAGGGTGATGGTTTTAAAATAAAGTGATCTTAAAGCATTATATATTCTGTTGCTGAATACAACAGAATGGTGTGTGTTGATAACTCTCAGCCTTGATTCACTGTTTTCTCCACTGAAACCACCATTGCAAAAGTTCTTTCCCCATTGTCCTTTCAAGATTAAAAAAAAACACTCAGACGAGTTGAAATTTCTTCCATTGGAAAGTCTGATTCCAGTTCCAGTGCCTGGAATCTCCCAGATCCATGGATGCAACTTTTATCTGGTGTCCAGAGCTGCACATCTCCATGTTCGGAGATGAAGAACATGAAGACAAATACAAAATTCTCCCCTAAATCCTTAATCAAGGCTTCTCTTCCAAGTGTAAAATATTGTTCACACCTGCTCTCAACTTCACTTCCCAAAACAATTCCACATCTCTTCGGTTCACAAAAATAGAGGGCTGCTTTTCCCACAAAGTCCCCCCAGGACTGATACATACCTCCTCCACTAGGCACAACCTTATCTTCTGCTTGTAGGTCATTGGATGGACCTCCATTCTATCAATGGCTTTATTCTCTGTGAACAGCATAATCTGGCTTTTGGAACTCCCCCTTAACACATTCCTCCAACTTCAGGTGACTCCTTAAATGTGTTTCCTTTAACTTTTCTTTCAGTCTTCTATTCATCATCTTCCCTTTGTCCAGTGTGAAGCACATTCATTCAATATAAGTGAGAGTGGTGTGGTGGGGATGGCTATGACAATAACATCCTCTAATTTGCTAACAATACCATGGTAGTGGGTTACATAAAAAGGGTCAGGAGAGAGATTGAAAACTTGGTTGAATTGTGTATTAACAACAACCTTGCTCTCAATGTCACCAAAACCAAGATTGTGGATTTTAGGAGGGGAAAACCAGAGATGTACGTTCCAGTGTTCATTGGGGGAAAAAAATCAGAGGTGGAGAGGGTGAGCAAATTTACATTCCTGGGAGTCACCATCTTGGAGGAACTTTCCAGGATCCAACATACAAATGTCATCATGAAAAAAAGCACGACTGTGCCTCTACTTTCCCAGGAGTTTACGGAGGTTTGGTATGACATCGAAAACTTTGGCAAACTTCTAGAGGTGAAAAGTGTGCTAACTGGCTGCATCATGACCTGGTATGAGGCACCAATAACTCAAAGTGGAAAGCCCTGCAAAAGGTAGTAGATGCAGCCCAGTACATCCCCACCATCCAAAAAATCTACATGGAACGCTGCAGTTGGAGAGCAGCAGCAAACATCAAGGATCCACACCACCCAGGACATGCTCTGTTCTTGCTGCTGCCATCAGGAAAGAGACAGATATAGGTCCTACAAGACTCGCACCACCAGATTCAAGAATAGTTGATACCCCTCCACCATCAAACTCAAAAAGATATTCATTTAAGGACTCTTACTTTGCACACAATTTATTATTTAATATTAATTTTCTGCATGCAGTTTGTTTACATTTATTTCTACATTTACATTTCTCTCTTCTATATACACATCTTTTCTTGAGTACAGTTCTTGGCACTACCAATAAGTAGAAATTTTGCCATGTCCACAAGAAAAAGCTCACACCAAGACACCAAGGTTGTATGTGATATCATGTATGCATTCGGACAATAAACCTGAACTTTGGATGTTGCTGGGCAGGTATCTGGTTCCCTAAATTGTGCTGAATTACAATCACACCTTTCCTCAACAAAACTGCACGTCTTTCTCAAATCAATGCATGCTTTGTGCTTGAAAATGTAAATACACAGTTACTGCTGATTTTCTGCTCCTTCATTTGGATCACTGGATATTTTAATTAAATCCATACTTTATTGAAATTATAATAAAACAATAATTTACTTGCATATCAAGTAGGATTTTACATATCATTCATATTACATTAATGAAGTGTAGATGGAAGCATGTTAAATTACACCAAATAAATTATTTGTTTCCATCAGAATTTCTCTGAATTGGTTACCTGGCTGGCAGCACTCTGAATCTATTTGGCCTGACACTTTACATACTTCTAAATTATTTATTATGTATCTAATAGCTTATAAATTATGAGAAGCATCAAAGTGAATAACAGTGCTGGGGAGAAAGTTTTAACTCCCAAAACAAGAGGATTTGGGTCAAGCAGGATGTTAAAAAATCTCAGAACCTAATAAGCATACATCAAAGGTTCCTATTTCTGTTTTTAGCCCCCCAGAAGTCTTAGTAATTATTTAATTATTTTAATGAAGTGACATACTTTGAATTTGATCTCCATTTAAAATTTAACCACAGCTATCTTGATTTTCTTGGGTTTGCAAAACCAGTCAGATTGATGGCTCCAGCAGGTAATTTTCACTGCTTGTGGAACAAGCAGAGCACACATGTTTAACTCTGTCTTGACAAATTTACCTGCATTCTTGCAACATTCTCCCCCTGGCCACAACTGTACACTGCCCAAACATTTCAACCATTTCTTTTCCCACCCACCTCCTTTGGTTCCTCTTCTGAACCAAACCAACCTATTACTGTACTCTGCAGCACCTAATAGCCTGATTGTCTGATCTCAGAACAGCTAAACAGTCATAGGTCTGGTCAGTACTTGGAGGGGAGTCCACCAAGGAACACTAGGTGTTGTAGGTTTCTGTGAGGGGCGTTATTAGTTTAAAAAAAACACACCTTTACTTTCCAGATCTTACCTGACTGAACTCTTCTGATCTCACAGTTATATGACCTTCTCCACCTCCATTACATCGATCTTAGTGGTTGGGGTCATGGAACTATAGAGCTAATAAATCTAACTGCAAAGTAAATACAGATCACTCATGAGTCAAATGGCTACCATGGCATTTTCCAAATCAATGCTAGCAAATTCAGAAAAAAAAAATCTGTCTGGTTACTCAGGTACTGCCGAGTAATTTCACTGAACAAACGAGAAAAAAATGATTCATCTTTGGGAACATGTTACATTTACAATTGATGTCTGATTCAAAGTTTGCCCTTTGGTAAAAGGGAAGAAAGAATCCAAATTCATTTATTCTCAGCAACTCATTTAGATCACTCCTTCCACAGGCCATAGTGTATGCAACTGGTTCTCATAATGTAAGCCTTTCAGGCTTGATACAATTTTAGTGAATTTGCATTTCACCCACCAAGGATAATATATCTTTCCTGAATCAATTAGACCACTGGCTGCCTCCAAATCTGTGCAAGGAAGGGCAAATTAGAATCACCGAGTCATGGTCTCAGAAAAGAGACATCAGAGAGCACGTTAGCCCACTGTGTCCACACCAACCTACAAGCACCCATGATTACATGAATCGTACTCTAACCCACCTTTTATTCTCGCCCACATTCATATCAAGTCCATTCTCTTCTGTCCCTCTTCGACACACTACCAACAATTTGCCACAGTGAATTAATCTCGGAATCCAGGTGGAAGCTGGAGCGCCAGGAAAATACCTGCAAGGTCATGGGGATAACGTACAAACTGGAGGTCAGCAATGAAAGGGAAATCCAAAATCATATCCCACCTATTTGTGAGGCACTAAAATGTCGTTACATTTATTGTTATGGTAAAGTTTGGTTTCTGTGTAAAATGATGATATTGGTAAAAAGCAAGTTTAAAACAATGTTATACACAGAAATAAACACGGGCACAGCGGAAGCTGCATTCAATGCAACTGCTCTCACTTTGATGAGCAGCAGTCAGGAGAGAATATCAGGCCTCACCAGCACATTCCACATAGCAGCTAAAGAACAACAAATGGAGCAGCAACTGGTCAAGAGAGCTCTTCACCATGATGCTTCGCTTGGCTGGGCTTCTTCAAATCAGGGGTCACAGCTTCAATATAAAAGGTCAGACATTTTGAGTCAGTAACATCATCCTTGTAAAAACACAATCTCAGCTAGTCTCATAGCATCCATTAGGCAATCCATCAGGCTGGAACCCTTCTTCAAGGTATAAGCAAAAAACAGGTAGGCACACAAATAAAGACTGAAGAATGGCAGGGAGAGGAGTCCAGACCAACAGCCGAAAGCTATCAATTGGATATAAGAGGAAAGGTGAAAAATGATTTTTGCTCCGTGAAAGGAATCAGAGTGAGGGTGCGGGGAGGGGGGGGGGGTGGGAGACAGAGACAGGGAGACAGAGACGGGGTGTTAACAGAAACTGGAGAAGTCTATGTTTATGCCATACAGTTGGTCAGTGGCCAGACAGGAAACTAGGTGTTGTTCCTTCAATTTGTGGATGGTCTCAGTCTGGCAGTGCACGAGACCATGGACAAATATGTCAGCAAGGGAATGGGACAGGGAATTGTAATGGGTGGCCACTGGGAGATCCATGTTATTGCAGCAGAAAGAGCCAAGGTGCTCAGCAAAGCGATCTCCCAGTCTGCACCCTCTCCAACACAGAAGAACCCACAATGGGAGCATTGGATGCAGTAGATGCCCCATGCACATTCACAAGCGAAATGTTGCTTCACTTGGAAGAACTTCCTGGGGCCCAAAATGGTGGCGAGGGAGATGTGGGAGCAAGTGGAACATCTCCTGCTGTCACAGGGGTAGGTGCCAAGAAGATAATCAGTGGAGAGGAAGGAGTGGACATGGGAATCACAGAAGGAGCAGTCCTTGCAGAAGGCAGAGAGTGAAGGAGAAGGCAATACTTGTCTGGTGGTGGAATCATAGTAGATTGCAGAAATGAGAGAGGAGGACATGTTGGACATGGAGGCTGGTAGGGTGGTAGATCATCGATAATATCTTTACGCCATGGACGTTATGAGACCGTCTGAGTTCTTCCATCATTTCTGTGTTTTTACGATCATAGGATCTGCAGACTTTTGTGTTTCATTCCTCAACATCATCTTTGCATCTATCTATCTATCTATCCTTCTGTGTCCTCATGAATTTTCTGTGTCTCGTTGAGATCACCTAAGAGAATTTTAGACTAAATCAATTGAATTGCTCCTGCTCTACCTTCCCCATCCAAGGAACCTTTGTGGCACTCCCTCTATCACATGTCTTCTTTGGCTTGGCTTCGTGGATGAAGATTTATGGAGGGGTAATGTCCATGTCAGCTGCAGGCTCGTTTGTGGCTGACAAGTCCAATGCGGGACAGGCAGACACGACTGCAGCGGTTGCAAGGGAAAATTGGTTGGTTGGGGTTGGGTGTTGGGTTTTTCCTCCTTTGTCTTTTGTCAGTGAGGTGGGCTCTGCAGTCTTCTTCAAAGGAGGTTGCTGCCCGCCGAACTGTGAGGCGCCAAGATGCATGGTTTGAGGCGATATCAGCCCACTGGCGGTGGTCAATGTGGCAGGCACCAAGAGATTTCTTTAGGCAGTCCTTGTACCTCTTCTTTGGTGCACCTCTGTCATGGTGGCCAGTGGAGAGCTCGCCATATAACACGATCTTGGGAAGGCGATCGTCCTCCATTCTGGAGACGTGACCTACCCAGTGCAGTTGGATCTTCAGCAGCGTGGATTCTATGCTGTCGGGTCTCTGCCATCTCGAGTACTTCGATGTTAGGGATGAAGTCGCTCCAATGAATGTTGAGGATGGAGTGGAGACAACGCTGGTGGAAGTGTTCTAGGAGCCATAGGTGATGCCGGTAGAGGACCCATGATTTGGAGCCGAACAGGAGTGTGGGTATGACAACGGCTCTGTATACACTAATCTTTGTGAGGCTTTTCAGTTGGTTGTTTTTCCAGACTCTTTTGTGTAGTCTTCCAAAGGCGCTATTTGCCTTGGTGAGTCTGTTGTCTATCTCGTTGTCGATCCTTGCATCCGATGAAATGGTGCAGCTGAGATAGGTAAACTGGTTGACCGTTTTGAGTTTTGTGTGCCCGATGGAGATGTGGGGAGCTGGCTGATGGAGGACCTCAGTTTTCCTCAGGCTGACTTCCAGGCCAAACATTTTGGCAGTTTCTGCAAAACAGGACATCAAGCGCTGAAGAGCTGGCTCTGAATGGGCAACTAAAGTGGCATCGTCTGCAGAGAGTAGTTCACGGACAAGTTGCTCTTGTGTCTTGGTGTGAGCTTGCAGGCGCCTCAGATTGAAGAGACTACCATCCGTGCGGTACCGGATGTAAACAGCATCTTCATTATTGAGGTCATTCATGGCTTGTTTCAGCATCATGCTGAAGAAGATTGAAAAGAGGGTTGGTGCGAGAACGCAGCCTTGCTTCACGCCATTGTTAATGGAGAAGGGTTCAGAGAGCTCATTGCTGTATCTGACCCGACCTTGTCGGTTTTCGTGCAGTTGGATAACCATGTTGAGGAACTTTGGGGGGCATCCGAGGTGCTCTAGTATTTGCCTAAGCCCTTTCCTGCTCACTGTGTCGAAGGCTTTGGTGAGGTCAACAAAGGTGATGTAGAGTCCTTTGTTTTGTTCTCTGCACTTTTCTTGGAGCTGTCTGAGGGCAAAGACCATGTCAGTAGTTCCTCTGTTTGCACGAAAGCCGCACTGTGATTCTGGGAGAACATTCTCGACGACACTAGGTATTATTCTATTTAGGAGAATCCTAGCGAAGATTTTGCCTGCAATGGAGAGCAGCGTGATTCCCCTGTAGTTTGAGCAGTCTGATTTCTCGCCTTTGTTTTTGTACAGGGTGATGATTATGGCATCACGAAGGTCCTGAGGCAGCTTTCCTTGGTCCCAGCAGAGCTTGAAAAAACTCATGCAGTTTGGCATGCAGAGTTTTGCGGCCAGCCTTCCAGACCTCTGGGGGGGATTCCATCCATACCTGCTGCTTTGCCACTTTTCAGTTGTTCAATTGCCTTATATGTCTCTTCCCGGGTGAGGACCTCATCCAGCTCTATCCTTAAGGGCTGTTGAGGGAGCTGGAGCAGGGCGGATTCTTGGACTGAGCGGTTGGCACTGAAAAGAGATTGGAAGTGTTCTGACCATCGGTTGAGGATGGAGATCTTGTCGCTGACGAGGACTTTGCCGTTTGAGCTGCGCAGCTGGCTTTGGACCTGGGGTGAAGGGCCGTACACAACCTTTAGAGCCTCATAAAAACCCCTGAAGTCGCCAATGTCCGCGCTAAGCTGGGTTCATTTGGCGAGGCTAGTCCACCACTCATTTTGGATCTCCCGGTGTTTGCGCTGAAGATGGCTGCATGCGCGATGGAAGGTTTCTTTCTTCTCTGGCTAGGACGGCTTTGCAAGGTGAGCCTGGTGGGCAGCTCGCTTCTTTGCCAGCAGCTCCTGGATTTCCTGGTTGTTTTCGTCGAACCAGTCCTTGTTTTTCCTGGAGGAGAAGCCCAGTAGCTCTTCAGTGGATTGCAGTATGGTAGTCTTCAGCTGATCCCAGAGGGTTTCAGGGGACGAGACCGTGAGGCGGATTGCATCCTCGAGCTTTGCTTTGAGGTTTGCCTGGAAGTTTCCTCTCACTTCATCTGACTGCAGGTTTCCAACATTGAACCTCTTTCTGGGGGCTTTACTGTTCCTGGACTTTGGCTTGAAGTGAAGGTTGAGCTTGCAGCGAACCAGCCGGTGGTCAGTGTGGCATTCCGCGCTGGGCATGACCCTGGTGTGGAGCACATCTCGTTTGTCTCTTTCTCGCACCAGGACGTAGTCCAGGAGGTGCCAGTGTTTGGATCGGGGATGCATCCAGGTAGTCTTCAGGCTGTCCCTCTGCTGAAAAAGGGTGTTTGTAATGACAAGCCGCTGTTCTGCGCAGAGCTCCAACAGGAGGCGCCCATTGTCGTTGCACTTGCCGACACCATGCTTGCCCAGGATTCCTGGCCAGGTTTCTGAGTCTTTGCCGATGCAAGCGTTGAAGTCGCCAAGGATGACAAAGTTGTCGGCGGTAGGGGTGCGTTGAATGAGGTTGCGCAGATCAGTGTAGAACTTGTCCTTTTCTGCTGGTTCCGCCTGGAGGGTTGGAGCATAGACACTGATGAGGGTGGTGCGACGCTTGTTTTGAAGGGGGAGTCGCATGGACATGATCAGGTCCGAGTGGCCTGTCGGGAGGTTTTCGAGTTTGGAGGAAATGGAGTTCTTGACCATGAAGCCTACACAAGATAGGCGTCGTTCATCCATTGGCTTGCCAGACCAGTAGAGTGTGTAGCCTGCACCGCGTTCTTGGAGGCTGCCTACGTCTGCAAGGCGGACTTCACTGAGAGCAGCTATGTCGATGTCAAGTCTGAGGAATTCATGTGCGATGAGGGCAGACCGATGTTCAGGTCGGTGGCTGTCCGCCTCGTCTAGCATGGTTCTGATGTTCCAGCATGCTAGCTTCAGTTTGTGAGCATCTTTTGAGGGGGAGGATGTGGAGGGGGATGACGTGGACATGTCCTCAGGCCTGCGCAAAGGAGCTTTTAGGTGGAGTGCAGTGTGTGCAGTACTGGCCCCACCCTTTACACCCATTGCTCGTGTGCCGTGGTCAAGCAAGCTGGGACGTGGCAGTGAGGTCCTTGGGTCGTAGGTTTTATATCAGAGTGGCCTTCTCCTATGCAGATTTCTTACTCGGGTTGGAGGGGCCTGCCTCCCCTCCTAGGTCGGACCATACTGCCTGGACAGGGGCTGGGGCTGCCACTGATTTCCCTGTGCCCAGACCGGGGCCGCCGCCTCCTTCTTTCTGCCCGGACCGGAGCCTCCACCTGCTTCGCTCTGCCGAGGCCGGGGCCACCCCTCCCCCTCGCTTTTGCCCGGACCGGGGCCTCCACCTGCCTCACTCGACCGAAGCCGAGGCCTCTGCAGCCTCACTCGACTGAAGCTGGGGCCTCCGCCTCCCCTTCACTTCTGCCCTGACCAGGGCCTCCGCCTGCCTCACTCGACTGAGGCCGGGGCCGCCCCCTCACCCTTGCTTTTGCCCAGATCGGGGCCACCGCCTGCCTCACTCAACCGAGGCCAGGGCCGCCGCCTCCCTTTCGCTTTTGCCCGGATCGGGGCCGCCGCTGCCTACCCTCTGCCCGGACCGGGGCCGGGGACGCCGCTGCTGCTGCTTTCCCTGTCATACCCACACTCCTGTTTGGCTCCAAATCATGGGTCCTCTACCGGCATCACCTACGGCTTTTAGAACGCTTCCACCAGCATTGTCTCCGCTCCATTCTCAACATTCATTGGAGCGACTTCATCCCTAACATCGAAGTACTTGAGATGGCAGAGGCCGACGGCATCGAATCCACGCTGCTGAAGATCAAACTGTGCTGGGTAGGTCACGTCTCCAGAATGGAGGACCATCATCTTCCCAAGATAGTGTTATATGGCGAGCTCTCCATTGGCCACCGTGACAGAGGTGCACCAAAGAAGAGGTACAAGGACTGCCTAAAGAAATCTCTTGGTGCCTGCCACATTGACCACCCCCCATGGGCTGATATCGCCTCAAACCGTGCATCTTGGCGCCTCACAGTTTGGCGGGCAGCAACCTCCTTTGAAGAAGACCGCAGAGCCCACCTCACTGACAAAAGACAAAGGAGGAAAAACCCAACACCCAACCCCGACCAACCAATTTTCCCTTGCAACCGCTGCAACCGTGTCTGCCTGTCCCGCATTGGACTTGTCAGCCACAAACGAGCCTGCAGCTGACGTGGACATTACCCCTCCATAAATCTTATGCTTTAATACAGAATATTGCAGATGTGATCTCATTTTCGGATTCCTTCGACTTTCATATATTTTTTTTTTAAATGACAATTTCACTTCTAACTTCCCAATCAAAAAGCAATTAGCTGAAAGTAACCTCACATTCCTGAAGCCACAAGGGCAGCTTTCAAGAACACTTTACTACCTCAGGACAACGCTTGTAGCTTGTCATATACATATAATAAACAACAACCCGTCTCAGGAACTTAGCAGTATGAGCACCATCAGTAGTCAGAACCCTTCATCAAGTCAGGAGAAAAACTCCTTCAAAGTTGGCATACCTTGAAGAGACTTCACAATGGAGGAGTAAACTGGAAACATGCGAGAGAGTGCAGATTCTAGAACCAGGAGCAAAAGGCACTTGCTCTAAACCTTGGCAGAGACACATTCTTTGCTGACCTCGCAGGTCCGTTCCCCTCGCTCTTCTCTCCTTGGATAAGCTGAACCTTTTCTTCATTTTCAGCTGCTGCCCTTCCTATTGACCTCTTGGCCAGAGAAGTGGAGGCAGGCTAGGCTTTCATTTCATACTTGTTTACTTGAAAGAATCTGCTGGTGAGCCGAGACCTCAACACTAATTAAAGTTCTCCCTTCAATGAACATCTCCCCAAGAACATATTATTCATGAGAATATTATTGAAAGAGCAGCCTTGTAAAGAAAATTCTCAGGTGAATTTCTTGAACTGCTGTTGTTGGAAGCTCCTCCCCTCTGGCAGCACACTTGAATTTTCCACCTTTGATTATATTATTGGCAGAGGGATGATTCGAGCACATACTAAAGTCATGGAATTCAGCCCAACTCATACATGCTGATCAAGTTGACTACCTGAGCTAGCCCCACTTGTCTGTATCTGGCCCATATCCCACTAAACCTCTTCTATTTGCATATCTGTCCAAATGTCTTTTTAAACATGAACACAACAATTGTGCCCACTTTCCCTGGCAACTTGTTCCATATACCCACCACCAAGAGTGTGAAACAATTGTCTCTTGGATCCCCTTTTAAATTTTTCTACTCATTTCAAATCTGTGCTCTCTAGCTTTATACTCTCCTACCCTGGATAAAAGACAGTCACTACTGAAGGAAGATTCCACCTCTCCCCTGCACCTTCCCCCTGACTATGTCCAATATATCTGGCCCAACCGATCTTATGGTAAGGTCTGGTGATGCTATGCATTTGCCTAAACTTCTACTCACCTTGCACATATATAAATCACACAATGCTTTATAATTGCAGCAATGTAGAAAGTTGGAATTAGATTATTACTGATATCCTACTTAATTCTGATTATTTATTTCCTTTTATTGCTATCAGGCAAAAATGGATACCATACGTTTTTGCTATCACAAATCTTCCCAGCGACAGAAAGCTTTTATTGGATTGAACCACATGTTCTCCAAACTCTCCGCTGAGATAACAGCATTTCTTGGAGTCCAGCAGTCTCCAAATGTAGGCTTTGCTGAGTGGCGACTGAGGGAATGACAACTTTCTTCAGAGCTTTAATTTTCTCAGAGAAATGAAGGAACTTTAGATTACAGTACTTGTGCTTCAGGAAGAAGAATTTTCCTAGCATCATTGGTGACATCCTTCAATTGACAGCATGAAGGTACTTCAAGGGTCTTTCATGCAGGAGAACTCAGCCCCATGGTATGCCCCTCCTGCTGAGCTCTGTCTCTAAAGACTATGTGCAGGAAGTATGCATGGCTTCATCTCTTTGGCTGACTGTACTTTGTCCAGCCCAAGTTCCAGTTGAATTCACTACAGAACATCTATGATGCTGGAGAAATTGTGGATAGCACAGCTAATAAGTGGGACAAGTAATGAAGAGGTTTCCTGTGACTAACCTCCTCTCAAACGGACATGGACATTGAATACTGTTGGTGGAATGGCCTCTCAGGGGAAAGCAGCAAAAGCTAAGTTAGTGGCACAGAGAGGGGATGGATTTTGGAATGCACTGCCTGTGTGGGCAGTGGAAACATATACCCTTACAAGTATCTGGAAGTGCACTTCAAATGCCAAAGCTCAGAAGACTAAATGGGATTTTTGTAGCATGGTAACGGTTTGTCGGGTTAATTGACCCATTTCTGTGCTCCCTCTCCCTTCAGCTTTATCAACTTGTACTCTTGGGTAATAAATTTGAGGGGCTCAGCACCAACTGTTGACTTTAAGTGATTATCAATATATCAATGGGAATAGATACGAAACATTAATTAACTTTGATATTCTCTTCCTCCTCCTCTCTCTCTGCAGTCTTCACATCTCGTCTGATAGCACCCAGGCTATACTTCATGATTTATTTAATAAAATTTACTTTTCAAAACCATAATAATGGAAATTGTAGTAAATGACCTCACCCGCAAGAGACCAATTTAGATCAACAGCTGGAATAAAAATAAGACTCGGGATGATTCCAAATCCCTGAAAAAAAATCTGAATTCAATAACAGTTGATTATAGCTTTAAACAATTCTTCTTTGGCTTCCATTGGTTTCTTCAAAGACAGGTAAAGTAAAACGAATAATTAATAAATGCCTTATTTGTGACATTATTATAGCAACAAAACTGATACAGGCAGCTCACTGTAGATGCAGCATTGCCAGCAAGTCCTTTACTCTAATGTTCTTTACCCATGCATTTCTTTAATTGATACTGATAAGTGTGGTAATAATAGAGGAAAGCATACAATAGAACACTTCTCAATGAGGTTCCATTATTTTGATATTATAATCACAGAGAATTGACAAAGTTACCTCACTGAAAACAGCAAGTTCAAGTTTCCATGTCATTCATAGTAACCAGGGCTAAGTATACAGGCTGTACCTCTCCCTCAGGCAAAGTGGTAAGTGGTAAGATGGAATAGGAAAAAGTGAATACTTAAGGAAAAAGTAAACAAAATAATTGATCATCAAAACTAGTAGCAGTTCTCCCTTCAGTTTCAAGTAAAGGAGAAACTACTGGAGCTATTCCAGTGGAGTATATTGAATTACCCAAGAATTAACTAGTCTTAGTGCACTCAATGGTAAGTAAACACACCAAATCAATACTAAACAAACAGCAACCACTGAAGTGGGTAGCATTTTGAACAATAGATTATACCGTGAGTTCTCAGTATCAACAAACATCTGAGAAATTTAAGTATTGAAGCAGTTCGTAGAGGAGCTATAAACCTAATCCTCCAGAGTTCCAGGTTATAATATGTTCTACCATGTTCCTCAGTGTCCGAACATTTACTATATTTTGTCCTTCCAAAAACAACACCTCACACTTGTCTGCATTAAATTCCATCTGCCATTTTGCAGCATATTTTCCCAGCTGGTCCAAATCTCCCTGCAAGCTTTGAAAGCCATCTCAATGTCCATTACAGCCTCCAAACTTGCCATCTGCAAACTTGCTGATCCAATTTACCACATTATTGTCCAGATCATTAATATAGATGTCAAACAACAGTGAACCCAACAACTATCATTGAGACACACTACTAGAAATAGGCCTCCAGTTTGAGACGCATTCATTCGCTACCACTCTCTGGCTTCTCTCAGAAGGTCAATATCGAATATAATTTACTACCTCACCATGAATACTGAGTAACTGATCCTTCCTGACTTGTGTGGGGCTTGTCAAAGGCCTTACTAAAGTCTGTGTAGACAACATTCAACTTTCCAGGTAACTTCCTCATTAAAGAAGCTGATGGTGTTTTATTAAATTCCTGCAACCATGGAGGTCTGTGCCCAAGATGGTGATGTGCTGGGTAGTGTACCACGAAGGGTTTCAGACTGCAGGGCAGTAGCAAACATGGGAAGAGCGCTCTCCATTGAGAAGGAGAAACATGGGACTTTCCTGAAGGGAAGCTGACCATGGCAGCAGACCAGCGAGTGCTCAGCAGCTGAAGGATTGACTCAGGCTACAGACGGCTGGTGACCCTAAATGGGAATTAAACTTTCAAGGGTATCAGGTGGTGCAAAGAGATAGACAGGATGGTAAGGGAGGTGGAGTTGCATTCTTAATCAAAGATGAGCTCCAGGCAATAGTGAGGGATGATATAAGATCTAAAGAGCATAATGTTGAGTCCATTTGGGTAGAGATAAAGAATAACAAAGGGAAAAAATTATTGGTGGGTGTTATCTATCACCCACCAAATAATAGTTTAGTGGCACAGGAAATAAATACAGAGATAAGTGAGGCATGTAAAAATGATACGGCAGTAGTCATGGGGGACTTTAACTTCCACATAGATTGGGAAAATCAAGTTGGTCGTGGGAGTCTGGAAGAGGACTTCATAGAATGCATCCGCAATAGCTTTCTTGAGCAGCATGTTAAGGAACCCACAAGAGAAAATGCTCTCCTGGATCTAGTGTTGTGCAATGAGATAGGTAGAGTAAATGATGTAATAGTCAGAGACCATCTGGGAAATAGCGATCATAGTATGATTGAATTTCTCATTCAGATGGAAGGGGAAATAGTTAGATCTAAAACTAATATATTATGCTTAAACAGGGGTGACTACCATAGGATGAGGGAGGAATTGGGCAGAGTGGACTGGGAGCACAGGCTAATTGATGAAACAGTTGAGGAACAGTGGAAGATTTTCAAATAAATATTTTGTTATGCTCAACAAAAATATATTCCGATCAGGAAAAAGGGCAGCAAGGGAGGGAAAAATCAACCATGGTTAACAAAGGAAATAAAGGAGAGTATAAAATTGAAGGCGCGGGTGTACAAAGCTGCAAAGAGCAGTGGGAAACTGGAAGATTGGGATAACTTTAAGAGACAAGGGGTTGCAAAGCGGGTAATAAGAAATGGGAAAAAGGATTATGAAAGTAAATTGGCACAAAATATAAAAACAGAAAGCAAAAAAAATTTATAAATATATAAAACAGAAGAAGGTGGCCAGAGTTAACATAGGACCCTTGGAGGATGAGAAAGGAAAACTGGTAGCAAAAAATGAGGAAATGGCCGAGGCATTGAACAAATATTTTGTGTCAGTCTTCACAGTGGAAGACACGACCAGCATGTCCAAGTGCGGAGTTAAAGATGCAAATGTTGGGGAGGGCCTTGATAAAATAGTTGTTACAAAGGAAGTAGTGATGGAGAAACTAGTGGGACTAAAGCCAGACAAATCACCTGGTCCTAATGACATGCATCCAAGGATTCTGAAGGAAATGGCAGAAGTTATATTTGATGCATTGGTGGTCATATACCAAAATTCCTTGGATTCTGAGCAGGTCCCAGCAGACTGGAAGACAGCAAATGTCACGCCACTTTTTAAGAAGGGATGTAGGCAGAAGACTGGAAATTATCGGCCAATTAGCTTGACATCTGTAGTTGGAAAAATTCTTGAAGCCGTCATTAAAGATGAAATAGTGAAACTTTTGGAACGCAAGGGTTCAATTAGGTAGACACAGCATGGTTTTAGAAAGGGAAGATCTTGTTTGACAAACTTGTTAGGATTTTTTTAGGATATAATGGGTACAGTGGATAGAGGGGAACAGGTTGATGTTGTATATTTGGATTTGCAGAAAGCATTTGATAAGGTGCCGCACAAGTGACTTATCAGTAAGTTACAGGAAAGTGGAGTCCAGGGAAGTATATTGGCCTGGATTGAAAATTGGTTGTCTGACAGGAGGCAGAGAGTTGGGATAAGTGGGAGTTTCTCAGGTTGGCAGAGAGTGGTAGTTTCTCAGGTTGGCAGAGAGTGGTAGTGGGGTGCCGCAGAGGTCGGTGTTAGGCCCACATTAATTTACATTAATGACTTGGAGGAGGGGACAAAATGTGGTGTAGCCAAGTTTGCGGATGACACCAAATTGAGTGGAAGAGCAACTTGTAATGAGGGTGTGGAGAGTCTGTAGAGGGATATAGTTAAGCTGGATGAGTGGGCAAAGGTCTGGCAGATGGAGTACAATGTTATCCACTTTAGCAAGAAAAATAAAAGAGCTGAATATTATTTAAAGGGTGAAAAATTACAGCATGCTGTTGTGCAGAGGGACTTGGGAGTGCTTGTGCATGAATCGCAAAAAGTTAGGTTGCAGGTGCAGCAGGTTATTAAGGCGGCAAATGGAACGTTGGCCTTCATCGCTAGAGGAATTGAATTCAGGAGTAGGGAGGTAATGTTGCAACTGTACAAGGCACTGGTGAGACCGCACCTGGAGTACTGTGTCCAGTTCTGGTCTCCATATTTGAGGAAGGATATACTGGCTTTGGAGACGATCCAGAGGAGGTTTACTAGGTTGATCCCTGGGATGAAGGGGTTGACTTATGATGAAAGATTAAATCGTCTAGGATTGTATTCACTCGAATTCAGAAGAATGAGAGGAGATCTTATAGAAACATATAGGATTATGAAGGGTATGGATAGGATAGATGTAGGAAGGTTTTTTGAGCTGACCGGGGAAACTAAAATTAGAGGACACAGTCTCAAGATTCGGGGGAGTAGATTTAGGACAGAGATGAGGAAAAATAATTTTTCCCCAGAGAGTAGTGAATGTTTGGAATTCTCTAACCAGGGAAGTGGTTGAGGCTGCCTCATTAAACATATTTAAAATTTGGTTAGATAAATTTTTACATGATAGAGGAATTGGGGGATATGGGGAGAAGGCAGGTAGGTGGAGTTAGGTCATAAATTAGATCAGCCATGATCATATTGAATGGCGGAGCAGGCTCGATGGGCCATTTTTGGCCTACTCCTGTTCCTACTTCCTATGTTCCTATGACATGATCAAAGGAATCAGGCTGTGAGTTGCTGGCGACGTGATCGAAGGACTCGCAGGTTACAGGTGGTTGGTGACTTGCAATCGAAGCAATCACACAGGCTGTGGGCTGCTAACGACTTTCAATTGAAGGGTTCACACAGGCTGTGGGCTGCGGGATATTGGCTCATTGGAACCACGTATTGGAATCAGGATTTGAAAGGGTGCTGAAGACAAGAAGGGCTTCTGAAGTTCATTGGGTGTTGAAGGCTTCCTGACTATACAAGAGGTTTGGACCTGGAGTTCAGGATGCCTATGGGTGAATAGAAGTCTGTGTGGCTCCAGAGGCAGTGGGAGTGGAAGAGGGGAATCTACGGACACTCAGTATCTCTGCTTTACTTTTTCTTATTTTTAGAGGGACCAGGCAATGCACAGGTGACTTTTTGTTTGCCTTACGACAGAGAGAGGTTAATCATGTATGGATTTTTATATATTATTGTGTGACAATAAAAGGAACCTTGAATCCCCTATCACTAAACCTTGCCTCATCTCCTCCCTTCCTTCAACTACACTAGGGCTAGTCTCTGACCCAGAAACCAGACTCTCATGGCTTGTCACTGGTAGGTCATCCCCCTCAACAGTATATGTGTTAGGAGGGAATGACCACAGGAATACCAATGACTGACTGTCCTCTTTCTCTCTCCTGACTTGACACCTAGCAGAGATTGTGTCCCTGTAACTCCTGTCTATCACACCCTCAGGCTCCCAAATGATCCAGAGTTCATCCAACTCCAGCTCCAATTTCCTAACTCTGTTTGTAGGGAGCTGCAGCTGGATGCCCCTCACAGTTGAAGTCATCAGGGATACGGTTGGCTTCCCTGACTATCCACATTCTGCAAAGGATGAGTTTTCCTCTTTGAAAGAAAGGGCAGCTGTAAACCTGCCATGCAGAACAGGTTGAGCAGTTACAATCAATCTCACACTCAACTATTGAAAGACCACATCGATTATCAGGCTATGATTTTAGCTAGCATTTTGAACAGACAATTGGTGTCTGAGCAAGATCTTACAAATGGAGAGATCAAAATCTTATATATAGCCTCAACCAGGTCCAGCAATATGGGCCAGAGCAGAAAACTACCTAGTGGGAATATTTAATGGCATCCATAATAATTTTTTTTTTTTTTTTTAAATTATAACATTTCTTCTCAGAGCTTCAGAAGGAAAATTAAACCATCATTATCCCAGATTTTTAACCAGTGGGCTGCAAAGTGCCTTCAGAATTAGTGTATAAATAACTTCAGCAATTGCCTGTTGATTTCTACCAAAGGTCAAAATGAAGTCCTACATTTTTAGTCCTTCTTTGGCTCTGAAATCATCTTAGCAAAAACCTCTTCCCTGGGCTCCTTAAGGCCCACAAATGGCCATTTAAACATAGATATCAGATGAGAGATCACCAGCTTTTTTTCCCCCCAACATAATAAGCCTCTGCAACCACCCCATCATTTAAAAACAGTAATTTTAATGCTTAAATAATCATAAGGCTATGGATCTACGACTTCCTCATATAGTAAAAGGGTGGAAGATTTTCCTTAATCTTTGAGGTGTAGATTTGCTGGTGATTTATTCGTTTACCAATGGTTCTTTATGTGTGTGTTCTAACACTTGATTCATAAAGGAAAGGATTATTTAGTTGGTTTTGAAATTTTCATATTTCCATTACACTTTAAAATGTATGCATCGGAATCATTCTCTCTTTCCTTATAATCTTTTAAAGTTTTACTTTGGAGATAAAAATTGCTTGTTTTTTCTTTCAACCCATGTTACGTATTTTTTTTCTCCAATAGATTTTATCCAAAATTTCCTTTGACTTCCTGAAGTTGCTAACAATGTTCTGCATTTATCTGATGTCTTCAAATATTAATATCCATATTGTGTTTCCTGCTCTCGACCACATCATATAAAGTAAGAGCAGAGGGACCCCTGGAGGACTTTTATATCCCTCCAGTCAGAAAATATACACACACGTTATTCACGAGTTCCTAAGAACTAACAATGCACTTGATATTATTCTCATTTACATGACATGCCTTCAATTCATTACCATCTTATGACAGGTCTAAATAGAAAAATAACAGGAAGTATAAAAGTATAATTGACTCAAAAAATCCATAAACTCTGCATTCCTTTACCTCTATATATTTTCAAAACATTGAGTTGCAATTGATGGATGCAATTTTCATTGAATAATATAGAAGGCAGAACAGAGAAAGAGGTTACTTGACCAGCACATTCATGCCCCTCATAAGCTTCACATCATCCCACTTCATCAAATTCTACCAACCATTCCATCATACACTCTCGTATGCAAATCTTAATTTTACACTTCAATTAAGGCCACCGTCTACAACAGTTTATCCACAGTTACCCCAAAAATAGTTACATTTTTTGTCTCAAACCATGACTGTAGTAAGTCTTTAGCCACGTTATGTCCATGTGCAAAGGATGATGTATACACTGTTCCAGCACCTTCCATTACTACCTCTCATTTTGTCCCTGCATTCCAGACTGCAAGTCATCAAAACTTTATGCCTTTTCCACAGCATTTAAAAGTCCTTCCTTCTCTTCTAGAATGTCCTTGCTTTTGAGCTCTTCATTTACATTACCACACGAGTTTGTGTAAATCAAGAAAAATATACTCTCTTGGTCTCCACTTTTGCTCTAACGAAAGATTTTTTTTCCCCCCAGTTGATCTATCTTTTGATTTATCTAGCTATATGTTTTTTCCCCCAGTTGATCTATCTTTTGATTTATCTAGCTATATTTGATTTGTATATGTTTAACATTTATTTTGCTTACCCCTTTCTTGATAATAAACTGGTATTATTTGCTAATTATAATCACATGTTTTGAATTTAAATTTCATTGTGATGTTGCACATTCATCCAAATGTATGTTCACTTTGTTTTGTACCTTAATTTCTGAGAAAATATAACTGGTTTATCCAGTTTTGTTTAAAATATATGGATTGTTTGCCCAAGGCACTCTGCAGATATTTTCCAGTTTAACTGTACTTTCCCCACCTTGCCTCAGTAAAGTTACCTTTCTTCCTGTCAACTTGATTCATCCATAACATTGCTTCTCTTTTTCACTTTAAATCTGAAATTAATGGCCTATTATTTTAATAGGTCAGTCAGCATCCATGGAAGGAAATGGGTACAAAATAAGTGGAGAGCTGCAAGGTTGGAGGAGAAGTGGCTGCGGTGGAGGAGGGGTATTGAGAACTCAGCAAGGTTGATGTCACAGTGGCAAATGGGAATGAACAGGTCTAGAGAGGGGTTAAAACAGGAATCAGAGGCCCCAAGAGGATAAAGAACACATGGACATTATGTTTCTCCAGTTTTTTTTGCTGTAGATATTAGCATCTACAATCTCTGTCTCTCTACCTCTTATTCTACCATTCATTCAATTTCACTTTAAGTAGATCCTGAACTACTTCCTATTTTAGGCCAAAGTCTTACTGATCCAAAAGCAATTCTCAGCAGAATCAAAAATCCCATCACCTTTTTTATTTTGCTAGACCTTTATCTGACCCATCTACAGAAAATTATAGAAACATCCATAACATCGCTTGGTTATACAAATTACTCCCTGTTCTCATAACTTTTTTTGGTTCCACAACTTGGTGGTCAATAATAAATCTTATATTATGGTAACAACTGAGATTTAGTGCTTTCCTTTTAGCCACCTAGATGCAAGCATACTGTAAATGTGAATCTATGACTTCTATAGCCATTGGTCTGTTATAAAATTAATATCCTTCTATCTTCATGTCATATTGATGAAAATTAACAACAGATCATGAAAGCACACACACTAAAATTGAAAGTTTATTACTTCTATAGTAATCATAGGTTTTTTTATATATTCAAAAATTATTGCATAGAGACATTATTTATGCTATCAGTTTTATTGAAATCTATTTTTATTGATCACTTGCACTGCAAGTAGAATACTTGTACTAACTTCAAGAAAAGGGAATCTCAATCATATGAACAGTCTTTTCAGTCCTGTGTGTTAAAACAATATCTTTAACCACAAGAGTGATCTATCTGAATGGATGGACCATTATTTAGCCATTTCACTCATTTAGAGATAATTTCTCTAGACTTTTATTTAAAAATATATTATTCTCCCATTTTGGTGCTGATAAAATATTGTAGTTAAGCAGTTAGAAGTACCAAAGTATTAAATTACCAATTTGTATCTGGATAAGCAAGAACAATTGCCAAACTACCAATGGAAAATACCAGCAACTACGTCAAGTCATACAGCAAAGGACCAGCTTCCACTGTTTACTGATTCCACACTGATGATCAAGCATCAATCCCACTTTATCCACCCACATGCCCATCAACTGCCCCCATATTCTACCATTTGTCTGCACAATGGCCAATTAACCAAACAACCTGCATTTTTTTTGGAGATTGCACAAAAACCAGAGTATATGGAGGAAACTCATGTGGTAATCAGAGAAGGTGAAAACTATTTCCAGAGCACCTTTCTAAAACTCTCCCTTTATATTGTGAATCTTCAAAGTAAAAGAGCTGGTATAAAATCATATTAATAGGATTAGAGAACTTTATGGAAAAGATGTGCCATTTAGCCCATCACATCTGTGTTTGCCAAAAACAGCCTTTCAAATAAATCCTGACTTCCAACTTTTAGTCTGTAGTTTTGTTATCAACTTCTTACAAGAGATCAAGAGGCCTTTCACAAAGTTTATACAGGATATGAGGATATCAGCCTCCCTTCTAGGTACCAGATCTATTCTTCCCAGCTTGAAAAAAATTATTTCTTCAACTCACCTTTAACACTTCATAATTAACAAATTATTTCTCCCTGTATTATGATAGAAACAATTTAGAACTAAATAGACAAATAGCTTCACCAACCATGACCGGACATGCACCACTTGTGCCACCATAGCATTGAGAAAGACCTTTCAATCCTTTCCATATCCGAGGTGGGTGAGGGTTCCTGTCCTTGCAAAAATAAGGGTGGCCAGGTGAGGTTTCACATCAGCTTTCCTTCTTATCAACTGTCTTTAACAGCCACGTACCCCCATCTCTACCACTTACATGCCTACTTAAATTTAGACATACAGTACAGTAACAGGCCCTTCCAGTCCCTGAGCTCATGCCACCCAAATATCCCAATTAACCTTCAATCCTCAAATCTTTTTTGAAAGGTGGGAGGAAACAAGTGAACATAATGCCATTAAATTGGTCCATTGCTACAAGGGGAATGGGGAAAAAAATAAGAGGGCATTCCCAATAACTCAGCTTAATTCATCAAATAAATCAATCTACATTCCATAAAAAGCTATGAATTCATTTTAGAACTGTCTTGCAAAACTCCTGTAATGACCAACTCCACCAATGCCCAGGAAAAACAACACGCCCAGGATAAAGCAGCTTAGCACTCAATTCGTCAATTTAAGTATTCTGTCCTTAACCAATGACAAGCCTCGGCTGAAAGATCGCTGTAGCAACTCACCAAGATTCCTTCTCCAACTCTCCACTGCCGCCTGGGGCAGCAGGATCAGGAGAATACCAAGTCTTTTTCATGTTTCACTCTGAGTCCTAGATAGATATCCTACCTTCTTTGTCATTACTGGCTTTAAGTCCCAAATCTCTCTCTCCTGTCATCCTTCTGGACAGTATTCGTCACATAGGTTGCAGAAGTCGAAAAATAAAGTGTCTAAACCTTCTCATGGCTCAGTAACCCAGAACTCTGGATTATCAGTCAATTACCATAACCTGTACGCAATCTAAATTTACCTAATCATCTCCATTAATTATCGTTGTCGCATAGGCCTTCGTGATCTGTACCATGGCATCACCCTTATGGATTTCAAAGTATTCGGTTTCTGTGATTTTATATATGCAGGGATTGGAATGCTGTGCACGAAATTTGGGGGGGGGGGGGGGACGGGAACAACGCCAGATTTTGGATGCGAGGTGTCCAGATACTTGCCCAGAGGGTAACGACACGAGCCCAATCGGTAGCCTGACATGCAATGTTTATCGAACTCAGTTCATCAATTATCATCTGCTTAAGTACCAACTATAAGGATTCATATCGCCATGACTCCTTTATAAAGTATTTGTTTGTAACTCAAGCAACCAACATATTTCAACTGCAATTTGTTTCCCTTACTCCAAATATTTGCTTTTGGCGTTGGGAATGCAAAAGACGGAAGGTTAATAAACATCTACTTCAGCTTCACCACCGGTTCCGAAATTCAGGGGGAAGGCATGCCTTTAAAAAAAAAATGAACTAAACACGATGGCAACGTTATAAACAGGCCACAGAGCAGGACATTCTTCGCCTTTTTAAAAATTTCTCAGAACATTGGCTTTAATGACCATTTCCGAGCTTCCTATTTGATGGAAACACCAGCATGTTAAAAGCAACACCAACATGTCAGGAGAACGAACACTGGCTTCCAAATGAAAAGAAACTACACTGGAGACATTCTACATCGAATTGGACTGACACTGCAGCCTAAAGTTGCAACGCTTCGTCCAAAGTTGGTGGCAGGGGGTCTTCCAAAGTTAACTCCCCCGCTAAATCCCCGTTCACTCATCTAATTCAAAACGCGACGGGTCTAGACAATGAGCAGGGGACTTGTTGATGCATCGATAGTGGTCGTCTTTTCACCTTTAAAATTCGGCCTGATTCGAGCGTCGTACCCCGACGTCCTTCCCATCAGTTTGTCCAGAAAATCGGAGGGGGACATGGTCTGCGAAGCCGGTTTGGTTGAAGACCTGGAATCATGTTCCTTAGACAGGGCTAACCTGAAGAACACACAACCCGACATTAGGAAGATCTGTGCTGACAATTTACTTCAAAGACACGGACATTGCGCTAGGTTATGCAGGATGCAAGGCAGCCCGTTTGAATGGACATTTTTGGGGTTCTCCCCGAATCTTGCTTCTAGAAACAACTGAACCCCCCCCCCCCCCACACACACAATACGATTCCCCTTTCACCTGCATACACATTTTCCTTAACGCTCATACTTTTAAAAATTAATCCCAAAGACTGTTTTCAAAGATATGCATCAACCAGATTTTAATCTAAACACGTTTCATGCCGCCGAGAGCCATATTACCAAAGCTTCAGGATGCAGTCGGAATGCATAAAAAGTGATACGGAGCTCAACCATCAGACCTTCCCTCGTTAAAACGTACGAATGAATACTTCATAGCGGCGATCTTCATTTGTTGTGAGATAGGATGGCTTATTTGGGGACTATCAATTATTTATACATATTCAGATCAATCAACTGGTTTGGTCTGTCCAAACACCGAGGACACGATTAAACCATTTCGAAATATTTACGATTATCCGAAAACATTAATGTTGCCTCGAGCTCAGAAAATATAGGGAATTTCAAGAACTCCGCTAAACATTGCGCTGGCGAATGGGAAAGGACACTTCTCGCCCTCCGCTCTAGAAAATGACAGCAAATTAGGGGGGCGGAAGGGGGGCAGTTTCACGTTGCGGTGTCCCCACGTTTAAGACATCAACTTGTAGGATGTATACAATAGCGGGCTCGATCTGTCACAAAACCTGTAACATGCTTTGTTGCTCCAGTGCAGGCACAGTGGATCAAGATACATAGGAAGTCTTGCCATTCGTGCTATGCAATTCCCCATTGTTCGAGTCGCCGACCTGGTTCTGCTCATAACGTGCACAAAAAGCAGAAGGAAGCAAAGACAAGACAATCCGTACAGTGTCTCACCGATAAATGCCAGCCATACCTGAAGTTGCTTGTTTCTAAGATGCACGCAAACACCGTTGTCAGGATTTTCACAACTGGTCGATTCATTCCGCCAAACTCTTATCTCTCTGGTATCGAGGGCAGTGTTCTGGAAATAACGTCCCTCCCCACCCCACCCCTTCCTAAAAAAAATAATCGGCAAATGGTGTAGGAAAGTCAGATCCAATGCTTTCCACTCAAATTGTCGGTAAATGCAACTGGGTTGATGCAGGCGAAGATGGAACAACGCAGGACATCAGTCCTCGGTATCATCGTGTGGTAGGAGACTTGGAGATCGCGCTGCTGGTGCGGGGAGTGAAGAGCGTCAGAATGGCATCTTTTCCCAAAGCCCCTCCGTAAACACGACGTCAGGGAACGGGAGGAATGGAACTTCATGTCAAGGGAAGCGGTTGAGCTTCGGCTCTCCTCTCGGGAAGCCCAACACCATATTCGGTGGTCCAAAGGTCCAGTAGGGTGGCAGTGGGGGTGGCTGGAGAGCGGCTCAAAGCCAGTGGAGAGCGGGCCAGTCACTGGAGCAATAAGAGCTCTAACACAGAAGCCGTATTTCAGCTGTTGGACAGCTCCCGGGGCTTCCAACTCCAACAGCAGGCACGTCTCTGAGCCCCTTTCAAAGAGCCGTGACCGGCTTGTCAAGGAGCTCGAAATAATCAGACGGAGAAGTCAAGTCCACGTCCACGCTGATCGAGGATTAGCAATGCAAAGTGATATAGATCGGAATCTCCTTCTTCATTTGCTTTCTACAGACTGTAAATGACTGATGCTGCTGTAGATAAGGATAGACAAGGATCATACCATGTGCCTCCAATTCAAAAGCCCATTCTGTGCAAAAAGCTCGTGGCTAGCTGATTAGCTTGGCAATTGTTGATGCCTACCTGTTAATACAAAGTTGTTCCACTCTCGTTCTTATGGATTTCTACTTTACTATTCGCTACTCAGAATCGAACAGACCGGGGATTTGTGTTGCGGATGAACAGGGGACTATTACGAAACGATTAAATTTTGCATTGGAATAACACTTTTGAAACATTTTTTACAAATAAAAGACGTAGTCTTGTTGACGTAGAAATTAACTGTTGTTTTAGCTCCTGCGCCCATTTGCGATGAATTAGATCAATTGGATAACCGATTTTTCTTCGTGTACTATTTTATTAAATTGCCTGATTCTTTTCGTGCTGGACTTTTTCCACGTCCTGACTTTCAATCTTAAACTATAGAAGAATGTACAGTGTAAGAAATATTTATCATTAGCTCGTCTGACTTTTCCCTATTACCATTGCCTGAAGCAATTCCATCTACTGCTTCTGACCACGCTGAAGAAGACCCCATGAAACCTAGAGCATTTGATAGAATCGGGGACCCTTGAATCCATTGGCCAACAGGAGTGCCAAAAGTTCACTTGGAAGCTTGATGAGTTTACCAGAAAAGACAAGTTAAACCATCCGACTGAGGATTACTTGAATTATAGAAATCTATCAATTCAATTATGCATTTTACATATCTTGCATGGCTGGTCTAACGATAAGAGAGAGAATACAAGTAACAAAATAGAATCCAGAAGTTGATAAAGATGGTCATATTTTACTCATTTGGATTTTTTGTTCAATTGGAACAATTTGTAATCCGGGGTTTATTCTACAGGATATATCTTTAATTCTGTCTTATATGTTTTCTAAGGTCACCAGGTGCGACCTCTGCCCGGTCTTTGCCAGCTTCTGCATCAGAACTTTTTGTTGCTCATATTGACTTCTTCTAAAGGTGCGGAATATTGAAATGCATCTTGGCCCTGTATTTGACATCCTTCTTCCCGTCAAGATTCTAACTTTCACGTCCTTAACTCCAAACGATCGCCTACCCAGCAATTCGCCATCTGGTAGGAGCACCCCCCCCCCCCCAACCCAACCCAAAGTTCCTCAGTGAAGAATTTTATTACCAGGGTCCCTACTAAATCCTTGAGTAGTGTCATCAATTGGAAACCACTGTGGGACTGAGCTCAGGATAGCCATGAAACAAAGGGAATCCCCTTCCCCCTTAAAAGGCTTAATTTCATCATTGTTCACCACCTACCCTGGTGCCCTCCTCAAATACAAATGATTCAAAATATTGCACTTAAATCACTGCACGAGCAAGGTTTTATTCTGAACCAGGTTCACTGGCTCACATTCTTGGACTCAAGCACTGCAAGGGTCATTGTTGTATCCCTTAATGTCAGGGTCCAACGTTACCCCAACTGTGTCCTTGCACGTAAATACATTTAATGTTTTCACTCCTTTGACAGAGACAAGGAAGCAAATGGTAAGAGCCCTGAAATAAAAGAACAACCACTATTTTTGCTTAGCTCTGGTAAACTTTCTACAAACCGGTAGCCTGCCAATGGTTTTTATCTTGCACAGTAACACAGTGTGCTATCTATTTTTGAACTTGGCTAAATCTAGGGGTGCCCAATCTAAGAGAAGCCATTGTTACTGGCAACTTTGTAAAACTTAAATTTTAACTGACAGCTGACCTCTGGAGAGAGTAACTGGGCAAATAAAGAACCTGGTGGAATTGACAGAGGTGAAACAGAGACTTTCAGGTATAACTGTCACAGAGGTGACCTGTGCTTTTTTCAGGATGTCTCCTCTAACATTACCTTTCCACCACTACATGTCATGGTGCCTGATAAGAACCTCAGTTAACATTTGGAAACTTACAGGTTCAAGCACTGGGGAGGTCCCAGGAGACAGTCATCTCAAGATCTCGACGTGGGCACATGCAGCCTTCCACCAAATTTGCTGCAATCACTTGGAATGCTGTACATACCAGGAATAAAAGTACTAACACATTTTAAGGAAAGTTACAGTGATTAATCAATGTACCTCACAACTCTCTCTAGGGTTGGAAATGAACGTGTGAGAGGGAGGGGAGAGAGAGAGAGAGAGAGAGAGAGAGAGAGAGAAACTTTCTTCTCATACAGTTCCTCTTTCTCCATAAGTTTATTGAGTAGTTGTCTTCCTAGCTGCCAAAATATTATGGCTAAGTTTCTTGGCCATTGATGCCGTGGGTTGTTTCTGCAATTACTGATAAATTCAATGTAACTATTATATTTTATATGAAATAAAACATCGTTCATCATTATTGGTATTTTCACTGCAATGATTCTGAGTCTATACTATCTTGTTAAAGTTGGTTGAATTGTTTTAATGATCTTTAATACAGGATGAAAGGATTTGAGGTTCCATGGAAGGGAAAGGGATCAGCAGGTCACCTGAAGTATTTGGCTCTAAATTATTAGAACCTCCTGCCAGTATTTACACTCATGAAATTTTTATACATTTTCATGCTGGTATGTTATTTATATTACAGGTGTCATATGTGCTTAGATCTAAGGTGTTCGGACATAGTTGGCAGAGGACTGGTACCATCAGCTATGTGAGCAGGAAGCAGTTCTGGTGCCTAACTTGCCATCCTGTATGTTTTTACAAGTAGGTTAATTAATGGAGGGATAAAGAAATGTCACAAGATGAATTTGTCATGACTCCACCCTGCCACAACAGCATAAGTTTACTTGAGTCTTCTGTGGCGATCACACTGCCAAAGAGAAATACACCAATGAAATGGGCCTCATTAGGAAAATGGTTGAACTGGAGAGTGTTTGCACTTAAATGCAAATCAGATAGTTCAATTTCAGAAAATAATTTTGTATTTAGCAATGGGCAACTTGCTAGGAGGAACAGTCGACTTTGAGCTAAAGTTCCCAAAACCTTCTGCCAATTGGCATTTTCACATCAAAGCTGGTCCTGTTTCACATTCAATAATTAAGACTGATTGCCATGATTAGTCAACAACTTCACTGGTGTGTTGAGCAACGCTCACCAGGACAGGTGATAAACAAGAGAGATGCACTTTACAAGTGCAAGAAGGATTGTACAGAACAACAGAAGAGAAACCAGACCATGCAAAGTCATGGGAGTCTCTCATTTCAACTACTCCAGGCTGTGGGTAAGCTGATATATTGACCTACTGTAAATTGCTTGCTGCAGCTGTAACTACCTGGAAAGGGCTCAAGGAAAAAAATAAATCTCAGCTGGTGGCAAAAATTGGTCAAGGACAAATAAGAAGCAGGTATCAAGGGAGAGTAACCAGGACACAATGTGCCTGTTTCATGTGTTTTTCCAAGGACAGTCTGAATCTTAATTCTTATACAAGCCCCCAGATGGGTCTATCACATAAATTGAACAAATCCTTCCGGATGTTGTACTCCCCATTCAAATCCCAGAAAGACACTGACGAGGTATGATCTATATAAGCCCTTCAAACATCTCTCCTTGCTTGTTTAACAAGCTTCCCTATTTCTCATTTGGACAGAGGTTCCATTTGCGCTTCAAACCAACAAAGCACCCAAGAAAAGCTCCCTTCTCCACCTATCACCTCCTGCCTTTGCGACCACACCTCCCCCCCCCACTCTTTTGTTCAGATGCCTGCTGACATTTTTTCATACCTTGATCAAGGGCGTAAGCCCGAAACATCGGTTATGTATTTTTACCTTTTCTATATAAAGGACACTACTTGGCCTGCTGAGTTTCTCCAGCATTGTGTTTTTACTTCAATCATGATGTCTGCAGAGTTTTGTGTTTTACTTCAAGAAAAGTTTAATCAGTTTAACAGGGCAAATAAAAACTCCAGCAAATCAGATGTCTGTCAGCTGAACAACCTTTAATAATTCAACCAGAACAATAGCACATTTAAAAAAGCTTCAGTGGAATGTTGCTTTAAATGGCACTTCTCATCAATCAATCAACAATTTAATCCAATCCAATAAAATTTTCCTTAGTAATTTGATCATTGGGTGGAGTGTCTAGTTCAAATTCCAATGGAGGGAGTAATCTATGTATGTGAATGTATTTGCATAAAGTCCAATTAAGTAATTGGGTCCCTTTGCTGACACCACAAGCATGATGTGATTGCAGCAAGAATAGGTTGAATATTAATTGATTGATTTTAATAGCTTATCAATACATGAAGACAACTCTAATCCTAGGCAGGAGGATGGGTTGAAATTAAGTTCAAGGTTTGAGAAGTTAAATTCACTTTTATCTTTCCCTCATGATTGTGTTAACACCACTCACTTGTCATCGGAGGTGAATATTTCTTTCAATGTATAGTTGAATTTAGTGTTTTCACTTTGCAGTAAGAAATTAACTAGGCCACCGGTTTTCTCTCTTAAAATTTTATTAAGGATGACCGTAATATAATTTTACTTGTTGAGTGTTGAAATAATTTGGATTCTATTTCCAACATGCCTGCTCCTTTAAGAAAACTCTGATCTCCCTTTCTGGATAAGGGTACTTCAAAGTACAATGAAAAGGCACAGAGATCCAAATGTTACAGATTCATTTCCCCTAATTATGATGAGTTACTGCCACGAGACATAGAAAGGAAAACTCAGCCAGGATGCCTCATCCTGTTTCTATCCCTAACTTCAAATTATAATTCTATGATGCTTATGTCAACACAGGGTTTGGATAGGAGTTAGTGCAACTCCTTTATGGTGGCAGTGGTCAGGACTAGGGTTTAAATCCCACACTGTCTGTAAGGAGTTTGTACATTCTCCTCATGTCTGCGTGGGTTTTCCCCAAGGGCTCCAGTTTCCTCCCACCATTTGAAACATACCTTTGGGGGGGGGGGGGTGTTAGTTTAATTGGGTGTCAGTGAGGCAGCACTGCCTTGTGGGCTGAAATGGCTTGCTACCATGCTGTATGTCAAAATTTAAAAATAAAAAAAATGTCGAGCGACCACAAGTGGGTTGCATTATTCTGCACAATCTTCCCATCATAAAATAGGGATTGATGGTGCACAATGATCACTGGATCTGGCAGATTGCCTGTTGTCCCTGGCCTCCCTCACAAACCTACTGTGGAATGGCGAGTCAGTCCCACTGATGTTCTCCATCCAAGTGAAGCAGAACTAGGTCTCAGACAACACAGAGCTGGGACCAGTCCCTTATAATACCTTTGATAGGAGAAAATGTTGGGGATGGAGCTTTGTCTCTGATATTTGCAAGTATTGATATAAATTATTAAAATTATCACAAAGACATACAAGCAAATTAAAGCACCAGGAAATGATTCAAAGTTCCAAACAGTAATATGCTGAGATTTTAATTGTAATCCTTCTGTTGACCTCCCTCTGGTGGTTGGATGATGACACAAAAAATGGCACAGTTTCAAGCTACTGGACCATGAGTTCTGTTTCACAGAGTTTTCATATGCTGAAAGGTGCTCTAATTCCAAGTGGGGACAAAAGATGAAAGAAGATTGATCTGATTAGTTACCACATATTTTGTCTGGGCATCCTTCAACTAGATGGCATTAACATGGACCTCCCACCACATTCATCCCTATGGCTCCTTTCCTTTTGCTCTGTCTCTCTCTCTCTCTACCCCCCCCTTCTTCTTTCCCCCAGTTCTGCATCCACAGAGCCAACCCCCTCCCCAATCAATTTTCCCCTTTCCTCTCTCCTGTCCTTGTGTCTATATCCAATTAACACCGTTTGTCTGTAAGCCTCTTCTTGCCCATTCTTTTAATTCAGGCACCTGGAAGAAGGGCTCAGGTGTGAAATGTCATTTATATCTCTTTACCTCCTATGGAAGCTGCGAGACCTGCTGTGTTCCTCCAGCATTTCTGTGTTTTTCATCATTACAGCATTGAACAGTAGAGCCTTTTGGCGCAATGTTTGTGTTGACACTGATGTCAACTTAAACTAATCCCATCTGCCTGCATGTGGTGTATATCTCATCATTCCCTACCTGCTTATGTGCCACTCTCCAGGTTCATACCAGTTAATACGCTGCCTTTACAACAGCCGCAATAGCTCCACCTTTTGTTTAATCCTTGACAACCTTTTTCACTATCCACAACTTTGCCTATTTTTGTGTTGTCTGCAAACATTCTAATCACCCCATTGCCATCCAATCATTGATATATATTCCAGGCAACAGAAGTCTCAGCAGTGGTCCTTGCTAAACGCCACTTGTCAAAGACCAATCTGAATAACACTTATCCACCATGACCGGAGAATACTACCCGCTCCAAATAATCAGCTCTCCGCTCATTCTGCACCAATCCCAACCTCATCATCAAATCTGTAGACATCTGGTTCTGTTGTAGTCTTGCACACTGACCTTTACCTTGCAGAGGCTATAGAACAGCACTTGGACTCCTCATAAATATCCACCCCTGAACCGCGACCCATCAGTAATCATCACACATCATCACATATCTTATACCTTCAGGAGATCTCCTCTTCATTAGCCTCCAACCCAATAGCTCCCCAGTTCTGAGTTAGCAATGGGAGTCTGTAAGTGTATAATGGATATATACAGCTGATCTAACCCCTGAGATGAAGATGGCAAGATATAGTAAAGTGAATGATCATAGATGGATCATATTTAAGTGAGAGTAGAGTAAAAAGCAGCAGAACTTTCAAGAGAACTTCGAGATTCTTGAATCTTGAACAGATAACGAGAACCTGGAGGGATTCAGCAGGTCAGGAGTCGTCCCTCCAGCTTCTCGATGTTTGTTCAGTGAAATATTCAAGTTATATCAGCTCAGTGCGATGAGACTTTCTACATAGGCACCTCTGAAATTGCTCTTAGGATCCTATTGTTCTCTTTTATAGGGTTGCTCACAACTCCTTGCACAAAGAAAGCATGTTTTAACTGTTGAAGTGCAGGTAATACTGCCAGGGGCTGGAATGTGAAACAAAGTCAAATGCTGGTTGAATTCTTCCAGTCAGGCAGAGTCTGTGGAAATAGAAACCAGTGAGTATTGTGGGCTAAAACCCCTTAATCAGAACTAAGAGCGAAAGCCAACTAGTTTAAGTCGCAGAGAGAGTTAGGGTATGGAACGCGCAACAAAGAGAATGGATTTTGTAGGCTAAAACGATGCACAACACACGATCTGTTCTCGCGGCTGCCATCAGGAAGGAGACAGGTGCCACAAGACTCGCACCACCAAGTTCAGGAACAGCCGCTCCCCCTCCACCATCAGACTCCTCAACGACAAACTCAATCAGATCCTTATTTAATCCTTATTCAATCAGATCCTTGTGCGATACAGAGAGAATAAAAAATTCAGTCAGTTTGTTTAATTTCTTTATCTATTTACATTTCTTTATTTGTTTCATGTGTACATTGTGTAGTTTTTTTTGCTCATTGAGACACATATACAAACAAACAATACATATTCAGTACATATATACATATACCTATAAATAAATATTGTTTAATAAATACTAGAGTCTCATAGGGTTGTATGAGTGGTTCATTTAGCTGTTCAGCAGATTCATTGCCCGTGGGAAAAATCTGTTTCTTAGCCTGCAGGTTTCAAGTTCAAGATCAAGTTCAAGTTCAGGCTCTGATACTTCTACATCTCTTTCCTAATGGGAGTAGCTGAAAGATACTGTGAGCAGGGCAGTAAGGGTCTCAATGATTTTGTGAGTGCTCTTCAAACAATGATCCGGGTCGATCACGTTTATGGGGGGGTGGGTGGGGGGGGGGGGGAAAGGGAGCCGCTCTTCTGGTCCTGTGGATTGATCCCCAATCCAATACTTTTGAGTCTACAGAAACCATCCAACACTGTGATTCAGCTGGCCAGGAAGCATTAAGGTTAAGGTTAGCTTAATAACGAGTAGAAAGTGGACATGGTGCTGGCCAGTAGCCTTGCCCACCTCAGTCTTCTTAGGAAATGCAGCCTTCCTGAGGAAATGTGTGTCAAGAACAGGTTACTTCTTAAGTGGACTCTGAGAAACTTCATGCTCTCTTCACCATTGAGCTATTAATATGTAGGGGAGGGAGGTCATCCCTGGTCCTCCTGAACTCCATGATCATCTCCTTCATCTTGTCCAGATTGAGACTCAGGTTGCTATTCTTGCACAATATCACAAAATTTTCCACCTCTTGTCTACAGTATGGCTCATGGTTGTTGCTGAGGAGGCCAACTACTGTTGTGTCATCTAGAAACTTGATGGCTCTGTTGGAGCTTGATCTGGCGATGCAGTCAAGGGTCAATAATGTAAACAGGATTGGACTGAGCACATAGCCCTGAAGTACGCCAGTGCTCAGTGTGACGATGCTCAATGTTCTGCTACCAACCCAGACAGACTGTGGTCTTTCTGTTAAGAAGTCCAGAATCCAGTTACAGAGAGGGGTGTTGAGTCACAGCAAGGCACGATCATATTGAACGCCAAGTTGAAGTTGATGAACAGTAGCCATGTGTATGAGGTGTCATTCTCTAGATGGGTCAAGTCAGAGAGGAGAGTAAGGTTATAGCGTCATCAGAGGAACAGTTCTGTCTGCAGGCAAATTGAAATGGGTCCAGTGCCTCTTGGAGGTGCGCTTTGATGTGTTCCATCACTGAATGCTCGAAAAGTTGCACAGTGCCAATGAGGCCTTTTACTTTTGCCCTCTTTGGTACTGGGATGATGGTGGCTGACCTGAAACCCGCAGGGTCAATGACCTGCTGCATTGACGCGTTGAAGATATCTGTAAGGACCTCGTCAATTGGTATGCGCAGTCTTTCGGTATCTGACCAGGTATGTTGTTAGGTCCTGCCTCCTTGTGTGGGTGCACCTAGGCAGGGAGCCCATTCATCAGGGGGTCATGGATCTTTCTTTGGCATCAGCCCATTCTTCTCATTGAAGTGTGCATGGAAGATATTCAGTCTGTCTGGAGGGGAGGTGTTGCTGTCTTTGAGTCACAAGGATTGTCTTGTGGGAAATAGAGATGTGATTGAGAGCTCCATCTGCTATGGTAGAGCAGAAACCACATGACAAGAATAACTGAGGGTTTTGTTTTCACCTGAAACAAATACACAGAATGATCTCATAATGATATGAATGAGAAGGTTTGTAAATAATTCCACTAGCAGTTCCTAAGATGATAACAACACAAGATCATACTGTTCTCTCTATTTGATATAAAATTTAATGGATCAATGATCTTGATCTCCTGCTATTGTGCCCTGCTTTTTCAGTGAAGTTTAGCTGGGTGTAATGACAGAAGAGGATAGGAACTTCTTCAATAAAATGCTGTGGCTTTGTGAATAACATAGTAGGAAAGTTGTGCATTCACTGGAAATTCCCATGAAACAAGTGTTTGCAAGAAAATGATGACTACATTTTTACTGTAGTTTTCTGACCATTATGCTTTATAATAAATATTTAAGCAACTTACTGTTAACCAAATTGCTGTTTGTTTACTATTCCACTCCATATATTATAAATGTATTTTAATTTTATGTTAATGCCAAAAATCTATATTCAGATATCCCCATTCAAATTAACGGAGCTATTATACAGAATTATATTTGATGCATTAATTGGCTGCAATTTGTACAAAGACCATGCTTTTTTCAGTAAGGTGGGATGTCCATGTTCCACATTTGGTGTCTTACTGCCAAAATAAATAATTAGACTTCAGGTACACAATACAACATGTAAGAGGATCAGATTAGGGTTTTATATTGGAGAGTATTATATAGGCTAGTTATTGAAGACGATCTCTTTGGGATTTTCTGACCATTTATCCACTGATAGATTTGGAAAAGCATTACATATAGTATAAATATAAAACTCTTTCCTTCAGGTTTAAAAAGAATTGAAATAACAGATTTGTTGTTGGACTTACATCTTTAAGACTGGGGTTTGGGACCACTCCTCTGGTTGAGGAGTAAGACATGGAGAAAGGAAGGTGCTCATGATGTCCTACACAACAATATATTTTCTGTGCAGCAACTATGAGGAAGATTCTGATGGTCAACATCAAAATGGTGCCTAAATTGTCAATTTAAAGAGCACTGAATTAGATAAAAGCAAGTCGCTCAACTTGCAGAACATTTCAAGCATTTGTTGTTTTAATCTCAGATTCTTGCATCTGCAGCATTTTGATCTTTAATTTTTTCTTTTGCTTTTCACCACACAACAGTTGGAAACTGCTGACTTCCCAGCACTGAAAATCCCATCCCTGCACCACACTCTTTCACCAGTTATTATAAAGAGGATTGTCCTCATAGGTTCACTTGGTTGCTTCTTCTTGTGTCTCCGACATCATCCATTCACAGCAGTCTGTTCACACAAGGTAGCACTGATGAAACTAAGAGTTCGTTTGATGAGTCATTTCTCACTCCGCAGTTCAGGTACTTCTTTTGCATTCAACATCTTTCCAATCATGTTCACCATTTGCTTCTTTAAACTGTCAGTGTAACCACTTCATGGAGAAGCTGCATACTTGGGCATTATTTTGCAATAATTCCTCAACAACACCTCCCTAAACGAAAAACAAGTTATAAACCTTAAATAAAGCAATACTCAGCACGTTAGTCAGTGCCCTGGAGAGAGAAACATTTCAAGTGATGACCGTTCATCTCTGATTTTACATATATATTTTGAGGGGGAAAATGTTGCTTAAAAGCCACTTGAGACTTAATAAGACCAAGTAGACTATTCACAACATCTCACACACATGTACACTGACCAAGCAGGCAGCTGCGATGTGGACACAATAATCTGGATTTATTGTGATGAACAAGTCATGAGATATGGTGTTTTGCAGTAGCGCCATAGTGCAACATATAACTATCGTACAACATTACTATAAAAAATAAAATAAAAATAATAAGTGGTAAGGCAGTGTCTTTGGATCATTGATTATTCAGGAATCTGATGGCAGTGGGGAAGAGCTGTCCTTGAGCCACTGAGTGCTCATCAATAGGCTCCTGTACATTTCCCCTGATAATAGCAGAGTGAAGAGGGTATAGCCTGGATGGTGGGTGTCTTTGAGGATAGAGGCTGCTTAATTCCAGTGTGAAGATAGAAATTAAACAGAATTTTTCCCACTGCTGGCATTCTTTTCTCATTCAATCATACATTCTTCTTCTTATCAGACAGCCATGATAGCAACTTCCAGCTATTGTTCATGTTTTGGAATCAACTTTGGCATCTGGATTTTTTCCATGACTCTCAGTCACGTTTTATGGAAAAGATCGGAAAAGACCGACTTTGTCAAGATGCTCTTCTGTTTAACCTTGCTGCTGATATAGGACGGTCAGTTCAATGCTATTACAGACCCAGCGAACCAGGTTTGAATCCGCCACTATCTCTAAGGAATTCATATGTTCTCCCTACATTTACATGGGCTTCCTCCGGGTGCTCCAGTTTCCTCTCACCCTTCAAAATGTAAGAGGTTGTAGGTTAATTGTGGTAGTTGGGAAGCACGGCCTGTTACCGTGTTATCTATCTAAATTTTAAATTTAAATCTCTGTTTTGATTTTATTTTCCATCAGATTATGTCAAGCCTGCATCCTGTGAAGAACTCTCCATTCATTACCAGGTTCTGTCAGGTTAGCTTCATTCAGGGAGTTGCTGTTCCAGTGAAAACTTTGGTGTCCTTGTAGAAGTCATTCCCAAAGTAGTTGCTTGAATTGAACTGTGACATCTGTCCTGCAGTGGACCGTGTGCTCCTGATATGATTAGCAAAGCCAAAAAATTAAAATGCTGGCAACCAGTTGATGGCAATTTTTTTGGGATCAGGTCATTCTTCTCCATACCAAAAGGAGGAAATAGATATGGCATAAAAGGTGCCATTCAATGGGAGTGTTGGAGAAGTTTTTGTAAACCAAGCTTTATACAATTGTCCACCAAAATGGAAGAGTGAGAAAGCGTGCCCAGGCATTGTGCTCTGGAACCAGGAAAACAACCATACAATTCCTCTGGCTACCTACTGCTGTCATTAACCTGTATCAGATAACTTTATAGGTCTTCTTAATGCAAAACTCTCCAATCATGAACTCTCTGACAATCAAGCCAATATAAGGCCCAACCACAGCTTCTGTGACCAGTGCTATACCTCTTGACTTTTTCTGAAGCGGTCTTTCAAAACTGAGAAAGACAAACCTAACTTCTGCTTACAGTACAGTGTGGTAATAGTTTTGGATGCCAATTCTCTTTCCAACTTGGAGGAGAAACTTAGAACTCATCAAACTCTATATGAAAAACATTCAAGCTATAAGCAGGGATGCAGTGCTGCAGGAGCTCACCAGAGTGCCACTCCGGCACCTCTGTCATCACTAGGATTTCTGTCTTTCGGCAGAGAGGAAGACATTGAAAACATTTAGTCGATGAATTAGAGGAGAAATACTTACTTGGATGTGTCTGCCAAGAATTGTGACCAGCAGGGCGCTATAACTGGGGGAAGAAGGTGGTGGGACAAGGTGAGGGAGTTTTTTGTCAATGTGATGGGTTGAACAGACGAAACCTCCTGTCTGTCTCATTCAAGGATAAGCACGCAGTGGGTCAGGATGCAGGGTCTCCATCAGAATGGGGAACAACACGATCTGTGGAGACCCCGGGCAGAGGAGGCAGAACAGCATCCCAGCTGGGAAGGCAGAAATGGGCAACCAGTCGATGGCCATTTTCTGGAATCAGTTCATTCCCCCTTAAGGGGAAGCCGGGGGGGGGGGGGCTGGCTCTGTCACCACCAGCATGTTGCCACGGGGATGAAATTTGCCACTGTGTGTGGACACGGAGAGAGATCCTCAACCCTCCAATGATGAACCATGAAACGTGGTCCTCCTATTCTCAGCAGGTCAGCCCCAGGAGGGAGGGAAGTGAGATGCACTGAGCTCTTTGCCCCGTCCTGCAGATTTGCAGTGTCCAAGCATCAGCGCACAGTGTACAAACAGCAGGGACCACTGGTTCTGGTCATAATTATGGGGATATGCGGAGGGTGAGGGGTACACTGGCCAGGTCCAAGTCTGCACCGGTCTCGTCCAGGATCCAGGGCTGCACCAGCTGCATCCTGGGGAGGAATAGAAGATGTTGAGTGAGGTCAAAGGAGAGACCAGTGTTTCTTCAGGAAAAAAAATCTAGTAGGTTGAGATTTAAGTCACTCCAAAAGTAGCAAGGAGCAGATTCTACAGGAAGGTGGTTAAATGAGTGAAATAGAAAATATTCAGGGGAGTGAGAAGAGAGCAGGGGATTGGAGGAATAAGGAGAGAGGGAGAGAGGGAGAGAAGGGAATAATTTTTCATTCTGCATATTATTTAGCTCAGAATGACATGCCATACTCTGATTACTTTGATTTACTGGAACTTAAAAACAAAAATGGTATTGACATTGGAATTTGACTGCTTCCCTGCACTAGTGCTACCATTAATATGTAAAAGAAAATTTGCCAGCATATTAAACAGATAAATGGCAAAATTTCTGTTCTCATTGATGAATTAACAAGCCTGAGATTTGTTCGAATACTGTGATGTTATTTCTTAAATTATATGTTATTTTTTTCCAATGGAATACATTTATTCATTTCTATGACCCATTGCTGAACATGGAACACAACAGAGAAGTCCTACCACGGACCTCCACCCCCTAAAATGACAGGAGGAGAAGAAGAAGAAATGAACTGACCCAGTATGTAAAAGTAGAAGACACAAATTTCTTGTTTATTTTCATTGTGTGATGACATTGTTTAATCGGTTTAATGTATCATATATGTTGAACATTGAGTGGGTGGGGAGGAGGGGGTGAAGGATGGAGGGAAGGGAGGGGGGGAAAGGGGAGAAAGTGACACTGTGTCTTTTCAAGAGGGAAATGTTTGTGTATTTTGGTCAGTATGGTTCATAGTGTGAAAAATAAAAATTAAATAAAACAAGCCTGAGATTAAGATCCCCCTAAAATGTGAAAGTGTTAAGGAAGGTGATCTTTACTTCTTGTTAGTTATATTTTATGTTAATTAGTGAATGCAACCGTGCAACATTTGTCATATTATCTTTCTTTGGCTTGGCTTCGTGGACGAAGATTTATGGAGGGGGTAAAAGTCCACGTCAACTGCAGGCTCGTTTGTGGCTGACAAGTCCGATGCGGGACAGGCAGACACGGTTGCAGCGGCTGCAGGGGAAAATTGGTTGGTTGGGGTTGGGTGTTGGGTTTTTCCTCCTTTGCCTTTTGTCAGTGAGGTGGGCTCACTGTACAATGCTCCCAATTATACAACGCCAAGTAAAACATGGCAGCCACCAAAGTTGGGTCTTGGGAGACCACCTTGTTGCCATTTTTGGTGAGCTCTGGCACCTAAAAAATTAGCACTGAACCCCTTGCAAGCCATGGAGACACTCAGCTAAGGTTCAGCTGCCACTACAATGAACAAAGAACTGGAGGAATTAGTGTGATAACTAAGGGCATGGAAATTACATAACATTCTGTCTAACACGCTGATAATAAAGCTGCCACTCAGAAGCCAGGGAGAGATTTCTGCAGTAGAGAGCAAACTCTGTTAAGTATCAATCATAACCTTCAAACAACATTCATTGAATAGCAGTGAAAGACACGAACAATTAGTCTGCAGAAACTCACAGGAATTACACAAAGTACAGGAAAAAAATTTCTACCTAACAATCACCTTAACTTAGATCCACGGTGAACAGGTGTTAGATGAGCAGCAGAACGGAGATCTCTTAAGCCCCTTGCATCCCAATAAACCGGTCATTCAGTGTCCCAGGATAGGAATGACGTTTTTGCTGTTCACACTTGACTACTCTTAACTGGGACACTGCACGCGTTCATACTTGTAAGGAGCCATGCCAGGGTTAGGACTGTTCTACCTTTTACTGGTGATGTCATGACACATTGAGCGATGGAGGACCTGCCCTAAATCCTGATCAATGTATTATGATCTTATATTTGGGGAAAATTAATCACGCCTAATTATAACATTATTAAGCTCTATGTACAGCACAATACAAACTGTACAGCACAGTACGAACCCTTCAGCCCTTGATGTTGAAGTGCTTTATAAGGGTCCGTGGGAAAGTGCATACAATAAATAGCAATAGCGGACAATTTTTAAACAGGGTTGGAAAGTTGGTAGCACTTTAGCGCACAATATAGAAATACCATGGGAAAAAGCAATAGCAGAGCTGCCCTCCCAGAATGCAGTGTGGCAGAGATAGGGCTGTATGCACGACTGCATGCAAGGAACACTCATGGAGGGGTTTCTCCTGCTGCACAACATTCTGGGAAGTTAGATCCGCAATCTCTTTTTCCCATAGTCTTTATAAATTGTGCATTATAGCGCTACCAACTCCCCACGCTGTTTAAAAATTGTCCACTATTGCTGTTTATTTCCTCTCTTTCTCTCTCTCTCTCTCTCTCTCACTGTGACTTGCCCACAGCAAAGTTTAGACCTTCATTTTAATCTTTTCTTCCTTCATGTTCCTGCATTCATGCAAAAACTTGGGTAATTTCTATCCCAGAATGCAATTTCCCATTCTACATTTGCCTGACTGCAACACCTTCATCTGCAGATGCCAAGGATTGTACTAGGGGTTGAAGCCATCTATCCCCGGAGTGAGATGGCATCATCTCATGCCGGCATTGAGAAGATTTTCCTTGCACCTTGACTCTTTTTTGGCCAATTGGCCGTTAATTCTTTGGACCACTTGGTAAGGGGCTTTACAGTTAGTCAATTACTAGTATAAGAATGCTGGGAGGTACTGTAATGTCTGTCATCTGCTACTTCAAGCCTACCAATGAATTTACTGTATACCATGTAATAGTTGACCCTGTGTAATAGTTGACCCTGTGTAATAGTTGACCACTTGTTTTTTGGCTCAAAAATCACATTATGACTCACGTAAAAGGTGACCCCAGTATTTTTGGCCCTGACTGCCTGCTCATCCGAGCTCCTGATGCCCGACTGCCCACCCACCAGAGCTTCCAAAGCCCAATCGCAGGTCCTCACCCCAGTTGTCCATCCACCAGATCTCCCAACACCCCTGTCACAGATTCTCTCCAAGGCCCAGGCCACATGCCCATCTGAGCTCCCAATGCTCTGAATGCAGACTTGCCACCAGGTCCCAGTCATCCGAGCTCCTGGCACCTTGAACGACGCAGGTACTTATCGCGATCAAAAGTATGACCCATATAAAAGCAAATCCCCCACAAATTTGGCCAAAAAAATCCACTATTACTTGAGTATATATGGCAAAGGAAGGAAATCCCAATATCAGGGAACAATGCACAGCTCTACCATAATCATATTTAGCAGTACCATTTGAGAGTACATTTCTATTTATTGTTTATTTTGAATATAAAGGTTCTCCTTAAAAAATATTTTTTAATTGATGCTTTAGTTGCTTATGAATGATTTTGGCTAATTTAATTGACTTTTAATTCTGAAGTTAAGGACTTATGTAGCACAGAGAATTGAGAAAATAAAGCCGGTTTCATTCTCTTTTGAAAAATCTTTTTTTAAAATATGCTGATTCAGTTGTTAACACCAGTTGCTGCATTATTTTAACATCGACATGAATGCATTGAGGCACTCATCTATTGACTCAGACAATGTTATGTTATTGCAAAACAGAAACAACACACAAGCAGATGCACACAGAACACCATATCTAGTGGTTAATGATTACGCTCAAAAACGTTCAAAATAATCCTTCTCACTGACAACTGTTTTTAATTCACCACATTTTGCTTTACTAGATGCAACCAGAATAATATAACAATTTCCTAATGTGCGGATACATCACCATTGTGGTCAAAGGAACAGGATGAATTCACAAGTAAATTGCTGGTTTCGCAGGAAGAAAAACTGATTGTCCTGAAGCCTGTTTAAACAAGGTGACATGATTTGCTGGAATTTCAATATTTTGTTGTATCAGGAATTTCAGTCACTGAAAAAATTTAACACCTCATCTATAGGCTTCAGATGTCACAACATAATGATGATATACACTTAAATCCTAGCCTTAATCCATCAAAGCAAATGATAAAAATTCATCCTGATGTAAAGTTACAAGACTCGAAGATCATTTTGATTCTTAAAATGGAAATAATAAATTAATGTAAGTCGTTGCTTCATGTACCAGAGAGTAGTTACTTGATGTATAATGGGATAATCAGAGTTTTATTAAAAGAGAGGAAAACAGTCTAGCTGATGCAAATCAAGGAAGAACATTTAGTATATAGAACAGTGACACGTTCTTTAACATACAATTAGAGTTTGAATAATTTTGGAATGATTCATTTGATTCAGGTTCATTCTAACACCTGATATTCTGACTTGGCAGCCTCCAGGCAGACAGCACCAATACTGACTTCTTCAATTTCTGTTAACCCCTTTCCTCAGTCTCTCTTTTCCCCTTGCCCCTCTGCCTCCCTTCCTCCAGGTCCCTGCACCATTCCCTTCCTTCTCCTACCAGAGAGCTATCCTTCTTAGCTCTCGACCTTCTGTCCCATCACTTCTCTATTCTACCCTCTTAGACCTGTTAGCCTTTGCTCCTCCCACTTACCTTCCTTCCCCTTGCCCGCCCACCCACCTTTGTCCCACCCTTTTATTCAGGCATCTGCCTGATTTCAACGATTCTGATGAAGGCCTCGGGGCTGAAACGTTGACTGCCTTTTACTTCCAATGGATGCTGCGTGACCTGCTGAGTTTCTCCAGCATTTACATGTACTGCACTAGACCCCAGCATCTGCAGAAGAGTACCTGAATCAATTTTTGGGGGAAATTAAAGATCCAAGAAGTGGGATGGTTGATAAAAAAGGTTACATCTTGGAAAGTTGAAACATTTTAATCTATTTTTATCTGCTATATTGAATTGACAGCATCATTTGAGACAATGAACTGGAGCTGTTCCAGGGAGGCAGCCATCTACAATAGTCATGTAAACACAGAGGGGTATACAAGCTCAATGACTGGCTACATCCACAGGTACAATGAGGATGTCACCAAGATCAAATGCTTCACAACAGGGCTAACCAGAAACCATGGATGGATGCAGAAATCCAAACCCATCTCAGAGCTCATGATGCTGACTTCAGGACAGGGGATAGGCAGGGGTGCAGTGCTGCCGAAGCTCACCAGAGCGGTGCTCCGGCAACTCATAGGACCACTCCAGCACCTAAGGGGCCTGCTCAGGGCAGCGGTTCAATGTGGGATCATCTTCATTACCCATAATCCCCCACATAGTTGGAACCGCTCTGCCAATGCCAGCGTCAGGGAAATGTGCATACCTCCAGCCCCCACCCCCCACCCCCATCGCTATTTTCTATTCTGGACATTCCTGTTTCTTCCATCACTCATCATCCTTCTTCGTATTCCCTTAGTTCACTGTCAACTATACAACGGCAAATACAACATGTCAGCCACCAATGCTAGGTCACATGAGACCTCCTTGTCACCATTTTTGGTGAGTTCTGGCACCAAAAAAAATTGGCGCTGCACCCCTGGGGATAGGATGGCACTAAGATCAACCAGGACTGAACTCTCCTGTGCAATCCAGAAGTCAGAACACGGGTACACACAGAAGATCCACAGCTGTGCAAAACTAGGTGCATGTGGCAAGGGATCAAGAATATAATGGATCACGTTAATATTGTGAATTAAGGACAAAATTACATCTCCCTTCCAGACAGACTAAATAACTTCCTGCAAGGTTCAAGACAGCCCAGTACCTAAGAGGGCAACAATAACAGGCCTCCACCATTATGAAATGTTTTGAGCATCTGGTAATGGAATGCCTTAAAGCACACCTCCCAGAGATGCTGGACCTACTCAAGGCAGGGCAGATTTGATGGGCCAATGGGCCTTCTTCTGGTTCTATATCTTGTGAACTTGATGAGAAGAACAGGATGATGCAGAAGAAATCTCTGTAACCCCCTGATGAACGGGTTCCCTGAATAGCTGCAGCTGAGGTGAGGAGAAACTTATCCAAGGTGAACCCCCACAAGTTGGGACCAGACACATACCTGGTCAGGAACTGAAGGACTGCAGAGACCAATTGACAGAGGTCCTCATGGACATCTTCAATACCTCATTGGAGCATCATTCCCACAGGGTTCAACACAGCCATTATCCCAGTACCCATAAGGGGGAACAATAATAAGCCTCAATAACTACCACCTTGTGGCACTGACCTTAATCATTATGAAATGTTTTGAGTGTCTGGAATTGGAATGCATCATAGCACACCTCCCAGGGATGCTGGACCCATTTCAATTTGCTTATAGAAGAAACTGTTCCACAGACAATGCTATAGGCTTGTCCCCTCACTTCATCCTGACCCACCTAGAAAACAATGCCTCGTATGCCAGGCAGCTGTTCACTGACTTCAGCTCGATGTTTAATCTGGTCATTCCCCAGAGCTGGGGGAGAAGATGTCCTCGCTGGGACTCTACACCCTTCTCTATAATCTGCATTCTGGATTTACTAACAGAAAGAGCACAGCCTATGTGACTTTATGGAGATGTTATAATCTCCATCCCTAATCATACCTGTGCCCATGAAATGTATGGTAAATGGTCTAAAAGACTATCCACCAGTGGCCCTCACATCAACAGTGATGAAGAGTTTTGAAAGACTGGTGTTGAAGCATATGTTCCTGTCTGAGCTGTGACATGGATACATTCTTGTTTGCCTATTGGAGTATCAAGTCTACGGCGGATGCCACATCTCTGGCTCTTCACAAAACCATGAAATACCTGGACAGCAAAGATGCATATATCAGGATGCTCTTTATCATCTATAGTTTGGCATTTAACACCTTCAAAATTGATCAGCAAATCCAAAACCCTAGACTCAACACCCCTCTGTGTAATTGGATCCTGGATTTCCTCACCTCCAGACCACAATCAGTGAGGTTTGGTAAGAACATCTCCTCCATAATCTCCATCAGTACAGGAGCATTAGAGGGCTGCATTCTTAGTCCCCTGCTCGACTCACTATATACCTATGAATGTGCGGCTTGGTACGACAACAACATCATCTACAAATATACTGATGATACCAAGGTAGTGGGTTGTATTAAAAGGGGCGATGAGTCAGCATAAGGAGGGAGATTGAAATCTTGGCCGAATGGTGGACCAACAACAACCTTCCATTCAATGTCACCAAAACTAAGGAGCTGATTGTTGTCTTTAGGAAGAGAAAAACCATAAATGTACAATCCAGTGATCATTGGGGGATAAGAGGTGAAGAGGGTGAGAAAATTTGAGTTCTTGGGATTCACTACCTGGGAGGAACTTTTCTGGATCCAACACGCAAATGGCATTGTGAAGAAAGCACATATGTGCCTCTACTTCCTCAGGAGTTTGCAGAGGTTTGGTATGACATTGGAAACCCTAACAATTTTTTACAGATGTGTGGTGGAAAGTGTGCTGACCGGCTGCATCATGGTCTGGTATGGGGGCACCATTACCCCTGAGCATAAAGCCCTGCCAAAGGTAAAGGACATAGCCCAGAACATCACAGATAAAACCTTCCCCACCATCGAGAACATATACAGGGTATGCTCCCATCAGAGAGTAACAGCAATCATATAGGATCCACATCACCCAGCACATGCTCTGTTCTTGTTGCTACCATCAGGAACAAGGTATAGGTGCCACAAGACTCACACCACCAGGTTCAGGAACAGTTGCTCCCCCTCTATGATCAGACTCCTCAGTGACAACCTCAATCAGGGACTCATTTAAGGACCCTTACATTTGCAATTGGTTGATTTTTTCCCCTACTGTAATGCACAGTTTGTTTACATTTCTTTATTTGTTTACATGTGTACTTTGAGTACAGATATCTTTGCTCTACCAATAAGTGGTAATTCAGCCCTGGTTGCAGAGAAAAGAATCTCAGGTTTTTATGTAATGTCATGTATGTATTCTGATAATAAATCTGAAATCTAAAGGACAGAACATAAGAGGGAACATGGGTAGGCCATGAAACCCAATGATCCTGCTCCACCATTCGATAAGATAAGAGCATATTCCCCATAACGTTTAATTCCCCTACTATTCAGAGATCTATTAATTTGTGTCTTAAATAGATTTAATGAGGCCACCTCCAGATGTTTACTATTCTCTGGGAGAAGCAATTCCTCACCATCTCTTCCTTAAACCTACTTCCCCAAATCTTGAGGCTATGTCCTCAGATCTAGTCTCACCTGCCGGTGCAAACAACCTCGCCACTTCTATCTCATCTATTTCTTTTTTTTACATATCTATAGGATCCTCTGTCATCCCACTATGAGTGTTCTCTGTAAGCTACTCAATCTTTTCTCATGTCCAGAACCAACCTGGTGAACTTCCTCCAAAGCCAGTAGACCAGAACTGTACACCGTTTTCCAGGGGCGACCTTGCCAGTACCCTGTCCAGTTGCAGCAGAACCTCCTTGGTCTCAAATTAAATCTCTCTAGCCATGAAGGCCTACATTCCATTTGCCTTTGTGATTACCCACTGTGTGCACAAACTCACCTTTTGCAATTCATGTACAAAAAGCTCGCTACATAAAGTGAGACACGGGGAATAAAGAGAAATTTAGTTGGTCCTGTAGCCTGCACAACTGACAAAGTTCAGCATTGCCAATTTCACCAAAGTTAAATTGAGTATCCAAAATAATAGGGAAAAAGGAAGGAAGTAAATAAGAACAATTCTTTCTTCAGAAAGTGCTTGTCTATCAAAACACACTCACTGACAAAATAAGGGCAGCTCTTATTCCTTTGCAGAATAAGTATTAAGAATAAGTACTAAGAAAATATGCTGTTTTATCATTTACTTACATTACAAGATACAAACAATAGGAAAGGGCCCATTTCAAAACAGAAGCAACGTGCAAAAGATAAGGGGACAGCTAAATGCCCAAATGGAAATTGATACCAGAATGACAACAGGAAAGGGACAATGTTAAATTTCTAAATTATACTTACAATAGTTTCCTCAGTTGGAATGACAGGTCCTTCGGCCCTGCACTGAGATGCCACTCTTAAAACTTCTATCTTTTCCTTAGCAATTTAGTAATTCAAAAAGTGGAAAGACTGTTTTTGCACCTTATGAAAATGATCATTGCTCTGAGATTTAAGACAAGATCAGCCCTACAAAAAATGAGAAGCCATTGTCTCAACTACTTCTGACAGTGGGGAGACGCCCTGAGCAATTTGAGCCAATGCATATGATTTTGCTTGAGGTCATGATCAGGAAGTTTCCTCTCTCAATAGGAGTTTATTGGGTTGGCCCTTGACAGTAAATACTAGAACAGAAGCCCTTCACACATCTCTCCTTATTTCATAAGAAAAAAAGGTCCTGACAGCTGGAAACAAACATACAATCATCATCAGTCCTGTCCTCTATTAATGGGAATAGAAAATAGCCTAGTTAGCATTATAGATAATTGAAAGTGAGTAAAAAGATGGATTTTTAAAAAATCAAATTAATTAAATGTTGTTGCAAACGATAAGAGGAAATATTGAGTGGTTTATGGAAGTCATCGTAAACATGAGATTAAACGACAACCTGACCCTCTAATCCATTACTTAGAACATCGAACGTGGTTTTAACAAAATTAAACCATGCTAATAACATTTTAAAGTGGTGTTAAATGCATTGATTGAAGAGCATGGAATGCTAGTCTATTGAATTCTGCAACTAAAATAAAATTCATAAAAATTGAAGAAATTGTGATTTGAAAATTAGACCCCAATGAATGCAGAAATGCGAGAGATTTCATATAACCCATCACCTGAGTGACATTGCAGGTTGACTCTCACTTCTTTGTTTATAATTCTAGCTCATGGCAGGAAATTCTGTGCACGATGAAAATTACTGAACTTCTGCAAGTTTCTTTGTACTCCTGTTGCTTAGCTGAGGCTTTCTTTGGGACCCACCTTTGGTCTCATTGGCCTCCCATGCTCTCACATTTTCTAGATTGGGTTACTGCTGCTCCTTGGAAAGAAAACCCGTTCAGTTGTTCAGGGAGAAGGTGAGTGGTCCTGAAACAATAGTCTAGAAGACTTTTGATTCAGATTCTCATGGGTAAGATGGGCGGGGTGGGGGGGGGGGGGGGGGGGAAATTAAAGCAATTTCTTTTCCTCCCACTTCCTTTTGAATTCTCCACGAGCTTCCGGTTGCACCTGAACAGGTCAGAGCATCAGCGGATTTACAGAAAATAGCAACAGCCTCCACTCATGTTTTCATCTCCCTAGTTACCATTAATAATGCTGAAATGTCTATGGGAACCTAGTCGCATGCTTTCCCTACATCTCACTTCGAGACTCAGGATTATGGAAATGAAATGGTTGCTCAAATCCCAAAACGATTCACGCTAACACGATTTGGAATCACGGCCAACATTACACCGATCAGGTGTTCTGATACAAATGACCAACCAGCTGCCTTGTGCTCCATTCCTAAGAGACTGCAATATTACAAGCAGTGGTCCGCTGTGGTATTCATCAGCCCCTTCTTCCTCCTGGCACATCCACTGGTGCATAGGATTTGCAAGAAAAATGGGGAGAAACAAGGGCGTTAACACAACATCCCCCGATCTACAAGTTATTAGGAATCAGAGAAAGATAGGAAGAATGTGCTGCCTGGTGGCTCATTTTGGATGTCAAGGAAGAGCAGAGGTGCACATGAATAATAAGACAAATATGGCAACTCTTCAATGCTTTCAATAATTCTACACACTTTTTTTCCTTCGGACACCACTGGAAAACTCAGCCTTTGAAAATGTGGAAGTGCATCTTCTTCTTGAATCATTGAATGCACTTGGTGAAAGAAATCTCACAAAGACCTTATGCATTGGCCCAGGATTCTAAGAACAATCGCAAGATGTTGGATTGCTTTAGGAAAATTGCTACGTTATTACAGAGTGCAGCCCATCAGTCACGTGTAAGATCTTTGTATCCATGCTACCAAGATCCGCTATATGGAAGAGCACTTAGAAGAGACAAAAGCAATCTTTGGATGGCTTGGCTTCTTTCCATGCAGATATAAAATTTTTAATTCTCCATGTTAATTACATAATACACACCATTAATGAAATTTGACCTTCCTCTACAATATAAATGCACAAACCATTCAATGATTAAACCTGCAAATTATCATCTTGCAACTGCCAGATTATCGGTGTTAGTTAGCAGCAATAAGAGGATCCCAGTCCATTGAGTAGTTCCATGTTCCTGAAATGAAATTATAGGAATAGCTTTCCCTCTTCTCTAAATAATTACCTGTAATTGGCACCAAAAAGTTTATGCATATAAACCAAATTTAGAGCCAAGAAGAGGTCCATCAAGTTGCCTCAGCAAAATGGGAAACTTGTTCAGCTATGCAACATGTACTTTGCCAGGGATATTTTTCCAGTGGAGCAGATGAAGTGTGGAAGAAGATTTCCGACCCATTCCCTATTGACATTGATTTTTTTAAAAACTCAGCCTTTAAAGGCATTGAAGAACTGTAACTGTGAGGAGAGTTAAATAACTAATGATTCCTTTGACTCACTCTCCACAAACTTAGATAATTAAAACAAGTCCCTGACCAGGTTATCTGAATTGCAGTTTTGAGGCAATGATGCTGATGCTTTCATAGGACATTACCATCAATTAGGGAGAGGATATGATTGAGAAGTGATTTTCCTCTCTCAATTGCTGTAGCACCATTTCCATGCTGTATTGAGGTGGAAGTCCAGAGGAATGCTCCACCCCACTGACCCCTGCCTGGCCTTTACTATCCCTTGTGACCATCCCTCCTCAGAGACAGAAAACTCTGATGTCAGTAGAGGCTCACTCTCATCCCCTTTGCTCACACCTCACCATTTTCCATGCACATCATGACGCCAAACTCTTCATCCATCATCACCTTCTCCGTGCCCATTTCTTCTATCATGATTCTCACTCCTACTGAAGACCCCTTCTCCCACATTAAACCTTCTTCCTCCTCTTGGACACCTCGTTCTGGCCATCTGCCCACTATAGATCACTTATTCTAATCTCATCCCCTCCACTCTCTCTGCACCAAGGGTGCTGGTGCTGCTGTTGAGTCTGGTGCTTGGACCTTTACCTTGCTGAAGCAGACAACAGCATTCAGACAGGTCCTCTTACTTACCCCTTCAATAGGCCTCCACCAAAGAACATCAAGCCACTGTCTCACACAATCTTGAACGTTATGATTTCTGGTTATCTCCCTTTGTCTCCTTTTCTCCAGATCTCTATCCCCTTCCCCCTCCATTCAGAGAGTTATCCCTCTCCCTCAATAACTTCTCAGCTTTTTTCTCTGGTGTCTGATGTTTCTTCTATTGTGATAAAGAAATTTGGATTCTTTTGTATTACTTAAATGTTATTATCAGCTCATGACCTCCTGGGATACATCCATTTTGTGGATCTCCCACATCCTCTAGTGATCAGGAGGATAACCAAATCACAATCACCACATCCCCTTTCCTTAAGATGTTCAATCTAGCAACATTAAATGGTAATACATATTCATTTCATTTTAAAAACAAACATAACAATGAACAGCACAAATTTTTAAGAGTGCAGTTCTTTTTCTTTTAGAGATTCAGCCAATTGGCCTATTTCATAATACATGTGGATCTCCTCAACACAGTCAAATGTGTTAGCTCCATTGGTCCACTACTGTCTAGCACTGGTGGTGTTTCCTCTGTTGCTGTGCAGGCTGGAGCTTCTGCATTTGTCTGTTCTTGCAGCATCACTTGCATTTTCAGCAGGCTCTTTCAATTCCTCCTCAGTATTTGACCATCCTCTGCTCTGACCGTGTAGGATCCTGGATTTACTTCCTCCAGAACAGTGGCCACCTTGTCCCAGGTGTTTGAATCTCGGAGTCTCACTATGTCATGTTGTGCCAGTGGCCCTAAGCTTCTTGTTGACTTCTCATTGTTTGTTTTTTTTTGTTTCCTTTGCAGATGCTTTTGTTTCCATTTGACATCTTTGTTCTGGTTTGAGTCTACAGAGTACAAACATGTGGTGAGTAGTCTATGTCTCATCAGGAGCTGAGGAAATTCCAAAAGGCATCCTTAAACAGGAGTATCAGCCAAATAGTGTATTGAATATACTGTAATTTGTGTCATCTTCATGCAGTTTTAATTGTCAAAAGCTATGAGATGCATCCAATTTGGTGAAAAACTTTGCACCAGCCATCTCAGTTGTAATTTCTTCCCTGGTTGGAACCTGATAATGTTCTCTCTTTATATTGGCATTCAAGTCTTTTGGGTCCATGCACATGCATAAGTCACTGTTCTTCATTTTGACACACACCATTGAATCGCCCATTCTGTAGTCGCCTCCACTTTCTTTATGATCCCTAGTGACATCATTCAGCTAGGTTGCTGCTTGAGCTTGTCTTTTAGTAACACTGGAATCCTCCTTGGGGCATGCACTACTGGCCGTGCATCCTGCTTTAAGTGTATATTATAGGTGAATGGTAGAATACCAGACCCCTTGAAGATTTCTGGAAATTGATCCAGTATTTCCTCTACGCTGTTCTGCATATTAATGCGGTACACTTTCTTGACTAGTTATTAGTTCCACACGCTTTAATACAAAGCAGTGAGTCATGTCCATCTGGGACTACAACAAACATGGGGTGATGCTCTTTACCTTTAATCGACATGTACCTTTCATGTCCATTGTAGGCTTTGAGCTGAATACAATTCGGATGGATGTATGACTTTATCTTCATTGCCCTGATGTTGCGTTCATATATCAAATTATTATTTGGCCCTGTGTCCAGCTTGAAAGGAATATCTGCTCCATTTCCATGCAATGCACTGATCCACTTGTCCTGCTCAACTCTGTTCACACTTGGCTGTTCAATGTCTGTTGGTCTGAAACCTTCCTGCTACCATGCCCACGAAGAATGTATCACTGAAGGCACTTTCTTCTATAGTGTGCACACTTTCTCTTCTGTTTTGTTTCACTTTGGAAAAATATTGCTTTGCATTGTAATTTTGTCCTTTGCACTTTTTACAGTGCAGCTGCATGTGTGAACAAAACATGTACCCCTCCAATGTTTAATTTGTCCTTGGTGAGCAGTGTTTATCAAAAATCTCGATAAACTTGTTGAACTTTCCCTAGTCATCTGCCTTGGCGAAAACAAGCATGTTGAAAACCTCTAGTGCTTGAGGTCTCTTCATGGTAAGTAGCAGTGCAATCCTCCATGCATCTAATTTGCTATTGAGTCCAATGGCCTGCAGGTACAGCATGAATCATTGTTTGAACAACTGTCACTCATGGTCGACATTCCCAGTCCAATTCACAGTGTCAGGCGACTTCACAGTTTCCACGTCTCCTGCTGATACCCACTCCTGGAACCATGTGATGCTTCTTCTATTGTGATAAGTAAACCTGGGTTCTTTTGTATTAGCATTTTTAATGGGACACATCCTTTTTGTGCCTCTCACCTGAGACATTCCATCTATCATTCCCTCTAGTGGTCAGGAGGATCACCAAGTCCTAATCACCACAGTGCCCACCCACCCATATCTACCTATGTCCTCTTTCCTGTGAGCCAATGCTCCTCCCCCTGCAACTTCTCCCACTATTTTATTCAGGCACCTGCCTGCTTTTTGCTCATATCTGCATGAAGTGCTTAGGCCTGAAATGCTGGTTCTGTGTCTTTATCTTTGCTTTGCGTGATTTCCAAGTTTCTCTAGCAAGCTACAATCACAGTGTCTGTAGAATTTCTTATTTAACCCTGAAGTTTCTTTTCAGTTCTGCTCCATCAGTTTCCAAAACAAAATCCTAACTCTGTCACATGGACTTCCAAAGTCAGAGATGTTGGATTAGACAAGATTTAGAGTTTGCTTTTAATAATTGAAATGCTGGGAATATCTGAGGGAAGCAAAATATAGTTAAATATTTAAGCCATCAAACTGAATCTTTATCTTTCTTTCTCTTACTATGATTGCTGCTATCTACTTCGAACAACTGGTAATGAAGTGTATCAAAGCAGTGACAACAGACCCATTCCTGTTTACCTATTGGCCAAACCGACCTACAGATAGCCCTAACCCTCCACTCCATCCTGACTCACTAAGAGAATGATGCCTCATATACCGTGCTGTTGCTTGTTGACTTTAGCATGGCGTTAAGCACAGTCATATCTTAGAGTCGTATCTCCAGAATGGAGGACCATCGCCTTCCCAAGATCGTGTTATATGGCGAGCTCTCCACTGGCCACCGTGACAGAGGTGCACCAAAGAAAAGGTACAAGGACTGCCTAAAGAAATCTCTTGGTGCCTGCCACACTGACCACCGCCAGTGGGCTGATAACGCCTCAAACCGTGCATCTTGGCGCCTCACAGTTTGGCGGGCAGCAACCTCCTTTGAAGAAGACCGCAGAGCCCACCTCACTGACAAAAGGCAAAGGAGGAAAAACCCAACACCCAACCCCAACCAACCAATTTTCCCCTGCAGCCACTGCAACCGTGTCTGCCTGTCCCGCATCGGACTTGTCAGCCACAAACGAGCCTGCAGCTGACGTGGACTTTTACCCCCTCCATAAATCTTCGTCCGTGAAGCCAAGCCAAAGAACTTAGAGGCAGGTGGATAAACTGTCCTAACTGGGACTCGGCACCCCTCTCTGCTTCTGAATGCTGGACCTTAATTGAAAGACCACAACCCATCTGGGGGTGGCAGCAAAACCTCAAGTCCCATCACACTGAGCATTGGTGCACCTTAGGGCTGCATGCTCAGCCCGCTACTGTTTACCCTGCTAACTCACGACTGTATTGCCAGGTTCAGCTCCAATAATCATGAAGTCATTGGCCTCATTGGCAACAACGTTGAGTTGGGTTACAGAGAGGAGGTTGAAAGGCTTGTATAGTGGTGCAAGAGCAACAACCCGAGTCTCAACGTGGGCAAGACAAAGGAGATGATTGTAGAGTTCAGGAGGACGAAGGATCACTCCCTGCTACAGATTAATGACTCCATTACACAGAGAGTGGGAAGCACTCCTTGGAATCCATTTAAAGGACAACTTATCCTGGACCCACAACACCTTCATATTAGCTAGGAAGGTGCAGCAGCAGAGCCTACACTTCCTAAGGAGAGAAAGGCAACTGTCCACCATTCTATAGGAGCAAAATAGAGAGGGTCCTGGCTGGCTGCATCATAATGTGGTATAGTAGCTGCAAATCATCAGATCGGAGGCCAGTATGGTGGGTGATTAAAACTGTTGAGATCACTTGGGTCTCCCTTCCCTCTATCAATGCTATCCTCAGGGTGTGGTGTTTAAAGAGGGCTCAGAGAATCATTGACGATCCTTACCTTCCAGCCAGCGAGTATCTTTGAGATACTACCTTTAAGGACTTAATTTTGAACTTGCTTAGTTTTTCCAGTATCTTCTCATTTCAGTTTTCCAACACCTGCAGTTTTTTTTCTTTAACTTTTAGTTTGTCAAGTCACAGCCTGTATGCACATTGGTCTGAGCTCAGTTCTCAGTATAAACATTTTGGGATAAACTTGGAAAAAAAACATAACCTCTAAGTTGATATGGCAAAAGATTTGTTGGTGTTAAGGGTAGAGGGATGGCAGGAAAGCTGACATTCTGAAAGTTTAGACATTTCAGTAGATTAGTTGTGAATGCTTACAGATAATGTGTACGGAAATAGGCACCCAAAGAAAGCAAAACAAATTCACATAAGCATAAAGCACACAAATGCTGGAGAAACTCAGCAGGCTCCACAGCATCCATAGGAAGTTATATGACTAATGTTCCGGACCTGAGCAAAAACCAGACAGGCACCTGAGTAAAAAGCAGAGGGAGGATGGAGACAAGAAAGGGCAGGAGGAACAGCACAGACCAACAGCCAGGAGGCCCTAGGTATACATGAATAGGAAGACAGGAGAGTTGATCAGGAGAAGAGGGTGGGAAGCTCCGTGAATGTTTCTTGCTTGCTGGAAATAGGAACAAAAATTGAGCAGCTCATAAATTTAAACATTTGCATCTTCTATTAAATAGCTAAGAAAGATCAATAAGGCCAAAATAAAGTACTTGTCATGTAAGTGACCCTCTGAATTGATTGAGATTATCAATCTAACTCATAATAAAGTGCACAACTGCTCTGTGTGGTGGACATCACAGGTTCAAAGGTGCTGTCATAGGCGTGAATGGAAATAATCCAAGGTCAACAGATGAAAAATGATTGGTCAATCCTGGGTAACATTCTCAAACAAAGAACATCATTAAATTATGGATTACTTGCTCATTCTCCTCATTTGCTATTTGTGATTTCGATAAAGGCCAGACTTCAAACCTAGAACCTTCTTTATTAAGGCTCAACTATTCTTTAGTTAACTCCTTTAATAAAAATTTATTTGCTAGATTTTATTGATGTTTTGACATATCTATTTTGTTTGTGAAGGGCGTCTCTTGTAGGGGCAAAGGGTGCAATACCATATCAAGAGGGGTTTCTACCTCGACTATGAAGTTCACTTACTTAGTATTTTTGCAGAAAATGTGAGATCATAAAATTATCCATTATATTTCATCACTTAGGTAGAACTTGTTCTTTCTTCCACCAAACTTGTCTTTGTCTCATATTATTTCTTAATAAGGTTTTGCAGAGATAATAATACTACCATACCAAACTATGGCTGAACATGCCATAAGCTTATGACATTGAATGATTTGGCATGTGACATTTACATCTCCTGAAGCCCAGTCATTGTGTACTAATGCATATTATGATATTCTATCATAAAATAGCAGTGCCAAATGGAGTGATGCCTGACTAAGCCTGTGTGAAGATTTGATCACATAATAACATTAAATGAAACAAGGTCTGACATATCCAGTAGCATTCTGGCTTTTGCTGACAAGTGAAGGAAAACATCTTATAGTGGAGCAGCATTTATGGCAAATAATTAAGTATTCAAGAGACATTTGATTTTAAATAATAAATAATTGCAATATCCAATCTAGTTCCATCTGACAATGTTAACCTGTCAAAGTGCCATAATGTCACAAACTTGGGCAGCTAATAGTCCAGTGCTTTGAATTGACTTGGAAGGAAGGGTTATATCATGATGACCCACACTTGGTTCACACCTGAATATCAATAACATTGTCTTGACAGATTGTTTTGCAGATTCAGAGGACAGGGATAACACTGTTGGAGTGACTCTTTATGCTTGAGCTTCCACCCTGCAATTTTAAATACCCATGGGTTGAAATCATTCAGTACACATTTGCACATTGACACATTGATTTCTGTTGAATTCTTCTGGTCATCAAGGGTTTGAATTTATTTAAGATCAATGGGCCAATAACTTTAGAGCTAAAATTTGCCCTGCAATTTTTTTCTCTCGTAAATGCCTTGGTGTAGTGGCATGCTAATGTCATATTGTTCAGCCAGATGGAGATTAAAAGGTTGGGATAATTTAATTTATATTTCCCACCTGCTGAGGCACAATTTGAACTCCAGATTTCTCAATTACTTATGCACTGAACTAACAACAATGCTGTTGCCCCCAGTAGCTTTGTGGTTAGGCAGACAGATTACACATGAAAGACTGGGGCTAATGATCCAAACAGCTTGGTTTAACAATAGAGTTTACATACCATCAAGAAAGCGGAGAACATTAAACTTAGTTAGTTCAGTACATGTGGAATAAAATAGTGTTAAATCACAAAGTGAATCACCAATGTACTTAAAATTGTCATCTTTTCCATAGGCCACTATTCCATAACAATGTAGTTGACTCTGAATTGCCCTGTGAAATATTTTCGTGTACTACTCAATAATATAAAAATACACCGTAAAATGTAATAATACATATTGTAATGATTATAATATTTTGGGGAATTTGGTAACATTTAGAGTAGGTTACATACATACACACATTTTAAAACAGATCTTATTTGAAGGATTGAAGAAATACTGAAGATCTCTGAAAAATATAAGCACCTTTCACAAGTAGGTGTTAATTGAACTGGCTCATAAAATGCTTGACCATTGTCTGGCTGGAGTCAGGCTGTCTATCAGTACCCTTTCTGCAAAGTGCTCACAGAAAGGTCACTTTTGGGTTTTGTTTATCTAATAACAACAGATGGGAGCAGAAGGAAGGACTCCTGTTGTTTGCTGGAGAAGGTGGGGGTTTTGCAAGACACATGAGTCACATGCTTTTTACTGGAGTCTCAGTTGGAGAGAGAGAGAGAAAGAGATAAGACAAGTTAACCAGCTCTCTCAATCAGTGTGTGTGTGGGACACTGAAAAGCATCTGAATAGCAATCCAGGAAGAACTGATGAGAAGCTCTAAAAGTAGTGGATGGCTGGAAGTGCTATCTGTTTGATGTTTCTCTTGGAATAAGAAGAACAGAAGGAGCTCTGTTGGAACCTGAAAGAAAGAGGTTACCAACTGGAAAATCCTGATGGGGAAAGTTTAATCAGCGAGACCTTGAGGTGACTAATGGTGGTACCTCAGTTGTGGAAATCCTGGAATGACAAATCTCACTCTCTGCAAACCCTACAAGAACCTTCCTGAGCAGTAAGCATTTACCTTTCAAGCAGCAAAGCCTGGTGAACTTTATACATGTTAAATTTTGTGAACAGTATAAGAATTACCTGCATCCAGAGATCTTGGAAGAAGAAGTGAGATTGAACTGTGAACCAAAGAACTTTTCTTAAATTTACACACACATTACATACACGTGCGCTTAGAATTAGAAGAGGGTTAATTTGGGTTTGTACAAGTATAGAGATAAGTTAAAGTTTGATTCTATTTTCATGTTTGAAGTTGATTAAAAATAACTTTTGTTTTAAAAACCACTTGTCTTGGTGAATGTCTATTGCTGCTGGGTTTTGTGGTCCTTTGGGGTCGTAACATTTTAAAAGTGGAAAAATATATTTCAGCACCCACCCTGGTATTGGACATGAAAAAGTACTACCAGCCTAATTGATGGTATAAAATTCTGCAGATTGTACAGTTGGGAGGGAGTGATTGGGGTTCTGGATCTCATGAAGTTATTCAGCATGAAGTCAAATGAAAACCATTGATTTAATTGTCTCTAATTGACTTGTTATGTGCACAGATTCATAACTCCAAAGAAAATGGGCCAATGACAATTTTTCTCAAGCAAAATATTTCAGTAACAATTAGGTCTAGAGCTGTGATTCTCACCCTTCCCTTCCCACTCACATCCCACTTTAAGTAATCCATTACTAATCACAGAGCACCAATGGCATAGGGATTAGTTAAGGTGGAATGTGAGTGGAAAGAAAAAGGCTGAGAACCACTGGGATTTAAAATACTCTTCTACACCTTTTCAAGGATGATTTCTGATGAATTTGACATTTTGGCGCCTGAAATTTGATTTGATGCCGGACATTTTGGTGATACATATTTTGGCACTGGACATTTTGGCAAAAAAAAGACTTTTATAGCCCTTTGCACATTTTAGTCCCCTCAGTTTGGCACTGCCCAGCAACCCCCAGCACTGCAGCATTATCTGAACCCTAGCGTTTCAGAAACTCCCTCACCCTAGAAACCGCTCCCCTGGCGGCAATGGCAGCGGCAAATCTAATGGTAGTTGTCATTAATAATATATTGCAGGATAGATATTTATTATACGTATGTGTATTCAAGTTTCTTGTTAATAATGCCTATCACTTGTACTGAGGGTTGTGACTATAGACGGCTCTGTTTGGTTAGTGGTGGGTTTTACTTTTGATCATTTTATCACAATTTCGTGTCAAATGACACTGCAGAGAGAGAACAGCGATGGTGGTTATAGTCACAGTGTTGCACCAGATGTGCAGAACAAAGAATTGATTTTCCAACAACTGGATTGTTTTTAATCAAGTGTTTTTAATTTTTTAATAATTTTAAAATAAATTAATTATATATTCCATTATATGTAATTAAACTTAAAATAAATATATCATTATAATTTACCAAAAGTCCTAATTTTTTATTGTTCCCTGACTATTATTAATAATTTAAATATATTGCTATAAGCTACAAAAGCCCTTGTTTAGCAGGGGAGCAGTTTCTAGGGGGGGAGGGAGTTTCTGCAACGCAGTGGTTCAGGCAGTGCGGTGGGACGGAGTTGGCCAGCAGACAGTGAGTGGGGTAGCAGGCCAAAATGTCCAGCGCCAAACTGCGGGTGCCAAAATGTCTGGCACCAAAATGGGTCCTAGTCCTATTTCTGAAATTTAGAATTGTTTTGCTGATTTATTTTTTACAAAAAAGTATTTAAAGGTACTTTAAAATATTTTATGTCTGAGAGAATATTTCAGTTATTTGACTTATTTGAGTGCACAGTGGATTACCAAGTATTTTGTTTTGAAAATTTTAATTTGCATCAATACATACATATAATTCTTCATCATATAACAATACAATGTAATAAAAATGATAAAAGATATATAATTTTTTTTATTTTTCTCCCTCCCCAAAAGAAAAAAAGAAAAAACACCTGTATTTATTTATCATTCACTGTTCATATATTCCTAATATATTATTCTATCCTGTACATATTAATTGGGAGGATCGAATGTTATGGACAATGTGGATGGACTCTTACTGATAAAATCCATATATGGTTTACAAATCATATAAAAATTCTCAGATTGATTCCTTAAATTATAAGTTATCTTTTCCAATGGTGTACAATTTTAAATTTCCGTATCTCATCTATCCAACCTGATAAAATTATCTGACGTCCATGTTACTGCCATACACTTCTGTGCCACCGCTATTGACACACTCAAAATTTTCATTGGTATTTGTCTAACTTCAATTTAGTACCAGTGTCGTATAAATCACCAAACAAAAATATTCTGGGATCTTTTGGTATCTGTATCTTCACAATTTGTCCCAATAATATATTCAATTCTTCCCAAAATTTTCCCACTTTTTCACAAAACCAATATGAAATATTTGTCAGACAATTTGAATTATGTCCACGTAATTTATACGGAGTGTAGTATAATTGGTGTAAAAAATTATATTGTACCATTTGATATCTAACATTAATTGTATTGGTTATAATCTTGACCAGGCCTCATCATGAATTTGTATATTTAAATCTTTTTCCTTTTTTTTAACTTATATAGTTCTTTTATCTGCATTGAGTCTTATAATACATATTAGTAATAAATTTACATATTAGTATATACAGATTAGTAATACATTTCTCAATAAATGTATAGATTATTAAATACTCAAATATTACCAAGTATTTTTGACAAAAAATAATATTTTGACTGGCAGTTCTAGACTTAGGTTGAGGTCATGAATTACTTATTTGTCTATTTAGTTAATTCCTATTTTGAATGTCCTTTCTGATGCTCATAATGATACAGCGGGAATTAGCAATATGTAAAGCTTTGTAAGCAAAGCTTCCCTCAGAACTTTCAGCTGAGAGGGCTATTAAAGATTATTTTTATCAAATATTGCAGCAAGCCAAGAGTGCTCACCACTGACCCCAAAAATCAGCCACATAAAGTCTGCTATTACATATGTGATTAAAATGCAATGGCCTTTTTTATTCACAGTGCAAAGACATTGTACAGAAGGTCACATTTACTACTATCCTGGAGAACCATCTTCTTAATCTCTTTGTAATCAATGGGGCAAAGTACTCCCACGGTGTATAGCAGTTCCATTAGAACTCAGTAGATTGCCGGCTCATATCAGAAGCTCCAGAATAGTATACAAGACAAAATGGATAAGAATACCAGACATCTTTGCTAAGATAACGACACCTACATCTTGTATTTATGTAGAACCAATAATGCACTTCATTTGATATGTATCATATTGTTAAAATGAGGTATGTTTCAAGGTATGCCTTGAATGCAGAAAGAGAACAAAATGCAGCATATTCAGAACCTGAAGATCTGAAAGTTTTGTGGACACCTTTGTAAATACAATCTTTTCCCAACAGATTCACGTAATCAATCTAGTGAACTTAAATAACCCGAATAAGCAGGTTATCCAATGTACAAACTGGGTTTAATTCTGCTGGCCTTTAGATGAATGTGATGGGACTTGCAAAACATTGAGATTCTAAGGGTAGATGTGGAAATGTTTCCTGTTGTTGTTGGGAAAACATAGAACTAAAACCGTTTGAAAAATAAGGTTTCATTGATTTAAGATAAAGACAAGATGATTTTTTTCTCTCTCAGATAGTCATGAGTCCTTGGAATTTCCATCTTTGAAGTCCAATGCAAGCAGAATCCTCAAATATTTTTAAAGAGGAATTGGACTAATTCTTGACAAACAAGGTGAAAGGTTATTGTAGGTAGATAGAATGTAGAGTTGAGAATACATTCATATCAGATGTGACATTAACTGCTAGAGCAGACTCAAGAGAAAGTGACCTACTCCTCCTCCTAGTTCAGATTTCTATATTTCCTTGTGGCATAGAAGGAGGCCATTTCAGCCCATTAAATCTATCCAGCGAAATAGAGCCATCTCATTCTCAATAACTTTTCTTATATCGATTTTTCCCGCATTTTCATCACCATGCCTCAGGAGCACTTTATGGTGGCCAATTTATTCATCAACGTGTTCATCTTTTGGATTTATGAGCATCAGGGGAAACCCACACAGTCACAGGGAGAATATGCAAAATCTAACTACTCCATAGTACCAGAGTTCAGGATTGAACCCAGGTCATTGGAACTGTGAGGCAGCAGATCCATGAACTGCATCAGTGTTACCCTCTTCAAATATAGATAATGCAGATACCTACAGTGCAGATTTCACCATTACTTCTAGATTATTTGTTCAGATCTCTGGATTAATGATAGACCATCATAACCATAACATTACCATTCCTCTTGTTAATAGAATAGCAGCACAACCCCCATATTTTTGGGGAGATGTTATAAATTAAAAGCTCTCTTTTGTTTTTCCATGATCAGTTGGACAGTACAAGCTGAGAGCTGTTTTAGAAAGTAAAATGATGTTTTAAAAGTAAAAGGATGTTTATTGAGGAAAATATGGTGATGAGGTTGAACTGGCTTTTTAATACATCATATTGTATATCTTTTAGTGAGAAAGTGAATTCATTATGATTCTGGGTTAATCAACTTTAAATGATTGAACTATAGCCGACCGAAGTTTTGTAGCCGACCGCTACAAAGAAGCACACACACACACACAGTGTGGCAGGTCAAGCTCACTCCTTTATTAGGGCTGGAAAGGCTGCTTTTATACTGTTCAAGTTCCTGCCGTTTTTGCTGATTGACTGAGTCATCCATATGAAGAACAATAGCAGGCAGGAAAATCCATGCATAGGAACGCCCTTCTTCCCCAGCCTGTTACTGCTGAGTTAGCTGGGCAGCTTGATCAACGCCATTTTAGGGCTGTCGGTCTGATGCTGCCCAGCTTTTACCCCCACCGGTTCATTGTCCTGGGAGTTGCTTTAGCGATCCCTGCTGTAAGGTAAAAACATCATGAGATGGGACCGGAGAAGGAGTCACCCAGTACTAAGGAGTAACAGACAACAAGAATGATGTGCAGCAGACTAACAGAGAAGGGTAGCAACAGTTTATTCATTGGACAATGTCATGGTATGATAATTTACTAAGTACGTATCCTGAGGTATAAAAAAAACACCACTTGCTGATAACGGCAGAATGCGCCTTCTCCAACTAACACTGTTCGTTGCAAGTGTTACAATCCGGCAATAAAGAACAAAGAACCTTAATTTCGACTCAGTCTGGTGTTTGACTCACTCATTCATGAACAAAGCAGACCTAACGCTGCCGCACGATGTGTGGCCCGATCTCCACAATTGCGGGCTGCCACAGAACTTTAATTATTTTACTTCACCACTAACCAATGTAAAATTTAAAAAGACCAACAAAATGATTTGCAAATTGGATTTGAATAGCCAAATCTTTTGGAAATGGATTACAATGGACAGGAGGTTGGGAGCAAACAGGTGACAACAGACAAGTCACAATTTTTTTTCTGCTGACACTTGTATAAGAATCTCTATTTGGGCATTTTTAACAAAAAAAAAGGCAGATGATATTTTTCTAGTTTTTGGGTGCAGAGAATCCAAAGTGTTGTACAAGGCAGGTCAGGTTAATGGAGAATGCTGAAATATTTGAACCATTCCTTTAAGTGGATAGAGAGTTGGACTGACTCCAGTGTAGCTGTGGCCATTGATTGTTCGCTATGTATTTACCTGTGGGCAACAGGTAATGCCTTACGGTAAAAATTAAAATTTGTGCTTTTGAATTGGAACAGTGCCTGAATAGTTACACAAAAAGCATTACTTAACAAGCTCTAGCTAAACACATCCAGGTATAATACCTGGATACTTTAATAGTCAGGATTGTAGAGCTCGTCGAAAGAACCAAAGACTTGTTGATCCAAACCAAGGCTTTTATTAGCAAAAGACAGGAGCTCTTCACAGGTGGCCGACCAGTCAGGAATGATCCGACCTGGCTAGGGACACAACCCTTTAAGGCCCAGACAATAGACGTGGCTTAGCTCTCAGCCAATCGCTGTAAGCACAGTCTAGATACAGTAACTATAAACACTATGTACATTGGTGATAGATCTGTACTATCACAAGGATCAACCAGTTTAAATCACCAATAACTTTGTTGCTTCAGAAATTACAGTGATATGCATTTAATGGACGTGCTAATTCTAATATGCTAAGTAATGTGATGTCTAATGAAGAAATTACGTGCAAATTTTATTATTTCTAATTAATAATAATCACAGCAGTGTTCCACTTTCATTATTGATTTATAGTTATCAAGTCATATGGTGTATAAAGACAAGAAGGACTTCAAGGGAACTGGATGTTTATTTTCTACAAAACCCTGGCACAGATTATTACAATATAATTTGTAGCTCACTTCTTTAATCTATTGCCTAATTAGAGTATTACATGAAAAAAAAAATCATACATTTCAAAACTGAAATTATAAATGCATTGACATAGACTTTGTGAAGTAATGAGAGTTGCAGCTGACTCGTTTAATGCTGTGATGCAGTGTCAGGAGTTAACTATAGTCAATATTAGTTTCAATCCAAAGTTTATGTTGATCTTTCGTTTGGTGCCATTATCTTAATTATTTGGCACAGTAGGAAGTGCGACAAATTCTGCTCATCTCTGATCCACACACAATTATTTATGGGAGAGGAAATGGGGTCATATTTGCTGGTATTTGTACATTATATCATATGTTTTTGAGTTAGGCAACACCAAGTTTGCCCTGGACTATATGATCTACTAATGTTTCAAAGACAACAGCCTCTAATTTTTAGGCATTTTGAAGCATTGTTGCAGATTCAGTCCCTGGAGCCTCAGCCTAATGAAAGTGTAAGAATCTGAGAGGTCTGCGAGCTGACAAATTCATTCATCAGACATTGAAAAGAGCTAACGACCATGAAAAAGCTATGTTGGGTGTGAAATTGTGCTTCTCATTTTCTCTCTCTCTCCCTCTCTTTGGGAATGATTGCCAAGAAGCAATACAAAATCAGCAAACAAGGAATGGATGTAGCAAGATGGAAAAATAATAAAGGCACCTCAGTTGTAATGACAAGACGAAGCACAGTTTTGCACACGTGTAAAGATAAAAGGATTTAATGGGGTTTCAATAGCATCTTATTAGCTTTCTGAAACAAGACTGGGATGCAAAATAAATCCATTCTAATGGTTTGACCTTTGATAGATTACAGTAGCTTTATGCTCGGGCAAACAAATTGATCATCGTGATAAAGTTCTGTTTAGGTGAAAGAATCAGCAATTTCAGCCATAGTGATTCATAATCCAAATTATTGTATTCAAGCATTGGGCAATAAAGATTTAGGTGACATTTTAAACAAGTATTTATGCTTTAAATACAATACAACGACGAGTATTGAAAAAGAACAAAAGAAATTGCAGATGTAGTTTCGTAAATAAAATCAAAAAATGCAGGAAACACTGAGGTAACATTTTGAAAAGAGAAATGCTTTGTTTCAGGAGTATGCAACTCGGGTAGTTATTCCTGTATTACTGTCCAATTAGACCATGGCTGATCTGTCCCCTCTCCCATTTACAATGCTTCATATCATTTAGTGTTTTTATCTGACAATTTTTTTCTGGAAATATAATTTGATTTTGATAAAATGCAAATGGTACATAGTTATTGCTCCCAGTATCTCATCCAGAAACCAACTACTTACTGGTCTGTGTAAAGAAATGTGTCCCAAGAACATATTTCCTCTGACAAAAATCATTCTCCTTAATGTCATTTTCATTTGTTGCTATTAAGTAAAAATGTGTTAATTAATTTAAAAAAAATTGACCACATTTTGATCTGTCATTCAAGCCCTTGTTCAATGAGCTGGATTGTCCTGCAAGTAGTTAGCTGTCCACACATGCCCATTAAATGAACAGACTAGGGGTGGATCTTTCAGTAACGGTGGGATCACACATTCTTTATGTGGTAGAACCAAGCTTTCTGCCATTTAATTGGGAGACATGTAAGCATCAACATCTAATAATTCTTCAGGTAAATCCAGGGTATTGTTAGTGTAGTTGAATAGAAGAGCAGACAGGTTAGTGGGGATTTCAACTCTTAGAAAGGACATGGAAATGAATAGGAGATAAATAATGATCTTTAAATTTTGGGTTGCAATGCAGTGACAACACATCTACATTTGGATGCAAGTGAAAGATGGGCATTGAATTATTACAAATATTCAGGTAATCTCTAGTAAACGGAAACCTTAACTGATATTAATAAGATGTCTGCAAATTGTCTACAAGTTCTTCGAATTTAGCATGTTCAGGGGTTCCTTGAGGATCAGGTAACAAATCAGATAGATACTTAAACTGGGTATAATATCCCATCTGAATGCAGCTGGTATCACATCTCCTCATGGAAGAGGGTGCTTATGCGAATAGAATTTTAATCAGGTAGGAAGGTTTTCAAGTGGCTGGGAGGGCAGCTCCTCGGATGTGATTGACAATGCATAAGACAAGGAAGGTCATTGGCATCCACAGCAATGTTGTGGGGAGGATCGAGACTATATTACGGAGAGCTGTATTCACTGGGAATGGAGCCAGTAAATATGTGTTCAATGGAGGTGGACATTTTTTCTTTGTTGCTTGTGCTTGATATGCACATAGATGAGAGAGTACTGTTAAACACACAAGTATAATGTATAGACGTAATGAGATTCTTGCTATTGCAGCTACACAGCTAAACAAAACACTGACAAACTAAATATATATTAAATTAACAATGCACGATGAGAGAAAAAAAAGATGGCCAATATAAAAAAATTGATGAATATTCACTGTCGCAATAATGCAAAACAAAGCACTGTTTCAACAGTCCAGATAGATCTTTGGTAGTTCTGGGGCCATGTTCTAATTGCAGCTATGTGTTGTGTTCTACTTCTGATATATACAGTACTACCATTTGGCACTGAAACAACAGCATTAAATATTATATTGTGCATTTTGTGCAGTTGTCTGGCTAGAATAACCTGGAATAGGACAAAACACACAATTTCCTTATTTAGACCGAGGATTAGTGGCGAAACAAATATAAAGAAGCATTTAACAGAAGAAATCACCACAAACTATCACAAGATTAAATGGCAGAGGTTATAAATCTACAGAAGGTCGAGGTGGTATCTGAAGCCACACAGAAGCCACCAGATGCTGGAGATGCTCCCTGCCATCTGTGGAAGGGACAACTTTTTTTTGTTGCTTTTAGTTATAAACTACAGATTCATTTTCATTTATAGAATTTATTTTTTAGGCAGACATAAACGATGGCGATAAAACCATGATCAGAAATTTAAATTACAAGTAGCCAATTTTTAATGATGACTGAGGAAAATTGAAAGGCTCCCAAGGAAACAAGAAAGGTGCCTGAGTGTTCGAAGATGATGGCCTCAAATCCAGTACTGGTCATGATTGTCTGAGCAGCTTTGATTGTGTGTAAGTGAAGACCAAAAGTTGCACCAGGCACAACAATTTCAGCAGAGAATGATCCAAATCCCTTGCTAGGAAAAGGTGAGGAAGTAAAACATCCTCTCCCAGGTCATCATTAAAATTCACGTCCTGCTCAACCAGTTCAGTGGGGGGTCAACATCATCCATCTGCCCACTGTCTGTAAGGAGTTGTACGTTCTCCTCAACTCAGTGTGGGTTTCCTCCAGATACTCCTGTTTCTACCCACATTCTGAAGCAGTATGGGGTTAGTAGATTAATAAGTCGTACAGAGGTATTTAGCCTTTGTGGGCTCGTAAGGTGTAAGGTGTGGTTACCATACTGCATCTCTAAATCTAAAAAATGAGTGGCACTGTTGTTGGTACGGACCCACAGTAGTGGGGAGCAGAGACACAGCCCTCCTCCCCAGGGTTCTACTGCCCACTTCAACTACCGACGGCTCTGTACAGGCTTCAAATAACCTGCTAAAGGAACCGACAAAGGTTTATTTGCGACCACGGGGTGTGGGCCTCAAAATGGTGACGCCTGTGTTCAGCGGCAGCTTCAAGGAGTTGCAGATCAAGGAGAAACAGAGGATTGGTACAGGGCAGCAAGAAAAGAAAATAGGGAGAAGACCCCCCTCCCCACTTGAGAGGGAGAAGTAGACAAAACAACCCTATGGGACAGTGACCACGGTGGCGGACCTGTGAGGGGTTTGTGGCTGAAGAACACACAGGTGGCGGGTTGTTGGAGGCTCAAGTTGGGAATCCATGCAGGCTGCAGGCGACTGCTGTCAGAAGATGCATACCAGGCTGTGGATTGCTGAAGACTGGTTTGAGACAGGCTGACGGGGTGCCAGGTATCGGAACCAGGATGCAAGAGGGTACCAAGGGTGGTGAAGACTTCCTTATCACATTGGATATATGGATCTAGTGCTCACGTTGCCAATGGCTTGGACTGAAGTCTGTATGGCAGCAGAGGCTGTGGGAGCATTGGAGGCGAATCCACAGGTACTCAATGACTCTGGGGGACTCTCTTTTGCTTCTGTTTCCTTGACTGTAAGGGCGCTGGGCAATTTCTGCTTTATAGCAGACTAAAGTCAATTTCATATAATATTACAGTTATTTTTATTACATTTTGATAAGGGAATCTTGAAATTTAAAATTTAAGAAGGTCCTTTCATTTAAGATGATAATCAAGAATCAAACATAAACTTATTTTAAAGCACTTGAAAATTACCATCCAGAAAAAGGGCAGGGAAAGAAAATGGGGAAAGTCTCTATGAAATAAAGCAGCCTTTGGAACCGAAATAAATCAGAAAATACCAGAAATACTCAGCAGGTCAAAACAGCAGCCATGCAGAGAGGAAAAGTATATGCGTTTTAGACTGATGAACTTGTGTGGCTGCTGTTCAGTTTTAGAAAGGGAAAACATATGAGGATGGTGAGAAAGCACCAGCCGTCACAAAGGATAATGCCAAGGCAGGAGAGACAGATTATCCCGCCAGCAAAACACGGTCCAACAACTTGGAGCTGGATGTGGACTTTGATATAAAAAAATTCACATCTCCACAAGTGAAAGGAGATCCTGTCAAATTAAAACCCAAGATGTTTTTACAAAGCTTACAAATCAATTGTGATTTTAAACTGCATCCTGGAGAAAAATTACTGGGTCAATTGATTGTTCCTGAAAATGGATTCTATAAATCATAACAGACTTAATTATTTGTGGAATGTGTAACATTGCAGGCAATGACCCCATTTATTGTCCATGTCTGATGGTGCTTAAATTAATGAAACGGTTAACATTTAACACTATTCATGGGTCTAGTATACAAGTCACACCAGCTATGGAAGAGTGTTAGTGAACAAGATGTGTTCTTGGACTGATCTAGTAGTATGATGGTTACCATTACAGCGATGAACTTTGGCAGGCAGCATACAAACATTGCTACATAATGCATGGCTCATGATTGTGGCTGCAGCAGATATTCTCGTGCTTTCTAGGACACTAGAAATATAAAAAAATTCTAAATCTGGAGATGGGGGGGGGGGGTCGGGATTTTTAAAGACAAATTTGAAGCTATTCTACCAATTCGGATACAGGATGCAGCATTTTATGAGAGCGAATGACTCGATTCATAGGACACAAATGAGTTGAAGGGACCAAGGGTCAAGCAAGTGCCATCAACTGTGGTACGAGTCTTCTGCTGCACAAGACTCAGTAGATCAACCCAATAAGGAAGCTTGATGGCTAGCTACATGATCTCATTACTTCACAGGCATCAATGCACAAACCAATATGATGTCATTCTTATTGCATTATATGCCACATAAAACTAATCAAGACTTCTAAGAGCACTTTGCATATGTCATTTCAAGGGATGTCCCGTCTTGGTGGCATGCTCATGGATACTTGTTTCAATGCATGATGCTAGAAAAATGACTGGAATAGATATAATTGACACATTAAATGTGCCTGAACTACGTAATAACTATATGCAAACCTATTCCTGCATGTTAGTGGGTATCTTAGCAAACATGCAGTGCTTTTGGACAATCTGCCATTCTTGGCTGAACAGCTGACTGAGTGAAGAAGCTCAAGGCCAATATTAAACCTGAGCAACCTGAGGAGAAACAAACAATGGCAATGCTAGATGGGAAAACAGTGTTAGAACCAATGATTGCTCCGTTCATCATTCTATCTGTGAAATGAGGTATCAGAATCCTAACACTGCAGCTCAAAATACCTTCGTTTTCTAGATGAAAGATTAACAGGTTATGTTTTTGCCCAGAATATTTCACAATTTTCAAATAGAAAAGTGCACATTCCCTCCCTCCCTGAAGAGGCTGTTCATGGTTAAACTATTTTTACAATATTCAATTTTCTGATTCAGATTTTACATACAACCTTGAGATTCCTTTATCCTGCAGATGCAGCAGAATTGCCACTAATGGGTGGTGCATAAAATAAACTCTTCACAGTGTAAAACATGTAAACAAAGAACTGTAAACAGATAACAAATGTAAACAAACTGTGCAATACAGAGAGAACAAAAAGAAAATCAATAAAGTGCACAAGTAAGAGTCGTTAAATGAGTCTGTGATTGCATTTGTCATGGAGGAGACTGATGGAGGAGGGGGTAATGGCTGTGCCTGAATCTGGAGGTGTGAGTCTTGTGGCACTTAGACCTCTTTCCTGTTGGCAGCATGCGCTGGGTGGGGAGGTTCTTTGATGACAGCTGCTGCTCTGATCCAACATGCACTGATAATATGCTAATATGAACCTATTTCACTAGATTTCAATTAGCTCACTGCTTGCCAATGTCTGGCCTGGATTTGAACTTTCCTCTCTTTATAAATTAAAATCTGCAACTTACAGTACAATGACAAGAGAATCCAAATTACACTGTCAGTCCATTAATGTAAAAAGTCATTAATTCCATCTTACAGAAAGGATCCCAGTTTAGCTGGATTAAAAGTAAATTTCACACTATGTTGATTAAGTTTTTGATTGCTAACCCATAGTTGTCCATTTGTGATTGAGATAAACTGCAACAGTGAGTCACTTTGTCAAAACATTTTGCTCATAGAAGGAGTGATTGAAAGTTCAGCTCAAATATACTAATTTGACATTTTTTTACATAAAAAAATTGTATTATTGGAAAATTTATGTTAAGTATATTCCCACAGTTAAGGTAAAATAAGTTCTTGTGTAGATCATGGCAAAATAGTGCAATGGGAAGCTTTTCATTTTAGCTCAAGATTGGTGCATGTAACTCACTGCTATTTTGAAACATGATGTTAGTTTGCTAATTCACAATAATATGCACATGGAATGTGAATCAGATTGCTGTGTTAGGTGAATGACAGTACATTTTCCCATCACATTATTTCATAACTTCTCTTTGAATAAATTAGCTCCCACCTTTCTTACACTAAAACAGCTACTCTACATTAAAAAAAACTGAACCGACTGTACAGTATTTTGGTCTGTTTTAAAAGGAATAGAAAGGTAGCAAATGAACGTAAAATAATTGTTCTTTTCAATTCTCAATTTTTTCCTGCAAGAACAGGAAATATAAATCTCTAAGCTTATTGCAGGTTAAGAAATCAAACCTACTACAAGACTCTTCCTTCACTACAACAATGCTGAAAGGAAAATTATTCTCATGACCTTGCAACTGTACAACATCCCTATGCCAGAGAACTCCTGTATCTGTAATACTAACCTTAGGCAGGAACTTATGATAAACAGCTCATACTCCAGAAAGGAGCTAAATATAAAACTTTCTTCTGAAACTGCTCAATGCGCTATCATCGGAAAGGCAATTTTCAGAATCCCTGTTTGAAACCAGGTCAAGAAGCTTCTTTGTATGCCTCTCTTGATGTTTGGTTTAAGAACTATGGTTTGCAGAATACAATTACAACACCATGTGTCAGTTGGGTCAACCAAAAACATCTGAAATAGGTTAATAGAAAATTCCATTACCTCAAGAGAACTAAATTTTAAAGGTGATGCAGCTGTGGAAAGCTCATCTGGATGAATGGGAAATACACCTCAGGAGGGATACCTTTTGCTTGAGGGATGCAGTGCAGATTGACCTGAATGAAATGCAGCTGTCAAGAAGAAAGGTTTCAAGTGCAAGACTCATAATTACCTTAACCATATAACCATATAACCACTTACAGCACAGAACAGGCCAGTTCGGCCCTACTAGTCCATGCCGTAGCAAATCCCCACTCTCCTAGTCCCACTGACCAGCACCCGGTCCATACCCCTCCTATCCATGTAACGATCCAGTCTTTCCTTAAATGTAACCAATGATCCCGCCTCGACCATGTCTGCCGGAAGCTCATTCCACATCCCCACCACCCTCTGCGTAAAGAAATTTCCCCTCATGTTCCCCTTATAATTTCTCCCCTTCAATCTTAAACCATGTCCTCTAGTTTGAATCTCCCCCTTTCTTAATTGAAAAAGCCTATCCACATTTACTCTGTCTGTCCCTTTTAAAATCTTAAACACCTCTATCAAGTCCCCTCTCAATCTTCTACGCTCGAGAAAAAAAGCCCCAGTCTGCACAACCTTTCCCTGTAACTCAGACCCTGAAATCCTGTCAACATTCTCGTGAACTTTCTCTGCACTCTCTCTATTTTGTTCATATCTTTCCTATAATTTGGTGACCAAAACTGTACACAGTACTCCAAATTTGGCCTCACCAATGCCTTGTACAATTTCATCATAACCTCCCTACTCTTGAATTCAATACTCCGATTTATGAAGGCCAACATTCCAAATGCCTTTTTCACCACACCATCTACCTGAGTATCAGCCTTGAGGGTACTATTTACCATAACTCCTAAATCCCTTTGTAACTCTGCACTCCTCAATTGTCTACCATTCAATGTATATGACCTGTTTAAATTTGCCTTTCCAAAATGCAGCACCTCACATTTGTCTGTATTAAATTCCATCAGCCATTTCTCAGCCCACACCTCCAGCCTTCCTAAATCACCTTTTAATCTACGGTAATCTACCTCACTGTCCACAACACCACCAATCTTTGTGTCATCCGCAAACTTGCTTATCCAATCCTCTACCCCTACATCCAGATCGTTAATATATATAACAAATAATAGTGGACCCAGGACCGAACCCTGAGGAACTCCACTAGTCACCCGCCTCCAATTGGACAAACAATTTTCTACCACTACTCTCTGACACCTTCCATCCAACCACTGCTGAATTCATTTCACTACCTCCTTATTTATACCTAATGCCTCCACCTTTTTTCCTAACCTCCTGTGGGGAACTTTGTCAAAAGCTTTACTAAAGTCCAAATAGACAACATCCACAGCTTTCCCTTCATCAACCTTTTTTGTAACCCCCTCGAAGAACTTAATCAGGTTTGTCAAGCATGATCTACCCCTGACAAAACCATGCTGATTACTCCCTATCAATCCTTGTACCTCCAAAAATTTGTAAATAGCATCCCTCAGAACACTTTCCATCAACTTGCCCACCACAGACGTCAGACTTACAGGCCTATAATTCCCAGGTTTGCATTTAGACCCTTTCTTAAACAGAGGAACCACATGCGCCACCCTCCAATCCTTTGGTACCACCCCCGTGGCCAGTGACATCCTAAATATCTCTGTTAATGGCCCCACTATCTGTCCACTAGCCTCCCTGAGTGTCCTAGGGAATATTTTGTCCGGTCTGGGAGATTTATCCACCTTTATCTTTTTTAACACAGCCATCACTACCTCCTCGGTTATCCTTATATGCTTCATGACCTCCCCACTATTTTTCTTTACTTCAACTGGTTCAACATTTTTTTCCCTAGTGAATACCGAGGCAAAGAAATCATTCAAAATTTCCCCCATTTCCTCAGATTTCTCACTCAGCCTACACTCGCTATCTACAAGGGGTCCAATTTTATCTCTCACTAATCTTTTACTTTTAATGTACTTATAGAAACCCTTTGGATTTATTTCTACTCTGTCAGCCAAAGCCTCTTCATGCCTTTTTTTGGCCTTTCTAATTTCTTTCTTAAGATTCCTTCTACACTCCTTGTAGTCCTCCTTCAACTTCTCAGCTCCCTGCTCTTTATACCTCTTGTACACCTCCCTTTTTCTCCTAACCAAATTTCCAATATTCCTCGAAAACCAAGCCTCCCTCTGACTTCCAGCCTTTCCTTTGATCCAGACTGGGACATAACTACTCTGTACCCTCAAAATTTCTTTTTTGAATATCCTCCATTTTTCATTAACATCCTTACCTGAAAATATCCTGTCCCACTCAATACTCCCCAAATCCCTTCTTATTCCTACGAAATTTGCTCTTTTCCAATCCAGAACCTCAACTTTAGGCCTCTCCTTGCTCTTCCTTAAAACTACCCTAAAACTAACAGAATTATGATCACTAGACCCAATTGGTTCTCCAACATTAATGTCCGCTACCTGACCTAGCTCATTCCCTAACAGGAGATCCAGTATTACTCCATCCCGAGTCGGTTCTTCTACTAACTGATTTAGAAAACAATCCTGAACACATTTAACGAACTGCAGCCCATCCAGCCCTCTAACCGTATGGGTATCCCAATCAATGTGTGGGAAGTTAAAATCTCCCATGATCACTACCCTATGATTTTCACACATATACGTTATCTCCCTACAAATTTGTTCCTCTAATTCCCTTGGCCCATTTGGTGGTTTGTAATACACCCCTATTAGTACCCTCTTGCCTCCTCCACCCCTCAATTCCACCCAAACAGCCTCACTGGTCGATCCCTCCATACCATCCTGCCACCTCACGGCAGTAATGTCCTCCCTAACAAGCAGAGCAACTCCTCCTCCTTTTTTACCCCCTGATCTATCACATCTAAAACAAATGTATCCCGGAACATTAAGTCCTGCCCCTCCTGTAGCTAGGTCTCACTAATTGCCACAATATCGTGACCCCAAGTATCTATCCATGCTCTCAGCTCATCTACCTTGTTCACTATGCTTCTTGCATTAAAATATATGCATCTCAGAGAATGACCCTCACATATATTCTCTTTTTTACCTTCTACCCTAATCTCCATCCTACCTTTCTTATCTTTTTTATTCCTAGCTAGGTGGCCATACTCCCTGGACACTGCTCTCACCCTTTGTTCCCCACCCCCCTGCCAAACTAGTTTAAACCTTCCCCCACAGCTCTAGCAAATCTACTTGCCAGCACATTGGTCCCCCTCCAGTTCAAGTGGAGTCCGTCCCTCTTGCACAGATCCGACCTTCCCCAGAAGAGATCCCAATGATCCAGAAATCTTATCCCTTGCCCCCTGCACCATCTCTTTAGCCACGCATTCATCCTCCACATCCTCCTATTTCTACCCTCACTAGCTCGTGGCACGGGCAGCAATCCAGAGATTACTACCTTGGAGGTACTTGATTGCAGTCAATTAATCAATGGTATTAGAATTTTGAATTAATACAATCAGTAGATATTTACAAAACTCACTGAATCTCTAATAAGGAGCCCAAAATAATGGGGCCTAATTTTTACACCAATGCTTGAGTGTTCAGGGATGATAACACGCACATAGGCATTTTGCCAAAAGTGTGATTAAAACTGGAGATCAATTAAAATATTTGAAACTAAGTTTTGTTAGACAAATTTACAGAAACCAAGGCAGGAAAATGGAATTAAACTCATTAATAAATTCATCAACAGGATCTGTGACAAGACTTTGTTCCAGAAATATTCAAGTTTCAGTAACTCCATGAGGACACTTGATAGAATGTCATTATGACCAAAGCTGAGTGAGGCAGAGGTTTGTTCTGATTTGTACATTGTGACAAGCAAAGTCTCAGTATCACATTTATTTATATCTTTTTAATGAGCTGCACTTATGACACAAACATATTGCACATACCTCCAGTGGTAAACAGTGATGGCCCATAAAATATCTCCCATAGCCTGAAAACTTGAATCTCAAATTGCATGAAGTACAATAAGAAATTTCTTATTCACATTTTGTATTGGCCCAAGGTGGATGTATGTTATTTATTTATAAACAGAGATTGACATTTTGAAAATGTCCAAAGGCAAAGCTCCACTGGCAAAGTTGTATAATGCAAGCTGAGCATGAGGTAAATGTTAAGATGATGCTCATTTAGAAATACAAAAATACAGTGTGTGCGCCTGTCAAGGTTTAATTTTTCCTTTTGTTCAATTACTTTATTACATGGCTCACAAGTCAGCATCTTCCCATTGCAATCTCGCAAATTATCGAGCATTTCTCATACAAATTCATTAAGGTTGGAAATTCTAAATACCATTGTTCAGTGCTGAGTATTTGACAGCATTGGTATTATTACAGGAGAGCCAAGAAACTAATTTTAGTAGCAATAAAACATTTTGTGTCACCCTAATGTTAAATTTAAAGTTTCATAAACATTGCAATCTTTAATTATGAAGTTTGCAGAACAGTATTGCAGAGGATCGGTGTTAGTTTCAGTGCACACCACGCACAAGACCGCGCTCAAGGTCTCGTAAAAGCTGTAATTTAACCCAGTGCAATACACAAAAGTGCTGGAGAAACACAGCAGGTCATGCAGCGTCCTTGGGAAATGAAAAACAGTTGACATTGACTGCCTTTTACTTTCCAAGGAGCTGTGCGATCTGTGACTTTTTTTAGCACTTGCGTACGCTGCACTAGACTCCAGCATTAGCAGATTTTCATTCAACCAAACAGATTCAATCCAAACTCAGCTCTGAAAGTGACATAATTCTTAGGCAGCCCCTTGGGATCAAAGATGACTTGTTTCCACTCCAAGCTAGTGAGTTCTGAGGTGGTTGATGAGGCCAATATAGGAACCAAAGACTTTTCACTGATGGTGTAGGAGGTGCCTGATGAGGAAGGTTGGGTAGTTTGGAGCTTCTCCTGCTACTTGTGCAGGATTTAGTGTCCACTTGATGAGTTAGTGGGGATACTGCATATCTGCACATCCTTGAAGTTTTTCTGGTTTCTTTTTGTAAACAGGGTTTAGAACAGAGTATCTATTTCCTAAGCCCAGTGTCAAGCATACAAATTGACACAGCATGCCAAAATTAGTGCAGTAAACCAAGGATGCTCATTGACTATAGTCAGACCATTAACCAGTACATCCAGCTGGATGCCTACCCCATATTGCTGACATGGCCAATGAGCTAGCCCAGTACAGGGTTTTCTCCGCCTTTGACCTAAAGTCTGCCATCATCAGCTCCCTATTCATGCCTGGAATAAGCCCTATACCACCTCTGATGCTGACGGGTACCTATACCGGTTCTGCTGGGTCCCTTTTGGGGTCACAAATGGAGTCTCCATGTTCCAGAGGGAGATGGATCGTATGGTAGACTGACATAATCGAAAAGCGACCTTCCCATACTTGACAATATCACCAGTAGGACCACGATGCTAACCTGGAGAAATTCCTCTAGACAGCAGAGGCATTAAATCTCACCTACAATAGGGAGAAGTACTTGTTCAGCACCACCTGCTTCACCATCCTTGGGTGCATTGTGGAACATAGTGTCATCAGTCCCAACCCCGAATACAAGCATCCTCTAGTGGAACTTCCCCTCCCCCACACGCTCAAGGCTCTCCGCAGGTGCCTATGACTGTTTTTTTACTATTCCCAGTGGGTCCCTCAGTTCTCAGATAAGGTCTTCCCTTTGGCCCAAGCCACCATCTTTCCCCTCCCCGCCCGCATCAGAAAGAATATTGCCAACGTCATGATGCATGCCGCAGACAAAAGCACCCCATTCCAGGTGGAATGCGATCCCTCTTACATTGCCTTTGTAGCCACTCTCAACCAAGGGGGCAGACCCATGACCTTTTTCTCCTGAATCCTCCACGGCTCAGAGCTCGGGCATACCTCCATCGAAAAGGAGGCCCAGGCGATTGTGAAAGCAGTCCACCACTGGCACCACTACCTGGCAGGAAGGAGGTTCACCCTCCTCACAGACCAGTGGCATTCATGTTCAGCACTACCCACAGAGGCAAGATTAAAAGTGACAAGACCTTGCGCTGGACAGACAAGCTGGCCACATTTAGGTATGACATCTAGTATAGGCCGGGGAAGCTCAATGACTCACCCGAAGCTCTGTCCCGGACCTGCACCAGTGTACATTTCAACCAACTTCAGGCACTGCATGACACCATTTGCCATCTGGGTGTCATGTGCCTGTACCATTTTGTGAAATTCCGAAATCTCCCCTTCACTGTCCAAGAAATCTGGACCATGATTGAGTCCTACTGGGTCTGTGCAGAGTGCAAACCACGATTCTTCCATTCAGCACAGGCCCACGTAATAAAGGCCACTCAGCCCTTCGAGCAACTCAGTGTCAACTTCAAGGGACCACTGCCTTCCATGAATAAGAACGTCTATTTCCTCTCAGTTATAGACGAATACTCCCATTTCCCGTTTGTCATCCCTTTGCCCTGATACCTCCACCATCTCTGTTATAAAGGCACTGGTGCAGATTTTTACCATGTTCAGATACCCGGCATTCATCCATAGTGACCAGTGATGAGCTACACCAGTACATGGTGATGCAGGGCAATGCATCTAGTCACATGACTAGCTACAATCCCAGGGGCAATGGGCAGGTAGAATGTGAATAGGGGTCATCTGGAAGGCAGTGCTTCTGGCCCTTAGGTTGAATGGATGGTCCACCAACTACTGGAAGGAGGCCCTTTCTGAGGCACTCCATGCCATATGGTCACTCTTATGTATGGCTATCAACCAGACCTCTCACAAATGCCTCCTTTCCTTCCTCAGGAAATTAGTGACGGGAGTATCACTGCTGGCATGGCTGATTTCTCCAGGATCAATCCTCCTCTGTAGACACATGAGGACTCACAAATCTGACCCCCTGGTTGAGCAGGTGCACCTCCTCTATGCCAACCCACATTACACCAATGGATGTTAAGGACACCATTTCAACTTGGGACCTGGCACCAGCGGGATCCCAGCCCCCCCCGATCCCGGGCACCCCTTGGATGTCCTGAAACTTCTCAAAGCTGACACCCTTCCCCCACCCACCATCAACCACAGAAAACCGTTGGCTGTGGACCCACCCTGATCTATACCCCCTCACTGCCACGCACCAACCCTCCCACACCACCAGCCATCCTAACTACCCCTGACCCAGCCAACCTTCAGACGGCCTCATCTCCACCAACCATTGGCCAGGAGCCTGTCCTGTGATGGTCCCAGAGGCAACTGCAACCACCAGATTTCCTGAATTTGTAAGCCTGTAAATGTTTTTTTAATCTCTCCTAACTATTCGGTATCTAGTGGACACTTGGCATGAAAATGGTGGTGGACACTTTTTCTCTCCCCCCTCCACAACTGGGACTCATTTTCAGAAGGGGGTGAATGTGGTGATACAACCACTGGACTGTCTGTGACTGCCTGTGCCTGTCTGTACTCCTGCGCTGCCTACTTCAGGGGAAAACCTATTGTACCTGCAGGGAGGTATCCTGGGAGGCTGGCTTCACCTACTTCCTGCCAATCACCAGCCCCATATAAAGGCTCATACCGGCCCTTAGGCAGGAGTAAAGCACACAGAGCCAGAAGGGATTCTGAATCTTGTGTTCAAGTTTTTAGCTAATTAAAGCCTATGGTACAGCCTTTGTAGTTTGTGCTTGTTTTGTTCGCACTGCAGCACACCACAGGGGGCATTCACAGGCATTTCCCCCAAATGAGGTATTATGACCCCCCACCTGCAGCATTAGTGTTGCTAGCGTCATTAGTCTCCTCATGACATAAAAAAGCTGTTTGTCTGTTACGTCGGGGGAGGGGGACGTGTAATGGTGGTGGTACATGGAGGAGGTTCATGGTTTGTAGGAAGGTAGGTAGGTACCAACGCCTCCCCCCACTCACCCTGTTGACTGAGTTTTCAAACGTCAGATTGTGCCCCACCGTGGTTACCCTAATGACCCAATCAGACTTGTTCTGACACTGACCCTGTCTCCTTCAACTTGTCCATGTTAAGTCTCAGGTTGTTACTCTTGCACCCTTTCTCAAGATTTTCCACCTCTTCTCTGTAGATTGACTCATCATTGTTGCTGATGAGGCCGACTACTGTCGTGTCATTTGCAAACTTGATGACACTGTTGGAGCTGGATCTGGCGGTGCAGTCATGGGTCAGTAGCGTGAACCTCAGAATTAATTTCGCTACTGCCATCAGCAGTTACATCATCAATGAAGATAAGTACACTAGTACCTGTGGGAGTCAAACATGCCCAGGCCTTAACACTCCCACCACCATGTTTCACAGATGAGGTGGTATGCTTTGGATTTTGGGTAGTTCCTTTATGCCTCCACACTTTGTTCTTGCAGTCACGCTGATACAGATAATCTTGGTCTCATCTGTCCACAAGACCTTTTTCCAGAATTCTGCAGCCTCTTTTAAATACTTCTTGGCAAATTGTAAATTTAGCCATCCTGCTTCTGTGGCTAACTAATGGTTTGCATCTTGCAATGTAGTCTCTGTATTTCTGTTCATGAAGTCTTCTTCAGACAATAGTCATTAACAAATACACACCTGCCTGCTGAAGAGTGTTTCTTATCTGCCGGACAGGCATGTGAAGATTTTTCTTCTTTATGAAGAGAATTCTCCTGCCATCAGCAGTGGAGATCTTCCTTGGCCTTCCAGTCCCTTTGCGATTACTGACCTCACCAGTGTGCTCTTTCATCTTACTGATGTTCCAAACAGTTGAATTTGGTAATCCTAACATTTTGGAGATGCATTTTACTGTTTTATTCTTGTTTTTCAGCCTCATAATGGCTTCATTTACTTTCATTGGCACAACTCTGGTCCTCATGTAGAAAAATGGCAACTGCAGACTCCAAAGGTGATCAAACACTTAGAAGCAAGCCTAGCTCTCTTATACCTGCACCAATGAAGCAATTAAACATACCTGAGTACTCACAAACACCTGTAAAGCCAACTATCCCAAACATTATGGTGCCCAGAAATGAGGGGAACAATGTAGAAAAAGTGCTGTAATTTCTACATGGTCAAACCAAAATGTATACAAATAACCTTGACTAAAAGCTGGAATGTGCACTTAATTCACATGTGAATTATTTGATTACAAATTTAAAACTGTGGAGCACAGGGGCAAATGAAAGGAGAAAAAAAAAGATCTTGCCCCCAAACATAATGGATGGCACTGTACATATGCACCAAAATTCTTACTTGCAGCAGACAAACAGGTGCTTTTCTGAAATAAAAGCTCCAATAGTATACATTAAATTACACAAGTAGTGAGAGAGGTAATTATTATAAAAGATAGATAATAAATATCCACAGTTACAGTTAATGCAAGAAAAATGAAGTTGTTTCAATAATGCAGACAGGTCTTTTGGTAGTGCTGGTGTAGTTCATAATTAAAGGATTACAGGGAAGTTTACAGGGAAGTTCAGTAGGTGTTGGAAAAAAGCTGTTGAAGAACTTGGAAGTGTTGGATAATGTTATGTTAATGGATAATTGTCAGTCACCAACGAGCCTGCAGCAGACGTGGACATACCCTTCCATAAATCTTCGTCCGCGAAGCCAAGCCAAAGAATGGATAGTGCTAATATTATTGGGACAATGCTTATCTTTCCAGTGAAATTGGAGAATGTTGCTGAGGTGGCATTGGCATAATCCTTCTAGTACCTTGACATGGCTGCTGTAGGTGACCCAAGTTTCTGAAGCATGGAGGACAGGTGTCATTGCTTCTCAGTAGATCACAGTCTTGTGCCAGATTTGGAGAGATTTTTGGAGTACTCTTTTCCTCAATTAAACAAGGGCTCTGCAGTGAATTTCAACATCAATGGTTGCCTTCCCTAAGAGGTGCCACCAAGGTATGGAAATGATTCTTGTTTTCCAGAGTCTTGTGATGAACTTCCATTGACAGAGGGAAGTGTGATACAATGGAGGGGGCTGGTGAGGATCTTGAAGGGACACATGAACATTACAAGCAGCACTCTTTCAGCGATTGGAGGATATTCTGACTTAAAGTGCAGTTAATACAATAATATGAGGGGGTGGGGAAATGCTGCCAATGAGCTACTGGAATCTCTACAGAAAAGCATCTGTAGAAAATATGTTCTTTGAGTAAGGAATATCCTCTAAGCTACATTCAGGAACTCCTAGCAGGTTACTTAGTGGATCACTGCAAGCAGTAACACCATACTCTTGTGCAGCACTTTGAGAAAGCTGGCAATGCACTCCAGGAAAGTAAGTGAGGTCTGCTCTCCTTGAGTATGGAGCTGGCAGCAGTGAGCTGATAATGTGAGATGCAGTAGAGATTAGTGATGACAGCTTGGAAGGCTCGCCGGGTGACTGTGATCTCGGTTTCCATGGCCCAAGTGGTGCAGACTCCCATGCGAGCCGGTGGTGAGCTCAGCGACTCAGAAAAGACAAAATATAAAGTGATGTTGGTTTGCATGGTTTCAGTGCAAGTGAGGTCACTGAGAACTGGGTGTTTGGTGTGTAAAGAAGAACCAGTGAGTTGAAAATTATTCTAGGGGTGAATTTCAATGGTAGTATTATTGGTGATATCACCTTCAGGGAGTTTTACTCTGGATAAATGTTTCTATTGCTAACAAAGATCCAGCCAGATATTAGAGATTGAATTCCTCAATGGGTGCCTATTTTGTGCTGCAGAGCATCATTTTTCTTGCCAAAATTGTATGAAGAAATTTCTCAGCCAGTATATTCACGTTAAATTACTTAAACACCAGTGCACGATGATAAGCTGCTATAATTGTGCTTAATATAATACTGAACAGATGTCAGCCCTTCCAAGACCTCATTAATTAGCAAATTACATAAGGCCAGAAACAGTACTAATATTAGGAGGTGGTTCTTATCCAGAGATTAGTGGACCCAGTAACCTATGATTTCAAATGCAGTCAGGATCTCTTTCCAGCTGGGAAATCTACTTGTACAAGAAAAAATACTGGAGAACCTTGATAAATGCTAAAGTGATCCCCCATAGTTTCTTCAATCTCTCCTGTGGAAACCACAGGTATATTCAAGGGGAATTTCCCAGATTACTTTTTCTCACACAGTTCAGGATAATTTAACTCTTTGCTTGCCACTCCCAAAAGACTGCATACCTCTTGATGGGATAGAGAGAGTCGATATCAAGTTCCAAAAGAGAACACAATGTTTGAAAACATCATTATGCACATTTACTCTTGTCACAAACTTTATACAACACCCTGGCTTCCAATGAAACACAGACAAAGCTGGAAAAGCTCAGCAGATCAAGCTGTGTCCTTTCTATAGCAAAGGACTCCTGGCTTTTACGACTAGCCAATTCAGCGTGGCAATAGGAAGCAGGCTGACTGCAACCTTCCATTTGGCCAATGGAATCGCCAGTCATATTGAGCAGAGAGGAAGGACACACTTTATATCTGTCAGCTTTGCTTCATGCTCATTATGGCTGGTGCAACTAGCACTAACCTGCATGGAAAATGAAAGTGAAAGCAACTAGGCTGCTTTTTCTCTTTACATTGAGGAGTTTAAGGAGGTTTAGTCTGACATTGGAAACCTTGGCAAACTTCTATAGATGTTTAGTGGAAAGCACTGCCTGGTATGAGGACACCAATACCCATGAGTAGAAAGGCCTGCAAAAAATAGAGGACTCCGCCCAGTACATCACAGGAAAAACTCTCCTAACCATCAAGAAAATCTGAGTGGAATGCTGCCATCGGAGAGGAGCAGCAATCAAAGATACACACCATCCAGGACATACTCTGTTCTCACAGCTGCCATCAGAAAAGATGTATAGGTGCCACAAGACCTGTACCACCAGGTTCAGGAATAGCTGCTACCCCTCCACCATTAGACTCCTAAACAACAAACTCAATCAAGGACTCATTTAAGGTCTCTTATTTTGCACATTATTTATAAATGAATATTTATTTTTTCCTGTATTTGCCCAGTCAGTTTGTTCACATTTCCCTCTCTTGTATGTGTATCTTTTTCTTGAGTGCAGTTTATACCTCTGACAAATAGAAATTCTGCCTGGACTGCAGAAAAAAGAATTTCAGGATTGTATGTGATGTCATGGAGGTACACAACATAAATTTGAACTTTGAAGTTTAATATGAATATGTTAATATAACAGTTAAAAAGTTTAAAAAATGTAATGTTTTAATTTTAAAAAATAATTAGTTATTTAAGGCCTTTTAAATTGTTTTTCAATTTCTCAGATTCCAAATGAATATCAGTGGGAGAGGCCTCAGGACCCATTGTCACCAACAGACTGTTGAATTTCATAAACCAGGAGGCATCTGGTTCAAATGTAACCATGGGGATTCAAAATACTCATGCAATGCATGGCTACAAGTATGGTAGGGTTGAGGCTGGTGGTGTTAGTGTGGTGGTGGGGGGGTGGGGGGGGAACGTGGCATTGAGATTGAGATACAGGCCAAGATGAGCACAAACTGCAGCATCTTCAGAGAGGCCAAATAGCAGCATGTAAAATGTCCATAACAGTCTGGAGGTAGTTTTTCAACTGTTGCCATGTTTTGATAGAAAAGTTTAATTTGTTTCTTACATTAGACATGAAGAAAGGGAGCTGGGAGAGGGGAGGGGAGGGGAAGAAAGAGAGAGAGAGAAAGAGAGAGAGAGAGTGAGAGAGAGAGAGAGAGAGAGAGAGAGAGAGAGAGATTAAACCCACATATAAATCTTCTTTATTCAGTATTAGCACATCTATCACCATACAGCTGTACCCATTTCCAAGTGGCCCTTTCTGCTACGTCCAAATACACACAGGAAATTTAAATACAAAACTGCTCAGAAGCAAGTTATCAGATTGAGCCTTATTGCAGTTCCTCAAAATGAAACTCACACTGCAGTCTTCTGCAAAATTCATCAATTGCAAACTGACTTGTCTCAAACCTGAATTCTGTTCTTAGGTGCAGAGAATATCACAGGCAAAACAGAAAGGTGCTGGAGAAACTCAGCAGGTCACGCAATATCGATAGGAAGTAAAGGGTAAGCAACATTTCTAGCCTGAACTTTTTTTTGTCAAGGTATGAGCAAAACACAGGCAAGGTGTCTGAATAAAAGGGGGAGGGGGGTGAGAAGCAGACAGAGGAGAGGAGAGAGGAAGGGGCAGCGGAGGAACACAGGTTAACAGGTGAGAGTTCACATATTAATATTGTTGGTTGAGGGATATTTATTGTCCAGGGCACTAGACAGAACTCTCATTTTCCAAATACCATCTTTGCACTTCTAACATCCACCTGAGTGAGCATCTTGAATGCAATACGAGATTGATCCCCTTCTTCATCAGAGATTAAATGTCAGAGGTCAGGGCAGCACGGTTAACATAGCAGTTTGCACAATGCTGTAACTGAGCCAGTGACTGGGGTTTGAATCCAACACTGCCTGTTTGTACATTCTCCCCGTGTCTTTGTGGATATCCTCTGGGTACTCCAGTTTCCTCCCACCATTCTAAACATACTGGGGATGTAGGTCAATTGGGTGTATTTGGGTGGCATGGGCTCGTAGGTCAAAAGAGTCTGTTACCATGCTGTATGTCTAAAAAATTAAAAATTAAGCACAAAAATCCAAAAGAACCTTGGGGTTGTTAATTCTGCACCCATGTCATTTTAGGTGGAGATTTGTGCATTTGATAATCAAGGGAATTTTCACTCCTTGAAGTTTATCCTTTGCAAAGCAGAGCCTGTTCAGAAACTGACAAGTGTCTGTTCAGATAGCTTCCTCAATGGTCAATGCCTAATACTCAAGAAGTTATAATAAAATGTGTCCTGCAACAATCAACTGTGCCTTCTTATTTGAATTTCTTAGCCAGGCAAAGGGGTAGTTACCTGAGAATATGGGAAACTTTCAGACCTGATGAATCTTGAAACTTTTCGAGGCATGCATACCAGGAGAGAGTGTCATGTAATGCTGATCATGAAGCCAAGCAATGCTTACACTTTCAGAAATGCTCCAGAGGTACATTGCACTGGGCTGCAGAGCAAGTCCTCCTCAATCAGTCAATATTGTGGTCTTAAGCTCCTGGAACAGGACACAGGGGAGGAGGGAGAGGAAAATAAACAGATATAAATGAAGTTAGGAGAGATCGGAGGAAAAGGAAGAGTAAGAAAAGGATGAAAGGAAGGAAGAGAGAAAGAAGGCAGGATGAAACATTGGGGGCCCATTTTTGCCAGGGCATTCAGGGGGGATACCATTTCAAGGAATGTTATCATTCAATATTCCCCCTATTTTACCTTTTCTCTCTCTCTTCAGGATTGAGTGGATCATTTGAGTTTAATGAAAACTGAGAAGTGGGATTGTATTACTGGAAAGTGTCGGCAAGGTTGTTAGAGCAGTTAGAGGTAGAATTTGATCATATAAATGGAGGGCTTGACAATGCTCATAAGGTTATTAAGGTTATTCTGACAATACATTCATAACCGTGATCCATGACCTGGATTGGTCAGTCCTTCCACTCCTTTATGACTATTTGTCAGAGGGCTCTCTCACTCCTGCACCTGGTCCACTAAGGCTCTCAGATAAATTCTCACTCTCGCCCAATCTTTTCCAGCAAGCTGGTGAAACCTTTGCAATGATTTCTCTCAAATCCCTCGTAACATTTCCACTCTCAAAATATTTCCCTTTAAAGGAACTTAGCTTTGATCTCTGTGGCTAAGATCTGCAGCAATGAGATCAGCCATGGCTGATCTCTTGCCATGTTAATGATGTTTCAGTTTAGATTTAGTGGACATCCTGCACCATATTAAAAAGGGGAATGAATTATCTGTGTCTCATAATCCCAGCCCCTGTTTCTCAGCGTCATCCAAATCAGATCCTAACTTCAGCACTGTGTATTGCAGAGAGCACAGCCAAAGTTCCTGCTCCATGATCTTAACTTTCATTTAAGTTCTAGTCAGAAAAAAGATCAGGATTATTTTTTAATTATTATTGGCATCTTCATTCATGCACAACATGTAACTCTGAAACTCCGTATCAGTTGGCTGCAGGCCTACTAACGGCTTATTGCTGGTAAGGTGGCTAATGATGGATATCCATTTATAATTTTACTGTGGCATTTTTCTTTGCCATGGCAACAAAGAAATATCTACAGAAAATTTCAAATCGCAAGCATAACATTAACATGATTAAAACTGGGGGATTACAGTTATCACACTGGAGTTCTTGCACCCAATGTCTTCCCTGACTTTAGTTGAGGTTCAGTTAAATGACCAGATCTGCAATTTGGCTTGTCTGAGTAAGTAATGAGATTTATGTGAGAAAAAGGATACTTGCATTTAAGTTAAATTACAGTAGGTGAGTTCAATTTATTTAAATTATTCACCCTCTTCTAACTTCGCTGTTCTATTTACTTTTAGTTACCGTGAGTTTTCAGATTTATTGTCAGAGTACATTAATGACATCACATACAATCCTGAGATTCCTTTTTCCTGTGGGCAAGGCAGAATGACCACTTATTGATAGTGCAAAAAAAACTCTACACAATGTACACATGTGAACAAATAAAGAAATGTAAATAGCTGACTATGCCATATAGAGAGAAAAAACAAACAGTAAAGTGCAAAAGTAAGAGTCCTTAAAGGAGTCCCTGATTGACTTTATTGTTGAGGAGTCTGATGGTGGAGGAGCAGCAGCTGTTCCTGAACCTGGTGGTGGGTCTTGTGACACCTATACCTCTTTCCTGATGGCACCAGTGAGAACAGAGCATGTGCTGAGTGGTGTGGATGCTTGAGGATTGCTGCTGCTCTCTAACAGCAGTGTTCCCTGTTGATTTCTCGATAGAGGGGAGGGTTTTGCCTGTGATGTCCTGGGCTGTGTCCACTACCCTGTGGACAGCTTTACGCTCAGGTAAATTGGTGTCCCCATACCAGACCATGATGTAGCCCGTCAGCCCACTTTCCACAACACATCTGTAGAAATATGTCATATCAAACTTCCACAACCTCCTGAGGAAGTAGAAGCACTGACTTGCTTTCCTCACGATGCTATTAGTGTGTTTGGTCCAGCACTCAAATTTGCTCACCTCTCAACTTCTGATCCCCCAGTGATCACTGGATCATACACATCTGGTTTTCCCTTCCTGAAGTCAGCAATCAGCTTCTTGGTTCTGGGACATTGAGTGCAAAGTGCACCATTCACAGCCAAGTCTTCAATCTCCCTCCTGTATGTTGACTCATCACCCCTCAACCCACTAGCATGGCATCATCAGTGAATTTGTAGATGATGTTGTTCTACTAAGCCACATAATCATAGGTATAAAGTGAGTATAGCAGGGGGCTAAGAATGCAGCCCTGTGGTGCTCTGGTACTGATGGCGATTGTGCAGGAAATGTTCTTACCTATCCTCACTGATTGTGGTCTGGAGGTAAGGAACTGAAGGATCCAATTACACAGGGGATGTTGAGTTACAGGTCTTGGAATCTGCTGATCAATTTTGAGGGGATAATGGTGTTAAATGCCAAACTGTAGTTAACAAAGACCATCCTAATGAATTCATCTTTGCTGTCCAGGTGTTCCATGGCTTTGTGTTGAATCAGTGAGATGGCATCCGCCAAAGACCTGTTGCTACAATAGGCAAATTTGAACGGATCCATTTCACTGCTCAGACAGGAGCTGGTATGCATCAACACCAGTCTTTCAAAACGCTTCACTGTTGATGTGAGGGCCACTGGTTGATAGTCATTTAGGCAGGTTACCACACTCTTCTTGGACACCAGTACGTTTGACATCTGTGTGAAACAGATGGGTACTATTCCCTAATGTGAAAGATATCCATGAATATATTGATAAGTTGATCAGCACAGATTTTTAATACTTGGCTGGGTACTCTGCCCAAACTGGATGGTTTACTCAGATTCACTCTCCTGAAGGCAGCCCACACATCATCCTCGGATATGGACAGGAGAGGATTATCAGGGGACATGGGAGTGCGCAGTGGTAGTCCTTCCTTGTTCTGTGGTCATCTCCTATTGCACCAGACTTTGTTTTGTAGCAAGTTATGTAATTTTGGCTCTGCCACAGCTGTTAGGTATCCCTCATATTTTCCATTTTTGTCCAGAAACTCCAATTCGCCCTTGAGATATCTTTCCGCAGATCATACCTGCTCCTGCTGTACTGATCTGGATCTTTGGACTTAAATGTCTGTGATCTGGCTCTCAGCAGGTCTGGATTTCATTGTTCATCCATGGCTTCTAATTGGGGAAAACCCTGAACAATTTGGTGGAGCCGGATTCAACAACAGCTGTTTTGATGGCCTGTGAAAGCCCTGGTGTAATCAATCAGATCCTTAGCTGAGTCCTTGAACACCACCCAATCTGCTGAATCATTAAAGTCCTGCAACCGGGCCAAAATTTACCATCTGAATCACTGTAAAAAAAAGCCAGGGAGCTGAGTAGCAAAGGACATCTAATCTTAAGATATTTTAGGATCAGGAATGTAGGCAGGGAATGGAAATGGACTCAATGGTGTCTCTCAAAATGGGTGCTCACTCTGACTGGAATGGGGACACAACAAAAATAATCATAAATATGTGTGGAGTTTGCATGTTCTCCCATGCCACACCCACCCCAACCCCCATGCCCTCCGGTTTATGCCATAACTCAAAGAGTGAGCCCTCACTTGTGTAATATTCCGTTGATTGTGCATGAGCACAGGAACAAAGCACATCTTCTGATTTTGGACAAAGTTTTCCAGAGATTATATATACACAGTGGGATTCTAAAGTTACAGGGAAAGATTAAACAAGTTAGGACCATTTCTTGGAGAGTAGTAGAATGAGGGGAGATTTGATAGAGGTATACAAAATTATGAAGGGTATAGACAATGCAAGTAGGCTCTTTCCACTTAGATTAGGAGTAATAAATATGAGAGGACATGGCTTTAGGGTGAAAGGGGAAAGGTTTAGGGGGAAACTTCACTCAGAGAATGGTGGCTGTTTGGAACAAGCTGCCATCTGATGTGGTAAATGCAAACACTCTTGAGTTTTGAGAATAAATTGGATAGATACATGAATGTGAGAGGTCTGAAGGGTTATGGACTGGGTGCAGGTCATTGGGATGAGTGGACAAATGTTTTGGCACAGACTAGAAGGGCTGAATGGCCTGTTTTCTGTGCTGTAGCATTCTATGATTCTAAATCAAAGAAAATATATCTATTTACAAATTTGTGAGTCTTGGCTTGAAGGTTGGATATTGGAAATATTGTGTGGAAGTTGAACATCTTTACTTTGGGTTAGGATATTCATGCAATGGAGCAACACAGAATCTACTGGAGAAACTCAGCAGGCTGGGAGTATGAATGGGAAATAAAGAATTGTCAATGTTCCATGCCAGAAACTTTCATCAGGACTCGTGTGTCTCCAGTATTCATTAAATAGATTTAAAAGTGAATGCATTGGAGGTCCACCTGATCAATTCCTGGGATGGTACATCTGTCCTATGAGGAAAGATCTTTATTGAGTTTACAAGGATAAGAGGTTATCTCTTTGAACCATAAGGGATTGGACAGTGGTACAGCTCATAGAGCTGCTTCCTCACAGCTCCTGAAACCCAATCTATCCTGATCTTTGAAACCATCTGTGTAGCTCCTCTATGTTTCCTCTGTCATCACGTGGGTTTTCTATGGGTGTTCCAGTGTCCTCAATATCTTAAAAATGTGCAGGTGGACAGGTTAATTGGACCTTGTAAATTCCCTTGGGTTGATGTGAATGTAAGGAGAACAAAATGGGTTTGGTCGAATTAATGCTTAAATGGGTGCTCATTGCTAGGCGTGGCCTCATTGAGCTGAAGGGACTGTTTTCGTTGTCACTCTTTCCTTTATCTCATCTCAGAAGAACAATACATCACAGTCTCAAATTAAAAATGGTCGATTCTTCTGTCAGAGTACAATGATATCAAGTGCAAGATTTCCAAGCAGAGCACATTGCTGCAGTAATCACATAAAGTCATAAGCCAAAGTAGGATTGACACAACAAATGAGGCCATTCCAACAAACGAGAGTGAAAGCACATATATAAAAATAGTCCATTAGTGGCGATTGAAAGGATGGACATATTTTGACTAGTATACAAATGAGGAAGTAAAACTGTTTCACACTCATTGCAATGACTGAACAAGAGTGCATCTTCTGGAGTCATAGAATGCCACTATGTCCTGTTTTGAGAGAAGATATTTTGATTGAATTTCATTCTGAATGAACAGGAAAAGTCAATATGTAGTTAATTATCAGAAGCTTTGAACATTGATCCTGTTTGTAAAGCAAATTCAGCAGCTCCCAAAATGCAGCAATGGTCATAGTTTACCAGACATTCAGAGGATATACTGTAAAACCCCAGTAATCAGAATTCAAGCAAATGGCAAAACAAATCACATAAAATGAATAGGTAAAAAGTACGTAAGTTTAAAATTGGCGCACCTCGCTGTTAGTTCTCCAATTACGCAACACACAATCCCAAGCAACCAAAAAATCTACTTAACTAACATCTACCAATCCCCATAGGTGCTGAATACCAGGGGTTTGACTATATATGTTAAGCAATGAGAGTGTTTTGGTACTGATCAATAGGCACTCAAATTGGATTGAAGTGAAACACATGGGTTCCTGTGCCACAATGCATGTATATCGTATGTGGAAAGCTGGTTTCCAGTAATGGCTCCTTGTGTCAGTCAACTCAATAGAATGGCGCTGAACATAATACATTTCTTTCATGTCATTCAATTTCACTGGAGCACCAAGAGGAGAGCCAGAATCATTAGGACATCTTACCAAGAGAGTGTGGCTGTGATAATGTAAGAGTCAACATGAAATATCACTTGGTCAAGTTTTGCCAAACAATTTGACACAAAACCAGAGAGATTTTCAGAGCTCTTGATGGAGGAATGCTATTTTTTGTTCAACCAAAGTTGCTTCTAAAATTGGACAGAAGCATCAAAAATATCATTATGGTAAGTAGAAGGAACATATTTTCAAGCAAAATTAGTATGTTCGTGTTTTTTGCTCCATCAGTAAGTCAAACATCTATAGATAAAGTGGAAATTTGCATGACCTAAAATATGTATTGAAATTGGTAATAAATGTTCATATAAATCAAATAATCTCTTCCTGAAAATAACCAAATCTGGCTGAAGAATGATTTGATCATGATTTTGCATCTCATTTGGATCCAATGTAGATGTAGGAAATGAAGTGCCGAAGAAAAGTACGTTTCTTTGAGCTCAAATTAAGGAGTTTTCAAGTGCCTGTGGGGAAGTGATAGTCAAAACTCAGCATGAAACATCACTCGGTCATTTTTGTTTGCTGAAGTACTAAACCATTCTGAGGGTATATATCTGCAGAACTCTTGATGGAAATCAAATATTTCTAGAGTGGGATCAAACCCAAAATCCATTAGGAGATGGGGAATACTTCGAAATCCAGTTACAAGCCTAGATTGGTAGTTACACCATATTCAAAGAGAGAAATCAGTATTAGTTACATAAAATCTATTGTGATAAGTTGCTTGTGTCTTACTACAGCAAATGTAAAAGGCGTATGGGTAACAATGCCTTTCATTTAAAATAGACAGCACTGTACAGTGTATTTCTTTTCTTTCTTTGGCTTGGCTTCGCGGACAAAGATTTATGGAGGGGGTAAATGTCCACGTGAAGCAAGGCTGCGTTCTCGCACCAACCTTCAGCATGATGCTGAACCAAGCCATGAAAGACCTCAACAATGAAGACGCTGTTTACATCCGGTACCGCACGGATGGCAGTCTCTTCAATCTGAGGCGCCTGCAAGCTCACACCAAGACACAAGAGAAACTTGTCCATGAACTACTCTTTGCAGACGATGCCGCTTTAGTTGCCCATTCAGAGCCAGCTCTTCAGCGCTTGACGTCCTGTTTTGCGGAAACTGCCACCAAACCCTCTGCACTCTGTTCTTGTGTTGTGAACATACTGGTTGATGTTGGACAACTTTGTTACATGGGATGTCTACATAACTACTAAGACAAATCTAAAGCAGAAGCTTGAAGACCCAACTGTTCTACTTTGCAAATAAACAACCATCTCTTGTAATGTCTATTTACAAACCGTTTTTGTGTGGAAGTAAACATTAAGGTGATTTTAAGTGGTTGGGATGTAAGTTTTTCCGATTAAATCAATTCTGACAGGAAATTGGCTATGCTTAATGCACCTTAACATATTGACAGTTTTCCAGTTTCAGATCATCAACTCAGGATGTCACTGATCATATGAGCATGATTCCATCCTTACCATCTGGTGTTGCACCTTTGCACGCTGTCTATATCCTTCATGAACCGTCCAGAGCAGTGCTTTACTACATTTGGAAATCTTTAAAGGGATGCTCATCCATAAGCAGAAGACAATGACAGTATAGCTTCAGAACATTGCAGGCTGCTCGAATACTATCCAATATTTGGAGAGCATTCCCTAAATAAGGCAGGATTTGGCTGCACACATACTGTGCTTATTCAGTGGGTCACTGAGAGCAATCCATTATTGGAGACATCAATATGCCATGATTGGCATCACTAGCGGATTCAGGGAAGCAAAAAAATACCAATTTGCAAAAAACTAGCCACACATCTTCAGAGACACCATATCCTACCAGGACATCTATAATAACGTGTTCTGGTTGGCTTAGCACTACCAAGCGTGTTATCACAGAAGAAAGTGAAGGACCGGCTAATAATCTCTAGCTAATCTACTCTCTTAATTATAGTCAAGTTCATTTTGACTCTCACCTTTCTTATCATAGAATTTTTCCAAACCACCAAAATTAACTTTTGCAATGAACTTACTGCTCACTGCAGCATTAAGAAGGCCTGCGAATCACCTCACTAGAAATTAATTTACTTTGATTTCTATGACTAGATGTTTTCTCCAACAGTGGCATTTGCCAGCATAGCGGGTTTCTAGTGAGTACAGGTATCCATTGACTGCTTGCAATAACATTGTACTGCTCAGAGTGATGGATCCTGGGGAGTGGGGCTACCCTGTGTTTCCCTGACTCCTCATACCAACTCACAATCCTCACAGTTGAAGTACAATTGGAGAGGAGACAGAAGTATAAGAATCATTGTGGAAAATGCCACTGGCCTTCTGCAAATCAGTTTCCAGTGGCTTCTTTAGGGGAAATGCTGGCAATTCTAGCACGGCAGGTGCTTAGACTTTGTCATGGTACATTGCATGCAACCTGGCAAGCTGAAGATAGCAACCAGTTCCACAGCAGAAGCAGTATGCAGGCCTGGAGCCTGAGGAACATGAGGCAGAGATGAAGAAGCACAGGATCAGGAGGAGCAGGGAGAATCAGGAAGGCTAGTAGGAGAAGTTCCAGCAGAACACCATCATTCTTATCTCTCACCTGAGGAGAACAGGAAGGCATTGACTTAACAGGCTATAAGGGACTCCTTGAGAGTGAGGCTCTATTCATGAGATGCCTGCAAATTCAAATTCAACAATCCAGACAAAATGACTTTCTCTACACTCCCAATATCCTCTCAGCACTACACATCTGTAAGGACAAGCCTCAATGCATTGTGAGCATATTCCATGTATGGATAAATAATTATTTTAAAGTTAAGTAAAATCTCTACTATTTCTACCCTCTTTAGGATTGCTGTGTTCCTCCCATTCTGGCTTGATCACTCGAGCTGTATCTTCAATGTCCTTTTTTAAGAAGCTTCTTAGAACTCAGCTCTTTTGAGCCTACATCCAATGAGAAGCTGATTGAATATAACAGGTCAGGAAGAATCCATGGAGAAAAATAAACAGTTAATGCTTTGGGTTGGGACCCTCTTTCTTTTCTTTTTCAATATTTTTATTACATTTTTATATAATAATAAATACATACAGAAAAAAGATTGATGCATAACACTGGTTCAGCTGTAACAAAGTAAGCAAACTCCTTAACAGAATTTTTTTTACATTATACAACATTATTAATTCAAGGATATATTAAAAAAATAAAAACAAACAAAGTGAAAAAAAATTAAAATGTGATTATATAATCCAACTCCTAAACCACTCCAGAGTTGCATGGCAATATAAAGAAAAAGTATACTACTACTATAATAAGAATCACAACTTACATAATGATCATTCCCATTAAAGATTATGAAAGCAATTCAAAAAGGAGCCCCAAAGATTAGAAAAATTTACATCTAAAACACTTGTCGAACATCTTGCTTTTCTCCAAAGTTAGATATGGCATCAGATCATGTAATCATTGATTATGAGTGGGCGGGACGGCATCTTTCCATCTGATCAAAATTATTCATCTCACAATAAGAAAAGCAAAGGCTAATACATGAGATGAAGACAATTTCACCACCCAAATAAGGCCATTAATGGATCTTGTGTTAAGTATGCATTAATAATTGTTGAAAAGTATGGAAAACCTCTTCCCAATATTTGATTAGGGTCAGACAAGACCAGAATATATGAATTAGTGAGCTAATTTAAGTTTTGACATATAAGGTCTAAGCACAACTTTAAGTTTGTAGTAGTGAGTGATGGGTACATAGAGAAAATGTATTAATCAACTTAAAAATGGAATTCCAAGTATCTTCAGAAATTGAAATATAGAAGTCCTGCTCCCATGTCTTTTTAATTTTATCCAATGAAGTTTGGCTTAATTTCAACAAAGTGTCATATATAACAGATATTATCCTTTTCTGAGTTAGTTGAAGATTGTAAGTTGTTTCTATCAAATTCTTAACGGGAACCTGGAAAAGAGTTGATAATTGAAATTGGAGTAAGTCTCTAATTTGCAAATATCTAAAAAAATAAGAATTTTGTAAAATAAATTTAGTAGAAATCTTGAGAAAGCGTCACAACCTGTAACACTGATCATCCATTTCTCTCCAAGGATGCATTGAGTTTTTCTTGCATTTCAAGATTAGCAGTTCTCTGATAGTCACCAAACCCATTATCATCTTCAATGACTTTGCATTAATTTTGTTAAACTCCTTAGGACACAAGAGGTACAAAAAAAATGTATATTTTTCAATTTCAAAAACAGTAAGATTGAGCAGCATGGTTCGCTTAGCAGTTAGCTCAACACCTTTACAGCATCAGTAATTGGGACCTTGGTTCGAATCCCACACTGTATGTAAGGAGTTTGTTCATTCTTCCCATGTTTTGTGGGTTTTCTCAGGGGATTCCGTTTTCCTCCCACCATTCGAAATGTACTGGGGGTGTAGGTTAATTGGGTGTAAATTGGGTGACATGTACTCATGAGCCGAAATGTCCTGTTACTGTGCTGAATGTCTAAATATTTTGAATTATTCCCGTTAAGAATTTGATAGAAACAACTTACAATCTTCAACTAACTCAGAAAAGGTTAATATCTGTTATATATGACACTTTGTTGAAATTAAGCCAAACTTCATTGGATAAAATTAAAAAGACATGGGAGCAGGACTTCTATATTTCAATTTCTGAAGATACTTGGAATTCCATTTTTAAGTTGATTAATACATTTTCTCTATGTACCCATCACTCACTACTACAACTTAAAGTTGTGTGTAGACCTTATATGTCAAAACTTAAATTAGCTCACTAATTCATATATTCTGGTCTTGTCTGACCCTAATTTTAATCAAGGAGCACATATCCAGACCCAGAAAAAAACAATTTATAAATATGAAAAACTTAATTGTTTGAATATTTTAATATATATACCAGCCATAACATTCTATCTTTTGAAACAAAAATTTGTAGGTTCAAACTCATATATAATCTTAGAAGTATTGTTGAACTGAGAGCCTTGCATGCTTGACAAAGTCAATGTAAAAGCTCACACATTGGTATTCAAGGAAGAGCAAATTGTTCAACCACTGTCTCAACTTTAAAAAACATCATAACATGCACATCAAATTAGGTTATTGCTCATTTACTTAATCATTTACTGTGGGAAATCTAAATTCCATGTACATTGGATGCAGTATTTCTCAATGGTTAAATAATGCATGTACTTACAAATATATATATTTGAAAATCTGAATTCATCTGCTGTGTGAAAATTGTCTCTTAAAATTGCTTTGACAAAAGAAATGGTTTTAGTCTAAAAGCAATAGCTACCAATGTCACAACTTAGCGAGTTATACTGGTAATGCAAAATGGATTCGAAAAACAACTTCTTTCATTTATTACTTGTTCCGCAACCAAACAAAAAATGTTTCGGGCATATATGCAAATACTGAGTCAAAGAAAAGGGACTGCTGCAAAGGCTAGAGATCTCTCTGTAATAACAAGTGAGTACAGAGTTGTTGATTGTTAGCTCCTGAATGCAGCCTTTGATATTCTACATGCTTACAGGCCATTCTATTGTGAGTGCTTGAACACAACTCCATTCATTGCATGAATCTGATTTCATTTCCATTGATTGTGAGTGACTGGATATATCGCTGCCTGAGTGCAACATTTAATTATTCAATAATAGGAACACCATAATGCCATCTCAATTGTACCAATTCCCATGATTTCCTGCCTTGAATTGCTAAAATTTTCTAGCACTGTAGTGTTCATAAAAATGATAAGGCCAAAATTGTAGCAGATGTTTATGCGCTAGAAATAAAATTTTTATCGCAGATTTGTGTTTACTAATTTATGATCCTTACAAACAATATAATGCATTATCAAGGTTTATTAACAGTTTGTTAACAACATTGTGCAAGTCTGTTTGTTCTGGACCTGTTGGTGCAGATGTCAGCCTCAGGTTGAGATTCACACGAGACCTCCACTCAGCCACAGCATGAAGAATTAAGGGTCAATTTGTCCTCAAGGCCACAAAAGATGAGTACAGTATAGGGATGGCACCATGAGAAAACGCAAGGTGTGAGCTGGATCTAGGTTCTCATGTTACAGTTGCTGAGTCCTGCTCAAAGTCCTAATTCTCCATGTCTCCCGTGACTGTAGCACTCACTGATGCCCTCTGCAAACCACATCTTGTTGTGTGGTGCCACCATCACTTCACAGCTCACAGCTTCAGCAACCCAGGTTTGGCGCTGACCTCCATTGCTGTCTTTATGAAGTTTGCATGTAGTGATTGTATAGGTTTTCCTTTCCATGTCCCAAATTGTGTTGGCTGTTAGGAAATTGATCTCTGTAAGTTATACGGATTTTAAGTAGCAAGGCTGAAAAACAGGAATGGGGCATTAATGCCCATGCATGAAATATTATATGAAATGAGTGGTTGGTGGCATTGCTTGGGAGAGTGGCATAAACTTGATGGTGAATGACCACCTTCAGAAATAAAAATGTTTACCTTTGGTTCCATTGATCAGTATTAATTGATCATTCTAGAAATTTAAAAGTATCGGTGGTTAAATGATTTACTTAAGTTATCAGGATATAATCCAAACTCTGTCATCTTCTAAAATGTAACAAAGACATATAGATATTAAACATATTTATCTAACATTATCCTGCAGTAAGAGATAGGCAATCATCAAATGACCTTGCAGGGGCTTCCACAACTTATCCCACATTGAGGAAAATTTATAAAAAGTAACTGTTTCTGCAAATTGTACAAAGAGAGTCTTCCAATGATATCATGGAGCCTGAAACAACAATTGCATTATTAAGGCAATCTTTCGGCTAGTGTTTTCTTGTTGCTCAGTACCCTGACATCACATCATATGAACAAAGATTTAGGAAGGATCGTAGACATGGGCATGTCCTTCAAGCTTGTGCAATGGATTTTTTAGGTGGAGTGCATGGGCTAGCAAGTTAGGATGGTGACCGCCAGGTCCTCGAGTTATAAATGTTACGTTGGAGTGTCCTTCTCAGATGGATGGCCTGACAAGGCTACAGAGCCCCTTCTGCCTGGGTTTGAAATCAGAGCTCCTTCTCCTAGGCTAGCTGCCAACCAATGCTAACGAGCCCAGCCTACCCATCCTGTTATATTGCCAGACACTTGGCCACATCATGATGTAGTAAACTCAGTGAAAACAAGGAACATCAATGAGAAGGTGTTGCTACAGACACAGTAATGTAGGAGAGGCCATTTGCAGTGAACTCCTGCCTAGCAAGTCAGATAGTGGCCACGTGGCGATCACGACACTGAGAAAAGAGAGGTAATGTATTTTCCCTGGGTGAGCAGGACATCAGGCCCAGACCTCACCCTTCCCCCATGACATCACATTGTATTGATATTGTAATGCAAAAAATAAATTCTGCACAGCATAAAGCATGTAAACAAACAATGAACTTAAACAGATAATGAATGTAAACAAATTGTGCAATACAGAGAGAACAAAAAGAAAATCAATAAGAGTGCACAAGTAAAATCCCTTAAATGCGTCTCTGAGTTTGTTGTTGAGGAGTCTGATGGTGGAGGGATAGCAGCTGTTCCTGAACCTGGTGGTATGAGTCTTGTGGCACCGATACCTCTTGTCTGATGGCAGCAGTGAAAACAGAGCATGTGCTAGGTGGTGAGGGTCTTTGATGATTGTTGCTGCTTGCCGACACCTGCATTCCCTTTAGATGTACTCAATAGTGGGGAGGGTTTTACCTGTGATGTCCTGGGCTTTGTCCACTACCTTATGGAGGGCTTTATGCTCAGGGATATTGGTGTCCCCATACCAGATAATGATGCAGCCGATCGGCACACTTTTCACCACACATCTGTAGAAATTTGCCAGGGTTTCTAATGTAACACCAAACCTCCGCAAACTCCTAAGGAAGTAGAGGTGCTGACGGGCTTTCTTCATGATGCCATTGGTGTGATGGGTCCAGGAAGGATCCTCCCAAATAGTGGCTCCCAAGAACTTAAATTTGCTCACTCTCTCCACCTCTGATCCCCCAGTGATCACTGGATTGTATATCTCTGGCTTTCCTTTCCTGAAGTCAACAATCAGCTCCTTAGTTTTGATGACATTGAGTGTAAAGTTGTTGTTGATACACCATTCAGTCAAGTTTTCAATTTCCATCCTGTATATTGACTCATTCGCTTCCTTTATACAACCCACTACTGTGTTTATCATCAGAAAATTTGTAGATGGTGTACCGAGCCACACAGTTATAAGTGTAAAGTAAATAGAGCAGGGGGCTGAAAACACAGCTCTGTGGTGCTTCGGTGCTGATGAAGATTGTAGAGGGCAAGTTCTTACCAATCTTCACTGATTGTAGTCTGGAGGTGAGGAGATCAATGATCCAATTACGCAGTGGGGTGTTAACTCCCACGTCTTGAAATTAGCTAATGAGATTTGAGGGGATGATGGTGCTGAACTGCAGTCAATAAAGAGCGCATCCTGATGTATGCATGTTTGCTGTCCAGGTGTTTCAGGGCTTTGTGTAGAGCCAATGAGATGGCATCTGCCATAGATGTGTTACTATGATAGGCAAACTAGACAGGAATGGTGACATGGTAGTAAAAAGTAACAATTACACATAGTGGCAGTTTCTTGCACAGATATGTCAAACTTTAATCATGGAATTATTACACTCTCAACCCATGGTTCAAATGGCATTGTTAATAAGCTCTTAATAAGGTTAAACTCATAGCAAAATAGGCAGGGGAGTGTATAATGATCACACACAGTAACTCATGAAGGTAATTGCCACCCACTATTAACACCTGAAAACAAAATAATTTACTGTAATTGTCCATTTTATTGTACATAATTTATATGTCCTGTAGTGTGATTTGGATTATCAGGAGGGAAGTATATTATGGAACAGTCATATTGCACTTGTGGAGTAAGTGTGTTGAATTCAACGGCCTTCAACTCATGCCTAATTTATTTGTTCAAAGAGGGAGTAAACTAAAAAAGTTAAAAAATGTATATTTAGCATAGATTTCCACAATCCAGCCTTTTGATTGCTTGCTCCAACTACCTCCCTCTGCAATGAATTCTGCGTGGCACAGCATTATTTTTAGAAGTTCAGGACTAACATTTTTGGGTAAATGCCTTCCTTTAGTGCCTAAATCTGTTTGATTCTTGCTAACAGCAAAAGGGGACCACATGGGGCAGGGGAGAGAACTCCACAGACAACACTGTTTTCTTGATAATATATTCTGCTTTTCATGGCTGCATTATAATTGCTCATGAGTTATGAAGATAATGTCAAGAGAGCATTTATTGTATGTCATTGCATCTCCCAATGCCAACGACATTTGGAATTACACTTGGCCAAAATAAATAGGCATAATGGAATCAAACACCAGATTTTTTAAACTGAAATCCTACAGCTTCATAGTAATTTTATTTTGTGCTAATCCAGAAAGCTTTGATCTTCACAGAGATTGATTACATGAGCGAGATAATTTTGACTTTGGCAAATAGCATAAAACGGACCATGTTATTTCTGTTGCCTATTATTCGCCACTTTTGAAAAGCAAACAATTCAGAACAAACAAAAAATGGAAGAGTTATGTTAGATTAATGTTGTCCATTGGATACAGCATCATTTCAAGACTGATTCCTCCCAAAAATGGCTGCATTAATAATGACAAACATAGAAAATGGTGGAAACATTCAGCAGGTCAGGCTGCATTAGGGGAAGAAGATATAGCTAATGTTTCAGGGTAAAAAAAAAGCTTTCATCAGAACTGGATAAGAGAGAAAATGAGTTTGTTTCATTAGCCAAGATGGTGGGGGAGAGATGGGTAGAATAAACAAAGTATCTTTTATAGGGTGCAACAAAAGGATGAATGAGGCAGCTAGAAGCAGACTATGCTTCTTTGCCTGTGTTATATGTTCCAAAAAACAGTGCCATTGAACATGTTCTCTAGGCCAAGTTATACTAATAGAGAGAGAAAAACGGAATCAAATCAGGGAAGGATGGCCGGCACAAATTCTGGGTCAGAATTGCTGTACAATTCCTTTAATGGCTAGGATATCATACCATAGGATTCTAGAAGAATTACATTCATTTTTAATGTTACTTCAAATCTGGTGAAGTTAAATGTAGAGCACTTGCCATTCTAATTGTTTGTCCTCATATCTAGCATTTGAAGTACTGTACTGCATCTCAGAAAGTAACTTTATCCTGTCAATGCTAAAAGAAAATTCAATAAAGATGTTTAAATTAACACCACTGGCAAGCCTAGTACTTTATATTCAATAACAAGTTAAACAATGTTTTTAAGTCTATTATAATTTTTTTGTACTTCCTGTGAAGACACCACAATACATCACTCAGTGTTTCATGGGACTGGTACATTCTCTAGCTGTGGTCATAGGGAGTGACAATGATATGACAGGCTTTGAAAAGTAACAAACATTCATCTGTTCAGTGACAAAATCCTTGTTAAATAAAGAACTTACATACACAGCACTGTTCATTACTTCAGAATGTCCCATTAACCTTATTAATAAGATATTAATAAGGTTAATAAGATACTTTCCATGTATGAAATGTAGCAGCCAATGTGGATATTGCAAGTTCACACAAATAGCAATTTAAAAACCTATCTATTTTTAACTATTGATTGAGGGATAAATGTTGCTCACAACACTCTGTAATCTCTTTAAATGATACTAAGTGGTCTGGATGCACTGAAGATTCTCTGTCTGCTTATGGATATATGGAGGAGGCAACACCCAAGAGACAAGGAATATTCATATTATTCGAGTAAGCATAAAACATACTCAAGGATTGATATGTTTTTGTTGTCAGCCCATATTCAAAAGTTATAAAAACTGAGTACAAAGCTAGACTATTATCTGATCATTCACCTCTGTTATTAGCAATAAAACTGGAAGACATCCCACCAAGAACATAGAGATGGAGGTTAAACTCCATGCTACTTAAAAGGAAGGAATTTAGAGAGTTTATTGAATGCCAAATTAAAACGTATTTTGAAATAAACACAGAATCAGTGAAAGACAAATTTATATTATGGGACACAATGAAAGCCTTCATTAGAGGGCAGATAATAAATTATGTAAATAAGATGAAAAAGGACTACAATCGGGATATTGGAAAGGGAGATAGTAAGTATAGAAAAGGAATGAGTAAAAAGGGATGATATAACAAAAAAGAGAGAATTGGTGGACAAAAAAAATAAAATACGAAACATTACAAAAATACAAGGTGGAGAAGAACATAATAAAAACAAAAGAAAAGTATTATGAACTGGGAGAAAAAAAACACATAAAATATTAGCCTGGCAACTTAAAACAGAACAAGCTAAAAGAACTGTATTGGCATCAAGGAAAAAAGACAAACAAATTACATATAACCCAACAGAGATTAATGAAAACTTTAAAGAATTTTATGAACAATTATACCAAACTGAGAACGATGGGAAAGATAATAAAATAGAAAGTATTTTTAGCTAAAATTGAACTGCCGAAATTGCAAGAAGAACAAAACAAACTGATAAAACCATTTGAAATAGAGGAAGTACAAGATATATTAAAAAAGCTGCCAAACAATAAAACACCAAGAGAAGATAGATTCCCAATAGAATTCTATAAAACATTTAAAGAGTTAATAATTCCTCCTCTCCTGGAAGTAATGAACCAGATAGAAGAAACACAAAACTTGTCAGATTCATGTAAGACAGCAATAATTACAGTAATACCAAAGATGGGGAAGGATCCATTAACACCAGCATCATATAGACCAATATTGCTACTTAACTCCGATTATAAGATAAATCCAAAATTATTAGCAAACAGTTTGCTGATTGTGTACCAAAAATAGTAAAACAAGATCAAACTGGATTTATTAAAAAAAGACGAACAGCGGATAATGTCTGTAAACTTATTAATCTAATTCATGCAGTCCAAGGAAATAAGAAACCAACAGTGGCTGTTGCTTTAGATGCAAAAACAGCCTTTGACAGAGTAGAGTGGAACTATTTATTTAAAGTATTACAGAGGTTCAATCTACCAGAAAAATATATAAATTGGATTAAAGCATTGTATAATGGACTGTTGGCAAAGGTAACAGTAAATGGATATGTATCGAGCCAATTTAAATTAAGTAGGTCAACTAGACAGGGATGTCCATTATCCCCCTCATTGTTTGCCTTAGCAATAGAACCATTGGCAGAACTGATAAGAACAGAAAATAAAATAAAATGGATAAAAATAAAGGAGAAGGTGTATAAAATCAGCTTATTTGCAGATGACATCATAGTATACCTAACAGAACCAGAAATATCAATAAAAGAATTACATAAGAAATTGAAGGAGTATGGAGAAATATCGGGATACAAGATCAATGCAAATAAAAGTGAAGTGATGCCAATCAGTAATGCAGATTATACAGAATTTTAAAAAGAATCACCATTTAAATGGCAAGCACAAGCAATCTGATACCTAGGTATCAAGTTAGATAATAACTTAATCCACTTGTACAGACTATATTATCATCCACTAATAAAGAAATTGCAGGAAGACTTAGAACATTGGAAAGAATTACCGCTAACATTGATAGGGAGGGTAAAGTGCATTAAAATGAATGTGTTCCCAAGGATACAATACTTACTTCAATCATTACCAATTCGCTAACAGAGAAATTTTTTAATGAACTAAAGAGAATAATAAGGAAATTCTTGTGGAGGGGGGGGGCGGAAACAGAGGGTAGCATTAGATAAATTAACAGAGAGGTATAACAAAGGTGGTTTGCAGTTACCAAACTTTAAAAATTATTATAGAGCTGCACAATTAAGGTATTTATCAGACTTTTACCAGAAAAGGGGAAAACCAGACTGGACTAAGATAGAAGGAGATAAAATAGGGGAGAAGGTACCGGAACATATACTTTATAAGTGGGATGAAAAGCTGGTGCAATATAAAAGCTCACCAGTATTGCATTGTTTACTTAATATATGGAAGAAGATCCACTCAGAAAGGAAAAAACAAATTACCAAATACCAAAATTGTTATTGACACAAAACCCACTAATTCCTTTTAAAATAGATAACCTCTCCTTTAGAGAATGGGAGAAAAAAGGAATCAAAAGCATAGAAAATTGTTTTTTTTGGGAAAGAATTTATTAAGATTTGAACAGTTGAAGTACAAATATGGAATAACTCACGGTAAAATGTTTGCATATCATCAACTGAAAGCTTACTTAAAGGATAAATTGGGAAACAGATTGAGACTACCAGAAGGAAGCAGCTTTCAGTATGTGATTACAGATACAATGATAATTAAAAGATTTATAACGAACATGTACATTAAGCTGCAAGATAAGGAAAATGATAAAATAAGCTATAAACCTAAACAAAAGTGGGAAAAGGATTTAAACATAAAGATAAAAAATGAAGCATGGGAAAAGTTATGTTCTGGAACTATGAAGAATACAATAAACACAAGGTTACGCATGATTCAGTATAATTGGTTACACAGGTTATATCTTACTCCTCAAAAATTAAAAGAATGGGATCCAACATTATCAGATAGATGTTTTCGGTGTAAGAAGGAAATGGGAACAACAATACATACAATTTGGGCATGTACGCAAGTGAATACATTTTGGGAAAATCTAAATAAATAAAATCACAAAAAAATAACATAGCAAAAAAACCAGAGATATTTCTTTTAAGTAACATAAGAAGTAATGAATTAGGCCTCAAATTGGATAAAGCGCAAAAAAGATTCATTATGATAGCCTTAGCAGTAGCAAAAAAAGTATATAATGTTAACTTGGAAAATGGAAGAGAGCCTGAGAATACAGCAATGGTACATGGAAATGAATAAATGTATTCCATTGGAAATAATAACATATAATTTAAAAAATAAAGTCACATTATTTGAACAAATTTGGGAACCATACATGGAACATAACAGAGAGATCTTGCCTCAGACCTTCACCCCCTAAAATGATAAGAAGACAAAATGATTTGATTCAGTGTGTAAAAACAGATGACGCATTTTTCCTGTTTATTTTTCATTGTGTGAAGACATTGTTTTATGGTTTTATTGTATTGTATTTGTTGAATATTTATTGGTTTTGGAGGGGGTGGAAAGGGGGGAGGGAGGATAGGGTGAAAAAAGGGAGAAAATGCCATTATGTATATTTAATGAGAAATGTTTATATATATTTTGGTTGATATGGTTCACAGTGTGAAAAATTTTAAAAAATTAAAAAAAAGATTCCCTGACTGGCGTCTGGTGGCTGTTATTCAATCAATATTTTCAATATCTACAGATAACCTTGTTTAGAGGGAGGGGGTAGGGATAAAAATAATTCCTTTTTTTTCCCACATGGAGTTCAGAAATTGAAATAGTGACAGGCACATGATCATCTCTCGATCAGTACAACACACAAAGTGCTGGGGGATCTCAGCAGGTCAAGCAGCATCTGAGGAAAGCAATAGACAATCAATGTTTCAGGCCAGAGACCTTCACCAGGAACCCGGTGGAGTCTGAATAAAGGGTTGGGGGTTGGTGAGGAAGGGCACTAGGTGGCAGGAGATAAGTGAATACAGGCAAGGGGGGGATGGAGAAAGATAGGAGCTGAGAGCTGATCAGTGATAGGATCATTTAGTATGCTCCACATTTAGAGCAGGGCTGTATTATTCAGGAATTTACAATAATGAAAACAGCTGAATAGAAGGGCTCACCTTCAGGACCACAGGCCACTCAGCATAGATAAATCCATAGAATATTGCATCACAGAAAAAGGCCATTCAGCCTAACTAGTCTGTGCCCAATGATCTGCATTCGGACCATATTCCTCCAAACCTCTACCATCCAAATTTTTCACAAATGTCAAAATTGACTGCATTAACCACTTCAGCTGACAGTTCGTTCCATGCTCTCACTACTTTCTGCAACAAGAAGTTCCCCCAAATGTTCCCTTTAAACATTTTACCTTAACAAGTCTTCTAATTCTTGTCTCACCTAACCTTGGTGGAAAAAGCCTGCTTCCATTTACACTTATCTACACCCATCATAATTTTGTATACCTCTATCAAATCTCCCCTCATTCTTCTATGTTCCAGGGAATAAAGAAGTCCTACACTCTTAAGTAAAAACACATTGCTAGAGAAACTCTGCTGGTCAAACAGTGTCCTTTATATATCAATGGTAAAAATACATTAACATTTTCAGGCTTGAGCTCTCCTACCCTGTTAAACCTTTTCAAGTAACTCCGTTCCTCAATTCCTGGCAACATCCTTGTTAATCTCTTCTGCACTTGTAAATATTGATAGTTTTCCCATAGTTAGGTGGCCAAACCTGCATCCAATCCAAATTTGGTCTCACCAATGCCTTATACAACTTTACCATAACATCCCAACTCCTATACTCAATACTTGGATTCATGAAGGCCAAAATCTCTCTTTACGACCCAAACTATCTGTGACACCACTTTAACAGAATAAGTACTGGATCTGTATTCCCAGATCCCCTGATTCCACTGCACTCATAAGTGTCCTACCTTTTACCCTGTATATTCTCCCTTGGTTAGTCCTCCCACAGTGCAAAATCTCACATTTGCCTGCATTAAATTCCATCTGTCATTTTTCTGCCCATTTTTCCGGCTGGCCCAGATCCTGCTGCGAGTTTTGAAAACATTCAGCCCATTGATCATTTTTAAATATCAGGACAGGAAACTATGATAAATTTAATGTTATACATAAGAATGGATTTTCAGAGGTGTTAACTTTCCCTGGATGCTCACGATCAACTGCATGTACAGATTTTTATTCCTTGCTGTGCACAAATTATGGATTAATAAACCAGAAGCTTTAACTAAAGGTGTGGAAATGCAAGTTCAAATCAAACAACAACAGGTGAGGAAGTTAAAAATCAGTTAATCAAATAGTGTAGTTGTATCAGGCACGCATCGAGCGAAAAAACCATACTGAGTCAAAGTGAGTTGAACCAACTGACTTTAATAGAACTCTCACATGTGTTTAAATCCTGATGACGCTTGCAACTCCCAGACCTTTATGATGTCAGATGCTAGTTTGTGGCCTTGCCCTGCACCCAGAGTTCTCACAATCAGATCTGCCACAGACTTGCCCGCGACTTCGTGAGCCAGTTTGCCTGTTACGTGGACGAGCCACCACAATAGAAATAAAATGATCGTTTCAGTAATGGTGATGGAGAAACTGTATATAAAATCAAAATGTTTCACCAACTCCATTATCAAAGTCCAAGTCAAAGTTCAGATTTAATGTCAGAGGTCATATATGACATCACGTACAACCCTGAGATTCTTTTTCTGTGGCCCTAACCCTATCCCTAATCCAGGCAGAGTTCTATTTATAGGCATTGAAAAAAAATGTACTCAAGGAAAAATGCATCTGCAAAAGAGAGAAATGAAAACATAGGAAGAAATGTAAAAAAACTGAAAATGGAATACAGAAAAAATAAATTCTTAGTAATAAATAATATGGAAAGTAAGTCCGTAAATGAGTCTCTGATTGAGTTTGTTGTTGAGGAGTCTGATGGTGGAGGGGTAGCAGCTGTTCCTGAACCCAGTGATATGATATGAGTCACCTATACTTCTTTCCTGATGGCAGCAGTGAGAACAGAACATGTCCTGGATGGTTTGAATCCTTGATGATTGCTGCTGCTCTCCGACAACAGTGTTCTATGTAGATTTCCTTGATGGTAAGGAGAGTTTTGCTTGTGAAGTAATGGACTGGTCCACTACCTTTTACAGGGCTTTCTCCTCAGGGGTATTCGTGTCCTTGTTTCAGGCTGTGATGCAGCCAGTCCACACACTTTCCACTAAATATCTGTTGAAGTTTGCTAAGGTTTCTGATGTCATACTAAACCTCTGCAAACTCCTGGCATGCTGGCATGCTTTCTTCAAGTTGATATTAGTGTGTTGGTCAAGGAAAGATCCTCCGAGCTAGTGACTCCCAGGAATTTAAATTTGCTCTCCACCTCGGCTTTCCCCAATGATCACTTGATCATACACGTCCGGTTTTCTCTTGCCCAAATCTACATTCAACTCTTTGGTTTTGATGACATTGAGTATGAATTGTTGTTGTTAGTACACAATTCAGCCAAGTTTTCAATCTCCCTCCTGTCGGCTAACTCATCGCTATTTTTTAGACAACTCAGAACTGTGGTATCATCAGTAAATTTGTAGATGGTGGTTGTATTGGCCCTGTGGTGCTCGTTACTGATGGAGATTGTGGAAGAGCTCGGATACTCAAATATTAGGTTTAAATTTATAATGTGTGCTTCCTGTGCCCCTGGACCTGCGAGCATCTCCTCTGAATTGTATTAAAGAACTCTGTTTAAATTAGGTGTTAGACAGCATCCCTCTGTGCAATCCTGAAAGTTTCTTTCCTTTTTTTTTTACTTTATATTATATCTTTATATTAACTATTTTGAAGGCGGGGGAGGTTTTTGGAGGGATATATACCATCAGGTATGTAGTTTTAGTTTTTCTTCCTTTTGCAATTTGTACTATTATATCAATCTTTGACTACTACATGTATGAGAATATTTAAAAAAAAGATATTGTGGAGGAGATGTTCTTACCTTTCTTCACTGATTGGGGTCTGGAGGAGAGGAAATTACATAATGGGGTATTGGGACTCTGGTCTTGGAGTTTGCTGATCAGTTTTGAGGAGTTGAATGCCGAACTGAAATCGATAAAGAGCATTGTGATGTTTGGCTCTTTTCTTTCCAGGTGTTCCAGGGCTTTGTGTAGAGCCAGTGAGTTGGCATCTGTCATAGATCTATTGTTTGCAGTCAGTAAATTGGAACGGATCCATGTCACTGTTCAGTCAGGAGCTGATATACTTTATCAGCTTCTCAAAACACTTAATCACTGTGGATAAGATGCCGAAGATATCTGGAAATACATTGGCAAGTTGGTCAGCACAGGTTTTCAGTACTTGACTAGGTATTCCATCCAGATTGGATGCTTTTCTTGGATTCATTCTCCTGCAGGTAGCCCATACATTATCTTCGGATACTGACAGTAGAGATCATTAGGGAATCTAGGGGTGTGCAATGGTTTGTCCTTTTTCTGGTGGTCAAATCAGGAGTAGAAGGCATTGAGTTCATCTGAGAGTGAAGTTTTGCTGTCTCCTACTGCACCCGATTTGCTTTTGTAGCTGGTTATATCATTTAGGCCCTGCCATAGCTGTCAAGGTGTCCTTCGTTGTTTCCATTCTCAGCTGGAGTCTCCACTTCGTCTGGTAGATGACTTTTCATAGGACATACCTGCTTTTTGTATCTTGTTCTGGATCATTAGGAAAGGAACTCTGCATTTGTCATCTAACTAGGCCCAAAGTTGGCTTCTTATCTCTGCAGTAACTCAGTAAGTTATTCATTTCAGGCATGACCTGCAATGGACAACTGCATATGTTAATCTTTGGGCAGCACGGTTAGCGTAGCAATTAGTGCTGATGGTCTCAAGCCCGAAACGTTGGTTATGCAGCTTTATCTTTGCAATATAAAGGACACTATTTGACCTGCTGAGTTTCTCCAGCATTGTGTTTTCACCTCAATGATGGTGTCTGTAGACTTCTGCGTTTTAATGCTATTACAGTGCCAATGACTCAGGTTTGAATCTTGGTTGATTAAGCCCATCCAGGTCACAAGAAGAACATACAAGTCCCTTAATGGTGCTCTCCATAAGGGATTTGCAGGTTCTCCCTGTGACCTGCGTGGGTTTCCTCTGGGTATTCTGATTTCCTCCCAACCTCCAAAAACGTACAGGGTTTGCAGGTTAGTTTATGTATTAGGGTGGCACTGACCTGTGGGCCAGAAGGACCTGTTACTATGCTTTATTTCTAAATTAAATTAAAATTAAAATTTGAATTACCAGTGTAGTAGAAACTTAAACAATTTTATTTCCCAAGATGATTGGATGGCACGGTTAGCATAGCAATCAGCTCAACACTATTTCAGCGCCAGTAACCCGTGTTCGAATCTGCAAGCAGTTTGCATGTCCTCCCCATGGTTGTGTGGGTTTCCTCTGGGTGCTCCAGTTTCATTCCACCCTTCAGAAATGTTTGGGGGCTGTAGGTTAATTGGTGTATTTATAAGGAAGCACATGTTCGTGGGATGGAAGGGTCTGTTATCTTGCTGTATGTTTAAAAATTAAATTTAGTAAATTACTTCTTTCTCCCATGGCTTTACCTTATGTTTGAGCAGAGTGCTGGACACAATTGTGAGGTATTTTTTCATAAAGCACACTAGCCTAATGTATTTATTTTGTCGTTTTACTACATTACACATGATATTGTAAAGGAAATTCCCTAAGCATATAATTCTTGATAGAAAATCAAAGTACTTCTGTGGGTTAATCTTAAGACTTAAACCTCTGAGGTGACTTTTTTTTGTTGTCAGTGCCTGTATACTCAAAAAAAGGAGAAAAGTAAATCAGCGAGAGAGAGTCTAAGCTGGATCAAAGGGAGGAAGGGACAAAGGAAGAAAGACCTGAATGAAAGATCACCTTGTCCACTAATCACAGTACCCAGCTGGCTTTTTATGAATATAGTAGCCATCTGAAAACACTACAGATGATTTTTATGGCTAGAGGGAGACTTCCATTTCCTTGGGTCATAATCAAATACTTCTCTATTCCCTGTCTCCATGGTAACTATTAGCCTGTACAAATATGGGAAAGTAGCCATCTGGTGCAATGTAAGGGAACAGTTTTTTTTTAGTTCACAGTTCAATAAGAGAAGCTGCTAAACTGCCAGACTGTTTGTTCAACATTCTGAGGAGCTGAGGTCTCTGGGATTAAATATCAGGAAGCCAAAAGCCAGCACGAATTCTGCATCTTCACCACCAACTCCACAGTTCTCCTCTGATTGTGTTTCACCAAATTTGGTTTTCACATTTCATCCCCTGATGAGCTTTGGATCTATTGTCTTTATAAGTGTCAAATTCCAACCCTGCCTCAATTCTCTTTTCCATGCCTCTTCTCTCTTCTACCTTTCATCTCATTATTCCCAGAACGAGGCTATGCAAAACCATGCCATTCTGGATGATTTGTTTATCACTCGAGTGTTTCCTAATCTACACCTATTAATCAATACTTCAACTTCAGAATTCCTATCCTTCTCTTGTCCTTTCCAATTATGGTGATCTCTTCCAGTTTCACAAACCTTTGAAATAACTGTCCTTCCAGTCCCCTAATTCAGTAATCCCCAAGTTTTAGAATTGTTCACCCTCTCACAGGCTGGTTATCAGATGGTGGTTAAGATAAACCATTTTGTTGTGTTTCATATTTTGTAAAGGGAGCATAATTCCTTCTTAAGAGGATATAAGTGAAGAATTTTAACAGCAATCTCATAGTTTCGGGGGATCACTATTGCAAGTCCTTAATCCAAGTTTATTTAATGACTTAAATTTAACTTCTCCCATTGCTGTAATAGCAGTTTGACCACATCTCCAGAAGAATAGCCCAGGCTAGTGCATCGTAGGTCAGCAACTTAATCAGCACCAGATCCACACTCCCTAAATTTCTCTGTCTTTAATATGCTTGTTAAAATCCACATATTTGATCAAACTTGCATTTATTTTAAATTTTAAATTTAGACATGCATCACAGTAACAGGCCATTTTGGCCCACGTCCGTGCCACCCAATTTGCACCCAATTAACCTACACCCCCGGTAGGTTTTGAATAATGGGAACAAACTAGGTCCCCAGGGAAGACCCATGCAGACACGGGGAGAACATACAAATTCCTTACAGACAGTGTGGGACTCGAACCCCTGTCTCGATCACTGACGCTGTAAAGGCTTTGCGCTAACTGCAACACGAATCATCCCAGCATAGAAAATATCAGGGTTATTGGCCGTAATATTTAATATCGTCAAACTTTGTCAATAACAACCCTAATTGCCTGAGGATATTTTTACTGCAAGATGCTATAGAAGCACATTGCTGTTATTATTGTTAGTGTATAACTTGTATAAATACAAGTTAAGCACCAACAATCCACCAATAGCCTTAGAATGCTGCTGGGAATGTTCTTTTATTAACATTGCTGCTATGAATCATCTACTGTGATAAGTAGTTACTGTGTTGTGTATGAACACAACATCAATAAATAAATATCAATCCTTGTCTTAAATATTCCACCATTAACTTTCCATCAGGTCATCCATAAAAACTAGCAACTAAAACTAAAAAAAGAAATGACAATAAATAAATAGCTGTTCACAGTAGCTGCTTCCAATGGTTGGAATGTAACAGTAAGAGCAGATAATAAATGCAGGAGAGGAAAAATTTGGTTCATTTTAGCTCAACAATGGAGAAGTACTTTTTTTCTGCAACTTGAATTTGTCAGGTGACAAAAAGCTTCAAAGAAAATACCTGAGGCACTTTCATAATTGGTAATTCCTCAAAAGTCAAAATCCCAATGAATATATTTGCATGAAATAAACAAATAAATCATAAGATCAATGCTAAACAAAAGATTGCAGCACTAAAGATGCTGTAAAGGTAGATCTTTCCCTTATATACAATACATTTTGCATGAGAACCTTTTGAGTTGACTTTCTCGATCACTGGCAAGTTTAAAATGAGATTAATTAAGAATGTACTATTGCCACACTGGACAGAGTCACTTCTTCTCTACTGGATAGTTATTGGGAATCATTGATGTTGCTGCAGACAGTTGGTGTAATGTTGCAACCTCCCATCTTTATTCTGTTTCTGATAATCCTATAGAAACGGGTATGATTTGCTTACTGTTCTAACCCTCATTGTATATCATTGTGTTTTGAAAATATTTGGTTGCCTGTCCACATTTTGTCCATACATTGATGAAGGGCCCAAGCTTGAAATATTGGTTATGCATTTTTATCTTTGGTATATAAAGTACACTGTTTGACTTGCTGAGTTTTTCCAGCATTTTGTGTTTTTACTTCAACCATGGAGTCTGCAGACTTTCGTGTTTTACTTCAGTAAATACTAATTGTTTCCTTATGGCTGTTACACCAAGTCTTATGTCAGGTTACAAATTACTGTTTGGGTTGCCCCACACACTACAATACCTGAGTGAGATTGAATGCAACTCAACTCTTTTTTAGCTTGTCACCAAAGGATGAAATGTCAAGGAGCACAGATAGATGGCAAAACTTCAATATCTGCTGCAGAAGGACAAAGTTTGTGTCAAGAAGCCTAAAGATAAAAAATGAAACATGGGAAAAGCTATGCTCCGGAACTATGAGAAATACAATAAACGTGAGGTTACACATGATATAATATAATTGGTTACACAGGCTATAAATCATGCCCCAAAAGTTAAATAAATGGAACCCAACAGTATCAGATAGATGTTTTCGCTGTAAGAAGGAAACGGGAACAACAGTACATGCAATTTGGGCATGTGAGAAAGTGGAAAAGTTTTGGTAAGATCTAAATCAGGTATTAAATAAAATCACAAAAAGCAACATACCAAAAAATCCAGAGATCTTTCTTCTAAGTAATATAAGAAGTAAAGAATTAGGCCTCAAACTGGATGAAGTGCAAAAAAGATTTATTATGATAGCCTTAGCTGTCGCAAAAAAATGTATAATGTCAACCTGGAAATCAGAAGAGAGCCTGAGAGTACAACAATGGTACATTCTTCAGGGAAGAACGTCAAAGATTACGTTGGAAACCATGGGACAAGAAAGGGTCATTGAAGCCAGCATTATTTCGTGCTTAAAGGCTGCTGGAATGGATTTTTGTGATCTTCCACATTTATACATTCAGAAGACTATGCCTGTGCATGAAGGAAACATCCCACATCAAAACAATATCCATCAGTTGTCTTATCTGTGGAAGGTTTATCTACCTGAAATTAATTCTGAGGTAAAGATGCTGATTAGTTTAGATGTATCGAAGGCATTGGAATCACTGGGTGTAATACGCAGCGTGGGAAATGGACCTGATGCTGTTAAAACCATGCTTGGTTGGAAAATTAATGGACCATTAGGAGGAAATAATAATATTGCTCAGGAACAGTTGGAGACAAGTATCAACAGGATTTCAGTTGTGAAATTTTATGAGTTGTGGGAACAACAAAAGACTGTAAATAAGAAATCTACTTCTGAAAAAACAGATCAACGTGAAAATAATTAAAGGCATCTAGAACAGCACTGAAGGAATTATTTTCATCAGAAATGGATGAAAATTAAGTACAAGAAGATGTTGCAAATGGCTGCTGGTGATCATTCCTGTGTAATTGAATCTGAGGCAGGACAAAAGCAAATGACTGAGAACAAATTTGAAATTAACTTTTGTAGCTCAGACAAGATCAATGAAGAAATTTCACAGTATGCTGCAAGGCTGGTGAATGCAGAAAATTGCGCCAAAGGAATAAAGGAGCATGTGACTGACAATTTAATGCAATTGTATTCAGAGAACAAAATGTTGAAAAGGGATTTGAAAATATTGGATAATCACGAAAACAGTGAACAGAAAGATTTTAACTTTGTCCTTGGAAACAAAACTGCATTTCAAAAGAATGAGAATGAATCCAATTCAGTCTCGAAAGGTCCAGAGAGATAGGTTTACAAGAATAAAGATTTAATTGTAGATAAAATTTGCAAAGCCAGAAAGCAGAAGAAAAGAACAACTGCAGAAGAAATGAATATGGTTATTGAGGAAAGAGATTCAGCGCTATCAAGGTGCAAAAGATTGGAGGAAGAGATTCATATTTTGAAAGAGAACAAGTCATTGGTTAATAACATAAGTCAGCTGACTACAGAAAACAAAAAAAGAATGTAACTTGAAGGTTCAGCTACTCAAGATCCAGAAAGAGATATTGTATTTCAACAATGTAATAAAAGCAAGAAGAAGAAATTCAAATACTTCAAGTTTACTATAGCAGGGCTGACAACGGAAATACCAATGATCTTTTCACTTTAGATCAAGTTATTGATTTCTTGGAAGATAATGAGAGAATTACTTTCTTATTGAAAGAATTGAATGCAGAAAGAGAATTTAATAAAAGGTTTCAAAATAAATCGTCAGAAACTGAGATTGAATTGAAAGTTACAAAATTGGATTTGGAATTGCAGGAAAAAAACAATATAAACCAGAGTGGTTGAAAAGGCTGCAGTTCTAGTTAAAAAGATTTGTATAAGGCCATAAGTGGAACCAGTCTACTTCTTTACAGAAGGTTTCTACAAATTTTGTGGCTGTTGCTGAGTTTGAAGAAATAATGTAATTTGAATCTTACCTTATTTATAACCAACTGTGGAAAAGGAAGAAAAAGATGAGCAAAGCTGTTGCAGGGAAGGTCAAAGAGGTTCGTTTATTAAAATCAAGAGGATCAGATAAATATTCAAAATCTAGTTTTTAGAGTTCAAATTCTTCCTATGAGAAGTGCCATGCTGAAGAAATGAAGAAGCCAAATGACATGCTGAAAAAGTACCTCATGTTAAACTCAAAAGGAAAGTTGTATCTATTTTGCCTGAGGAAGATTTGAGGTTTACTGGTCGATGTTTAAACTCAAAGGTTCTGGAGACAAAGGTTACAGACTTTATTGATCCAGAGTGATGGTGAAGATCACACTTTTTCAAGGCTATGTGGTAACCTCTGGCCTTGTGAAGAAAGAAGAAAATCTGTATCTTGTTTGAATGTTATATATTTAATTGTTATTTGTAATTGATTATGTAATTATCATTTAAGACATTGTGTTTCATTGTAATAATTAGGGGCCTGTATTGTATGAACCAAAATGTCTAATTTGTTTACGTACCTTGTTCGGTCAGTGTCCCAGGGTCAATTGGCTGGGCACAACCACCTTTGTTCTTGTGCGCATGCGCGAGTGCCTGCTGGAGCATGCACAATGTATTTGTGCATTGTAGTGCTGGTTGGAGCATGCACGGTGGTGGATGATGCAAATCGGGAGCTTTAGAGTATATACAACATGGTGGCCAATTTTAATGGAGAGTTAACACAGATGTTAATTATAGTCAGTTCAATGTTAAAGAAGACAGTTTAAAGTTTATGTGTTAAATAAATAATTTATTACATCTGTAGTTGTATTGGAAATAATTGAAAGGTGCCACAAACAAGTGTTTTGCCTAGCCTCCAAACAACTATTTATTAGATAGAAGTTGCTACACTCTCCACTTCTGATCCCCCAATGATCACTGAATCGTATACCTCTGGCTTTCCTTTCCTGAAGTCAATAATCAGCTCCTTAGTTTTGGTGACATTGAGTGCAAGGTTCTTTTTTTTAATATTTTATATAATACTCCATACATGCAGTAACTACAGATATCAAAAAAAGAACAAATTGATTACATACATGATGGTTTTCAGCCCACCCCAGAACTCTTCCCTCCCACCCAACCTCCCCTCCCCCCAAAAATATAAAGATTGAAAAAGTAAAACATTTTTATAGGTATAAAACTATTTAAAAAAAAGAGAAAGCAAAAAGTAAATCTTTGGATTGCAGAGAGAGGTGCCATGCAGTACAATTCATCAATTCTAACATAAACATATAGAGGAGAATTCTGCAGGGCTAGAAGGATAAAAAGGTTATCATTACAAATTTAATCCCATTATTTGAGTGCACGGGTGCCAAATTTGTAAAAATATATAATATTTATTCCTTAAATTGTAAGTATTTTTTCCAAAGGGATACAACTTTGAATTTCAGCATGGCAGCTTGGCAAAATATCTGATTTCCAAGTAATTGCAAAACATTTTCTCACAATTGCTAATGCTAATTTAACAAATTTCAATTGATAGATTGATCATTTCTATTTAACAGAAAAACATCTCTTAAAACTGCTTATAGACACCAAAAAAGGGTCTCACATTTGGACAAGACCAGATCCTACATCCTCACCACATCTAAAACATTGAACTGATAAATCTGATTTCAATCTATTCAACTTCTGTGGTGTAAGATATAAATGATGCAAAAAATTATACTGAACTAATCTATACTTACATTAATAGTATTAGTCATGGAGTCTCTACATAAATTTTCCCAAATATATTGATTTATCATTGTATTCAAATCTGTTTCCCATCTCTGCCTAGATCTACACAATCCTAATTTAGGAGTTCCTACTTGAAATAATGAATATATCACAGAAATAAATTTTGTGACATTCCCACTCCTAATAAGAAGTTCTCTCTCAGTACAAATAGGCAAAAACATTGTTGGTCCTAATTTATCTCTCAAATATGCCCTTAATTGAAATTAACAAAAAAGTACATGGTATATCATATTTGTTCCTCAATTGTTCAAATCACATTAACTGTCCTCTTTCATAGCAGTCTTCCACATTAATGATTCCTTTACAATACCATATATTTAAGAACTGATGATCTTTTGAAAAGACCAAAATAGGATTAATCAATGGCATTTAGGTGATAGACCAATATCTTGATTTTTTTTTAATCCCAAACATTAACTAAATGGTTCAACTAAATGGTGTCTTTATCAGCAACCAAACAATTACATTTCCCACATATATAAATTCTTCCGATTTCTTTTCTCCAATTTTGTTCAGTTCTATATTGATCCATGTCAGTTTTATATTTTCAAAGAAAAAAGCAAGGAATCTCGTCTGTGCTGCTCAGTAATAATTCTTAAAATTAAGGAGCTGTAGTCCTCTTAATTCATATTTCCACATTAACTTCTCTATAGAAACTCTTGTCATTTTATCTTTCAAAAAAATTTCCTTATTTGTTTATTTAATTCTTGTAAAAAATTTTGAGTATTAATATTGGCAACATCTGAAAAAGATATTGTATCCCAACTAAAGTTATAGGTAAATGTATCTATTTTTAAAAAATCTTCCTCAATCTTTTTAAGCAAAGATAAATAATTCAATTTACATCAATTCAAATTGTTATCCGTATGTATTCCTAAATATTTAATACCTTCCTTTGACCTGTGTCATTTAAACTGTGTATCTCTCTGACCCTGGGTATAGGCATAATTTCACATTTATCCTGATTTATTTTATAGTCCAAAACTTTCCCATATTCTTCCAGTTGGGCATACAATCTATGTAAAAATGACTCAGGTTCAGTCAAATATATTAAAACATCATCTGCAAATAAACTGATTTTATTTTCCACTTGGGCTACCCTAAAGCCCTTCATTTGTAAATCAGAACAAATCATCTGGGCAAGTGGGTCTATAGCTAAAACAAATAAAGCTGGTGACAAGGGACATCCTTGTCTACTTGATCTTGTTAAATTAAATGGCATAGAATATCTGTCCATTTGTTACTACTTTAACTTTAGGACTATTATATAATACAGTGGTTCTCAACCTTTTTCTTTCCACTCACATATCATCTTAAGTAATCCCTATGCCATAGGTGCTCTGTGATTACTAAGGGATTGCTTAAGGTGGTATGTGAGTGGGAAGGGAAGGTTCAGAATCACTGTTCTAGACCCAATTGTTACTGAAATATTTTGGTTGAGAAAAATTGTCATTGGCCCATTTCCTATGGAGTTATGAAACCGTGCACATAACAAGTCAATTAGATATGAATAAAAAAACTGGTTTTCTAACTTTTTCTTTCCACCCACATCCCACATTAAGCAATCCTTTAGTAATCACAGAGCACCGATGGCATAGGGATTACTTAAAGTGTTATGTGAGTGGAAAGAAAAAGGTTGAGAACCACTGAGCTATCTTTTCTGAAGATTGTCTTTTTTTTAACAAACCTTGTCTGATCCATGTTAATTAATTTAGGTAACAAATTATTCATTCTATTTGCCAAAACTTTTACAACTATTTTATAATCTACATTTAATAATGAAATAGGTCTATAAGATGAATGTTTCAAAGGGTCTTTATCTTTTTTAGGAATCACATAATTGTTGCCATCAAAAATTATTCTGGAAGAATAGAAGTTTGTGAAGCTTGATCCAATACTTGCATAAATATAGGAATTAATAAATCCTTAAATTCTTTATAAAATTCAAATGGTAAATTATCTTCTCCTGGAGATTTATTGCTTTGAAAAAAGTTTATTGCTTCTCTTACTTCTGTCTCAGTAAATTGTACATCAAGTTCAGTTTGTTCTTCTAGACTTAACCAAGGCAATATTATCCATGATAAATAACCATTTTAGTTTCATCTCCTAAAGATTCTGAAATACATAATTTCATATAAAAATTCCTAAAGGATTCATTTATTTCTTGAGGTTTATATGTAATTACATTAGTATCCTTTTTAATTGCATTAATTATTCTCGGTTTGCTTCACTTTTAATTGCCGAGCCAAAACATTATGCGATCTCTCACCCAATTTATAATATTTTTGCCTCATCTTAATAATAGCTTTCTCAGACCTATAAGTTTGTAATTTATTACAATGAAACTTTTTATTAATCAATTGTATGTGTTTGTCTTCAGAAACCGACTTTTAAAGATCTTTTTCCAAAACTGTAATTTATTTTTCTAATTGATCTACTTCTTTCAAATAGTCCATTTTAATTTTGGATGTAAAACTTATAATTTGCCCTTGCAAATATGCTTTTAAAGATTCCATATAATAAATTTATCATTTATCAAATTCAAATTTGTATCACAAAACATTATAATTTTGTGCAAAATCATAAAAATCTTTCCTTTTTAACAACAAAGAATTTAATCTCCTCCTGCAATTTCTCTTTATCAAGCATGTCCATAGTCATTAACAAAAGTTAACGACCCAGGTTATAATCCACTTCAAGAATCCTAGCTTGCATTTGAGCTGAAACCAGACATAAATCAATTCTAGAATAAGAATCAAACCCACTAGAATAAAATGAATAATATTTCTCTCTAGGATGAATTCTTCTCCATACATCAATTAAATTCAAATCTCTCATCAGACCCCATGCCGCTTGAGCAGGTTTCATTCTTGTTGTTACTTGAGTAGACCTATCTAACAAAAGATCTGAACAAAAATTAAAAGCTCCTCCTATTAAAATATTTTCATGTGTCTCTGCAAATTTAAGAAAGTATCGTGAATAAATTTGTCATCATCAATATTTGGAGCATACAAATTCAAAAGTGTCCACATTTCTGAAAATATTGACAATATCTGCCTGCAAGGTCTGTAATAATATTTTGATCCTTAATAAGAAGATATTTAAAATCAAAATTACTACCCCTCTTGCTTTAGAATTAAATGAAGAAGACATCACATATCCTACACAAACTCTTTTTAATTTCAAATGCTCTTTTTCTGTTAAATGTGTATCTTGTAAAACAGCTATATCTACTCTCATTTTTTATATATGCTAGGACCCTCTTTCTTTTTATTTGGCTATTTAACCCATTAACATTAAAATTGACAAACTTAATTACTTTGCTCATCAAACCAAATATTAATTATTCACCCTCCCTCGCTCCATCCCGCAGATCTCCTCACAATCCAACAAAAAGAATCTATGCATCTGCACACCCCTCCTCCAGCCAATCCAAAAGAAAAACAATAATACAGAAATATATATTAACTGTACCTATAACAATATAAAGAAAAACCCTCTCATTGTTGAGTGTTGTCTAAAACAACACTAATTCCCTTCATTTTACAGCTTGTGGCCACGGTCACAAACACACACATAATCCCGCAGAAACCAACACCACCCACTCCTCCCAATTCTCTTGATGTATTCAATCTATAAGCTTTAATCACTTAATTCAATTAATTAACATAAAAGGAAGAAATATATCACCTAAATCTTCCATTTCAATTATGAAATCAAAATAAAATTTAAAAAAAAAGAAATAGTTCATTGCGTCAAGACCATAGTAACTAAGGATTGAGCTTGAGGAAGACTCTGAACGTATTCTTCCGCCTGAGCAAGGTTTGTAAAAAGTATATTCTGTTATCTCGGAACAAAGATCTTCAAAGTAGCTGGGTATCGAAGAACAAATTTTTAACCTTTATCATACTTCTTTGCAGTATTATATTCTTTCCTTCTCTACAACAAACTCTCACTTAAATCAGGTTAAAATAAGATCCTATCCACTTCCCATAACAAGGGACCTTGTTATTCCTTCGCTCTTTTCACAGCCAGACTCAAAACTTTCTCTTTTACCTTGATAATGCAGAAACTTTATGAATATGAAACATGGTTTTTGATCTGGAGAGGGCTTAGGTCTTAGACCCCTATGAGTTCTTTCAATTTCAATCTTATTCTCAAAGTGATCTTCTCCAAATATTTTAGGGATCCAATCTTGAAAAGAATGTCTCACATCTGGGCCTTCTTTCCCTTCTGACAGACCCACTATTTTAATATTATTTATTCTGTTAAAATTCTCCAAAATATCCACTTTATCAGAAAGTTTTTCATTTACTGTAATTAAACCAGTAGTTGGAACTTCCACATTAGTCACCCTGTCTTCAACATGTTGAACATCAACTTGCACTTTGGTAATTGTTTCTTCCATTTTCTTTAATTTCTTCTTCATTTTATTTACTATATCCAATATTTTATCAGTTTCTTCTTTCATCTCCTTAATTTCAGATTTAATCTCAGCCTTAACTTCCTTTAATCCTTTTCTCATTTCCCCTTTCATTACTTTAAATTGTTCCTTTAACATTATGGATAAGTTCTCTTTCTTAATATAAGATCCAAATCTAATTTCCTCCTTTACCTCCTCTTCTTGCTCGTCTTCCTCATCTTCAGCTGAAGAACCTCCTTTTGAACCTGATTCTTCCTCCTCCTGTGCAGAAGTAGAGGTTCCCGACTTTTCTCCAAGGGGCTGCTTCACCCCCAGTAATGCTTTGGCTTCCGTTGCACTGTGCATGTGTGACTTCTTGCATATGCGCAGCTCACTCATGGGTTCTCCAGTGGTGCTATCTCTCAAGTGCAAGGTTGTTGTTCATCATTCAGCCAAGATTTCAATCTCCCTCCTGAATGCTGACTCATTCCCTTCCTTTATCCAACCCACTACCGGGGTATCATCGGCAAATTTGCAGATGGTGTTATTGTCATACTGAGCTATACAGTCATAGGTGTAAAGTGAGTAGAACAGGGGGCTAAGAACACAGCCCTGTGGTGCTCTCGTACTGATGGAGATTGTGGAGAAGATGTTCTTATCAATTCTTCACTGATTGTGGTCTCAAGATGAGGAAATCCATGATCCAATTACACGGATGGTGGGGGGGGGGGGGGGGAGGAGGGTATTAACTTCAATGTCTTGGAGTTTGCAGATCAGTTTTGAGGGGATGATGGTGTTTCATGCCGAACTATAGTCGATAAAGGCCATCCTGATGTATGCATCTTTGCTGCCCAGGTGTTCCAGGGCTTTGTGCAGAGCCAGTGAGATGTAAAAACTCAATCAATAAAGGTCACGGATTAGACAGAATGTAGACTGGGTAATCCTCAGTGTAGCAGACCCAAAGTCTGACATATTCCAGGTTGCTCTCAAAAGGAAGTATTTGGCTCCTTATTCAAGTAATGCCCGCCCACCTGAATCAATGTGCCTTCTGAGGCTGATCCCCACACTGAACCTCTTCTCACTGTAAGGCAGGGGTGTCAAACTCATATTCACAGAGGGCCAAAATTGAAAACTTGGACTAAGGCGTGGGCCAAACTAAATATTTATTGAAAATTTTCAACAACATCTGCATGTTTTCTCTTCTTTCAACATATGTAATGTTAAACTTTTTCTTATTAAAATAAATGTTTAATAATAGTTTTGGTTAAACTCTTTCCAGAAGAAGCATTAACAAATGAGAAATAAAATATTCAATAAATAGTATTTCTCTATAGCCTTTAAGCTCCTTTTAAATGTATTTTTTTCACAAGCCAACAAGTCAAAAAAATAACAACTTGCTTCAATGACAAACAAGTTTGTCTTTTAAAATGATGAACATATAGTCTGCCTCCACCTGTCTTGAAAGGTCCTGTTTTCTGTCTTTCGTTTGGCCATTTTTTGTAAGGGGTTTATTACATGTGAGTTGGGCGACAGGTCACAGATGCTAATGAAAGTAAAGAGAGGAGGTGGGGGCGATTAGCAGGCTGACGGGCTGGCGCCAACGCATTTGCAAAGCATTCTGGGATTTGTAGTATTAGCTGTGCATGCGCTATACTGGAGCGGCGGCCAGCGGGCCAGCTCTAATACATATTTGATATGATCTTGCGGGCCAAATATAATTACATCACGGGCCAAATTTGGCCCGCGGGCCTGAGTTTGACATGTGTGCTGTAAGGGACCATTGGCTCAGTGTCCTCAATGCCAGACAGCAAACTTTTGAGGATCAAGTATAAAAATATATGATTTAGCATTTATCTTTTCTGAATGCTTTCAATGGAAAAACTTTTTTAAAAAACCCTGAAATTTGAGCAACAAAAAGGCACTAGCATTAATTTCAACTCAGTTTCTGCATTGACAAGATTGAACATGAATCTGCGCCATCAGTGTAAAAGTCAATTATTGACATGCAGACTGCATTCATAAAGGGAAAGTGAAGCCTTTGTGCTTCAACTCAGCATCAGCTTAACACATCTGCCTGGGAAAGTCTGACCATTAGATTTCATAGAAGAGACTACACACACATATCCCCTAACTCCATAACAGGGGTCCTCCCCATTCTGCTTCTTCTGAGCAGTGGAATATAATTTTTACACAGTGTAAATATGCTTCTTAAATTAATGAAAGGAATATTAATTATGGATAACTTTGCAGAGAGACAGAAAGTATGATCGAATCATGGAAATTTATGGTACAGAAGGAGGCCATTATCCCTGTCGAGTCTATGCTAAACTTTGGGTTAATTCACTTCCCAACTCAGTTCAAGCACATTAAGTATTTGCACTGGGATCTTTCAAATGTGGTGAGGATTTCCACATCCATTGCCCTTTTAAGCAGAGATTTCAAGTTCCCCAACACTTGTCGAGCGATTTTTTTTTTCTCTCAAATCCGCTCCAATTCGTCCACTGACTTGTAAAATAAACCTTCAATTACCTAAAAATATTTGTGGTAAGAAAAATATGTACTTACTGTTCATCCTAGCTAATTCTCTGATAATTTCATATACACGTACCTTACTTTAGTATCCTGTCAGATACCTTTGTTCCAAAAAAAAACAACCATGGCTTAAACAGTCTCTCCTCATAATTATTATTTTATAGCTTGGGCAATATCCTCATTCTAGTGAAGTCTAACACCAAATCTGTTTTTGTAAGAAAGTACCCTAGTGCCATAGTATTACTGCATTATCCTTATAGTCCACAGGGAGCGAGAAAATAGAGAAGAGGAAATTTGTAGGGAAATTACATCTTGGTAATTTAAAAATCACTGTGTTATACAAATTGAAGATTCCAATTATTCTATTACCCTCTGGCTACTGATGGAGTAAAGTCAAAGAAGGAAAAGAATTTCTGAAGCGTGTAGAGGAGAATTTTATTGATTGTAATTTGTTTGCTCCCATGAAGATGGAGCCATTTCTTAACCAAGGGGCTGACAAGATTGGTTCAATGGCAAATGTGTCATTGGTTGAACATATAAGAAACAGTGGTCATGATATATGAAATGTTTTGATAAACTTTGGAAAAGGACAAAGAATAATATAGAATAAAAATATTTAATATTTTAATAATAATAAATAAGGCAGTATAGTGGTTAGCACAATGTTATTGGAGTGTGAGCAGTTTGGATTTGAATCCACCGCTGTCTGTAAGAAATTTGACTGTTCTCCCAGTGACTTTGTGCATTTCCCCTGGTTTCCTCCACAGGGGAATGGGGTGTGTAGGTTAATTGGTCACATTGGTGTATTTGGGTGGCATGGGAAGGGCTGTATCTGTAAATTAATTATTTGCAGATAGACAGTTCTGGTTTCCAAATACTCAGTGTATCAAGCAGGACCCATGGAAAGTGAAACAAAGCCACCATTTCAGGTTGAAGTGTAATGACCACCTTTAAAGCAAGGTTGGCATAACAGTTAGCGCAACGCCTTTACAGCGCCAGCGATCGGGACAGGACTGGGGTTCAAATCCCATGTAAGGAATGTGTACATTCTCACCACGTCTGTGTGGGTTTCCTCCCACCATTCAAAATGTACCGGGGGTGTAGGTGAAATGGGGGTAAATCGGGCGGCACAGTTCGTGGGCTGAAATGGCCTATTACCGTGCTGCAAGTCTAAATTTTAAAAATGTAAATTTAAGTTCAGAAACTGCCAAATAAATGGCATGCCAAATAATGCTGGGGCTCTCTGGTTGTTAAATGAGATAGCAGAGATGGCAGGTTACAAGTGAGAACGAGGCGAAGCAGGCAGCTTATAATGGAGGTAGTGAAACAAATTAGAGGGGAGAACAAAACTGAGGAGAATTTTAGCAGCTAATATAAAATGAAATCCAAAAGTACTACTGACAAATAAATAATAAATAGGTTATTAGGAAATAATATAGGTCTGATGACAAACAGTATTAGAGGGGATGCCTAAGATTTTAAATGCACTTTGCGTTTGTTTTCACAACTGATAAAGATGAGGTCACTGACACAAAGCAAGGGAAGGAGGTGAGATGCTAGATGAACTAACATTTGATAAAGTTGATAAACTGAGTTATAGTTAAATCAGTGGAGCCCAGGACACACCTAGGTCACAGAAGAAAATGAAGATAGAAATTATAGAGCTACTGAGTGTCATCTTCCAACATCCTTAGGTACCTCGGAGATTGTGTGGAGAAGTGTGGCATCCTTGTCCAAAAATAGGAAAGAAGGAACAACTTAATGACTATGCTTTAGAAGTAAAAATCCAAAAGTGTACTGTCATTGGATATCTAGATTAAGTAATAGAAGGCAGCACTGGTTTGCAAAAGAAAAATCATCTTTGATTCATAAAATTAGGCATTTTTATTAAGTAATATAAATGGTTGATATGAATACATCAGCTGATGAGATGTTATGAATTTCTAGAACAATGGTTTTCAATTTGCCCCCCTAAACTCACATTCCACCTTAAGTAATCCCTATGCCATAAGTGCTCTGTGATTAGTAAGGGATTGCTTAAGATGGTATGTGAGTGGAAAGAAAAAGGTTTGAAAACCACTGATTTGTAGTGGCTCACCAGAAGCTTAATCGAACTGGCTCGGGAGGGTCCGAGTGACGTCATGATGTCACAATGTGATATCGTCATTTGGAATGTGTGGGGTTTTCACGTGACTGAATAAACGACTTGTACTGAACATCAACTTGACTACATCTGATCATTTTCTCATTCTTCATTTCACACTGCAACACATTTGCTACAGATTTAATCGTACCTAATTGACTCGTTAATTGCACGATTTCATAACTCCAAAGGAAATGGGCCAATGACAATTTTTCTCAAGCAAAATATTTCAGTAACAATTGGGTCTAGAGCAGTGATTCTCAACCCTTTTTTTTTCCACTCACATCCCACCTTAAGCAATTCCTTACTAACCACAGAGCACTTATGGGATAGGGATTGATATGTGAGTTTGGGAGGATGTATATAGAATATGCTTTATAGAGTGTCAAAAATAGACTTGTCAGCATGATGTAAGCCCACAGGAGCAAAAGGAATAAGGCAGCATAATTAATAAATTGATTTAGGAACAAAAAGACAGACAGTCATGATGAGCCTGTGTTTATCACATCACAGAGTGGTAGATGGTGGTGTTCCCCAGAGGTAGATGCTGCGATCACTGCTCTTCCTGATATCTATTAATGAACTTTGATAAACAAGGACAATTTCATATTTTACCGTCAACAGAAAACTTGCAAGTATAGTGAACAGTGGGGAGAATAATGTTAGGATTCAAAATGACATTGGCAGACAAGCGCAAACAAGAGGCAAAAGAAATTAATTGCGAAGAAATATGAAAGAAAAACAGGGGAAGTAACATAAATTGTTTATTTTGCAAGGGATACAAGAAAACAAAGTTGTGGTGTGTTTGTGAATAAATGTTTGAAGATGATAGGCCAGGTTGAGAAAACCTTTGAAGCAAAGGTACAGAACTTTGAGCTTCATAAGTGGGGCACAACACACATTAAAGTAAGTTCTGATGAATTTGTTTTTTAAAAACTGGTTCAACTACTGATAAATTCTTGACATCACGCCTCAGAAGGATGTGAAGCTTGGAAAAAAGTCTGCAGGAGTGGAGAATATGACAGGTGTTCAATGTGTTCAAACAATGAATCAAGGTCCAGAGGGAAAATATTTGAAGTCAATGGCAATGGATTCCTGTGGTAAAAGTTAATACAGCTTGTGGTTAATATCCAGACAGCAACGGGATATTTTCCTGAAATGAAAATAAAAATTGCAAGGCCAAATAAATAGGATTAGCTGCAAGGCTTGACCTTTTTTCACTGTTGCTATTCAATGAGACATGAAAACAAAATGCATATTTTTAACTGATTTCCTGTCTTGTTTCAGGACTCACAATAGATAGTGGAAGAAATGAAGATGTCTGTTAGCTGTGAAACACGAAAGTCTGCAGACACTGTAAAAACACAATGCTGGAGAAACTCAACAGGTAAAACAATATACTTTACATAGCAAAGATAAAGATACATTTACAAACATTTCAGGCTTGAGCCCTTCATCAAGTTATGAGAAAAATGTTTGCAGATGTCTGAATATTATTTACAGATTCCTTCCTACATTTTGCTCATAGTTTGATGAAGGGTTCAAGCCCGAAATGTTGCTTATGTATCTATATCTTTGTTATATAAAGTATATTGTTTGACTTGCTGAGTTTCTCCAGCACTGTGGTCTTTTGAAGAATAAATAAGCAGGTAGTTACAGAGGAGGCAGTAGTTAAAAAGTATTCTGCACGTCCATTACTATCAATCACTTGAACATATTAATTAAGTGATCGGCAAGCACTTGCATGTTTTATACAATCGCGTACCATCAGTGAAGTGCTTGATCATTTAGGTAATTAATGATGAGCTGAGGAAGAAATTTATATTTTTATGTCAGCTTATACATGCAATATTTTTTTTAAATATTTATGGATTCTGGACATCCTTGCAAGGCCAGCAGTTTTTGCCATCCCTAATGGGTTCTGAGAAGGTGACGGTGAAGCAACTTGATTCATTGCAGCCTGTATTTCTTCTGTGCTTATCAGTGAAGCTGCTGTACAATATTAAAACTCTTTAGATCTATTCCTTTTCTCCTTTATTTAAAAGCTTATACATTACCAAAGATTGACTGGAGCTGGGAAAGAGGTAATTGGTTGAAATCCAGGGACATTTGGTCATCTCATCTTCCCCAACCACTTGCCAAAAGTCTGACCATTGAAAGATTTGAAAATGATTTGGGGATATTCTTGCCCTATCATTCTGTGTAGATAATTAGCTGCACTTCCCCCCCTCCCCCACCCCCCCCACTCCTCTCTGTGTCTAACCATTATAATATCATTGATAACAGGTGTCAGAATTTTGTTGTTTAAAAAAAACAAATATTGCTGCTCCAATAAACTGTGCCTGGGAGTAGCTGACTAATCCATTGTTTCAAAAAGAGTCTTCTGGCCCTTTATTTGAACAGCTAAAATTTTTAGTTATGGGATTTTCTAAAGCAATTTCATGGGACAGGATAGGAGATCATGGATACACAATTCGAGCTAATAGTTAAATGCTCTTGAACTTGTTTGTCAATATTAACCCCATTTTATAGATTTTACATTATTAGGGACAATAGTAAATACAGAAACATGAAAACCTTTTGAGATTAAACTAATATTCACATGACCTTGGCTGATTCTTCATCTTAAAGCTCCATTTCTGTGTTCTTCCCATTCTTTTTGATGTCTTTGTGGGCAGAAATCTAACATCTTGTTCTTAAACGTATTCAACAACTGGGCCTCCATGGCCTTCAGTGAAAGAAAATTCCACAGGTTCATTTTCTGAGTGAAGAAATTTCTCCTCATCTCAATTCAAAGAGTCAAACCCCACCTTTAAATCCCCAATTTATTGTGGCCAATTCACTCCTCATAACATTGCAATTTCATTTATTTTAGATTTAGGATTCTAGTTTCTAATTGAGATATTTCCGTCTCCATCTTCAAGAATTCTTTTAAATTGTTGTGAAAAAAAAATGGGTAACAGGACAGTTGACTTATAGGCCTGTAATACAGAGGAAATTAACACATATTTATGAAAGGCATGGTGGAATAATTTCTCTGATATGTCCAGCATGTTCTTGATATGAGACTGTATATTTTTAAGTAAGCTTACAAGCCTGGCAGTTCTGCAGGATTTGAGGTCACTGAACTTGTTAGTACAAGATAAGGAATCCTGAGCAAATAATATCTATAAGGGCTGAGACATCACAACTCTATGCAGGAAAAAATAATGGTGGTACTGCCAGAGCTGCTGTAATGGCAGTGTTATTGCTGGCTTGGACCCGGGAGAGCAGAAAGCTCAGGCACCGTGCTGCTCCAAAGGGTTCAACCACCCAGACCTAATGCCGACCGCTCTGTACAGGCATTAACTGGCCTGAATAAAGAGCCGATGGTGTTTTGAAACTAAAATCCTGCAACCACAGGTCTGTACACAAAATGGCAGCACCTGTGCTCGACAGCGGCCATGAGGGGTTGCAGACTCCAGGGAGCAGCGGACCAGTGGAGGGTATCAGAAATGGAGGGAATACCCTGCATTGAGGAGAAGCCGAGAAAATGATCCTAAAGGATTGTGACCACGGCATCTGACCAAGGGCTCAGCGGCTGAGGGATCCACACACGCTGCAGTGAACTGGAATTCAATGTCTAAGCATTGTTCAGATGGCTGGCTCCACCCTCACCTACCCCAATATAAAACCTGGGTTTCCCGTCTTACCTTAGATTCACCTGAGGACTATTGTATCTACTGGCCATTGATTGTAAGCTATTAAAAGTGTGTTTGTACTCCTCATTTGTCTTTGAGTGCAATCAGTCACGCTATAATGTTAATAGCTTAACTTTGAAGCAGGATGGAAGCCCTGTTGAAGCCAAACATGCTCCAGGTCAACCCTCTGTCCCCCAAGGCCCTGGAGGAATTCGCCTACTGGCTGGAATGCTTCCAGTCCTACCTGACGGCCACACAAGATGTCTTCAACTCTGATAGTCTCTGGAGATCAGCACTTCTCTCTGGAGTCGGCCTCAAAGGGTTCGCTGTCATCAGAGACTGTGCTACCTATGAGTTGGCCATAGAAGGCTTGAAGGCCTGCTACATGAGGCCCTAGAACGATGTGCTGGCGAGGCACTTACTTTCTCAATGCCAGCAGTTTTCGGGTGAGTTGCTGGATGATCATGTTCTTGAACTGTGGGCCCTGACCAGAAAATGCCATTATGAAGTGGCCACAGCCTGAGTGAGAGAGGAGGAACAAATCTGGGGCACCCTTGTGGCAGGAATGAGGTCGAGGTACATGAGACAGCGACTGCTAGAGTTGGGGAAGAAAGACTTGGCCAGCACTCTGGAGCTGGCGAAATTGCTTGAGCAGGCCCAACTGAGAGCTGATGACCTCATGGTTGAAAGAAGTGCCCTTTCAGAGGACCAGGTCATTGGGGTGCCTGTGACCCCCTCCCCCCACACAGCCCCAGCACCGACCACTGTGGCCACTCATGACTGAGGATGGTACTTTTGTGGACAGGATCAGCACCCCCATGCCCAATGACCCATGAAGGACACCTTGTGCTCAGGATGCAGTAAGCGAAGGCATTGGATGAAGGTATGCAGGGCTAAGGGGAACCCAAAGAGGGTGACCACATGTGCAACCCCCAAATCATCGCTCGACCTGTGGCCGAGCCCCAAAGTGCCGGCCTCAGCCTCTCTATGCTGTTCGCCACCAGCATCTTGTTGCGCCTTGTGGCAGGACCTGCCACCGGAAGTAAAGTATCGCAGGAAGACATAGAGGCCATCTTGCTGTGCCTCAAGGTCAGTGCCACCTAGTCTTCGTCAGATCCAGATGGAGGGCGGCCATCTTGCCGCGCCTTATGGTCGACACCTTCTTGTCTGCCCATGGGCCAAGAGGAAAGAGTCGACCAGCATGGGGAGTGACGGGGTTTCTGGAGCACTGACATCGGTCATCCTGGATCAGGCAATAGCTCACCAATTGAATAACTCGATGATGGAGGTGAGACTAAATGGACATTTGACTGATTGCTTAGTAGACACTGGCTCCACTTAAGAGTGTACCCGACAGACTATCGTATTTACCTAGCATTGCACTCACACTCACACTCACACTCACAATCCAGGGGTATTGTATAGTATATCTAAATGTAAAAGGGTGGGGGTCAGTTTTGTAAGTTCTAAAGGATTTGTGTGCTCCTGTGTTGCTAGGCCTGGTCTTTCTGTGTCACCTTAAAAGCGTGACCATGGAGCACTTGGTCCACTCCCCTCAATCACAGTGCGGAACAGAAAGTTGCCTGGTCTCTCCATCCTAAATATTGATTCACACCCCCCCATCACTGTTTCCGAACCCGACTCCTGATTGCAAACCAATAGCTACTAAGAGCAGGCAATACAGTGTGGGGAATCAGGATTTTATTAGAGCCAAGGCATAGCAGCTGCTCAAAGAAAACATCATTGAGCCTAGCAAGGCCCATGGAGAGCCCAGGTGGTGGTTGTGAAAGGGGAAGAAAAGTCCAGGCTAGTGATTGACTGTAGCCAAACAATTAATCGTCTCACACTCCTGGACGCATACCCCCTCCCTTGAATTTTGGACATGGTAAACGAAATTGCACAGTATCGGGTCTATTTGACCATCAACTTGAAAGCTGCATACCATCAGTTACTGATCAGTTCCGAGGACCGCCCCTACACAGCACTTGAAGCAGAAGGATGGGTACCTTCCCTAACCTTGACAATGTCACCATTAGTGGACACTCTCTGGAAGACCATGATGCCAAACTCCAGAGGTTTGGCAAGGCCTTGACCTCATGTGAGTGCTTGTTCTGGATGAAACGTCTGTCGATCTTGGGCTACATGGTGGAGAATGGCATCATTGGTCCTGACCCTGATCGAATGTGCCCCCTGTTGTCCTGATTCCGGTGCCTGGGCATCTTCTCCTAATATGCCCAGTGGGTCCCTCACTATGCAGATAAGGTCCGCCCCCTCTTAAAGTCCACCTTTTTCCCATTGTCGGCCGAAGCCCAGGCGGCTTTGGACTACGTTTGGATCTACATCACTTATGCCACCATGCATGCAATGGATGAGAATGTACCCTTCCAGGTGGAAAGCGATGCCTCTGATGTAGCTCTGGCTGCTACCCTTAACCAGGTGGGCAGACCAGTTGCCTTTTTCTCCCGCACCCTACAAGGCCACAAGCTTTGGAACCCATCTGTGGAGAAAGAGGCTCAAACTAGTGTCACCACTATCAGGTACTAGAGGCTTTACCTGGCCGGCAGAAAATTTACACTGCTCAATGACCAGCGATCGGTAGCATTTATATTTAATAATGCAAAAAGGGGCAAAATAAAGAATGATAAGATCACTAGGAAGAGGAAGCTGTGCCTGTGCACAGACCGGCCAGTTGTGGTGACTGCACGATGAGCTTTGCCACCCAGGCATCATTCACATGGCTCATTTTGTCAAGGCACACAAAGTGCCCTACTCCATTGAGGACATCAGGAAAATGACCAGGTCCTGCCAGATCTGGACAGAGTGCAAGGCGCACTTCTACTGCCCCAACAAAGTGCACCTGATAAAGGCATCCCAACCCTTTGAATGGCTCAGTGTTGATTTCAAGGGTCCCTTCCCTTCCACCAATGGAAACTTGTACTTTCTCAACCTCATTGAAGAGTACTCACGTTTTCCGTTTGCCATCCCCTCCCACAATCACCACCATGGTCATCAGGGCCTTGCACTCTATTTTCACCGTGTTCGGGTATCCCAGCTATATCCATAATGACTGGGACTCATCACTTATGAGTGAAGAGCTATGCCAGTACCTGCTCGTAAGGGGCATTGCCTCAAGCAGGACGACTAGCTACAATCCCTGGGAAAACAGACGTTGAAAAAGAGAATGCGACTGTATGGAAGGCTGTGAAATTGGCTCTCCAGTCCAAAGGCCTTCCAGACTCACAGGGGCAAGAAGACCTATCCACAGTGCTCCACTCCATAAGGTCATTCCTCTGCATGGTGATCAACGCAACTCCTCACAAGCTTAAATTTACATTCCAGAGGAAATCCATATCTGGGACCGTTATCCTGGCTTGGCTGATGGCACCAGGCCCAGTCCTGATGAGAAAGCACACAAAGCAGAGCAAGACAGACCCCCTGATTGAGAGGGTGCACCTGTTGCATGTCAATCTAATGTATGCCTGCATGGCATACCCTGATGGCAGAGAGGACACCAACTTGATCAGAGACCTAGCGCCCACCAGAACTGAGATTCCGATGCCTCAGGCATGCCAGGAACTACCGAGTATCCCACTCAGGGTCCCAGAAGAGACTGCTCGAGAACTGGACCAATTCACCCCACGAGTCCTTGAGCTGGAGCCCTTGAGACCCATTGACCCTGTACTACAGGGATTCCAGGAGGTTCAGAGAATCTCAGAGGGGTTCAAGGAATCTCAGAGATGTATGTGATGTCATGTATGTACTCTAACAATAAATCTGAAATCTTAAAATCTAAATGAACAAGTCAATAGTAAGGAGGCGTAGATTTCAGATCTTTGGTAGGATGAGAGGGGATTTTGAAGATTTTATCAGTCTAAGATCTGGAACTTGGATGGTCATTTGGTGGACCAGAACTTCCAAAAAAATGGAGCAAGGATTGGGAAATGGGATCAGCCTAAATGATTCTTTTGTAACTCGCATGAACATTGAGCCAACCTACCTTCTTTTGTGTCATCAATTTCTATGTCAAAAAGGTGGAGCCGTGTATTTAAAATGTGTTAGTTAACTGCACAACTTCCTCAGGTTATTCCAGTTCATCATGGTTAAATACAAAATAACTGATTCGAGGAAGTTCAGAGCCCTAAATAACAATTGTGCTGAATAGTGCCTCTGTTAAATGGCAGAGCAATGTAGTCTGAGCAACCTGTGTTATGATGGTTGAATCCGTGAACTGTCATGGCAGTGCTCATTTGTAGTAAAAAAAAAACGATGGCCTGATCTTGATGGGGACCATTAAAGATTAAACTTTGGTGCTCCAGCAAATGTTGTTGCTCAAACTGGTCTCACTACAAGCTACCAATATCTAATCTTAGGTAAGATAAAATAATCCTTGTAAAAATAAGAGGTGAGCAACAAAGATCATTCTGGGTTGCAGGATTTTAACTCACAAGGGAAAGTTACTTCAAGGTTTTTTTTTTCAAGTTTTATGAGCAAACTGACAATGGACAGCAACAGCGCCAACGATTTGGACTGGACCGGGGTTCGAGTCCCACGCTGTCTGTAAGGAGTTTGTACATTCTCCCCATGTCTGCATGGGTTTTCTCTGGAGGGTCTGGTTTCCTTCCACTGCTCAAGGGGGTTTAGGTTAATGGGGTGTAAATTGGGCAGCGACGAGTGGGCCGAGATGGCCTATTGCTGTGCTGTATATTTAAATTTAGAGACAGAAATTGGATGGGATGATGAGGCGTGGCAAGATTATTTTTATATTGATAAAATTCAATAAATGTTAATTTTATATACTCACAGATCATGAAAAATATTTCCATCATTAATAATCAGAAATCATTAATATATGTAGCCCTGTAATTATAACTGATAATTTTCAAATCTATTTACTAATAGATACCATAATGCTGCCCCCCCCAATGAATGCATTTATTCCAGTATGATATATTGAAATATTCACATTTACTGTTGCCATTTTGACTACTATATTAAGTTTTCTGAAATATAGAGTAATTGGCCATTGTTTGACTTTCATTTCTAATTTTGTACCAACTTAAAATTCAAAGTAATATTGAAAGAAATGTCAAAATATATTTTGCTTGTTTAAATAATAAATTGACAGTGATGTATGCTTTCAAACAACAGGTATATAAAAATAAACAAGTTAGTAGCAATTAAAGAAGTTTGGATGGAAGGAGACTTGTGAGTTACTGTGGAAGGGTAGCAGTTCAAGTGGATTCAAGTGACAACACGGACTCGTAGGGCCAAATTGGCCTGTTATACTGCTATATGTCTAAACAAAGAAAATTGTTCTTCCTGAACACTTTTAGGTATTTTATGGATTTTGGGCAGCTGATCAAGACAATCACCTAAATCTTTTCCAAGCACATCCAATTTTTTAGATATAACCTATTTTTGTGATTTCCTGTCATATATTAACATGCTTCAAACATACAAAACCATGTCATTGAAAATTCATTTTCTGCATTCGCACTTGGACTTCGTCCCTGGTGATCCTGGTGACAAACATGGTGAAAGGTTTCAGTAGTACATTGCGACCATGGAAAAGTGACATCAGGGCAACTGGAATCCATCATTGCTGGTCAACTATTGTTGGACACTGAGAAAATCAGCAGTAAAACATTTTAGGTCAGTTGAATTAACACGATGAGTCAGCGTCATTATGCAATTAAATAGGATCAATTCAATAAAGGTTAATTTATTGTTTCTCCAACTTCCGATGTAATACAGCAAATTTGAAATTATATTTGTGCTCCATCTTGAAGTTGTCTATCATAATCCCCAAAGAGTTTTGGAAAAAAAAAAGTTGTCTAGTATATTAGGAAGATGGGATTAAGGAATGTGGGAAAGGGGTAAACTTACTTCAGGCATTTTCTTGTTCATTAAAATCATTCAGTCAGATTTTCAATAAAAATAATAGTTATTTAACTGTCAATTATAGATACCCATAATATTGGAATCAAGTTTCTGTATTGGTTACAATTTAAATACATCACAGAACGTTGTCTTGTCTTTTTCAGTCTGAGAATGCTTGTATCTATTTAACATTGCTAATCAATCTCTGCCACACTAAGAATTAGAAGTATGCAGTCCCTTTTCCCTCCAAGTTAAATAAGCAATCATTCCTTTTCTCCTGCAGCCAACTTCTCCAATTGTGAAAATGGAGGTTGCTTTGCTCACTAACCAGTTTATTCTAACATCTTAAGCCAACTCATTTCCTGGCCTGAGCTCTGGAAATTTTACAACTTTATGAGACCACCAGAACAGCACAGGAGCAGCATACGTCTGTCTATGGCAGGGAAGAGAATGCCAGCACCTGCTTAGACTTAGACTTCCATAAGAAATTGGGTGGAAGATGTGTCCCAAAATGTATTTCTTTTTTCTTTTAAAAATATTTTTATTGAGTTTAATAAAAACTACATGCATCTTCTTTAGCTTGGCTTCGCGGACAAAGATTTATGGAGGGGTAATGTCCACGTCAGCTGCAGGCTTGTTTGTGGCTGAAAAGTCCAATGTGGGACAGGCAGACACGACTGCAGCGGTTGCAAGGGAAAATTGGTTGGTTGGGGTTGGGTGTTGGGTTTTTCCTCCTTTGTCTTTTGTCAGTGAGGTGGGCTCTGCGGTCTTCTTCAAAGGAGGTTGCTGCCCGCCGAACTGTGAGGTGCCAAGATGCACGGTTTGAGGCGATATCAGCCCACTGGCGGTGGTCAATGTGGCAGGCACCAAGAGATTTCTTTAGGCAGTCTTTGTACCTCTTCTTTGGTGCACCTCTGTCACGGTGGCCAGTGGAGAGCTCGCCATATAACACGATCTTGGGAAGGCGATGGTCCTCCATTCTGGAGACGTGACCTACCCAGCGCAGTTGGACTTTCAGCAGCGTGGATTCGATGCTGTCGGCCTCTGTCATCTCGAGTACTTCGATGTTGGAGATGAAGTCGCTCCAATGAATGTTGAGGCTGGAGCGGAGGCAACGCTGGTAGAAGTGTTCTAGGAGCCGTGGGTGATGCCGGTAGAGGACCCATGATTCTGAGCTGAACAGGAGTGTGGGTATGACAACGGCTCTGTATACGCTAATCTTTGTGAGGTTTTTCAGACTACCAGCCCCCCCCACATCTCCATCGGGCACACAAAACTCAAAACGGTCAACCAGTTTACCTATCTCGGCTGCACCATTTCATCGGATGCAAGGATCGACAACGAGATAGACAACAGACTCGCCAAGGCAAATAACGCCTTTGGAAGACTACACAAAAGAGTCTGGAAAAACAACCACATACATAGTCATCTAGTAATAGCATAGAACAGGCATCTTATGCATATTCCTTAAGACAGCAAATTTTATTATTTATTAATTAATGGTTAATCCCTTTCTCATAATGTCCAATATAATATTGAATAAAATTGAAAATTCCATTATATATTTTCATCTTATTTGTTAATATGATCCATGATAATCACACATAACCCCTTATTTATGTATTTATTCTAAAAAGGAAAAAGAAGGGGAAAAAATTAATCTGATTAATCTAACCCCTTCCCCTTACCAAGGTTAATGTAAAAATTGTAAAGATATGGATCAAATAGAGACCTCCAGACAACAGAGTCACAGGAGCCTCCAAACTTCTTCATTCTTCCAATTATGATAAAAGTTCATGAATGGGCCCCATATCTTGTCAAATTGAAACTTTCTATCTTTAATGTTGCATCTAATTTTCTCCAAACTTAAATAAGACATAACATCATGTAACCACTGAGTACGAGTAGGTGAACAGTCATCTTTCCATTCCATTAATGGAAATCGAAAATACAGTAATGTTTATCTTGGTGGGGAATTAATTGCATTGATGAAGGAGGGTGGTGTGTGTTGCTGAGAACAGGGGGGTGGTGAGTGCCACCACGAATGGGGGGGTGGGCGGTGGCGGTGAGCGCTGCCACAAATGGGAGGGGATGGGGTTAGTGCTGCCACAAATGGGGGGTAGGGGAGGGTGGGTGAATGCTGTCATGAATGGGGGGGTGGGTGGGCGAGTGTTGCCACGAATGGGGGGGTGGGGGGTGGTTGTTGCCACAGAGAGGTGGTGACTGCTGCTATAAACAGAGAGGGGTGGTGGGGTTGCTGCGGCGAATGATGTGTGTATATATTGTACACAGGAGTGAAACCCTAATTTAGTGCGACCCTGCTTTTTTCATGATGCAATTTTTTGGACCCAAATCTTCTTGTTATAATGGGGTTCCACTGTATTATATTATGAGAACTAATATTTTTTTAAAAACACCATTCTATCAATGAACTATAAACTACATATAAATTTGGTCAGGGTATTAAACTAATCTTAAAAGAGAATTCAACATATCAATAAAGAAAAAAATACCCTCCCCCACCACAAGCATTCACTTGCACATTCAATAAAATATCATTATTCTCAGTTGTATAAATAGTTCTTCTGTATGCATGCATCATATAATCACTTATACTTCCAATGTCTGAAATAGAATGTCCATTGTCTGTTAGATTAGTAATTGATATAATTTTATTCTATCAATAGACTTATGAACAATATACAAAATAACATAATATTAAAATTAAACCAAGGGATGTAAATTAAAACTAACCTGAAAGCATGCTCGGTAAATGCTTCTTAGTTCTCAACCAACCTTGAAGGCCCATGAACACCAGTCATGGAAACCCTTTCTCTCTTTTTCAATCTTTTTTATTGGTTTTTATATGAAATATAGTACAATGAGGAAAAGGGAATGAAACTGAAAATACTGTATCACATATATGTCAAGATAAAACTTCATATAGTTTAAGCTCAGTCCCCCCTCCACTACACTGGATGAAGATAGAAAAGACATAATAAACCACCTAACCTACTCTATTTAATAAAACCTTACCAAAAAAAAAATCTGAGCAGCTTATCCTGAGGTTACATATATTTTGTAGCTTTTGATTCATAACGTGAATCAAAAAACAAAGATAAGACTATATCTCATCTGGAAGAGTGAGTACATTCAATCATATTAAAAACATTTACATAAATGAAAATAAGACATAAAAAGTCACTATGTATGTTCAAATTTCACCGATGAATCAAATACATGATATTAAATTTTTTTTCTACACTTAAACAGGACATAATATGAGAGAACCATTGAAACACTGTTGGAAGTCTAGAGTCTTTCCATTTGAATAGATGGCACTTCTAGCCATCAAAGTAGAGAAGGCCACAACCCATTGAACAGATACAGAAAAACTCCCTACGTCTGGTCAATAACCCCTAAAAGAGCAATAAAATAGCACTGTGCAAAGCATCCATGTAAATTTCTTTATTGGGGGACTGATTCCTTTACATGAATTATATCTGTGGCATTGTGTGCATCAGAATTCTGAATGTCAGACCTATGCAAGAAGATTACATGCAGTAACAGTGGGTCACTTCAAAAGTTAAGATGATCACAGTTTAAAGCACAATCTCAGACCTCTTGAAGCAGCATTTGTTAAATATGTTAACATATAATAAGCAGATTTAGGTCAGCTATTGCTTGGAATGATCAGGGACAGCAGAAATCTCCAGTGAATGATAATGATATCATGCCATTGGAAGTAGGCAACTGGAAAAATAATCAGAATGAAAGAGTCTGCAACCATCACCCTTATTGCCCCTCTCCACTTTCACCACACTGCCAAATAAGGTGGAAAATCCTACCTTCAACACACGGTCCACTGCACGGTAATCTTCATGGGTCTATTTGGTGTCTCAGGTTATAATGGTCCCTTTAATTTTTACTCAGACATGCCTTTTTCCTGTTGAGGTGCACGTGGTTTCTGAAGGGAGAATGGACAATTAGCCATCACTGCTGTGCTCCCAACAGCCTCAGATCTGAGGAAGTCGCAAGCACCAGCAAGCATGGTTCATTTTCCTATTGGGCACATGATCTTTTCCCCATGGAATCACAGACTGAAGTAAAACAGAAGGTAGCCATTCTGTTCTGTGCACTGAGACCAGCTATCTGAAAGTGTAATCCAATTAATCCTTCTTCCCATAGTCTGACAAATATTCATCCTTTCAGTCTTCATCCAATTTACTTTTGATACCAAATATTGAAACTGTTGTTATCATTCTTTCAGATAGTGATTTCATGAAAATAATTACTTATTTCACAAAAAAAGTTTCCATCGCTGTCTTTTTTTCTGCTGCTTACATTAAGCCTGTGTCATCTAGTCATTGACTCTCAGTCAATGGAAATAATTCCTCCTTACTTTCTCTGTCAAGGCCTTTATAATCTGAGCCATTCTATTAAACCTTCTCCTTAACTTTTTCTGAACTCATGAGAACTAGCCCAGCTTATATAGTTCATTCACTTAAGAATAGTGAGAACATAATGACTTCAATTTTCAAAGTGTCTTCCATATGTTCAGGATGTCCCAAAGTACTTTGCAGTAAGTGAAGTACTTTTGAATAGTTGTCATTGTTATAAGAAAGGAAAAGATGGCAGCAGATTTGCACTTGACAGCATGTCACAAGCAATTTTGAGGTGAAAAATAATGCTGGATAATCTCTTTTTAGTGATATTGTTTGAAGATTGCATGGTTTCCAGGTAAAGCTTCGCTGTCACAATAGATTAACCTATCAGCAATTTCTTCCATTATTGTAAGCAAGCACTGCAAATTTATTCCCATTTTGAGATTTGCCCATGGCCATTTTACACATCAGTGACATTAATCATCATCTGAGTCATTATCTATTTAATAGTGTTGCCTTGGAGTGGATATCGGACAAAACATTTTTTTTGAATTTGAAAACCTACAAACTAAAGTGATGTCATTTATTCTGAAAGATCTGATCTGATAGTCTTTTACTTGCATGTCAACATGATAAAAAACACTGTAACACAATAAATATTTTTCAATACTAAAGTTCTTGTTCATGATCTTTTCCATGATAGGCAAACTAAATTATATAAGGTCTGCAGGTGCTGGGGTCTTGGAGAAACTGAGCAGGTTATGCAGTATACATAGGAAGTCCCGCATCGGACTTGTCAGCCACAAACGAGCCTGCAGCTGACGTGGACTTTTTACCCCCTCCATAAATCTTCGTCCGCGAAGCCAAGCCAAAGAAAAAAAAGAAAAAGGTTAATCAATATTTCAGCCCTGCGCCCTTCCTCATGCATGGCAGGCAAACTAATGTCAGGATCCTCTCCTCGGCCAATGTTCTCTGTAAGGTGAGATTCAAGTCCAAATAGCACTGCTGAGCATCTTTTGCTGGCAACAAATTGCCAAAACAAACACTACTCTGAGTTCAGCTATGGCAAGAATATTTTTAAGAAAACAGAGGGAGCACTTCGAGGACGTTCTCCCTTGGAGAAAGGCTAACATTCTCACCTACTTGCGGAATTTCCGTGCTCATGAACACCTGGAAGGTAATAAGCGCTTCAATACTGGTAGCTCATAGAAGCCATGTGCAAAAAGAAGAAGGAGCAAAAACATTTGAAACAACTCTCCTATCTGCCTCATCAAACACCAAAAGACCCAATTATGGCAAAGTCTGAAGAACCCATAGCTTATTAAGTCATCAGTCAATTCAGAAACCAGAGAAAAGGACTGGAGCCTAACATACTGTCGAAGAAGTAGCAACAAAGCATCTCAAAGACAGTCGGAAAAATGCTGATCCATAAGCAAGCTTGGCAGCTGTTAGGAGAAATGATCAAAAGCTTGGTGAAGGAGGTAAGATGTGCAGACATGAATAGAGGAATAAGAAGTAGAGGTGGAAATGTTTAGGAAGGGAACAGAGGAAATTACAGCCACCAACATTAATGCAATTACTATCAGGTGTTGTGGTGCACTGTTAGACAGAATCAGACACACACAAGGTAAAGACTGTACAACAGGCTTTAATCCTCAAAGACTTCCACAGAGCCAGGATGGCTGTAGCTGCAACTCTGAGTGAGACTTTGGGAGACTGGCGCAGGCTTATATCTCAGAGGGTGATTGACACCCGACCGAGTGGGGCTTGATCCATTCAGGTCGATTGATTGATAGCCGACCAGGGTAGTCCTTACTTTCCTGCAGGTACAGAGGTTGCCCCCTGCAGTAGGCCGGTGGTGTACCACCAGAGGTGTGCACATGATGCCACAGTAGTTGTGGATGTCATGATAATGAATATGTATGAGATGTACCGGAAGTCACGTGGTATGAGAGAGAGATAAGAGCACAAGCAGGAGAACAAAGGAAACTGGAAAATAAAGACACTGAGAAGTTTACCTGATAAAATTTGCGTTCGATGTTTTATTAACTTCACATTTCGGGCCACAAATGTGACATTGGCGATGAGGATGAAAGAAGCTTGAAGAACATTAAAGACTAAAGAAGATTACAGAGGATTAAAGAGAACTTCAAGGTGATAAGAATTTTCTCTTTGACTCAGTACTTTTGGGGCTGGAATATTTCCTCATGGCTGGTGCAGACGGTGACTTTCTAACACATAGTGGAATTGCTCATTTTGACCCAACGGGTGATGCAAGCACTGTAAGTGTGAAGTGGAAGGCATGGCTGGAAGAATTTGAATTCTACGCCGACAGTCGTGGCCTATTTCTAGATACCGGTACAGTTGAACAAAAAGCGCAGAGAAGGGCATTACTTCTTTTCACTGCTGGACCCGCAGTTCGGGAAACATTTAAGACACTTTTGAATACTGGAAGAAAGGATGAGTATCAGAAAGCGGTAGATGCATTAAATGCACACTATGTAGTGACACCGAATGCTACATTTCAACGCCATTTGTTTCGGAGAACGAGACAAGAAGATGGCCAGACAATTGCTCAGTACGTGACGAGACTATGCCAGCTAGCTGTTGGATGCAATTACATGGCAGCTGATTTGGACAACCAATTATTGGATCAAGTCGTACAGCACTGCAGATCAGATAAACTCAGAAGACGTCTACTGGAAAGAGGGAGTGAGTTGGAACTCACCGATGCTTTAGCCATTGCTGCTGCATTAGAGGCTGTTGAAGGGCAATTTCATACCATGACCCTGAAAGACAACTCAAGCCAGCAAATTAAGAGGCTCTCACATCGCCATAACCAGCCAAGATATACGTCGACACATGACGTGGAGTGTTATCGATGTGGAAACCGAGGTCACTTTGGAAAAGACCCATATTGCCCGGCCAAAGGCAAAGTTTGCAGAAAGTGTGGACGTAAGGACCACTTTGCAAAGAAGTGCAAAAGCAAGTCCAATGCAGACCAGAAGAGGAAGAGTACAACTTCCAAAGGCAAAGCCTGGGGGAAAGGAAAGTATCCTGGAAAGAAAGATACCATTCGCCAGATAGACGGTGACGATGATGATACCCAGGAGGGACAGAGTTGTTACCAATTTACGTTGAATGATATACATCATGAGAAGGTCCCAGTGATCATTGGTGGAGTGACAGTGCAGGTCATTGTAGACTCAGGCAGTGACAGTAATGTGATTGATCGACATTTATGGGAGAAGTTGAAAAAGAAAAAGATCATCTGTACCTCAAAGAAGTGTTCCAAGAAACTGTATCCATACACAGCAACCAAGCCATTGCAGACCATTGGATGTTTTACTGCAACTGTTGAAGCTGGAGATAAGTATACCGAAGCAGAGTTTATGGTCATAGAAGAGATGGGAGAACCATTGTTGTGTAGAAGCACAGCGCAAGACCTGGCAGTACTTCATATTGGAGCTTGTGTCAATTCAATTCAGTCATACGAGGATATGAAGCAAGAATTCCCCGCAGTCTTCCAAGGAGTAGGAAAGCTGAAAGGTCGACAATTGAAGCTAGCGGTAGATGAAACGGTCAAACCCAAGGCACAACCAATGCGCAGAACTCCGTTTGGACTTCGTGGGAAAGTCGAAGCCAAAATTAAAGAGTTGATAGAGCAAGACATTATTGAACCTGTGGAACATTCGACGCAATGGGTTAGCCCAGTAGTGATTGTGCCCAAACCAAATGGTGACATAAGACTATGTGTTGACATGAGAATGGCCAATGAAGCTATAATTAGAGAACGACACCCTATACCAACAGTGGAGGAAATACTTCAAGAACTAACTACCAGCAAGGTATTCTCAAAAATTGATCTGAAATGGGGCTATCATCAATTAGAGCTGGATCCAGGTTCCCGAGATGTAACAACATTTGTAACTCACTGTGGATTGTATCGTTACAAGAGACTATCATTTGGAATTAATGCAGCTTCGGAGATCTACCAGTATGAAATCCATCGAGTGATTCAAGGCATTCCTGGAGTTGCCAACATTTCTGACGACATCATAGTCCATGCACCAACGAAGGAAGAGCATGACAAACGGTTGAGGCGTGTACTATCTAGACTACAGGAGGCAGGCCTTACCGTGAATGGAAACAAGTGCCAGTTCGGTGTGTCAGAAATGGACTTCATGGGACACAGACTTACGTGGGAAGGACTAAACCCTGCAGAGGCCAAGGTGAAAGCTATTGCAGAGGCACGTGCACCTCAGAACGCAACAGAGGTGAGGAGTTTCCTGGGATTGGTCAATTTTTGTGCAAAGTTCATTCCTAATTTCGCTACAGTGGCAGAAACACTAAGGAAACTAACCAGGAAAGGTGTACCATTTCATTTAGGATCTGAGCAGAAGAAAGTGTTCACAGCGCTGAAGCAAAGCCTGACAGATGCAAAAACTCTTGGATATTACGATCCGGCGGCATCAACCAAAGTCATAGCGGATGCCAGCCCGGTTGGTTTAGGAGTCGTGTTAGTCCAGATGCATGATGGAGGACCAAGAATCATTGCCTATGCCAGCAGATCGTTATCAGATGTGGAAAGACGATACACTCAGACAGAGAAAGAAGCACTCGGACTTGTATGGGCCTGTGAGAGGTTCCATGCATATTTATACGGCATTGAATTTGAACTCATCACAGATCATAAACCATTAGAGGTGATCTATGCACCTAGATCCAAACCATGTGCCAGTATAGAGAGATGGGTACTCAGCCTACAACCCTACAAATATAAAGTAATCCACATTGCAAGGAAAACAAACATTGCAGATCCGCTGTCCAGATTGGTGAAGGATGGTGGTCCACAATCCAAGTCAGAATTGGGAACAGAAACAGAGAGCTTTGTATGCTTCGTAGCTATTCAGTCGACACCGAAAGCTGTGATTACGAAGGAAGTCGAGAGAGAATCCGAACGTGATCCAGAACTCATGGAAGTAAGAGAATGCATACAGAGTGGACAATGGGACAAGTGTACTCACAAGGCTTACATTCCCATTAGAGACGAACTTTGTTGCATCGGACAGTGTGTATTAAGAGGTTGCAGATTGGTGATACCGCAAAGATTGAGACCGAAGATCGTATCCTTAGCGCATGAAGGACACCTAGGTATTGTTGGTACCAAGCAAAACCTCAGGACCAAGGTATGGTGGCCAGGTTGTGATAAAGACACTGAGAAATTTGTTAAAACTTGTCACGGATGTCAAATCACAAGTAGGAGTAATCCGCCAGAACCGATCCGGAGTACGCAACTCCCGACAGGACCATGGATCAACGTAGCTGTTGATTTTCTTGGACCTTTACCGACGGGTGAATCAATTATGGTAGTGATAGATTACTACAGCAGATACTATGAGTACGTGGTGTTGAAGTCCACAACCACTGAAAAAACAATGCAAGCATTAGCAGAGATATTCGCAAGATATGGATTACCTGTTACATTATACTCTGACAATGGTCCACAATTCATTTCAGAGACATTTGCGGAATACATGAGGACCACAGGTATCCACCATCATAAAGTAACTCCGAAATGGCCGCAAGCCAACGGAGAAGTAGAGAGACAAAATCAGTCCATTGAAAAACGATTGAGGATTGCACATGCAGAAGGACAAAATTGGCGAGAAGCATTGCTATCTTATGGGGCTGTCTATCGAGCAATGCCTCATGCAACCACTGGAAAAAGTCCTGCAGAAGCATTTTTTGGGAGAAAAATCCGCACAAAAATGCCAGAAATAAAGGAAATCCGAGACGACCAGGAGATGAGGGACCACGATGCTGAAAAGAAAGGTGCAGCAAAGCTGTACACAGATTCGAAACGTGGAGCCAAGTACTCAGACATCATGCCAAGAGATAATGTTCTAGTGAGGCATGAAACTGGTGGTAAGCTAGACACACCTTATTACCATCAACCCTATACTGTCGTATCCAGAAGTGGCAGTATGGTGACAGTCAAGTCTCCGACTGGAGTCCTGTATAAGAGAAATGTATCAGGTGTAAAAAGGTACCAGTCCAGAGATACATCGAGCGAAGAGGTTGAAAGGCCAATACGAGATGCTGAAACTGAGAGACCTGATGATGTTCCAGAGGCAGTTACCAGCACTCCTGATGAAGTGACTAGAGCGCCAGAAACACCCGAAGCCGTGGCGAGCAGTATTTCCGACGCTGAGAGTGAACAACCGAGAAGCGACGACAATATCGCAGGCAGGCCGAAACGAAACCGGAAAGCGCCCAAACGATACGAAGACTTTGTGCCATAGTTTTAATAAGAACTTTGGGACAGTATTTTAATCTTATATCATAAAGTGCATGTATGAGTGCTGTAGGAAGTAAATGTTATGTAGTAGAGTTATAGTATTACCATTAGTTACGATGTTTGTAGGTTTCCGAGGGATATTGGTAAGTGAAGGTAAAGTTTATTTCTGATTAAAGGAGGTATGTCATGATAATGAATATGTATGAGATGTACTGGAAGTCACGTGGTATGAGAGAGAGATAAGAGCACAAGCAGGAGAACAAAGGAAACTGGAAAATAAAGACACTGAGAAGTTTACCTGATAAAACTTGCGTTCGATGTTTTATTAACTTCACATTTCGGGCCACAAATGTGACAGTGGAAACCAGATGTCTTAGAATTTACAGTATCAGTTTACAGTTACATCATGAAGAAAGCTCATCAGCGCCTCTACTTCTTCAGGAGTTTGCAGAGGTTTGCTATGATACCAGAAACATTGGCAAATAAACAGATGTGTGGTGGAAGGTGTGCTGACCGGCTGCATCACAATCTGGTATGGGGACACCAACACCCCTGAGCATAAAGCCCTCTAAAAGGTAATGGACATGCTCCAGGACATCACAGTCAAAACCCTCCCCACTATTGATAACATCTACAGGGAAAGCTCCTGTCAGAGAGCAACAGCAATTATCAAGGATCCACAACACTCAGCACATTCTCTATTCTCGTTGCTGCCATTAGGAAAGAGGTTATAGGTGCCATAAGACTAGTACCCATCAGGTTCAGGAACAGGTGCTACCCCTCCAGCATCAGACTCCTCAACAACAAACTAAATCAGGAACTCATTTAAGGACTCTTACGTACTTTATGATTCTTTCGTTCTCTCTGTTTTGCACAGTTGTTTACATTTGTTATTTGTTTACATGTTTATGCTGTGAACAGTTTTTTTCATCACCAATAAGTGGTCATTCTGCCTCACCCACAGGAAAAAGAATCTCAGGGTTGTATGTGATATCATGTATGTACTCTGTCAATACATCTGACATCGGAAATTTGAAAGCTGAAATCTTCAGTTTATTTGCTCATTGTTCAGGTGGCATGGTTGGCGTGGCAGTTAGTGCAATGCCTTTACAGCACCAGCAATCAGGACCATGGTTCAAATCCCACGCTGTTTGTAAGGAGCAGGTACATTCTCCCCATGTTGATGTGGGTATCCTCCCACCTTTCGAAACATACATGGGGTGTAGGTTAATTGGATGTAAATTGGGCCAAAATTGCTTGAAACTGTGCAGCATATCTAAATTTAAAATGTTTAAATTTAAATGTAAATAAATTTTAAAAATTTAAAGAATGGTTCTTCTGTGAGCGGTCTAACATGATAGCTCTAACATTCATACAGCTGTGTGAAAGAGAGGATCTGAAGGAGTTCACAGGATTTTGCCATGCTTCATGGGAAGTATTGGAGGAGATATCAGTCATAGGGCAAGACAAGCCTGGGTACAGGAGGTCAGGGTTATCGATACAGACCGAAGGATATTTGATGAACCACATCAACAAAAGGAATCGGCAGAAAGCCAACTGGAAAGAATTGGAATGGTAAGATCTGAAGAAACTGTAGCAGAATGAATGTTCCAGCATAACCCAGCAAAAAAAAAGTACCGTTCACATTTTGTTTAGGTTGGTGTAAATAAAAATTATTATATTAAAATGTAATTTTGGGAATGTAATATGAAACCAGTTGCTAGTGGAATTTATCAAAGCAAATAGCCAAAATAGTAAAGAAAGAAATATGTCCTACTGTACTAAATTATATCATAATCTGAAATAAATTGTTTTCTTACTCTTCAGTGTCCCTCCTCCTTGTTCTGTTCAAACACATTTAATTTTGTGAGAGAGTAATCAAAGTAAGGGAAGAGGCTGGGCAAGAGTAAACCCATTTGCTGTGGCTGATTTTAGTTCCTGATTGAAGGGTGTGATAGTACTGATTCTATCACCAATGTGTCTATGTGCAGATTCTAGTGTAGGATGACTGTGATTGGCTGAGAGCGTAGCCATGCCTACTGGCAGGTCTTAAAGGATTGCTCCTAGCCAGACCAGGTCATTCTGGACTGGTCGATCTACATGTGATACGCTCCAGTCTTTTAGTTAATAAAAGCCTTGGTTTGGATCAGCAAGTCTTTGGTTCTTTTGACGCGTTCTACAAAGGGCTGGCCATCAAGTTGTATCAAGAAACAGGGCCCAGCTTCTATTTAGATGCTGCATTTTCCAATGAACAACCCACCTCTCCCCAATCCAATGTCTCTTATTTATTTAAATCCTCTGAAATTAATATCACATTTCTTGCTTTAAGAACAAAACATGTTCAACTGCGTTCACCTCATTTACATCACCCTCAACTTCCCAAAATACTCTATTCCACCAACCTCATCTATTATTTCCTTCCCTCCAAATTTTTTTTTTTGTACGTTAGTTTCTGAATGGTCCTCCACTTTGCTCTGACATCCCAAGGATGTGCTGTTAGGTACTTGAATGCTGTGAAGTACCACTTTATAAAATAATCAAAGGGGAATGATAGATATGTGAAAAAGACTAAATTGCAAGGTTGCAGGGAAATAAAAGGAGGGGGGAGGTGAGAATGGGACTCTGTTGGAATTCAGCATTGACGATGGGCCAAATGGCTTCTCTCTATGTCATAATTTCTAAGTAATCCTTTCAGCCATCTGTGCCCCACTCTCTGGAAATCCCTTCCTAAATCTGCCTTTGAGAGCTAACTCTTTGTACAAGCTTTTGGACACACTTTTAGATCCTTCCTTGGCTTGGAGATGTTCTCTGAAGCATATTGGGGATAACTTTATCCTAAAAATGCCAAAACAAATGCAGATTGTTGACATTTAGCAAAAGTGTGGAGAACTAGTGCTTGAGCCTTCTTTACTATTCAACACATCATGTTTGCCAAGGGAACGAAGATTCATGCCAGGTGTTAGTTATGTTCATTAGCACTGCTGTCTCGGCAAGGTTATTGCACTTGCATGGCATTTACATTGGCTTGGCTCCAATGCTTGGAAAATAATAATAAATTGTCATCTGGGTGGTGGCGCACATACTCGTGGTGAACCAGCCCCGCTTGTACCGCCGCATGGCAGGGCAGCCACGACAAGATGGCGCCGTCAGGGGACCTCCTTGCCTCATGGCTTTAGCCCAGCGCGTGCCTTAGGCAGATGTGATGACATCACTGCCTGTATGGGGTCAGAGCTCATGCTGCTCTTAAAGGGGCATGCGCAGGATTTGAAATAAATAGTTGTTGAGAACCTCCAGCGTGGTGGTCATGAGTCTCCTTCATCGTAGCTGCCGCTACATTGGTAACGTCCAGACATTTTTCTGGCCTCCCAGCATGGATCCCGCGAGATCAATGCTGTCGCGGTTAAACTACCCCCCCTTCTGGACACATCACCCACGTACATGGTTTGGGCAGGCAGAGGCGCAGTTTTACCTCAGGAACATTTCTTCAGACGCCGTGATGTTTTACCATGTCGTGAGCATGCTCGACAAAGAGACCACGGCCAGGGTGGACGACTTCATCCATAACCCGCCGGCTGAGGGTAAATACCCTGCCCTCAAGAATCTCCTTCTTGGGACATTCTGTCTCTCCCCACAGCAGCGCGCCTCCAAACTCCTGCATCTAGATGACGAGGAGACAGAACCCCATCGGCCCTGATGGATGAGATGCCGGAGCTAGTGGAGGATCACAAGCCCTGCTTCTTGTTCCATCAAATCTTTTTGGAGTAGATGCCTGAAGACATTCAGATCCTGCTGATGGACGAGGACTTCACGGACCCACGGCGAGTCGCTGCCCAAGCAGACTCCCTCTGGCGGACTAAACGGAAAAATGAAGCCGCCTTCAGCCAGGTCACCAGCCAAGGGCCCAGCCGGTCACAGCCCCCACCTTCCCCCCAGCACAAGCCAGAGGAGCACCACCCAACCTGGTGCTTCTACCACCAACGCTGGGGGGCTAAAGCTCATAAGTGCAGGCAACCCTGTACCTTTCAGGGAAATGACTCGGCCAGCCGCCGTCGATGGCTGCGGCAGCTGGCCACGCGAACAGCCTCCTGCATGTGATCAATAAGTCCACCGGCCGGCAATTCCTGGTGAACACTGGACTGGAACTGACCATCTTATCCCTAACCGCCCTCAAGACCTGCACCCGAGCACGGGATCCATCCTTGCAGGCAGCCAACGGTTCCACCATCAAAACCTTTGGCACCCACAGGGCACATATCCAGATTAGGAAAGACAAGTTCAGCTGGAAGTTCGTGCTGGCCTCAGTGGATACTGCACTGTTGGAGGCCGACTTCCTCAGAGCGCATGGTCCGCTGGTGGATGTGAAGGGCAAATGACTAGTCAATGCTCACACTTTCCACTCAGTCTGCTTCAAGCCGGAGAAAGCCGCCATCACCACTTCCAAGAACGAGAATTCCAGCATACTCGACAAGTTCTCCACCATCCTGCAACTGCAGTTCACTGCCACCATCCCCCAGTATGGGGTCTATCACCACATCTCCATGCAAGTCCCCCGCTGCACACAAAGGCCAGGTGACTACCGCCCAAGAAGCTAAAGCTGGCCAAAGAGGAGATCTCCCGCCTGCAGGAGTTGGGGATCGTCCGCCAGTCTGACAGTCCCTGGGCCTCCCCTCTCCACATGGTCCCCAAGTCTTCCGGGGGCTGGCAACTCTGCGGGGATAATTGGCGCCTGAACGACGCGATTACGCTGGACAGGTATCCCATCTCACACATTCAAGACTTCACAGCAAATCTGCATGGTGCTCAGGTGTTCTCGAATGTCGACTTTGTACGGAGCTATCATCAGATCCCGGTCCACCCTGAAGATATCGTTAAGACCGCAATCGTCACCCCATTCAGGCTGTTTGAATTCTTGCGGATGTCTTTTGGACTTAAAAATGCGGCCCAGACTTTCCAGTGCTTGATGGATGCAGTGGGCAGGGTCCTGGACTTTGTGCTCATATACCTCGATGGCATTCTTATTGCCAGCCGTGACCATGAGGTGCACAAGGTCCATCTCCAAACCCTGTTTGCCCGTTTAGCCTCAAGGTCAACGTGACCAAGTGCCCGTTCGGCAAGCAGATGCTGCAGTTCCTGGGACACACCATCTCGGTGAATGGAGCTGCTCCGGCACCAGAAAAAGTCGTGGCCAAACGTCAGTTTCCAAAACCCACCACCTTCAAGGGCCTGCAAGAGTTTGTTGGTATGGTGAACTTTTACCATCGGTTCATCCCTGGTGCAGCCTGCATCATGCGGCCGTTATTCTCGACGATCGCTGCAAAGGACAAAGTCCTGGTTTGGTCGGAAGAGGCTGAGGGTGCCTTCACAGCAACAAAGGACGCGCTGGTGAGTGCCACACTATTGGCCCACCTGCACCCAGAGGCCCACACTGCACTCTCAGTAGACGCCTCGGCCATGGTCGTTGGGGGTGTGCTGGAGCAGTGGGTCAATGGTCAGTGGCACCCGCTGTCCTTCCCCAGCAGGCACCTTTGACCTCTAGAACTCAAGTACAGCACCTTCGACAGGGAGCTCCTGGCCCTGTACCTGGCCATTTGACACTTCTGGTACTTTCTGGAGGGCAGGCCGTTCACTGCGTTCACCGATTACAAGCCACTAACGCAGGCCCTCACAATAGCCAAAGATCCCTGGTCGGCTCACCAGCAGCGCCACCTCTTCTATGTATTGGAGTTCACCACAGACATCTAGCACAGGCCAGGTAGAGACAATGTCATGGCGGACACGCTCTCTTGACCCGCAATCCATGGCCTCGCCCCTGGCCTAAATTAAACCCAGCTGGGGCAGGCACAGAGGGAAGATGCAGAAACGCAGACCTTCCATACCACCATTACAGGGCTCCGCCCCCAGGTCATCCGTTTGCCAGGCAGCCCGGACACACTGCTCTGTGACATTTCCATCGGTTCGCCACACCCAGTAGTCCTGCCGCAGTGGAGGTTGCGGGGCTTCAGCATGGTCCACGATCTAGCACACCCCTTGATCAAGACATCAGTGCAGATGGTGGCAGAGCAGTTTGTGTGGCACAGACTCAAGAAGGAGGTTGCTCAAATGGCAAGGAGCTGCACACAGTGCCAGACCTCCAAGGTTCACCGACGTACTAAGGCCCCTATTCAACAGTTCAATCCGGCAGTCAAAAGGTTCCAGCATGTACATGTTGATACGACACCTACTGACGGTGGTCGACCAGACCATGAGATGGCCGGAAGCCATCCCCTTCAAGGACGCCTCTGCCGAAACATGCGCCAGGGACTTGCTTGCTCACTGGATCGCCAGGTTCGGAGTCCCGGCACACATCACCAGTGTCAGAGTCGCCCAGTTCACCTCTGCCCTCTGGACCCAGTTGGCGAGTCTACTGGGGGTTAAGCTCCACCACACCACGGTCTATCACCAACAAGCTAATGGCCTGCTGGAGCAATTTCACCGTCATCTGAAGTCAGCCCTCATGACCCGCCTCACCAGTTCCGGCTGGGCAGATGAGTTGCCCTGGATCCTGCTCGGCATCAGGATAGCTCCAAAGGAGGATTTGCAGGTATCACCCTCAGAGTTGATGTACAGCGCGCCACTGTCGCTACCCGGTGAGTTCTTCGGCCCGGAAACTGACTCCATAACTGACCACCCGACCCTGTTGGCAGATCTCCACAACAAATTCGCCTCGCTGCCCCCCCCTCGCCCCTTACGCACCATGGTACCCAATCAGCCCGACTGCCCAAAGAGCTGGATGTGGCCAAATTCATCTTTGTCTGGCGCGGCCTGCACACTGCGCCCTTGCAGCGCCCTTATGAAGGCCCGTACAGAGTTCTGCAGCGGTCTGGCAAGACTTACACATTGGACATTGGGGGTAAAAGCGAATTGTTTATGGTAGACTGCCTCAAGGTGGTGCACCTGGACCTCACTCAACCGATCCAAATGGCTCAGTCCAAGCGCCGAGGCCGGACGCCCAAGTGGCGGGACACATAAGCCAGTTCTGGGAGGGTTGTGTGGCAGTGCACATACTCATGGCAAACCGGCCCCACTTGTACCGCCAGGTGGCAGGGCAGCCACGAGAATCTCGTGGCTTTAGCCCAGCGTGCGCCTCAGGCAGATGTGATGGCATCACCACCCACGCGGGGGAGGAGCTAACACTGCCCTTAAAGGGGCGCACGCGGGATTTGAAATAAATGGTCATTGAGAAGCTCCAACGTGGTGGTTGTGAGTCTCCTTCTTCGTAGCTGCTGCTCCATCTGCACAATAACTGTCACTGGATTTCAATGTTATTCGTGGCACGTCAAGGCATTTGAGATGTTTCTAAAAAAGATGTTTCAGAAATGTAAATTCTTCTTTCCGCTACTTGGTGAAAATTAAATTTAATGACACTTTACAAGAAGCATATACAAGTTAGCAAAAGGAAGAATGGATCAATTATCTGACTCCTTAAGTGCACACAGGTTAGAAAAGATGTTATTACAACATTGCCAAGCTGAACTGATACCCCTGATGAGTGATTCAGTCTAGGCGAGATCCTGCTACAAACCCTGACCTGGCAGATTAAAATACCTGAAATGCTGGAGGAACTAAGCCAGTCTTTTCAGCATCTAAAGGAGACGAAGATATATTACCAACATTTCAGGCCTGAGGCCTTCTTCAAAGAAAAAAAATCACTCAAGGCAGGAGCTGTCTTATAGCATTCTCCACTCTATTGGCAAGAAGAACAATTCTGTTAAAATGGAAAGATGAGTTCCCATCCACACATAATCAATGGCTATTAGATAAATTTGGAGAAAATTAGGCATAACATCATGAAAATTGAGATTTCTTTTGATGGAACTTGGGACCCATTTATAGTTCACTTCCATATTGAACTAATCAGGTGTGACGATGAATATCACTGGGCCTGCTTGTTTGGATCCCCAGAGGCTGCTTGTTTGGATTTAACACTGCACATAATATAAATTTTAACCTCGATTGGCGTGGGTTTTAATTTTTTCTTTTTTCTTTACATTTTTTCTTACTTATCTCTTATAGTATTGTATGTACTACCATATATTGGATTTAAATTTAAATGGTATTGCTACTGTACCACATGCTATTATTTGTAAATCTGAAAAAGGTTTCATTTCAAACGATTTACTGCTTTTTTTTTTCTGATAAAACTCAACAAAAATCATTTTAAAAGAAAGAAAAGGTGGAAGCAGGATATTTACAAAAGTAGCAGGATTCAAACAATAGGGGAGGAATCCAGACCAACAAAAGGTGTTCATTGAATGTGATAAGGGACTACGTAAGAATTATCATGTCTATGTGAAAGGAGAGATGATGGGGGGTGAGAAAGAAGAGGGTTGGGGGTTTAATGAAAGCCAGAGAAGCCGATATTAATGCCATCCAGTTGGAGTACAAAGATGAGGCGGAAAATACCTTTCGGTGTTTCTGTTTTGCGAATGTAATGTAGCAGATTATCATTCTGGGATGTTGGAGAGAAAGACGATTTGGAGTTGGATGGCTGATAATTTGAGATTGAGAATGTATAAGGGCCACTAGAAAATGTGGAACCTATGTCTTAAAAAAAACTGAAATAGAGAATGTTATTACTCACTTGGGTCCTGCTACCTGATTATGATCTTTGTTTTTTATCTTGTCGCTGAACCACAGCCCAATGTTGTAGCAGCAACCCAAAATAAGCTTTCAATGCAAACTGACATTAACGTTGTGAGCCCAGCATCCTTCGTGAACAGGCACATGGTCATTTCATATTATGTCATGTCTCATGCCAGCTATGAAGCTTTGATTGCATCAACAAAATGCACGGTGCAACAAAATTGCAAGGCACTTAACTCTGCCATTGTTACTGCCAAAAGGAGAATTCTGCTGAAGTAGAACAAGGTCATTAAACAGCGTTGTTAACTAGTAATTCCTGCACCGCTGTTTCCCAATTTAAGGCATTGCAGAAGAGGAAAACTAAGATGTTATCTTTTCAAAATATTTATTCTTCCAAGGGTAATTGGTGCACAGAAATCAGAAGTCTTTGATGATCTACAAAAATATGAAATTTAATCTTTGAATAATGCCTGTTCCCTTTCTTACTGTTAACCTGAATTGTATTTAAACAGTGAAAATGACTCGAGCTGGGAATATACCAGGCACTATTGAGAATATTGGGAGGAATTTCCATTTGCAAATGTCTCATTCTAATGATGATTGGTAACGTATGTAACCATTTGAAAAAGCACAAGGAAGTTACTGTCGAAAGCTTGATCCATTTCTCCTGGCAAGTTGATTACATTCCATTTCTGATTTATGATTTAATTACAGAACTTGGAAGAAGCATGCAAGGTCATTCTGAGATAATGCTTTGGAGAAGTAGCCAATTCTTCTGATTGCTAACATTTCACATCTGAGCTTAAATAACCTATAATATCCGCTAGCACTAAGCAACACCATATTTTCCCATCCAACTACCCTGTGCTGTTGCATAACACCTGATCAGATGTTTATTTGGATAACACATCCCAAACTGAAATAGTCTTTCAACATTATCCCAGAGGCTTAATTGCATGAAATTGCTTTTAAAATCAATGGAAAGGATAAATACATTGATTAAACAGTTTAAGCCACAACATAATTTAACATTTCTACATTTTAATAAAGATTGACTAGGTTAGGATAACTTGATATGACAGAAAGCATCTTGGGTTCATGCTCATAAAAACTATGGCATATGTTACTAATATCTCTTTGCTGATCACCAAGATGGAAATGAGCAAGTAAAAATGACTGTTGATGTTTTTTCTATAAACAGCAGGCTTTAAGATTAATCTATGGAGACTAAATTAGATGAGCCATGAAAGTAGGCACAGAAAATGAGACTCTGTCTAGAATGACAGAATTGTTAAGACTTTTAGAGGCCATTCTGTGTATTGAATTCTCTCCAGCTCTCTGCAAATCTAGTCAGCCCTATTTCTTTGCCCCCAGCCCTGTGAGTTTTTCTCCCCAGTAAATAGCAATTCCCTTTTGAATGCCATTGTAGAATCGGCATCTGTCAGCCTTATAGAAGTCCAAAATATGATTACAACTGTGTGAAAAACATATTTCTTCATAACCTTTGGCTCTTCTAATAATCACTTTAAATATACACACTCTGGCTCTCAACCTTTCTGAGAATCGTTCCTCTTTATTCACATCGATGATTTTGAGCACGTCCATCAAATTATTTCTGAACCATCTCTGCTTAGGGAGAATAATCCCAGCTTCCCTGGACTATCCATGTAACTGAAGTCTTTCATCGCTGGGACAATTTCAGTAAATCTTTTTTGAACCCCCCTCTGGGACCATCACATCCTTTTGATCAAGGTGTGAAGAGAAATGAACACAATACTGCAGCCAGGCCAGTGTTTCATGGTGGTTTAATGTAATCTCCTTGTTTCTGCACCCCATGAAACCTTCTCTATTTCTGTTTCAGTTGTCCAACAACCTTTTTAAATTTCAGATAATTTTTCCCTCCTACAGATTGACTTTAGATTCCTTTCTAGACTTAACATCCTGCAATTTCATTATATTTATAATTGAATCTTATCAAGTTTATTCAGATTTATTATCATCAAATTATACATTGACGTACCATCAGTAATTCGCAAAAGGCTGAGTAGTGAAACAATCAGGCTTTTAATAGCTAAAGACTGGAACACTCTCAAGCAACCATCCACCTCAGAGCAAAAATAAAAGTGTGGCATGCAAGGGGCTATGGGTAGGATCGGCCTTAGGAGGCGTGTCTTGTCAGAAGCAGCCAATCACGATATAACATACAACCAGATTGAAACATCATTTCCCCAAATTGGTACACAAACATGCATGCACATAATAATTACATATATACTTAAAAATATAATTTAAAATAAATATATATCAATATTCTGGAATAATTTACTCATTCCATTTATAAGAGGACCAAGGTTACAGGATGCCATTTATTAATCTCACAGCCTGCAGGAAGAAGCTATTTCCCAGTCTGGTAGTCCTGATTTTGATGTTACCTGATGGTAGTAGGTCAAAGATCCTGTTTAACGAATGGTGAGGATCCACAATAATTATTTGGGCTCTATTTAAGCAACTCTCCCAGTAAATGTCCTCAATAGAGGAAAGGGAGATCCTAGTGATCTTCTTGGGCATTTTAATGATCCTCTGTATTGACTTCAGGCCTGCTGCTTTGCACCTACTGTACCAGATAATGATGCAGCCAGACAGGCCATTCTCAGTTGTGCTCCTATAAAATGTCAACATGGAGCATAATTCTCCAGGTCGGAGCAAATCCTACAGCATCATCCATAGACCTGTTTGCTCAGTAGGCAAAGTGAAACAGGCCCAATGTCATTGGTAGATGGGATTTGATGCCTTGCATTTCCAGTCAGTCATCCTATCACCATCAGTTCTTTCCTTCAGATTCCACCCAGCCCAAAAACTCCAAATACAACTCTGTTGTATCATTAAACTTGGTTTCTCTGATTTTATTTCAGTTCTGATGAAAGGTCATTGACTTGAAATGTTAACTCTGTTTCTCTTGCAACAGGTGCTAACTGACCTGCTAAATGTTAACAGTGATTCTGGTTTTCATTTGCAATTTCTGGTGCTCCCAGTACTTTGTTTCCAATGAATCCGACAGTCTGGAGGTGTGGAGGCATGCATCAATCATGTGTCTCCTCTGTTTAACGTGTCAACATCGGACAAGCCATAAGTTTATTTTAACTTCTTAACAAAGTTGTGAAGTTTTGAACAAAGAGAAGTTGGAGGGACTCAGCAAGTCAGGTAGCATCCATGGATAGAAATAGTCAATCAAAGTTGTGGGTAGGAAGGGTTTAGAGAAGGATATGAAGAAACAGAGAAGACATAGAAAGGTTGTTTCCCACGATGGGAGAGTCTCGGACAAGAGGATACAATTTCATGATTGAAGGGCAGCACAGTTAACATAGCGGTTAGTGCAACGTTTTTACAGCACCAATGATCAGGACTAAACCTGGGTAAAAACCCTGTATTGTCTGTAAGGAGTTTGTACATTCTCCCAGTGTCTGCGTGGGTTTTCTCCGGGGGCTCCAGTTTCCTCCCACCCTTCAAAAACATACCAGGATGTCGGTTAATGGGGTGTAAACTGGATGGGATGGACCCAATTGGTCTGTTGCAGTGCAGTATGTCTAAATTTTTATAAAATTTAAAAAGGGTGTCAGCTAAGAACAGAAATGCATAGGAATTTCTTCAGCTGGAGATGGTAAATCTGTGAAATTTGTTGCCACAGGCAGTTGTGGAGGCCAGGTCTTTGGGGGCATTTAAGATAGAGATTGATCAGTTCTTGATTAGCCAGGGCATTAAAAGATATGGGGAAGCTGGGTAGTGGGGCTGAGAGGGAAACTGGATTGAATGGTGGGGTAGACTCAATGGGCTGAATAGTCCATTTCTGCTCCTGTATCTTTTGGACATGGTCTAACTCTAAATGAAGGTAAATGGGACAAGTACAGAATGCCAACTTGGTCAGCAAGAGTAAATTGTACCAAAGTTCCATGCTGTATGACATGATGGCTGCACTGCCTGACACAATGAGTTCCTCTAGCTTGTCTTTGTTCATTCAAGATTCCCGCCACTGCACCTTTCGTGTTCTTTAAATTGCTTATGGCATTTGGAAAAATCAGAATCTTATAGCTTTAATAAAACTATCCTGTAGATTATTAATTTATAATTTACTGAAGGTAATGAATATTTTGACCAGCATGATCCAAACCCAAGCATGGGATCATTTCCAATGTGATGCCCAGTATTATTACTACTAAACAATTTTAAATTTATGGAGAGTGGAATATTCCAGTCAGACAACATTAGAGAATTAAAATAGGCACAAAGAAACATAAAGACCTTCAAGAAGACTTTAGGCCTCAACTGAGATCAAAGCAGCCTTACAGTAATTGTTAGATTGAATCAATAGTCACTACATGACTCTCTCTTTCCACTGTAGGATATTAGAGCCTTTATCTTTGCTTTTCAGAGCCTATTGATATTTTCACACAAAACACAAGCAATTAAGGAAAATGGACAGTAACAAAGTCCAGCTGGACACAGATCCCATTGCTGTTTACATTCAGCGTAAAATCTATCCCTATGAAGGGTGGGAAGTAAAGAATTCTAGGTCAGTGGGGACAGAATTGCCCTTATTATTCACATTACCTCATTCTCCATTGCAATTTCAGACATAATCGCAGAGAAAATTCGTGGCCCAATTACCTGGGGATAATTTGGCAGAGATCAGTGAAATCAAGCGTGATATTCAGTTCCAGAAGCACTCTGTGTTAAAGCGTGCCTGCAACCAGTCGGTAAAGTCAGGGAGAGTAATCTAACACTCTGCAATCAATTTTAGTAAGCTGAAATACAGTGTGGAAGGTTTTCCCATTTGATTCATGGGTCAATATAACACCTTATTTGATAACTAGCAATTCAATAGTGAATTGTTGGATCGACTGAATAACGCTGAAGCTGAAGAGATGACTAAAGTAAAACTGCAAAATATTACAAATTAATTTACCTCTGTTTATGAGTAATGTAGTGTTTGATTGCAATGAGTAGATGCTGCTGCTAAGTTTATTTGAATTAAATCTGAAGATAGACAGAGACTGATTAAGGATACTCAACATGGCTTTGAGCGTGGTAGGTCATGTTTAACCAATCATTTACAATTCTTCAAGGAGGTTAGCATGAAAGTTGATGAAAGAATTGCCATGGATGTTGCCTGCATGGACTTTAGTAAGGCCTTTGACAAGACGGTTAGTCAAGATGGTTCAGTCACTTGATATCCTGGTAAGGTAGTAAACTGGATTAGCATTGGCTCTACAGGAGAAGCCAGAGAGTGGTAGAGGATGATTACTTCTCAGACTGGAGGCCTGTGACTAGTGGTATGTCTCAAGGATCGGTGGTGCATCCACTGCCATTTATCATCTATATCAATGATCTGGATGCTAATGTGGTAAATTGGATCAACACATTTTCAGATGGCACAAAAATAAACGCTGCAGTGTTTTTGTAAGTTCACGACAAGCCATCAATATCTTTCGGTTCGCTGGATATCTCCACAAATTTAAGGCTTTGGCAACTTTCTTGTGGGTGTAGCTGTCAGTACTCCCCGAATCTATTAGACAATCAGGAGTCTCACCATTCACCTCCCCCCTCATAGTCAACCGTTCCAGTCCGTAACATCCCCCAAGCTTTATAGTCAATTGAGGTATCACAGTGGATCTCACCTCGCCGTCACTAAAAGTCGATTCAGTCTGCTCATCTGAAGATTCCCCTTTTTCACAGTTGTCTTCCATTCCTGCAGCTCCAGGAAACATTTTCTTGGTGCTTCTCTTCTTCTTTTTATCAGTGGGAGTACTTTTCACCTTACATGCTTTAGCGAAGTGGCTGAGTTTCCCACAATAGCTGCAGGTAGCAAATTGAGCCGGGAACTTCTGTCTGGGGTGCCAGATCTTATCGCAGAAGTAGCATTTTTCAGGAGGTCGCCCTTTTCTTTCCTTTGGGGTTCCAGCACTCCTGGATGTTTCCTTTTCAGTTTCTAGCATTTCACTGGACCGCATGGAACTTCTCAGTGTTTTGGCTAGAATGACTGCCCGGTTGTAGGTTAAGGGCTCCGTCTCCAGCAGCCTCTGTCAGATGTAACTGAAGTCAATCCCGTTGACAAAAGCATCGAGCTTCAAGGCATTGCGGTGTTGTTGCACATTGACTGCCCTGACATCACATTCGTTTGCCAGCAAGTCTAGGGCCAGTGCATAGGCAGCATCACTTTCCCCGGGTTTCTGGCATCTAGTCAGCAAGTGGTGTTGAGCAAGAACCATATTCCGTGGCGTTGCATGGTAAGCAGTCAGACGTTCCCGGGCTATAGCCAGAGTGGTAGCTCCTTGCGTTACGGTGAAAGGGACCTCACCCAGCAGAGAGTTCAGGTGGCCCCACTGTATCGCCTCATTGACCACGCTGTTTTGAGCCATGTAGTAATCGAACCAAGCAATCCAGTGGTTGAAAATTTCTCTGGTCCTCGAGGCAGACTCTGCCGCTCTGGCTTGAATGCTGCATCCATTTCTGCTAATAAAATTGAAGTGCCAGTTGATGAAGTAGACAAAGACGATGTGGTCAAACAATAATCATTAGGTTTTATTAGCAGAAACTCATGGAACAATAATGAAAGACAATAGGTGCATATACAGTTATATCCAGGGTGTGTGTCCTTAACAGTAGAGATAATGCACAGTCAAAGTTAGTACAGCAAGGCTCGTAGAGGGGAGACAGGCAGCTTGGCAGACATTCACCACAAGTGCACAGTGAGAAAGGCTTTCAAAGTTTGCAGAGGGATCTGGACCAGCTGTAAAAGTGGACTGCAACATGGCAGATGGAATTTAATGTAGAGAAATGTGAGGTGTAACACTTTGGAAGATAGGACCTACACTGTAAACGATATGGCACTAAGGAGTACAGGAGATCCTGAAAATTGCATCACAGGTGGAGAGCTTTTGTCACATTGGCCTTCATAAATCAAAGTATTGATTTATATTAATACATTGTATAAGACATTGGCGAGGCCAAATTGGAGTATTGTGTGCAATTTTGATCACCTAACTACAGGAAGAATATCAATAAGATTGAAAGAGTGCAGAGGAGATTTACAAGAATGTTGCTGGAACTTGAAGAACTGCGTAACAGGAAAAGGTTAAACAGTTTAGGACTTTATTCCCTGCAGCACAGAAGAATGAGGGGAGATTTGATGGAAGTACACAAAATTATGATGGAGTAAATGCAAGCAGGCTTTTTCTACTGAGGTTACATGAGATAAAAGCTAGAGAACATGAGTTAAGGGTGAAAGAGGAAAAGTTTAAAGGGAACATTAGGGGGAAACCACTTCACATAGAGTGTTGAGAATGTGGAACGAGCTATGAGCTGAATTGGTAAAAGCAGGCTCAATTTTGGCATTTGAAGAAAATTTGGAGAGGTACATGGACAGGAGGGGTTTGGAGGGATATGGTTTGTGTGCAAGTCAGTGAAACTGGGCAGAAAAATAGTATGGCACAAACTAGAATGGCTCGTATGTCTATTTCTGTGCTATAATGGTCTCTGATTCTATGGTTTGCATGTCATTGCAAAATAAGGAAGTGAGACTCAACCTGGAACAATCGGATGGATAGTCACAGCAGCAATTTGATAGAACAGTTACCTGACCGTTATGAATGGTCAGTGTATTTATTGATTAACTTAACAAGGGAGCCCCTTTTGATTAAGGAATTAATGATGATCTTTACATCATTAGGCTGTTATTTGAAGCCTAATGCTTCAGAAAAACTTGCACATGCACTCACCAGCACAATTTTAGGGAATTATTGGGTCCTTAAGATCAGTTGCTGGTTGATGAAGTAGACAAACTTGTGTTTTCCATTGTGCCAGGTGCTAAAATATCTTGTTAACTTTAGGGATTGGAATGGGAACCAGTGAACTTTTCCCCTTGAAATACAGGTAACTGGAAGAGTGAGCACATAGCACCCAAAGCAAGAAAACTTGCTGTAAAGTGCAAATGGTGGAGAAAAAACAGTTATTTTAATCTGGAGTGTTCAGGGAACGACCATCTTATCTGATAAAAAGTAAGGAACAAGGTCAGTGCTTCCAAAGTGAATACCTCTCATGAAATCCAACACATACTGCAACTACAACCCAGTCTTGGAGCAAGCAAGGTCTGTCAGGCTAATGTCTATCAAAGTGACTTTGGCAATGAATTTTCATATTCCTGACTCTCCATACTGGAGATGGAAATATGCACAGCTCACAGTCCGCTGCCTCCTTGCTCTTTGTTATGAATCAATGAACTAAAAGCAGATGTGAAGAGTAAGATGCCTTGCTGACAATGCAGTATTTGCCATCATTCAAGTCGCCCAAGATTGCATGTTGCTTAATTAGCTGTCCCACATATCAATTCTTCCCTATATGAAGAGACTGCTCTATCAGTTCACGTGATACATAACCAAAGGCAAAAGTGTGTAGGTGTCAATGTCTGATGCCCTGGCTGCAGACATAAAGCCCTTGCTCTGCAACCAACCACAAGGCCAGCATTGGCCCAGTTATCAAAGGTGATAACTGGGAAACAAAGATTATTTGCCATTGAGATAGCTCTTGACTCCAGGGCACTCCCCATTCACACAAATGCACTATAATGTCTTAAACTTGACAGATTAGACTATTGGTGAGCTGAAACAATGATTTTACTGTGCTTTTGTTTTGTAAGGGGAGATCAAATTTAAAATAAGTAAATAATGGGTAAGCAAGACGTGAGACTGATAACATTTACTTTCAACATTGAGAGCCTGGAATTTCCCTGATGCATTATGCACTACTATTGCTGTTGATGCTGGTAATGAATACTGAGTTAGACAGCTTCAATTCTGTCATTATTTATGGAAAAAGAGGGTGATGGCTTTCATGAATAATCAAAGGTTTCAATCATGTTTGCCTCCAGATAATTACATCGTATTTTCAAACACGTTATTTCACCAAGAGCAATTCATGATAGAATCTTATTTTGTAATAATTGTTTAGGCAATTCCTTCCAATTGACAACTGACATTATTGGATTGTCTCCAACCCAGAATTCTTCATCTCAGATCACTTGGAGCCACTCCACTATACCAGCAGTTGAGAATCCCTGATTTAAGAACTCCAGCATGAAAGACGTTGTACAGGGAAGTTCATTGTTCAGATGTGACACCAAAATCATGCATATTTGGAAATACGCTAAAGGCCTAGGAATCAAACTGCTTACACACACAGGGTCTTGTCTGCAAGAGTATGGACAGGCAAGCAAATTCTGATGGATTCCCTTTGAAAGATTTGATGGTTTTCCAGAACAGATCACCAAGTTCCCAGTCTTCAGTTTCAAGTGGGCATCACTCCTTGCTTCTTGGCAGAACTATGTGCCAGGTTCACTACAGAATCCAGAAAACTAGGTGACTAGAAAATTATCGTTGAAGAAATTCCAACCATGAAAAATTACTCCTGTCAAATCGCATCCCCTTAAATTTCATTGTCCATGGATGTTCTGTTGGACTTAACTTTGCATAGGTATTGCCATGGTTCCTTGTAAAGACAATACGATACTAGAAGCTATTAGAATTTGTAGCAACTGCTGAATATAGGCTACGTGAACAATGAAGAGGACACACTCAGTTGTCTTTAGCAAAAACATATCGACATTTTTATTTTTCAGCACCAACTTTCTTCTTCCCAGAGGTCTCCATAGCCACACCGTTACCTTTCCCATTCGCTCTAGACCCACGGGTGGCTGCGACGCTCCCTTTGTCTCACACCGGTGAACCACTACACTGTTCCAGCTCCCTGATCCAGCCTGTGCTTGCGCATTATATTTCTTAAGTGTCACCACTTATTCATCACCAACGGTGACTGGTCCTACTCAAGGCCCGCCTAAGTACGCAGCTGCAACAAATCTACATCTCTTACACCTAATTGGACCACATTTATCATTAGGTCTAAAAATATATGACCCCACCAATTTGTATACAAGATGGCATGCTACTGGTACCTTCTTTACAAAGCAGATATATTGGACAATAATCAACCAGATGGCATTAACATCGATTTTTCCGGTTTCTGCTAACCTGCTCTCCTCTTACTGCTTCACCCATTCCTTTCCCCTTTTCAGCTCCTCCCTCTCTTTCCCCTCCTTCACCTAGCTATTCCACCTCCCTGTGATCACTGCTGTCCCCTCCCTCCCTTCTCCATCCCCTCACTCTTATGCTTGGACACCTGCCATCATTTTTCCCTACCTTGAAGAAGGGGTGAAGCCTGAAACGTCACTTATGTATTTTTACCTTTGCTACGTAAAAGATACTGTTTGACCTGCTGAGCTTTTCCAGCATTGCGTGTGTTTTACTTCAACCATGGTGTCTACAGATTTTTGCATTTTACATCAATACTCTTCTGTATTTTTGAAAGTTTTGTGTAGATGTTTGTTTTTATCTCCAGTGATCAGATAAAACATTTTCCTCCAACAAAAGTAGTAGAGTATTATTCATTTATCTTACACGGGATGAATCAACTCCAGCTATTCTGTCTAATATTTTGTGCATTGACCCTTAAGGTGCCTGCTGTTGAGCTACTTAATATGATAGTCATCCTGACACCTGCAGGTTGAAACATCCTATTCTACAAAGGCTTGGTTATTTAGGCTGAACTAGATGGCATCATTTGGTCATTGCCATTTTCAAGAAGCTGCAGCAATTAAGACATGTCTCCTTGTCAAGAACGGCAGAAGTAACTTGAGGCAATGGTTAAAAACATGAAAAACCACACTCAGATAATTTTGAAGACAGAGCTAAAAATGGCAACACTGCCGGAACTACTGTAATGGCAGTGCTATTGCTGGTGCAGACCAGGAGGACCAGAGAGTGGAGACACAGCACTGCTCCAAAGGGTCTAACCACCTGGTCCTAATGCCAGACCTAATGCCGGTAGCTCCATACAGGTTTTAAATGGCCTGTAAAAGGAGCCGACAATGTTTATAAGCGTTATGAATTTAAAAATATTATTATTAGTAACAAAGGAACAGCAATGGCAACTTCACCAGGCAATGATAAATTCAAAATGACAGTTTTATTAAACTATTAATAAAACAACATTTCTTACTTATCTCTAAACTTAACTCTAACTTAATTCCCACTATGCGCAAATGTATATGTGTATGCCTGTTAAAATCCAAACCATTACAGTTTAAACTTGAGTCTGAAAATTCAACTTCTTGTATTGCTTTAAGATTTTTAAATTGCAGTTCAGTACAATTTTAAACATCATCTCTTCAATCTCTTTATACTCATGAGTCTTTTGATGAGTTGTCTTTCAGAGAGAGAGATAATCTTCATACCAGTGTTTTTCCAAGTTTCCCCCTATCTTGTTAGGGTTATGGAACTATCTTCCTGATGATTTCTTCCTTTATCAAGAGCAAAGTTGTCTTACTTACTTTAAAGCCACTTATTTTGAGTATTTCCTATGATAAGGATAATAAAATACAGATCAGCATCTCCCTCTCTCTCCAGATATTACTGTTTCAGCCCTGTGTCTTTCACAGGATGGTCAATTTCTTCAGTCTGGTTTTCAAAATGTCTCTCACTCTGCCTTCAGTTACGTGTTTCTCTGAAATCATGTGACATGACATCACCACTGTTTCAGCTTCATTTCTTCAAAACACAACCCTTCAAATTATCACTTCATATCCACAAAAACATCTGACCTCATCTCTTCCAAGTGGTTAATAAATCTGTAAAGTCTGAACACGTCTCACTCAAGGGAGAACTTACTTAATTAATCAGCTGCCAACAGTATGCTGTACATATACACCCATTGTCCTGGAATCAATTAAGACCCACTTCAGTTCCATTATGATCTTGTTCTTCCAGTTTTGGTGACTCCAGGATGTCCTTGCTCTCTGAGTGCAATGGTGTATCTGTAAATGTGATCTGACCTGTCCACCCATAACTTCTTTACTAAGACATATATATATGTATATATGAAATATAATTTAACATTAAACTAAAAGAGATTAATATTAACGCAAATCCATTACAGTAAGTAAAATCCTGTAGCTGCAGAGGTCTGTTCCCAAGATGGCTGTGCCTGTGCTAGGCAGCGGCCCCACAGGGTTAAAGACTCCTGGGTAGCAGCGGACCAGTCCAGGGCACCAGAAACGGGGAAGACACCCCCTTTCAGAAGGAGAAGCAGAGGAGACGAACCTACAGGATTGTGGCAGTGCAACAGTGAGGGTCTCAGCAGTTGAGTGGCCCACACAAGTTGCGAGCTGGGATTCAAGAAGATGTTGAGGCAAGAAAATCTCCTGAAAGGCCTTGGTCACTGAAGACCTTCTGATCATATCAGAGGCTTGGATCTGGAGGCTGCAGAAGCTTTGAGGGTGAATCAACAGAAACTCAGTGATTCTGAAGGGACTTTCTATGCTTTTCTTTTTACTGTAAGGAATGCAAAGTGACACTAATGGTGACTCTTCCTCTGCCTTATGGCAGACAGGAGGCAATTTCATGTAATATTACATGTTCTCTACTATTACATGAAAATACAGGAATCTTAAATCTTGAGTTTGAAATGCAGAATTGATTACATAAGTTACAAGTAGAGAGTAATGACAGAATAAAACTGGTGTCAGAATAATTATAATCAGCAATTTCATGTATAAAAGATATACAACAGTAAATGGATGACAACAAATCACGGCTAAACATTTTTAAGCAAAATCTATTATAAACAGTAGATTTCACATGCCCAAGAATTCTATAATTTCTTTTTGAGATTTAAATTTTTACTTTTAGTCATACAGCACAGTAACAAGACCCTTCTGGTCGGTGAGCCCATGCCACCCAAATATCCAAATGAACCTACAGGCCTGGTACATTTTGAAGGGTGGGAGGAAGGCAGAGCACCTATGGGGACACAGGGCAGATGGTGTACAGACAAACTCCTTACACAGCACCTATTCGGACACAGGGTGAACATACAGACAGTGCAGGATTTGAACCAGGGACGTTACAACTGTTACAACGTGCACTAACGGCTACGCTAACGGAACCGCCTATATCTGTGTAATTTTCTGAGGAGTGGTACTCAATCTCTGACATGTATTCTTTTGTTAATAAAAATAATTATGTTTATCATTAGATCAAACTAAAATGCACATAATAGCATTAAATTCCTAATGACAAGATTATCTTAGAAGCTTTGAATCCTTTTTGGAATGTGTGTTATGATGTCAAAGTCAAGAGAAAATTCAGGATTATATTCAACATACTGTATCTTCAAAAATTCAGAAAATGTATTACTTTGACTCATGCCCAACAGGTGTACTGTAAAACTTCGATCATTATTCTTCATTTTAAGATTAACAATGATTCGTCTTATGCATTGCCCAACTGAGATCACTGCAAATTGGAGGAACAACACATCCTATTCTATCTGGGCACCCTCTAATCAGATAGCATTAAAATGGACCTCTCCGGTTTCCATTAGCCCATCCCTCAGTCTATCCCTCTCATTCCTTATCCTTGTAACTTCTTTCCTCCAGCTTTGCATTCACAGAACTACTCCTTTTCCCAATTAATTCTCACCTCTTCTCTCCTCCCCTCATATCCATCCATCTATAGGCCTATGCTCCTCCCCCCATCTAGTCCTCCCTCCTCCCCCACCATTTTATTCAGAAGCCTGCCTGCTTTTTGCTCATACTTTGATGAAGGGCTCAGGACCGAAACATTGGTTCTATACCTTTGCCTTCTATGGATGTTGCTGGAAGACCTGGTGAGTTTCTCTAGCATTTTTGTGTAGTTACGACAATCACAGTGCCTGCAGATTTTATTGTTTGACTACTGCTAATTCACGTAGATTTAAAGCCCCTGAAAACTTTGGATTTCCCAATTTTAAGAGGTCACGTTTTGCATCTATTCTGCCAGTGGGTAAACTTGCCTTCTGGTAGCACACATCAGATATTCAGATGCCCTCTGAGGTAAGAGCTGCATTGTTTGGACATGAAAAGCAAAATCTCAGGCCTCGGGACAGGATAATAGAAGTGCTGCGGAAAAAAGAAAATAATCAAATTGCACACGGAAGAGTCCTTAAATGAGTCTCTGATTGAGTTTGTTGTTGTTGAGTCTGGAGTAGCAGCTGTTCCTAAACCTGGTGGTGCAAGTCTTTCCTCTTTCCTAATGGCAGCAGTGAGAATAAAACATATGCTGGGTGGTGTGGGTCTTTGATGATTGATTGTTTCTGCTCTCCGACAGCAGCATTCCCTGTATATACACTCAATAATGGGGATGGATTTGCCTGTGTAGTCCTAAGCTGTGTCACTACCTTTTGGAGGGCTTTATGCTCAGGTGTATTAGAGTTCCTATACCAGACCATGATGCAGCTGGTCAGCACACATTCCACCACACATCTGTCAAAATTTGCTGGGGTTTTGTCCGCATACACATGAGGAAGTAGAGGTGATGACATGCTTTCTTCACGGTGCCATTTGTGTGTTGGGTCCAGGGAAGATCCTCCGAGATAGTGACTCCCAAGAACTTACATTTACTTACCCTTTCTACCTCTGATCCCCCAATGATCACTGGATTGTACACATCTGGCTTTCCTTTCCTGAAGTCAACAATCATCTCCTTAGTTTTGGTGACACTGAGTACAAGGTTGTGGTTGGTGCACCATTCAGCCAAGTTTTCAATCTCCATCCTATATGCTGACTCATCACCTTTCTTTGTACAACCCACTGTAGTGGTGTCATCGGCAAATTTGTAGATGATGTTATTATCATATCGAGTTACATAGTCGTAGGTGTAAAAAGTGAGTAGAGCAGGGGGCTAAGAACACAGCCCTGTGGTACTCCGGTACTAATGGAGAGTGTGGAGACTCAGCTGCATTTGAGAGCTGGATATTTTCAGTGTTGGCTGTTTGTCCTTGATTTTTTAAAAAATGAATAATGAAAGGGAATATAAAATGAAATAAGGCAAGGAGAAATGCTGAAAGTCATGGGAGATGTCAATAACAATTTAATTTGAGAGAAAAAAATAGAACTTAATCGACAAGGTCAGTGAAAGCAGTGAATAAAAATAGCTCCAGCTGAGAAATGAAACAGAAATAAATAAGAGAAAACAAAATTATGTTGCAGACAAAGTACGTGCTCCACTACCTTGATGGTCGTGGGTCAAAGATACTGTGTGTTGGATGGAACAAGTCTTTGCTAATTCTTGGAACCTTATTTAACCAATGCTCCCAGTAAATGTCATCAAAGGGAGACCCCAGTGATCATTTTGGCCATTTTCCTGATCCTCTGTATTGACTACTGGTGCAATGCTTTGCAGCTTCCTTACCATGTAATGATGCAGCCAGACAGAAAACTCTCAATTATGTTCTTGTAAATGGTTGACAGGATGGTGGACAGTAACAAAAGATTGAATGATAAGTTCAATGGTAGATAAGGCAAGAAGAGAAAAGCCTGATTTTGCTGTTTGTGCCTGTAAAGGACAATCTATCTTGGACCCACAACACTCCTCATAAGCCTACACTTCCTAAGGAGGTTGAGGAGGGCAAGGTACTGTTCACCATACTGACAATCATTTACCATAGCATAATTGAGAGTGTTCAAAGAAAAATCATCCCAAAATATTTATATATTTATTTAAAGTTTTTTAAAAATATATATGTGTGTGTGTGTGTGTGTGTGTGTGTGTGAGACTATTACGTACTCTACATTGTGTGTGTATGTTGTGCACTGTGATCTGGAGAAACATTATTTCGCTGGGTCGAACTAGAATTGCCAATGCTATCAGAATCAGAATGAGGATTTATTGTCATGAACAAGTCATGAAATTCGGTGTTTTATAGCAGCACCTTAGAGCAAAAGTACATATTATTGTGACCGAGTATTTAGAGGTGGTTTGGGAGGAATTGCGAGAGCAACTTGCACACACACATTTTAAAACACAGAATTTTTGCAGAGTGCTTTTTGCAAAAGAGCAACAAAGTATCAACATACAGCTTGCCTGGGAGAGCATGTGATCTTTGCAGACAGACAGAACAGCTTTGCTCTCAGAGAGGGGGGATGTGAAAATAAAGAGAGAGGAGAAAGAAATCAGTTCTAGAAGGACAAAGCTGGCAAACGTTTGGAAGATTTACAAGGTTAGTTCCCGGGATGGCAGGATTGTCATGGGCCGATAGGTTAGAAAGACTGGGCTTATATGCGATGGAGTTTAGAAGGATGAGGGGAGACATGATTGAGGTATTTAGGATTATCAAAGGGCTTGACAGGGTGAAATCAGAGTACATGTTCCCAATGATGGGAGAGACTAGGACTAGAAGGCATTTAAGAATACATTTAAGACAGAAATGAGGAGAATTTTTTTTAAATCCAGAGAGTTGTGGATCTGTGGAATGCATTGCCACAGAGGGTAGTGGGGGCTGATTCACTGGATAGATTTAAGAGCAAGTTGGATAAGGCTCTTATGGGCAGGGGAGTTAAGGGTTATGGGGATAAGGCTGGGATTGGTTATTGAAAGAGAAAGATCAGCCATGATCCGATAAATGGCAGTGCTGGCTCGATGGGCCAATTGACCTGCTTCAGCACCTATTGTCTATTGACTGTCTGGTCAAAGGAGAAGGCTGTCTGTCTGAAAGGTGACCTGAAAGAAGGAGGATCATCTGGAGAACCCTGAAGGGGGCAAGTTTCATCAGCAAGACTGCTTGAAGAGGAATCTCTCTCTGAAAACCAGCAAGAACCCTCCTGAGTGGTAATCATTTGCCTGTTAAGCACCAAAGACTGGTGAACTTTGTTAATGCTAACTTCTGTGCACAGTACAAGAATTGCCTGCAACCAGTGAGATTGTACTGTGATCCAAAGAACTTTTCTAATCTTAAATACACATTACACACACCTGCACTTAGTATTAGAGGGGAGAATTCAGTAGGTTAGGTAGGTTAACTAGGTAGGTTAAGTAATAAGTTAAAGTTAAATTCTGTTTTCTTGTTCAAATATAATTTAAAAACTACTTTTGTTTAAGTAATAGATGCGTTGTGCATATCTATTGCTGCTGGTTTTGGGGGTCCTCTGGACTCTGTAACATCATAACATCTTATGACATTACTAGAAAAATAGAATAAAAATGAAATAATAATAACGATATTAGTGTACAAAAAAGTAGTGTCTTTGGTTCATTAATTATTCAGGAATCTGATGGCAGCGGGGAAGAAGCTGCTCTTGTGCTGTTGAGAGCTCTTCTTTAGGCTCCTGTATCTTTTCCCCTATGGTAGCAGAATGAAGAGGGCATGGCCTGGGTGGTGGGGGTCTTTGAGGATAGAGGATGCTTTTTTAAGACACCGCCTCATGTAGATGTCTTCGATGGAGCGAAGTCTGGTGCCTGTGATGTCATAGGCAGAGTTAACATCCCTCTGGAGTTTATTCTTGCCCTGAGAGTTAGCGCCTCCATACCAGGCAGTGATGCAACCATCCAGAATGCTCTCCATGGTATACCTGTTGAATTTGCGAGAGTCTTTGGCAACATACCGAACCGTCTCAGACACTTCACAAAGTATAGCCGCTGGCGAGCCTTCTTCGTGATTGCATCAATGTGGAGGCTGCAGGACAGATCCTCGGAGATGGTGACACCCAGGAATTTGAAGCTCTTGACCCTCTCAACTACTGAGCCCTCGATGAGTACTGATTAAATATTAGATAATATCAAGCAAAGAAAAGGTGACTGCAGCCTCCTGATTTCTGGTCTATTATTATCTATGTGGCAATTAACAATTTGTGGACCTCATCTTGCACCCTGAAGCAGCATTAGTTGTTAGCCACAAGAGATGGTTTATTCAGTCAGTAAGGACCCTTGCTAATCATTCTCTCATCTCTGACTTCTCGATTCTACAATTACCAGAGTAATTAAACTGTTAATAGAATTGATAGCCTGCAATGCCCATTATTTAGTGCTGGATCATGCTGGAGCTATAATTTCAAACAGAAAATAATCAGGAACCATCAGGTGATGGTAACAATCACAAGATTATAGGTATATGTGACCATTAAGTGATTGTGACTAATTCTTGAGGACTTGCTGGCAGTTAATCACATGCAAACTAAATCACAGGCAATAATTTTAGAGCATTCCCAGTCAAATGTCAATATACACTTGTCAGTTTGAAAAACTGAATCCCACTGCAATTCAATCCAAACAATTAGGTACGCAAGAGGTAAAGAAAATGTTATGTACCAACGGGTCTAATCAACCAACTATAATGTATTGGCCATTTGAAAACATTTGTCTACATTTTTAATTGTTTGAAGTGCTCAGCCAGCACTTAGAGAAATCAGAGTCATGAATCTGATACTGCCCAATTAAAGATAGGGTGCTCTTAAGAATTCATGCTAAAAAATTACAAGGAATGTATGAACCTTGGGTGAATTGCAATGGAAGGGATTGTGAATTGAAAGATTTGAAATGTAAAGGTTGAGATACATTCATGGCAGCTGTTTAGAATTCCAGCTGTCTTTTAAGCCACCAGAGGAGGTAATAACTGCTGATATAAAATACCAATATAAATCAGTGTAGAAAGTATAAATTTGCTCGACAATGAAAGAGAAAATGTTGGAAACATTCAGACAACATTTGTGGAGAAAGAAACAGAGTTTGTAGCTTTGATCGATTATCTTTTATTAGACTTGGGAAAAGTTAGTGGTTTAAACAAGTTCTAAATACAGAGAAGGGGACAACAAATCAAAGGTCAGGAGAGATTGCATGTCAAAATTAAATTAAATCTCTCCTATCTTATACCCTATCACACTTCCTACCATGATTCTCTCTGACCCTCCTCCTTATTCTGCACCCAGCCAATAGTTTTCTTTGCAATTAATATGGCTGGTAACACTCCATTAGTTGAGGCATCTTGATGGCCATGCCTGGCTGCTCAGAGACCTCAGTATTAAAGAGTCCAGAGAGTGTTCAGAGATATCACATTATTGTTGAGTCTTTCTGGTGAGCAATGTCCAAGTTTTTCAAAGCTGCCATCACCAAGATATGTGACATTCTGCACGATGATCTTCAGATGACATATCTAAAACAGCTTTCTCAGTGGTGTTCAAGGTCAAGTTGATTCTCATTTCCTTGCTACAGAAGGATTTCTATCACCTCTTGAACTTGTGGTCCATCACAGTGTCAGACACTACAATAAAGCTCCAATCATCCAGCATGCTACAGTTCAGATAGTTAACCATCCAGTTTACTCATTTGTTTAGAGTATGAGATGGGCTCCAGAGTGCGAGCAGGTTGTGTGGCCAGAACCAAGAGACTGGACCGTGGGCCAAGTGTGTGACTGGTATTGGGGTTCAGAAATGGGAGTTGGCTTCCAGGGTCCAGAGTGCTAGTATGTTCTCTTTAAACTAAATATTCTCAACCTTTTTCTTTCCACTCACAGACCACTTTAAGCAATCCCTCTGCCATAGGTGCTTTGTGATTAGTAAGGGATTGCTTAAGGTGGTCTGTGAATGGGAAGGGAAGGCTGAGAATCACTGCTCTAGACCCAATTATTTTGCTTGAGAAAAATTGTCATTGCCTATTTCCTGGAGTAATGAAACCATGCACATAACAAGTCAATTTGGTATGATTAAAATAGTGGTTTTCAAACTTCTTCTTTCCACCTACATACCACCTTAAGCAATCCCTTATTAATCACAAACCACCTATGGCAAAAGGAATGCTTAAAGTGGTATGTGAGTGGAAAGAAAATGGTTGAGAACCACTGCTTTAAATTCAACGAGTTCAAAAGAAAGTCTATTACACTCCTGGAAAACATGAAACATGAAAACATGAGTTGCATCTAAAAATCCAGAAAATCTGCGAGTTTGCATTACCAAAGTCTCAAGGGTGCTAGATTATCAGACAAAATACATTATTTTATAATTTTTGATTATAGCAAGAACCTGGCAACATTTTTGATGCTTGGATTTGCCAGTTATGACTGCACTTTGTCTCCATTAAAGCTCTCCTTGGTAACCTTATGAACAGCAAAGATTTCCACTTTCCCTAAAGAAAAGCAGGAGCAAGAGAAGCGTGAAAAATAAAATCTGCTCAGCATCCAGAGCCCCATCTGCCAACAGAGGGGAGAAGGCAAAGGACATAAGGAGACTTCTCACACAAATCAACAAATCTTCATTTAGCGCTTCTTAACACAAAGTGATACACCAACAATCAGGTACAGAGGCTAAATGATACATGAAATCCCTTCGCATCTAGTCATATAGGTCCAGTCAAGTTCTATTCACAATAATTGGTTTTCATTTAATGTTTGTTTCTCATTGCAATCATTTTTAGTTAGCGATGACCAAAAGTACTGATAAAGTTTAACACAGCAATTGCCCAGAAAAATTGAATTTTTGAATAAAGCTGAATGAAGAACTGCACAGCCACTTATCAATTTTTGAGACCACTTTATCTTTGCCCTTATATTTTACGACTCCAATACTCTTCTCTTTCCTCAACTGAAGACAAAAACCATTTAGAAGAGAATTCTGGAGGTGATGACAGCCTCAGGAATCTCAGATTTTTTTGTCAGAGTACATATATGATATGACATATAACCCTGGGATTCCTTTTCATGTGGGCAAGGGAGAATTTCTACTTATTGGTAGTACAAACAAAAACTGGACAATAGACAATAGGTACTGGAGTAGCAAGCCACGCCATGCCAGATTGGACTCCTAAGGAGAAAAAGAAGATAGGGCACCACATCAACTCCCTCCTGGAGGAACGGGGTTTCTCGAAACTAGGGTGAGTTATGGAGGAGACCTATGGTTACTGATATCCCTACTTAGGCACCAGTGGAGTATCACATCGACTTATGTCATTATTGTGCACAAAAGGAGACAGTGCAGACTCCCCAAGTGCAAATGACTAACCGACAAGTCATCGAAGCAGCTTCCAAGCTGATTGAAACACAGAGCTGCAAACAGCTCACTGATCTAGTTGGCAACTTAACCCAAAATCTGAGCCATTGTTCAGCAGGGGAGGGGATCGACATGTGGTTGGGGGATGGGTATGTGTGAATGGATGGTAATGACCTTGATGAAACGGAGTCCTATGACACCACACCCCCCCCCCCCCCCCGCACGCCTGAACCTTTGCAAGCCAAACTAGTGACCACACAATCCCAGGTCTGCCATGAGGGCATCCCGCAGACCCTCCAAAACGGGTAAGTAGCTGAAAATGGGGGGATCTTATGTGGGCATGTATGTAGTCACTGTGAGATAATGGAGACTTGGGACTACTCCGCCAAGGAGATAATTGAGCGAGGAGTCCGATATCACCAGCGGCGAGGTGAACACATAGCCATGCCACTGCAACGGCTATGGGACGAGGGACACCCCCAATTTCTGCCTCTCTCATTATGAAATGAAGGCCTTGGGTGGTCTGTCTAAGCAACAGACAAATTGGTAATGCCTTGGAGATGCCGCCAGAAGGGATTGATGATGCAGTCTGAACCACAATCCCTGCCCTCCTAGAATGGGGCCTGCACAGCCGAACACAGTGGCACACTGATGGCATAAAGCTGCAGGTTGTTAGGGAGTGGATACTGATCGTGGGAATCTAAGGGGGCACCCATGAGCACCACTTCCCAGGGACCACGAAGGTGATTTGGTGGGCTATTTAGCCACCACCCACAGCCCGACCTTGGAGTCTTGCCCCTCATGGAACTGGTGTTCGGGAAAAGTTCGGGAAGACATTACCCTCCTGGAGGGATCAGAGCACACAGAGCAGGGAGCACCCACTCAAGTTTGCTGACATCACCCTGCCAGTGACTCACAGAGACAAGGAAGCTCTCTGCAGGGGGAAGCCTCATGGGGTTGGAGCTTCCTGTGCACCACCCACTTCGACCCCATCAGCCTCCCTTCTGGTCCTCCCCACAGGAGAGGTGGCCCCTGACTAATTTATCTTTTGAGGTCTCCCAAACCTCTCTTCCCCACAGGAGAAGACTACACTTCAAGCTGTTCCTCTTCTCGGTGTGAGAGTCTACAAAAATCTCATCAACACACAGCTGTGATTCCTCACACTGGTCTTCACAGCCTTCCTGCTATCACGCCAGCAACTTGTTTAACCAGTAACTTAGCAGCTGTGTCACTTATTATACACAAAACTTTCAAGCAACTTACGACAGCTGTTGCCACAGAAACGTCATAACTGGACACTCAAGCTCAACAGCGACCGTATCTTTTGTTATCCACATTCCAAGTGCAGCTAATTGCACCCTGAGCTGTGTAATAATGTCTCTCAGCATACTCAGGAACTTACTCAGGTCACAATGTTACAGTTTACAAATACAGTGTTGCAGATCAAATACTACCAAAGAAATATTGTATATATTTTGTTTCCACTCGATAATGCCAGCGTCCCCACCAGCCCTTCCAGTAACAGAAGCAAATTCCTCAAAGGGTGGGCACTTCAGGAGCTTTTATTTAAAAACTACTAATTTGGCCAACTTTCGGTCCCTCCTGGCTATCGTTACAGAGAACCTACACAGGCACTTGTGGCACCCATTTAATGGGAATGCAAGCACGGATGGCATCCTGGTGTCAGATAACAGCCCATAAAAACGGAGCGCTCTCAGGAGATACGGGTACACCCTGGATGTACGCCTGCAGGCCTGCCCCCTGCCTTACCACGTGACAGGCATCTGGGCTCTGTGCTTCGGGATCGTCCAAATGTGAAGTCAAGGCACAGGATGCGTGAACCAAGAACGGGCTCTGGCACCTCATGGATGATCCTGCACTGCCTGCTTGTAGACATTGCTGGTAAAGGTGCACATATTTGCCAGCCAAGCTGGAGATACCAGGCGTGTGAGTCGGTGACCAGACAACATTCTTTCTCCACCCTCCCCTCTGACACTGGGGAGCAGCTCCCACAGTAGCTAGCTCCATCGGGAACACAATGACCCTATTTGGTCAGGGAGGGTGGGGAGCTGCTGAGGCGTTGTCATTGAGTTTGATTATGTACCTTGTCCAGCATTAGGAAGGCATTCATCTATTGATCCACTTGGTTTGCATAATCTTTTCTCTCTTTTCTTGTTTTATATACATAGTTATAACATGTACATAGAGTGTACTGTATAGTCTGTATAGAAACCAGTTATTGATTATAGTGATTGGCGAGAGAAATGACATCCAAAGGGTGGATTGTGGATTGCTTTTATGTGTGGATTGTGGAGAAACACATTGGCCCCCTGCCTGTCTGGAATATTGTGCATTATGGGTGGTCACATGTCCTCCCTGACTGAAACTTATTCGGAAGTCACATCACCTGTCAATCAAGGTTGGACACCAGCCACCCTTTAGTGCACACCTTGCCATTGGCTCATTTAAATTACTTAGGATCATTATTGGCTAAGTGCCCAGATCACTAACATCAATGCCTAGTACATTCTTTCTCTCTGCCTCATGCTCCAAGCCCCAGATATCATTCAGGTCATTACTGTGAACATTGCCGGAAGTGTTGCGAGTAAAGTGTGCACTGCACTTAAGATGAGCCGTAGAACTGCATTAGATCAGTGCTTGAAGAGAAGCACACATACGTTTGTACAGAGATCCAGGAGTCTGTGTGAAAGTCATTGTCTGTAGAGTGAGTACATGTGTGTGAGCAGGTAGAGTATAGGCAGCCACTGGTATCAGAGACCAACCTGGATCTCTGCCTGTCCCGCATCGGACTTGTCAGCCACAAACGAGCCTGCAGCTGACGTGGACATTTACCCCCTCCATAAATCTTCGTCCGCGAAGCCAAACCAAAGAAGAAGAATGAGTATTGTTTGACGTTTTCCCGTTTGTCTCCTGTATGTTCATTAAAGTTACCTGTGATTATTATACTTGTGTCCAGACATGTCTCTCTTTTTTTCATCAGCCATGGGACAGTAGATAAGGAATCTCCTGTTGTAACTTTGGTTAGATTATACCTGGGGTATTGTGGTCACAATGCTCTTGAAGTAATATGACTGCACTGGAGAAAGTGCAGAGGTGACTCATCAGGATGATGCCTGGACTGGAGATGATAAGGAGGGATTGGATAGGTTCAGTGGGTTTTCCCTGGAGTGGAGAAGCTTAAAGGGTGACATGACAGAGGATTCAAAATTATGAGGGGGATAGAAAGGGTAGATGGTAAGAATCTTTTTAGCTCAGTGGCAGTGTCTTACTCAACAGGTCATAGATATAAGGGGAGAGGGAGGAGGTTAAGAGGTGATTTATTTTCCATAGAAAGTCATTAGAATCTTCAACAGCTTTTTGAGGAGGTAGTGGAGACAGATGATCTCACAGCATTTAAGAAGCATTTAGGCAAGCACTTGAATTGCCAAGGCTTAGAAAATAATGGACCAAATGGTATGAATACAGATAACTGGAATAATTGACATGGGCCTAGTGAGTGACAGGGTTATTTTGAGGTGTGCCACTCAATAAATCTAACATTCTCACTGAAGTTCAAATCCTATGCCATGTCTCTTTCTATAATACTCCAACTGCATAATCCCTTGAGATCACAGCACTCCTCCAAATCTAGTTTCATAACAAGGTTAAGAGCTTCACTATTGACAGAAATATTTTCCTTAGTAACAGGCTCGAGAATTTCCTCCTTAATACCCTCTGCCACTTCCTTACTGAGTTTAAAGTCATCCTTGAAACGTACTTCTTTATCTCTTTTTCTTTTGGTTCAACATGACAGAATTAACCTGATAACCCATGTTGGGTGGTAAACAAGAAACTTGAAGTTGCTGGCATCTAGTGCAGTACACAGAAGTGCTGGAGAAACTCAGCAGGTCATGCAGCATCCATGGAAAGCAAGAGGCAGTCAATGTTTCAGGGCTGAGCCTTTCTCAGGTATAACAACATGAGACATTGCAATCTCTGTACGTTGTGCCATAACGCTTCAAATGCTCCTCATCAGTGTTATTTCTCTGACATGAAAGCATACCTGGAAGGAGCCTCAGTTCAAGCAAAATTCTGCAAGATCAATGCAAATTACCTCTGCCTTATATATGGCAAAGAAGTTGAGCACAAATCCTAGATTCTGACATCAATATGCATATAGGTAAATTGACTATCTGAATGTAGTAAGAACATAAGAACTTAAGAAATAGGAGCAGGAGTAGGACAGGTGGCTTGTCAAGCCTGCTCCACCATTCAATAAGATCATGACTATTCTCATGAGAGGCTCATCTCCATTTACCTGACTTTTCTCCGTATCCTTTAATTCCCTTTCTATATAAAAATCTATTCAGCCTCATCTTAAATCTATTTACTGAGTTCACCTCCACTGCTACAACAGGCAGTGAATTCCATAGATTCACCACCCTTTGGGAAAAGCAGTTTCTCCTCATCTCCCTCCTCAATCTACAGCCCTGAATCCAGAGGCTATGTTCCCTGGTTCTAGTAACAATTCAGTCACAGTCTGGATAATGTTTTAAAACTGGCAATTGTCACAAACTGTAGTAAATACAAACCCTGTTTAAAGAGCGAAAGTATTCATCTCCACTAAAACAACAAGACAAAAGAGAATTTATAACATTTACACTTTACAATCCAAACATTACTCCAGCTGTTCTCATCACTAATCCATGGTCTGACCATTTAAATTCAAGCTGCAATTTTTCTTGGCAATCTGGAGGGCATGATGGAGACAGGGTTACATTCCCTGCAGCAACAAACCTTGGCTGTGACTCCAGTCCTCCTATTTGGTGTTCATTTACAGTTCTCTTAGTGGTATGGCTGCCCATCATCTGGCCATCCTCTTCAATTTGTAATGTGCAATAAGTGTTTAGGATTTCCATTAAGAATATAAGCAAAAATCAAAAGCTATAAAATATAGGTAACCCTCAGGATAAGATGCTCAGGTTTTTTTTGGTTAGTTTGTTTTAATAGAATGGGCAAGGTGTTTTTATTTTATATAAAATTGAAATTTTTGATGACTTTTCTGTCTTCATCCAGTGCAGTGGGGGGACCAAGTTTATACTGTTTAAGTTTTATGTTATATTGCTTATCTGTTTTGCTCCCTTTTCTTCATTGTACTGTATTTATTATAAAAAAGATTGAAAAAGAATAAATGTTTCTATAAATAGGAAGAATACACAAAAAAAGGAAAAAAAACTTGCTATTCTACAAATTGGACCCACTACCTATTGAGGCTGTTGGCAAAATACATAGACCACTATCATGGACCATAATGAAAAGAAAGATTAACAGTGAGGTCAAAAATCAAAAATAAATGAAGTTTAAAAATTTGGGAAATAATAAAGAAAAGAATCCCATAAAGAAATAACATTTGCATTATTACAGTGGAGGAACATCTAATTTTTTTCTAAAGACAAACAAGCCATCGTATCAGACAGCCATTTAGTGTGAGTGGGAGGGATGGCATCTTTCCATTTCATTAGAATGGCCCCTCTGACAATCAGGGAGGCAAAAGCTACTGCATGGGATTGTGAAGAATTCAATATCGGATCATTGAGCCCACATATTCCAAACAAGGCAATAAAAGGAGAAGGGGCCAAATTAAAATTAAGAACTAAAGATAGTATATGAAATATGCCTTCTGTTAGGTCTGCTTTGTTCATGAATGAGTGAGACAAACACCAGACTGAGTCGAAATCAGGGTTCTTTGTTCTTTATTACCGGATTGTAACACTTGCGACTAACAATGTTAGTCGGAGAATGCATTCTGCCGTTATCAGCAAAATGGTGATTTTTTATATCCTTGGATACATGCTTAGAACATCATCATATCATTACTTGTCCAATGACTAAAACTGTTGCTATCCTTTCCCTGCTAGCTTCCTGCCTCTCAATCCATCAATGTCTCTCTTATCTTGTAAGTACAAGGATGCATTCACATCTTGTTACAGCCCTGTACAGGGTAACTCCTTACACATTCCCATCTCATGATGTTTTACCTTACACTTCCCAACAAATGAGAAGAACATAGCCAAAACATAAGATACAATGAACCATCTTCAGTTTTAAATGTATTGCTTTTAGAAGATAAGTTAGGATAGAATTTAGCCAATTGGGGTTTGGAATAGTGGGCACGATGCACTACTTTAAATTGCAATCGTGAATATCTAGCAAAGAGAGATGATGAATGAATACGACTCAAAATAGGATCCCATGTTATCTTAGAAAATATTTAAATGTTATGTAAGTTTTGTCATTACAGTTATTGGTATCATAAATTTGATTATTGTTTTATTCATGTTTATTTACCTATGCTAAGTTAAATTAATAAAAATATTGAAAAAGGCTTTGCATTAAGAGATGCCCATGGATCAAGAAAAATAAGTCGTGGTGTGGTGGCACCTGGAGAGTGGGCAGGATGGGGATACCAGAAGGTGCATCTCTTCTCTCAGGGATGCTTCAGGAACTAGATATTAACTTGCTTGGTACTACTTTCAGCAATAGCAGGAAAATTATCCATTGTAATATGTTCTATATTTTCCCCTCAGTCATTACTGAAAGAGATCATCTGTTCCTATGATCTGTGTGCAGATTAATTGCTGCATTTCTTCCATTAAAAAGTGATTGCACTGTAAATGTCAGTTATTGGCTGTCAATAGTTTGGGAAGTCCTGAAAGGAACCGAAAAAGATGACTGATATATTTAAATAAACATTTTTTTCTTACTTACTACTGTGAAATGCTGCCCTGAGAATCCATAAAAATCAGTGCATTAAAAGCTATAAACCAATAACTAAGTTTAATTAATTAATTAGTTAGTTAGTCATTAATTAATGAAAACAAATGTAACTTGAAAAGGGCAGATACAGGAAATCTGAAGTTATAACAGGAAAAGCTGAAAACATTTTGCAGGTCAGACAGCATTCTGAATAGGGAAACAGTTGATGTTTCAGGCAGAATATCCCATAGGGGTTTTGACCTGAAATGCTAACTTTGTTTTCCTGTCCGTAGATATGTCTGACCTGCTGGTTCCAGCATTTGTCTGTTTTTATCTAATATTAAATTTAATTGAAAGTCAATCAGTAATTGAATAAATGGATTGTTTCAATTCATCCACCTTCCATTAAATTCAATTATTAGCTAATACTGTGCATTCCAAGCCTTCCAGAAAAGCAGCAGGCCATGGGGGAGGTGCCAGAGGATTGGAGAATGGCAAATCTGGTCTCCTTGTTTAAAAAAGGTAATAGGGAGAATCCTGGGAATTATAGACCAATGAGTCTTATATCAGTGGTGTGCAAACCATTGGAGAGGATCCTTAAGGATAGGATTTATGAGCTTTTGGAGAAGTACAATCTACTCAAGGATAGTCATCATGGTTTTGTGAAGGGAAAGGTTTGTGCTTCACAAGCCAAAATGAGTTTTTTTGATGAGGTAACAAAGGAAATTGGAGGTAGAGCAGTAGATGTGATCTATATGGATTTTGGTAAGGTCCCCATGGGAGAGTCATTCAGAAAATCATGAGGCATGGGATCCATGGAACCTTGGCTGTGTGGGTTAAAAATTGGCTTGCATGTAGAAAGGAGAGTATTACAGAAAGTATTCTGCCTGGAGGTAATGTGACTGGTATAGTTCTGTAAGGATCTGTTCTGCGATCCCTGCTCATTGGGATTTTTATAAATGACCTAGATGAGGAAGCGGAAGGATGGGTCAGTAAGCTTGCAGATGATATGAAGGTTGGAGGAGTTGTAGATAGTGCAGATAGTTGTCGTAGATTACATAAGGATATAGACAGGATGCAGATTTGGAAAAGTTCTATCCGGATAAGTGTGAGGTGATGCATTTTGGAAGGTCAAACCTAAGGATGAGAACAGGGTAGGATACTTAACAGTATAGAGGAACAGAGGTCCATAGTCAGACATCTCTCAAGGTTGCCACGCAGGTTGATAGGATAGTTAAGATGGGATATAGGATGCTGGGCTTCATTAATAGGTGGATTGAGTCAAGAATCAAGGTCAGATTGCAACTACAAATATCTGGTCACCTCATAGGTAGGATGTGGAAGCAAAAGAGAGAGTGCAGAGGACATTTTCCAGGATGTTATCTGGATTGTAAAGTAAGTCTTATGAGGTAAGGTTAGCAGAGCTGGGACTAAGCAAGGTTAGCAGAGCTGGGACTTTTCTTTTTGGAGCGAAGAAGGATGAGAAGAGACTTAATCGAGAAATACAAGATTCTGAGAGGCCTAGGTAAGGTGGACAGCCAGCTCATTTTTCCTAGGGCAGGAATGGCAAACACCAGAGGACATCTCTACAAAATGAAGAGAGAAAAATTTAGGGGAGATATTAGGGGTACTTGCTTTTACACACAGACCTGTGGTGCCTGGGATGCCTTGCCAAGGATGGTGGTGGAGGCTGAAATAGTATGGGCTTAGACAGGTACATGGATGAAAGAAAAGTGGAAGGTTATGTGGTAAGAAGGGCTTTGTTTTTTTTTGGTAGGAATATATAGGTCAGAGCAACATCGAGGGCTGTATTGTGCTCTAATGTTCGATGAAGGCTACATAAAATTTGTTACAGATTCAAAAATACGGAGTTCTCAAGAAAACCCCCGAGTGCAAAATTAGCTAAAGCTTTCTTCTAGTAGGAGCAGAGAGTGGGAAATAACAGACAAGGCTTGCAAAAATAATTGGCACAAAACAGTGATAGGGGCAATACAATTCACCTTAATGTTGTTTGTGAGACCTTACTGCCACACTTTGTCCACATAAATACTTTTATTGCAGCTCCATGACTGTCACTGTGTGAAACATCTTAAAATCTGATGTATCTATACCAATGAAAGACATTTTCTTTTTTAACAGCAATATGACTTGAGTGTAGGAATAACAAAGAAAACAGGACTAAAACAGAAAGTATAGGATGAACAGATTTTCATTCATTAATTGTCAGGAGTTTACATTTGTGCATCCAAGCAGCAGATAAATCAGTGGGTTATTCACTATATCTCCCATGAGAAATGACCCCTATTATGACACTGATTGCAACTTTCCTGTACTTGTTCTCTCTTACTGAAATATTAATTTCATTCTTTCCCTGCTGATTAAGTCAGATCTAGTCAATAGTTAGTCACATTTCTGAAGTCAAGAGTACTAAAGGAAGTATATGTAACCACTATCCTTCTTGTCCTCTGGGCTAATAAATGATTTTAAAGTGTAGTCCCTGTTGACACATTATAAATAACATTGATATTACCTATTAGTTCATGATCACATTAGCATTGTATGTTCCTGGGTCATTCAAGGAAAATTAAACTCGGATACCTGGTTCTAATTGCTCTGCATCAATTCACATTAAAGAGGAGAATGGCTGTAAAATGGGTTTTGAACAGTTAAGATAGAGGTACGCAAGTTGTTCCCATTGGTGGGGGAGACGAGAACTAGGGGACATAGCCTCAAAATCCAGTAGAGTAGATTTAGGGTGGAGATGAGGAGAAACTGCTTTTCCCAAAGGGTGGTGTATCTATGGAATTCGTTGCCTTTTGTAGCAGTGGAGGCAACCTTAGTAAATATATTTAAGACAAGGATAGATTTTTATAAAGTAAGGGAATTAAGGGATATGGGGAAAAGGCAGGTAGCTGGAGATGAGCCTATCATCAGATTAGCCATGATCGCATTGAATGGCAGAGCAGGCTCAACGGGTTGGATGGCCTTATTCCTACCTCATATTTCTTATGTTCTAATTTTCTTATTATGAATTTATTGTCATATACATTGTACAAGGTACATATGAACTGAAATGTACATTGACTAGTGTTGTGTTGGGAAGAGTATCAGGTTTCATGGATACACAGAGAGATGAGTCTGGACACAGGTAACATTAATGAACACACAGGAGACAAATAGGGGAGAACGTCAAATGGTACTCGATTACTCTACTACTAAACAACACTATAGACATTCACTTTGGACCCAGGTTGGACTCCAACTTACACACTCAAACACTCCATAGACAGGGACTTTCTTTCTCTTCTTTCTTTTTATTAAATTTTAATATCATATGAAGCACACAATAGACAATTCATAGGGAGAATAAAGATGCATGATTGACAAGATTATAATATACAAATACCAATGAAAAATAATAGTGTCTTCATCACCCCATACACAGTTGAAGAGAAGAAGAATAAGAATTCACATTATACTAAAACCTCCTGTGCCAATCTATAAAAATAAGTATGAAAAACAAAAACAACACTAAAAAAACCCCACCAGAAAGCCTCGGAACAACATTCATCAGACATTAAAAGTCTGGTCTTCACGCTTGAGAGAAATTTTATGGTATCAGGAAGGAACAATATCGCCAAAAGAAAAATGTTAGAACTTATATCATATGAAAATATTGTATGAATGTGCACCAAGTTTCTTCAAATTTAATAGAAGAATCAAATGTGGCACTTCTAATTTTTTATAAATTCAAACAAGCCATGGTTTGAGAAAACCAGTGGACGATAGTAGGAGGAGTGGGGTCTTTCTATCTAAAACAAATTGCTCTCCTAGCTATTAGGGTAGTGAAAGCTATCATCCGATGAACAGAAGCTGGTCGGTGGCTTACATCTGCTCCGAAAACTCCAAAAAGAGAAGTTAAAGGATTTGGCTGTAAATCAATTGCAAGGATTGCTGAAAGAGAACCAAAGATATCTTTCCAATATCTTTCCAAAATATGTAGGTCAATGAAGCCACTTGTGAATTAGATCTGTCACAGAATGGATTAAGTTAGGAAAAATACAGGCAAGCTTGTCCTTAGACATATGCACCCTATGACCTACTTTAAATTGAATAAGAGAGTGTCGAGCACACATTGATGAGGTATTAACTAGTTGAAGAATCTTTTCCCAGGACTGCAGAAAAGATTGTTGCAGCTCCTGCTCCCACGCCTTTTTAAATTTATCAGTCGAGACTGGTCACTATTTTAATAAAATATCATATATAATTGCTGTTAAACCCTTCAGGGAGGGGCTCAAGCAAAAAATAGCATCAACCATATCTGACTGATGAACAGGGGAAAATTAGGTAATATTGCATTCAAAAATGTCTAATTTGAAAATATTTGAAAAGATGTAAATTAGGCAGACTATACTATTTGAAAGTTGCTAAAAGAACATAAGATAATCTTCTATAAACAAATCCCAAAAACAAAGAATACCCTTAGCCTTGCAAAAAGAAAAGTTTGGTCATTCAATAGACAATAGACAATAGACAATAGGAGCTGGAGTAGGCCCTTCGGCCCGTCGAGCCAGCACCGCCATTTTACAGATTATGGTTGATCACTACTATCAATACCCCTTTCCAGCCTTATCCCCATAACCCTTAACTCCTTTGCCCACTAGAGTCTTATCTAACTCTTTTTTGAACATAATCAGAGAATCTGCCTCTACCACCCTCTGTGGCAGAGCATTCCATAGATTCACACTTCTCTAGGTAAAAAAATGTTTTCTCATCTCCGTCCTAAAGGGCCTACCCTCTATTCTTAAACTATGCCCTCTAGTCCTCGTCTCCCCCATCATTGGGAACAAGTAATCAGACTTCACCTTGTCTATCCCCCTGATGATTTTGTATACCTCAATCATGTCCCCCCTTATCCTTCTAAACTCCATCGGATACAAGTCCAGTTTTTCTAGCCTTTCAGCATATGTCAACCCCGCCATCCCTGGAACTAACCTTGTAAATCTGCGCTGCACACCCTCTACAGCTAGTATGTCCTTCCTCAAAATTAGAGACCAGAACTGGACGCAATACTCCAGGTGGGGTCTCACCAGGGCCCTGTACAACTGCAGAAGGGCGTCTCTATTCCTATACTCCAATCCCCTCTTTATGAAAGCCAACATGCCATTTGCCTTCTTCACAGCTTTCTGAACTTGCATGTTAGCCTTCAGTGACCGGTGAACAAGTACACCCAGATCCATTTGCATCTCCCCACTCCCTAGCTTGTCTCCATTTAAATAATACTCAGCTTTCCTATTATTGCCCCCAAAATGGATAACAGACGGTCTGTCAATGCAAACACGTATGTGGTCCCTCTTGTTCCTTTATTCAATGAACAACTGTGGTGTCATCAGCAAATTTACAGATAATGTTGGAGCCAAGCGTGCCTACACAGTCATGAGTGTATAGAGAATTTAGCAGGGTGGCAAAAGTTGCATGATCAGTGGAAAGCATGAGTTGCAGAAATTAGGAAGAACTAGGACAAGAGGTTTAATTGGAAGTGCAGAAACTTAATGCCCAAATGAAATTTAAAAATGAAATTCTTTATCTTTTGTCTTCCATAAAGCAGAGTCGCCACTTTATCCAGCACCCCTTACAGAAACCCACAGCACCTGGTGTTCCTATGCTGACTCCCCACCAAGTACTGACCAATCCTGTGCTTGCTTAGCTTCCAAGATCAGAAATTCCCAGGCTATTAGGTGTTGTATAGAAAATACAACAAATACAAGGAAGTATTGAAAACAATAGGCAGTGTTGTGACACTAGCAAGTAAGTCAATTTCAAGATCTCAACTGCTGAGAGGAATGCTAATGTGTAAATTTTACAGAGGTGCTCGTTTAGGGAAAGGGCCAGCTTTGCAAATGGCTCTGTGCTGACCCAAAACCTGCAAGGTGAGTAGTCTTCAGAACTACACAAATGAAGGGAGGAAGTTCAATGCACCTTTTGATATCAATCCCATCCAAATTGCATTTGGAATTATGCAAACTTTTGAAACTGACCAATATGCAATACAAAACAGGAGGCCCTCGCAGTATTTCTACCAGAAGAATACTGTATTTCAAGATTGCACTTTAATCTTGATTTAAGATTCACATTGAGCACTAGGTGCAATTTTTTTTATAATCCATACAAATTTATAAATCTCTAAAAATTATGTATTTGTGGATAATTCATCATTAGACTCACCAAGAATGAACATAATAGATGCGATAAGAAGAAATTTCAAACCTGGAAAACAAAAGAGAGCCATAAATACACATCTTGCCAAAGGGATCTGAACTGCAGTTAGATGTAAAAAAAATTTATGTATTCTACACAATAAAGCAGGCAATACTTCACATCCTACCATCTACTTCCTCCTTTTAAAATATTGCTCACCAAACTAAAAGGAAAATTACACCATATCCTTTATATTTACTCTATAAAGTATTCTGTTTGATCTGTTGAGTTTTTTAAAAAACTCTATTTAAAAGATTTTTAAACAGCCTGCAATCAAACATAACAGAAAGAAATCAATTTATATATATATATATGTTAAAAAAACCTCCCCACTCTCCAGCCAACCCCCCTAAGGGGAGCCAAATATAAAAAAAAACATAGAATATATACAATATTTCAAATTATTTCCAAATTCATATACTCCAAATAGGAAGACCACACTTTAACAAAGAAGGACTAATTATCATGCAAGTTACATGTAATTTTTTCTTTAGTGATACAAACTCTCCATTTATTATGCCAACAAGCTATACTAATCTCCACATTATCTTTCCAGGTACTAGCTACACATTTTCGTGCTACAGACAACACTAAGCGTACAGATGCAATTTGAAATTTAACCAACTCCAATCCCTTCAAAGAGACCATATAGCCCAACAAAAAAATCGATGGGTCTAATGGTAATTTAATTTTAAATAATTTTTCCAAATCCAACCTAATTCCTTCCCAAAATGGTTGTACTTTAACACAAGACCAAACGGCATGTAAAAAAGTTCCAGTACATAATCCACATCGAAAACAAGAGTCAGAATTACTAAACCAATATTTTTTTCTGTTTCTCTGGAGTCAAATATAACTGATGTAAAAAATTATAATTAACCATTCCATATCTTACATTCGTCAATTTAGTTACACTTTCATGACACATAACTTCCCAATTCTCTTGAGGGATAATATAAGTTAAATCACTTTCCCATTTATTCCTAGATTCCTCCCATTCTGGTTTATCCATACTTTCTTGTAACAATTGATACATATCTGAAATGTAGCCTTTCTTTGGTATAGAGGAAACCAAAGATTCAAATTTCATCAACTTGGGTAAATTCATCTCTTTACCATAATTATCTTTTATCAAAGCTCTGAGTTGATAATACACAAATAAAGAATTTACAGATATATCAAATTTCTCCCTCATTCAGTTAAAGGAAAGAAACTGTCCTTCTTCAAAACAGTACTGAACTATCTTTATACCCTGAGAATTCCATCTCTTTAAATGGTTATCAAACATTGAAAAAGAAATAAGCTGATTATGATATAACGGGGTTTGAATTGATAATTTACCCTTTGATCCTAAAACCATATTTCTTTTAACCCATTTCTTTAACAAGTGTTTTAATACCAGCATGTTACATTCCTGCAATAAGTCCATATTCCACTTAAATATAAACTGGTGTACATCAACTTCAGAAATACAAGCCATTTCCACCTTCGCCCATATTGATGGTCAATATCAATCCATCAATCTACTGACAAATGTCAACTGCACAGCTTCATAATAATTTTGAAAATGAGGTAACTGAAGTCCACCTAATACATATTTCCATGTAAGTTTATGCAAAGCTACTCATGCTAATTTTCCCTTTCATAAAAATTCCCACACCGCCCTGTTCAAATATTGAAAAAAGCCCTTTGAAAGTAAACATCATATCAACTGAAATAGATATTGGATTTGAGGAAAAATATTCATTTTAATACAATTTACTCGACCAATTAACGTTAACAGAAGATCTTTCCATTTAATCAAATCCATTGTAATCCTTTTTAATAAAGGAACATGATTTAAGTTATATAAAGACTGATAATCTGCATTTACTATTACTCCTAGATATTTAATTCTATCTGACTATTTTAATTTTATAATATTTTTACATTCTGAATAATCTCCTTCCCCAAATGGCAATATTTCACTCTTATCCCAGTTTACCTTATATCCAGATAACTCCCTGAATTTCAACAAACAATCTTGTAAATATTTCAAAGACTGCTCCGGGTCTGTCAAATACACCAACACATCATCTGCAAATAAATTAATCTTATATTCAACATCTGCAATTCTCATCCCTTTAATCTTATCATTCTGTCGTATTGTCTGAGCTAATGGTTCAATAGCCAATGAAAACAAGGCTGGTGATAATGGACAACCTTGCCGAGTTGATTGTGTTAATTTAAATGATAAAGAAGAAGTATGACCATTTGTCACCACCCTAGCAATTGGATTTTTATATAAAGCCTTAACCCAACCAATAAAATAAGGGCCAAAATTAAACTTCTCTAACACCTTAAATAAAAAATTTCATTCAACCCTATCAAAAGATTTTTCCGCATCCAGTGCAACCACCAATGCATTGACCAGTGTTATCAATCTAAGCACATTGTCAGATGCGTTTCTATTCTTAATAAAAACCTGTTTGATCTATATGTATCAACTGAGGTAAATATTTAGCAAATCTATTCGCAAACACTTTTGCTATAATTTTATAATCTACATTTATTAAAGAAATAGGTCTATACAAAGATACTTTCAATGGATCCCTGTCCTTTGGAATCACAGTAATTATAGCACTCAAGCAAAATTCTGGTAACAACTGATCCTCAGTTATTTGCTGCAATACATCTCCAAATACAGAAGATAAATCTTCAAAAAATACTTTATAAAACTCAACTGAAAATCCATCATCCCCTGGTGAATTTCCATTCGGCATCTCCTGTATAGATTCTTTAATCACAAATTCTGTAAATGGAGCTTCCAATTCCTTAACCTCCTCCTCCCCTAAAACAGATAATTTTAATTTAGATAAATAAGATTCAATAGAACCAACGTCCTGCTTTCCCTCAAGTACATAATTTTTGATAAAATTAATAAAACTGGTCATTAATTTCCTGAGATTTATAGGTCACTGTTGAATTATTTTTAACAGCATTAATAGTTTGCGATGTCTGTTCCGTTTTAAATTGACATGCTAATACCTTATGAGCTCTCTCACCCAGTTCATAATAACGTTGCTTAGATCGGTGAATTAAACGCTCATACTGGTAAGATTGTAATGTATTATAATGTAATTTCAACTTTGTCAAAGCAGCTTTTTTTAAATCTTGTGTGACATCTTTCTAAAATTCCTTTTCCAACTCAGTAATTTGTTTCTCCAATGTTAAACTTTCTGCCACATATTGTTTTTTTGTAACTTTCATAGTGTAACTAATAATTTGCCCACGTAAATATGCTCTCAAAGCGTCCCACAGTACAAAATTACTACTTACTGAATTAATATTCTCAGCCAAGAACAAAGTAGTCTGTTCCTTAACAAAAGTAATAAACTCTGGTTTCCTCAGTAACATTGTGTTAAATCTCCATCTATCAGACAATTGTACCACTTCTGGACTTACACAGGAGAAAAACAACATAGAATGATCTGATATAACCCGACTTTTATATTCAGCTTGTATTACTCTACCTTGCAAATGTGCCGATACCAAAAAAAATCTATTCTAGAAAATGAATCATGTCTAGATGAATGAAAAGAAAAATCTTTCTCTGTAGGATTTACTCTCCTACAAATATCATCCAAATTCAAATCTTTCATCAGAGCTCCTATTTGTATTTCCATCTTTGATTTCCTTATACGTTTTGGAGATCTATCCAATAAATGATCACAATTAAAGTCCCCCCAATCAAAATATTTTCATCGGCCTGATTTAACAGTAAAAAAGCCTCTGACATGAACCATTCATCATCTACATTAGGTGCGTAAATATTTAACAAAGTCCATGGTTCAGCAAAAATTTTACAATTCACCATCAGAACCCTCCGAGCATTTCCTTCAAATGATTCCAATTCAAATGGTAATTTCTTATGAATTAAAATCGCTACACCCCTCGCCTTAGAATTAAAAGAAGAAAACACATAACCAACCCACTCTCTCTTCAATTTCAAATGTTCTTTCTCAGTCAAATGCATTTCTTGCAAAAAAGCAATATCAACTTTCATTCTTTTTATGTAAGCCAATACTTGTTTACGCTTAATTGGATTATTCAATCCCTGAACATTAAAAGTTGCAAAGTTCAAATTAGACATTTCTTCAATTTAATCATATATTTCACACTACTATAAAATATTGCTCCCCTTTCTAATTCCCTTAATATTCTAAACCCTCCCCCATATAAAAATTCCAAAAAGTCAAAGAAATAGAAAAAAATATACTACCCCCCCCCCCAACAAACTACTAAAAAGTAGTAACTCCCTAAAATTCTGAGTGTGGTAAAACCCACTAATGGCAGATGACTATTAAAGGTCTCAGTGTCATCCACCCCACACCCCCCCCCCCCCAGTCAGACTTTCACAAAGTACTTCATCAAATATATTCAACCCAATGATTGTTCCGGGTCCTCAATATCAAGAAGACTTTGCGTCAGTTTAACTTTCTTTCCATTCTTTCCGTGTTTCCCATTTCCATTTACCCTCCTTTTAGGTGACGATGATGGCGACCGTCCACTTCCTCGCAAATCTGGCAATGAATTAGCAAAAACTAATGCATCGTGATCATTTTCAAAAAATTGAGATTGAAAATTCCCATAAAAAACTTTCAATACAGCCGGGTAATGAAAAGCAAATTTATAACCCTTTCACCACAATACTTCTTGAGCTGAATTAAATGCTCAGCATCTTATAATATTTTCTTGACTCAGATCAGCATAGAAGAACACACTGTTATTTTGAGCCATCATTGGAGTCTGATTTTGCTGCGCTTTCTGCACTGCAATTCATAATATAATTTCTTTGTCCAGATATTTCAAACAACAAATCAAAACTGCTCGTGGTGGTTGACCTGGAAATGTTTTTTTCCTCAGTGCTCTATGTGCCCGGTCAGGCTCCAAACCATCCAGAAAAAATTAATTGCCCAGTAAAAAAACTTTACTGGAACTGAACCTTCCAAATCTTCGGGAAGACGTACTATTTTTACATTATTTCTTCGACCTTGATTCTCTAATGAGTGTATCTTCTTCAATAATTCGTTCTTCTGAATCCCCCAATCCACGAAAGAATCCTCAACTTTTTCCATTTTTTCTCTGTTATGATCCACTTGGTTCTTACATTCAAAAAAGGCTTCATCAATTTTTTTTAAATTATCCTGTACAGTGTTCACTGTTTTTATACATCTATTAACATCATTTTTAACTAGTCATATCTTTCTTTATAGAAGTCATCTCTTCACACATACTGTTCATTTTAGTTTTCACTTCCATAAACCCTTGATTTATCTGTGTAGACATCTGCAATGACATATTTTTCCATTTGATGAGCAATCCCTTCCAATATTGTAAACACAGAAATCCAGTCCAGGTTCCATCACTTCCCCTTGAAGCCTACCTTCTCTGGTCCCAACCCCCATATATTTTTCTTGTGCTGGTTCCAATAGCGCTGGGCTCTCTTCCTCTTCTGACACGATAATTCGTCTTCCAGTGCAGCTGCGGGTCTGGATACCCGTCGACAGCATGCCGACCTCGTCAGCCCGCCATCCTTCTGGTTCCCCCACAGCCCACACCTTCTCTAACAATTCCTGAACAATTCCTGAACTCGTGATGCATCGCACATGCCCGGAAGAGTCGTCGACTGTGCAGGTGCATCCTCCGACGCTACACTGCGCACCCCTAGACCACCAGGCATTACAGCGGGCTCGCGCGTCTGTCCCCACTTGGCTGATCTGCCCACACATCTGGGCTCATGGGGGCGTGAGTCAGGGCTGCCTGAGCTCATCACAGAACTGGCGCCATCTTGCGGAAGCACGATCGGCGCCGGTGTAATACTCAGCCAAGCAGGGGTCCTTTGAGGCTTGGGAGCTCCAGTTAGCGACTCTGTGGCTTCAAACTGATAGGTAGGCCTCAATTCTTCAACACTTTTATAAGGTCATTTCTTCTGTAACTGAGTTTTTGATTTCTTCACATTTGTAGTCATTTTAATCCTCCACTATTCCAAAGTCTGTAAATACTATTTTTAACCACTTTTACAATTTTTAAAATTGGGTATTTATGTCTAACTGGGGAAAGGGTGGAACTGCATGTCTTCCCTCTACGCCATCTTGCCAGCCCCCTGATCTGTTGAGTTTCTCCAGCATGATGTTTTTACCATATCCTGCGGTTTGGTTCTATTATTGCACTACCTCCTGTACTTAAGTAATGGGTTGATTTGCCTGGTTAGCATGAAGAATAAAGTTTGTTTATTGTATCTTGATACACATAACAATGAACAATTCACTTCAAATGTAATCACCTTGACAGAGATTACATTTTCTCAGCTTCCACAGAAATCTGATATCTGTTCCCAAAATACAATCCAGGGATTATAACACCATAAGACATTGGAGCAGAAATAGGATATTCAGCCCATCTAGTCTCCTCTACCATTTAATCATGAGCTGATCCATTTTCCCACTCAGACCCACTGTCCAGTCTTCTCCTTTGATTAGCCTTGGCTTAAATTCATCCAAAGATCTGGTCTACACATCCACCTATGGATTTAGCACCCTATATCTACTCTGTCCAACATTCAAAATGTTTCAATGAGATTTCCCCCCCCACCCCCCCCCCCCTTTCATTCTCCTAAATTCAAAGTACAGGCTAAGGGCTGTCAAACGCTCCTCATATGATAACCCTTTCATCCCTGTATTCATCCTTGTGAATCTCCTCTGAACTCTCTCCAACTTCAGGACATCCTTTCTTAAACGAGGAGCCCAAAACTGCTTACAATACTCCGTGAGGTCTCACTAGTGCCGTATAAAGACTCTACATCATATCCTTGTTCAGAAATTCTATTCCTCTTTAAATGAACGCCAGCACTGCATTTGCCTTCTTCACCACTGACTCAACCTGCTAGTGTACCTTCAGACTCCCACGTCACTTTGCATCTGGGTATTTTCAATGTTCTTTCAATTCCTTCATTCTGCCCATATGCAAGCTTCACTCATATAATTTAAAACAAAAAGGAGGCCAACTGACAAATCATCCCTGACATTACTACACCCACACTACCATTCTAAGTTCTCACTTGTGTTTTTTACTGACAGCATATTAGAAGGGTGCAGCCTTATGGTTAGCTTCTTCTGAAGATACCAGAATTGTTCAGACAAAGAACAAAAAGCAGGGAACTGATTCACTGGCAGACAGAATATATAAATACAGAAAGGAGCATGAATATGCATATCACAGTTTTTGGCATGCTACCTCATCTGACCTAAAATATCAAATTTTACTCCCTCTCCAGTAGTCTTTAAATGAATCTGGCCTAGTAACTTTAAACTTCAAGGTATCATCAGACTTTCTCTTCCAGCTGGTTCTGTCCCCAGGAGTGGAAGCATTGTCACACATTCTATTTATCATTGTTTCATGCTTACTATACAAACATCTAAGGAATTGAATGGCACATACACATACAGCACAGTAACAGGCCATTTTGGCCCACGAATTTGTGCCACCCAAATTACACCTAATTAACCTACACCCCCAGTACGCTTTGAAAGGTGGGAGGAAACCGGAGCCCCCAGGGAAAACCCACACAGTCACAGGGAGAATATACAAACTCTTACAGACAGCACTATATTTGAACCCAGGTCCCAATCAATGGTGCTGTAAAGGCATTGCACTAACCATGCCTCCATACCACCCTATTATTGCTGCTTGGCATTCACATCATCCAACAGGAGTCTAACAGTTTTCTGAAAATTGTGCCAATGGTTTGATGAGTGACTGCCACGAGAACAAACCCGGAGAAATAATCATTCTTGTCATTTGAAATGGCCTGAAATAAGAGGATAGCGTGAAAAAGTATTTTAAAAGTTTCTGGTGTCATTTGTAAATAACCAGCCCCATGGTCCGGAGAAACACGACCTAATTTTTCACTGTACATTGCAAGGTTTATGGTATGAACGACAAATAACCACGTCTTGGCGACTTGAAAATGCCGACATTCAACATGAGAGAGGAACTGTGGATCTGTTCAATGATTTTAGTTACCGATATTCATGCAGAAAATGTCACAGATTTCCAAAAGCTGCCTTTGTAATGCACAGCTGAGCTACAGAGATACCTATGAGCAAATAAATTAGGAGTAGGCCACCCAAATCTTTGAAGATGCTCCCCAACTCAAAGAGATGATAGTTAATCTGATTGTAACTTGTGCTCTACATTTCTACCTTCTCTAGTAACCTTTCATCTCTTTGTTTTTCAAGAATCCATCTACCTCTGCTTTAAAAATACAGAAGTACTTTGCTTATGCAGATTCACAGCCCTCTGTGAGAATGATCCCTCTCTGTAATTGCATTTATGTACTGTGATTTACTTATTATATATGTATGAGGTGTCTACTGGTCTGCTCGCAAAACAATCTCTATCATTGCATCTTGGTGCATGTCAGAATCAGAATCAGAATTTATTGTCATGAACAAGTCATGAAATTTGGTGCTTTGTGGCAGCATCACAGTTCAAACATTCATATTATAACCATCTAACAACATTTCTATGAAAAAATAAAATAATAGTGCACAAAAAACAAAGGCAGTCTCTATGGTTCATTGACTATTCAGGAATCTGATGGCAGTGGGGAAGAAGCTGTCCTTATGCTGCTGAGTGTTCGTCTTTAGTCTTCTGTGCCTTTTCCCCAATAGTAGTAGAGTGAAGAGGGCATGGCTTGGGTGCTGGGGGTCTTTGAGGATAGAGGCTGCTTTTTTAAGACACTACCTCATGTAGATGTCCTCTATGGAGTGAAGTCTTGTGTCTGTAATGTCACAGGTCGAGTTAACAACTCCCTGATGGAGTTTATTCTTGTCCTGAGAGTTGGCGCCTCCATACCAGGCAGCGATGCAACCAACCAGAATGCTCTTCACGGTACACCTGTTGAAGTTTATGAGAGTATTCAGTGACATACTGAATTTCCTCAGACACCTCACAAAATATAGCCTCTGGGAAGCCTTCTTCATGATTGCATCCACATGGAAGCTCCTGGACAGATCCTCAGAGATGTTCACACCCAGGAAGTTGAATTTCTTGACCCTCTCCACTACTGAGCCCTCAATGAGGACTGAGTCAAGTTCCCGTAACTTCCTTCTGAAGTCCACAGTCCTTGGTTTTGCTGGCGTTGAGCGCAAGGTTGTTGTCGTTAGACTATTCAATGAGCTGATCTATCTACTTCCCGTACGCTTCCTCATTGCAATCTGTGATTCTGTTAACTACTGTGGTGTCATTGACAAACTTGTAGATGACATTGGAATTGTGTCTGGCCACACAGTCATGGATATGTAATGAGTAGAGCAATGGGCTAAGCATGGATCCGGTGTGCCTGTGTTGATAATCAATGAGGAGGAGATGTTGTTTCCAATTTGTACTGACTGCGGTCTTTCGATGAGGAAGTCAAGGATCCAGTTGCAGAGTGGGGTACAGAGGCCTAGAGTTTGTAGGTTCTTGACCACCACTGAGGGAATAATGTTACTGAAGGCCAAGCTGTAGTTGATGAAGAGCACCCGTATGTATGAATTGCTGTTTTTGAGGTGATCCAGGGCTGAGTGGAGAGCCAGCGATATTGCATCTGCTGTGGAATGATTGTGACGATAGGCAAATTGCAGTGGGTCCTGATCTTTGCTTAGGTGCTTATTAATTCTGGCCATGACCAGCCTCTCAAAGCATTTCATCAAATCATTAGGGCATCTCACACTACTCTTCTTGGGTACCGGGATGATTGAAGCAGGTGAGAACCTCTGACTGCTGCAATGAGAGGTTGAAAATGCCCTTGAACACTCCGGCTAGTTTGTTAATGAAGATTTTCAGTATCCTTCCAGGTATGCTATGATGCCTGTGAGGGTTCATCCTCTTGAATAATGTTCTGATGTTGCTCTCAGAGACAGATATCACAGGGTCCTCAGCCTTTTCAGGGATTCTAGTCGACACTGTTTGGTTCTTCTTCTCAATGTTCTCAAGTGACAATATACCTGAACTTAAAAACAATTCCCCTCAATACTGTCTTAAATGACTTTAAAGATGACTTCTTGTTTTAGATTCTCCCACATGGGGAAATTCAAAGTCACATACATCTCTTCCAGACCGCTCAGAGTCTTGCATGTTTCAATCAAGTTACTGCCTATTTTTCTAAACTCTAAGAAATATCTGCCTAGCCCAATAAAACTTTACAATTCAAAGTCTATGAAACCTTCTCTGAACTATATTCAATACAATCAGATCATTCCTTAAATAGAGAAATTGATACTGTGCAAACTACTTCAGATATAGTCTCACAAATGCTCTCAATAATTGCAGAAACAGACACTCTACTTTCATATTCTGTCGGCTTTCATAATTACTTCCTCTGCCAACAATCTAGTCTCTATAAATCATATTTATTGCAAGGGCCTTTACCTGAAACTTTGACAGCTTCTAATATTTTTACTATGACAGACGTTAAGCCATTGGGTCAGTACTTTATTCTCTCTGTATCTCCCCCCCTTTTTGAATAATAAAACATCCATTTGCTAGTGTTACGAGCCCAGAGGACCCCAAAACCCAGCAGCGATAGATATTCACCAAGACAAATGGCCGCTTAAACAAAAGTTGCTTTTAATTATCCTTAAACATGAAGACAGAATCACACTTTAACTTATCACTATTAATTTAACTAACCTTTTACTTCTAATTGCATGTAAGTAATGTGTGTATAAATTCAGAAAAGTTCTTTGATTCACAGTCCAAACTCACTTCTCATACCTCCAAGTTTACTGGTTGCAGGCAATTCTTATACTATGCACAGCATTTAACATTTATGAAGTTCACCAGGTTTTGGTGTTGAAAGGTAAATGGTTACCGCCGCTCAGGAAGGTTCTTGTCAGTTTTCAGAGAAAGATTTGTTGTTTGCTGGACACCCACAACTGATCCCTTTTAATCAGCCACGTCAGTATCTTGCTGAAGAAACTTGCCCCATCAGGGTTTTCCAGATGATGACCTCTTTCTTTCAGGTCACCACAGAGTTCCTTTTTGTTTCTCTTATTTCAAGTGAAACATTAGGCAGCCAGTTCTCTCCTCTTGTATGAATCACAAGGGCTTTGACCAGGCTGAACTAAGCACTCATGACCCATCTTCAAAATGGTTTTTTCCAGAAACTTGCCAGTTTGTCCTGTTCCAGTCCCAGCTGTTGCTACTGACTGTAAAACTGCAGAACTGAATTCTCTCTCGCTGTCTCTCTCTCTTAGAGAAAAGCCTGATTGACTCCCTCTCTATTTGCATGACCCTCTTAGAACAGTAAACAGCACTCCCTGATAGCCTGAGGCTCTGAACCTATTCTTCTAAGTTCTTTCATCTGTTGCTTTACAAAACAACAATCCATTAGTGAAGACTCTTGGGCACTTACCAAAGCTTTTGCAAAGGCTATTGGAGCCGGACTGTCTAACTTGAGCAGAGCTCCAGAATTTTAAATGAGATAGATTGTGGTGGTTTAGTGTAAGACACAAACACTTCACAAAACAGATCTCATTTAAAATACAAGAGCTTTGCTGAAAGTGAATCATGGAGGCACCGAGAGCCTTTGCAAAGACAATTAAACAAGGAGACTGCTTTGATAAAGAATTTCAAAAACAGGTGTAAATGGATTATTATTTTGAAAGCAACAGATGAACGGGCTCAGAGGTTTGGGTCCAAAGCCACAATCTGTCTGGTTGCAGTTTGCTGTTCGAAGAAGGACATGTGGTTTTGCAAACAGAGAAAGAGAGAAGACCAAACAGGCTTTCTCTAAGGGAGAGAGAGAGAGAGAGAGAGAGAACTGGTTTCTGCAGTCATGGCAAGCTGGCAGCTTGTTGAAACCCCGTTTTGAAGACAGGTTGTGAGTTCTGAGTTCAGCCTGTTGAAAACCTTTGTGGTCCATACAAGAGGAAATGGCCGGCTAGAGTGTTTCTCCTGAAATAAGGGAAACAAAAGAAACTCGGTGGTGATCTGCAGAAGAAGAGGTTATCATTTGGAAAACCCCGATGGGGCAAGTTTCTTCAGCAAGACACTTAAGTAGCTGATCAGAAGGAATCAGTTTGTGTGTGTCCAATGAGCAACAAATCTCTCTCTGAAACCAACAAGAACCTTCCTGAGCAGTAACCATTTAACTTTAAGCACCAGAGCTTGGTGAAAATTCATAAATGTTAAATTCTGTGCACAGTGTAAGAATTGCCTGATACCAGTGAACTTGGAGGAGTGAGAAGTGAGATTGGACTGTGAATCAAAGAACTTTTCTGAACTTATACAAATTACATACACGTGCAATTAGAATTAGAAGGGTGTTAAGTTAATAGTAATAAGTTAAAGTTTGATCCTGTTTTTATGTTTAAATAAAATTAAAGTAACTTTTGTTTAAGAAAACATTTGTCATGGGCCCATAACATTCTGTCTCCATTCCTCCCACACGCTTCCACGGAGTCATCCCCTCCCATGAGCAATTCTCAGGTTCTCTTTCCTGCCTTCCTACCTATGTCCACCTCTGGCCCCTTGCCCGTGGCCTGTGCACCTCCCCACCCCTTCTTCCCTCTTCTCCCTACCTTTTTTATTCAGGTGCCTGTCTGCTTTTTGCATATAACTTGATGAAGGGCTCAAACCAAAACATTATATATTTTTGCCAACTATGGACACTGTGGGACCTGCTGAGTTTCTCCAGCAATTTTATATATTTATTACAGTCACAGTGTATGCAGATTTTCTTGTTTCCATCCCAAGTCCTTCAGTTTGATTTTGTTTAGCTGGTATGATAGTGTTAAAGATGAGATGTAGTCAGTGAACAACAGCCTAACACCAGCCTTGTGGTCCAGGTCTAATGCAGAATGGAGGACCAGCAAGATAGTATCTGTTGTTTTTTTAAAAAAGATTAGACCCACAGCATGGTAACAGGCCATTTTGGTCCATGCCACTCAATTTACACCTCTGGTATGTTTTATTGAATGGTAGGAGGAAACTGGAGCATCTAGGGAAAACCCACGCAGACATGGGAAGAAAGTACAAACACCTTACGGACAGCTCAGGATTCGAACCCAGATCCTGATCGTTGGCCCTGTAAAGGCTTTACGCTAACCACTACACCAACCATGCCGCACCCACAGTTGTGACGATAGGCAAACTGAAGTGGGTCCAGGTCCTTCCTGAGACAGGAGTCGATTTGCTCCATTACCAACCTCCCAAAGCACTACATCAAGGTAGATGCAAATGATCCCAGCCAATAGTTGTTGAGACAGGTCACCTTGCTCTTCTTGGTCTCTAGTACTATGGATTTCCTTTTGAGGCAGGTGGGGACCTTTGAGCAAGAGGTTGAAAATGTCTGCAAAGATTCTATCCAGTTGAACTGCGCAGGATTTGAGGATGCTACTTGGGCCACCCTCCTGAATGTTCTTTTCATATCAGCCTCAAAAAAATGAGAGTGTGGGGACTTGTGAGGGTGCATCAATGTTTTCATTTTGAAGCAAGCATGGAAGGCATTTAGCTCAACAGAAGAAATGTATTGCAGTTTATGATTCTACTTCATTTCACCTTATAGGATGTGATAGCATGCAAGCCCTGCCACAACTGCTGAGCAGCATGCACATCAGACTCTAGCATGGACTGTTTCCTTGCATTGGTAATAGCCTTCTAGAGGTCGTACTTGGCTTCTGAATCACCTGATCTGAACTGCACAAGTCTGTATTTAGTGTTCAACAGTTTGCAGATCTCTTGATTCATCCTCAACTTAGGATACACCCAGATAATCTTTGTAGGAACTCACTCAACTAGATAAAGGAAATAAAAATTTTCTCACAGCATCATGTGCGGCTTCACAGCTTGTGGTGAATCCTTGACCAAGATATTTATTGTATTAAGAAATGTTGCTTAGAATGGGCATCCGTTGCTATGCTAATGCTTCAGAGAAGAACAAATTGGCTACTCTACTGACATTACTTAAAAGATGCTGCTTGCTAAAACACTAGGTATTGCTATATATTCTAACCCTGGCACTGCAGAGCAGGTCTAATCCAGGAAGAATGGACCATTTATCTGTGCCTTTCTTGGCAAGTCATGGTCATTCTGTAACCAGAAGCAAACTGATATTTTGGGTCGCAAAATGTCCAGATAGTTGTTCCCAAGGAACCTATAAACTTAATAGTTGTTCTCTACAGCTCATCTTCACTTCTAGCCTATCCAACAAAGTGAGATTTTGTTGATGCGACTCTGTTGGCAAATTTGTTGTGGATTGAACTTTTTTAATGTATTGGCTCCATCCTGGAAATCTGCCAATCTTCTTCACTATATTCAATGCAGGCTAACATTAACATGATGTTTCCTGAAATAATATTTACTGTATAGCTATCATTGCATAAGCATTTTTTAGTGGCCTGGATCAAAAGATGAACTTGTATTGTGCTTTTAGTGATCTTTGGACTTCCCAAAATGCTTTTGAAACTGTGCTCATAAATAGTGACATGGGACTAACCAAATAATCGGTTTTTATAATATTGATTGGCATTATAAAGATTGGCCTGGACATGGGATAGCTCTCTGCACTTCTTCAAAATAGGGCTATGTGATAGTACAGATTCTATCACCAATATGTATATGTACAGATGGTAGTGTAGGATGACTGTGATTGGCTTAGAGTGTAGCCGCACCTACTGGCTTCTCGCCAGACCAGGTCATTCTGGACTGGTCGACCTACTTGTGATATGCTCCAGTCTTTTAGTTAATAAAAGCCTTGGTTTGGATCAACAAGTCTTTGGTTCTTTCAACTCGCATTACAGGCTAGAGGATCTTTTGTCTCCTTGGGAGATCAGACAGACCTTAGCCTAGCATCTCAACTAAACAAGAGTCTCTTCATTAGCTTACATTTTTGTGTTTGTGTGTCTGATGTGATACAAAGTTCTGATTCAGAGGTCAGAATGCAACTGTACCCCAACAGCACTGATCATTTGAGAGCCTGGTATAATGAGACTCCTTCATACAATTGTCTCTCCCATGATCTTAAGACTAAATATCTCAAAAAGAAACATCCTCATTCTTCACTGTCACTTTAATGGGTTATTAATCCGAATGACTATCCCAGAGCAATTTTGTGAGTATGGATAAATAATTAGTCATTTCATTACAATCGAAGAAATTCAAGTCAAGTTATTGTACAAATACAACCCAATGAAACAGTGTTCTCCAATGCTCGGTGCAACAAAAAAAGCAGGCAAAGAACCAGACGTAACACACATAGAGACCAACAAAGCATATGGAGGACTGGTATTTCATAAAAACAAATAAAATAAATACATATTGTTTCATGAATAAGAGAGTCTCGGATGGTTAGTGTGAGAATTTCCTTTGGTTGTTTGGTTGTGGGTAGAAGCTGTTCCTCATTCTGGTGGAGCTGGCTCTGATATTCCTCTATCTCTTCCCCGACTGGAGCAGCTGAAAGATCCTGTCTGCAAGATGGAAGGGGTCCGCAATGTTTTTGCGCAACCTCTTCAGGCAATGATCCCAGTGATCCTCTCCTCCAGACTTATGGTCCTGTGGATTTAGTTCTGATCCATTTCTCTGCAGTAATTGTACCACACTGTGATGTAGCCAGTCAGGATGCTCTTGATAGAATTCCTATAGAAGGTTGGCATTATAGCTGCTGGTAGCCTTTCCTGCTTCAGTTTTCTCAGTAAGTGCAGTCACTGTTGTGACTTCTTGATCAGTGAGTAGATATTGTGTCCATGATAGGTCACTAGTTAAATGCTGTAGTGTTCTATGTTCTTGGTCTTCCTGAAGTCCACGATCATCTCCTTTTCCATGTTGAGACTTTGGTTGTTGCTTTTGCACCATTTCACGAGATTTTCCACCTCTTCTCTGCTGGCCGATTCATCGTTGTTGCTGATGAGGTCAACGACTGTTAGGTCATCTGCAAACTTGATGACTCTGTTAGAGCTGAATCTGATGATCATTAAGTCAGTAGTGTGAATAGGAATGGGCTGAGCACAAACCCCTGAAGTGAACCAGTGCTCGGCTTGATAGTTCTTGACATTCTGCTATTGCCCCAGATAGACTGTGGTCTTTTTAAGTTGTAAAGAAATTCACTTTACAATTTGACAAATCCACTCTGCATGAGAGCAATGCTCTTCTCAAGGCTTCAGCCAGATTCTGAAATGGAAACAAGCTAGTTTAAGAGATGTATGCTAGAAGAATTAAAACAGATACTAAAGGACTGATTATTTTTGAAGAAACTAAGAATTATTTAAACGAGAACAGTATTCCATTTGAGGACATAGCTGTCAGTGGGACTGTTGATGCCGCTTCAAAGATTAGACAATGCAAAGGGTTCATCACATGCCTGAAAAATGTTATATTTTCATTGCGTCATTCATATGGAGCACTTAACGGGAAAAAAAACTTAGGAGGACATTTAAGTGTTTCACTTTCAATTGCGTAAAGACTGTAATCTTTATAAAATTGCATTCCCTTTGAGACAGACTATTCTGGTGGCTGTGTGAAGAAAATGTCGAACATTTCCAGAGGCTACTGGTGCATACCGAAGTGAGGTGGCAGTCCAAATGAAAATGTGTACATTGTTTTGTGGGACTCTTGGACATGATTGTTTCCTTTCTTTCTCATAACAAGCCTTTGTTGATGCAAAGGTGGACATACTTTATCTGATGGATAGCTTTGACAAACTCAATTTATTGTACAATACCTTACAGGGTAAACATAACCTCATTGATAATAAGGAAGCCATTGTTTCAGATATCACGAATTTTTACAATTTCAAATCTGAAAATGAATGCAGAGGCACTGAAAGATGATGAAATTACTGCTTTTGTGAAACGCCTAAAGCAAATACACACAGATCTGCAGGAAAGATTCAATGACCTATTAAACCTCAATATCCCTTATTGCATATTAGATCCATTTGAGCAACAACCCACCAACAATGATGCAGAACTTCAAGAGAGTTTCATTATTCTTCAGAGTGATATAATTGTACAACTTAAATTCAATCAATTTAATAGAAGATTTTTGGGTTGAGAGTGGTCTGCCAAATCGATTTCCAAAACTGTGGGAAAAGGGTGTCTTTATTTCAACATACTTAGTTGAATGTGGATTCAGAAAGGTAGTTTTCTTGCCAAAATCCAGGAACAGACTTGATATCACAACAAGAGGAGACCTTCGACAGTGATGAATACTAATTGCTTACCAACTGAATATCCCTTTGACTTGGACAATAAAAACAGATTGCTGAGCAAATGAATATCTGTGACATTTTGTCCAAGAAGATTGGTTTGAAGTTGTAAGCATGACATGATTGACAAGGAGCGAATTAGTATTAATCACTGCCCAACTTGGAGCCTGACATCAACAAACCTGCAGAGGTACATCAGCCTCAAGGATCTCACTAAAATTTTCATTTTATAAGAATTATTTTTTTTAATTATTTTTAAGTTTTCACTGCCTCAAGTTTATGCTCAAGGTTCCCTAATGACTCATTGTATGCAAACAATTATACTCTAAGAATTGTTATTTTTAAAAAAATTTAATATGTATGTTCATGTTTTCTTCTTTCCTACATGTTCAATAAGAATGATTTCCTATTTGTTTGTTTATTCTGGAACCACAAGCCATAGCTGTTACATTCAGAGTAAAAGCCTTGTTTTCTTTTCACCTCATGTAACACCTCATGTAACACCTCATGTTTTATGTTTTTTATGTTGTCAGTAGACAGCCCATAAACTTTAAGAACAGTCCAAAAGTGGCCATAGCCAAAGAAATGTTGAGAATGGCTGTTCTAGATCAGGATTCACTCCTTGTAAATCATGTCATGCTTACAACTTTAAACCAATCTTCTTAGACAAAATGTCACAGAAAGTCATTTGCTCAGCAATCTGTTTTTAATTGTTCAAGCCAAATGGATATTGAGTTGGTAAACAATTAGTATTCATCACTAGTGTTCACATTTCAATTTAAATTGGTGTTCTGGGTACTGCAGCCAGTCATTTTGTAGGAAGCAGAGCACCTGCACAATTAATTGACAATCCACAAGAGATTTAATGCAATGGAATCAAATCTAAAAATCAAAATAATATTAACAGCTAAAATTTTAAATGAAGGAAAAATGAATTTACGGGGAGGTTTTCATATGATTAGCTCATTCTAAATTACCTCAGAATCAATTCATTGGGCCTCCATGTACTTTTTACCAGCAGCACCAAAGAGTCCAACAGCTCCACAGCTGAACTCATCTCTGAGTCTGGCGATGTAGCCCATATGCCTTGACCTTAGAAAGCATTTTGCATCTGACCTCTCTTTCATTAGGAATGGCTGACATATGAAGCATGCATGACCCAAACATTTGAATGGGTTTGTGGACCGAGTTGAAAGGATGAGTGCAGGTGAATGGTTTGTTTTTTCACTTGATGCTTTTTAATTAATTTCCAGCATTTACATTTTTAAGTAAACATCACTTTTTCAATATTTGCCTCTGATTATATTTAAATGTTTTTAATTAGAGTTAGGGTGGCATAGTGATTGGTACAACGCCTTTACATAGGAACATAGCAGGAACAGGAGTAGGCCAAAAATGGCCCATCGAGCCTGCTCTGCCATTCAATATGATCATGGCTAATCTAATTTATGACCCAACTCCACCTACCTGCCTTCTCCCCATATCCCCTAATTCCTCTATCATGTAAAAATTTATCTAACTGAATTTTAAATATGTTTAATGAGGCAGCCTCAACCACTTCCCTGGTTAGAGAATTCCAAACATTCACTACTCTCTGGGAAAAATTATTTTTCCTCATCTCTGTCCTAAATATACTCCCCTGAATCTTGAGACTGTGTCCTCTCGTTTTAGTTTTACAGCACCAGCAATTAGGACTTGGGTTTGAATCCTGTGCTGTCTCTAAAGAGTTTGTACTTTCCCCCTGTGTCTGTGTGGGTTTTTCCCAGAGGCTCCAGTTTCGTCTCACTGTTCGAAATGTACTAGGTGTAGATTAATTGGGTGTAATTAGGCAGCACTGACTTGTGAGCCGAAATGGCCTCATACTGTGCTGTATGTCTATTTTTTTTAAATTTTAAAATAATTATTAGAGACATTAAAATATGGCATTAGGGCTTTCGATAGCAGTAGGTGGATTGGGTCTCAGCATCCACCACCTGAACAAGCTCTCTTGTACTTTGTTTTCTGGGATGAATGCTGGATTTTCCAACTTCACCTCAACTGATCTCTCATTGTTTCCTTTCATCCTTTCATTTCCCTTTCATGAAACACTCGTGTTCTTTACCACCTGGTATGTCTTAATGCATTTCCATCTCAGTCCTTCCAATAGCTCTTCCCCTATCATCCTGGACACAACCTCTTCTCACTGGTACCTTTGGCAGAAGGCACATAAACCTCAAGATCAGAACCTCTAGGTTCCAGAACAATTAATTTTGAAGAGCTATCAGATTCTTGAACCTCCCCTTATTACACTAATCAAGAGAGGACTGTCTGCATTATTTGCAAAATCACTGGGGAGGGGGGGGGGGTGGTTTCTAGTACCAGGATAACAGTGAATACTTGTTATCTAATTGTTGTTATCTTGTTATAAATCTTGTTATCTAATCTAATCCTGGGCAAGCATGGCGTCGGCAAGTGCAACGACAATGGGCGCCTCCTGTTGGAGCTCTGCGCAGAACAGCGACTTGTCATTACAAACACCCTTTTTCAGCAGAGGGACAGCCTTAAGACCACCTGGATGCATCCCCGATCCAAACACTGGCACCTCCTGGACTACATCCTGGTGCGAGAAAGTGACAAACAAGATGTGCTCCACACCAGGGTCATGCCTAGCGCGGAATGCCACACTGACCACCGGCTGGTTCGCTGCAAGCTCAACCTTCACTTCAAGCCAAAGCCCAGGAACAATAAAGCCCCCAGAAAGAGGTTCAATGTTGGAAACCTGCAGTCAGACGAAGCGAGAGGAAACTTCCAGGCAAACCTCAAAGCAAAGCTCGACGTTGCAACCCGCCTCACGGACCCGTCCCCTGAAACCCTCTGGGATCAGTTGAAGACTACCATACTGCAATCCACTGAAGAGGTACTGGGCTTCTCCTCCAGGAAAAACAAGGACTGGTTTGACGAAAACAGCCAGGAAATCCAGGAGCTGCTGGCAAAGAAGCGAGCTGCCCACCAGGCTCACCTTACAAAGCCGTCCTGTCCAGAGAAGAAACAAGCCTTCTGTCGCGCATGCAGCCATCTTCAGCGCAAACTCCGGGAGATCCAAAATGAGTGGTGGACTAGCCTCGCCAAACGAACACAGCTCAGCGCGGACATTGGCGACTTCAGGGGTTTCTACGAGGCTCTAAAGGCTGTGTACGGCCCCTCACCCCAAGTCCAAAGCCCGCTGCGCAGCTCAGACGGCAAAGTCCTCCTCAGCGACAAGATCTCCATCCTCAACCGATGGTCAGAACACTTCCAATCTCTTTTCAGTGCCAACCGCTCAGTCCAAGATTCCGCCCTGCTCCAGCTCCCTCAACAGCCCCTAAGGCTAGAGCTGGATGAGGTTCCCACCCTGGATGAGACATATAAGGCAATCGAACAACTGAAAAGTGGCAAAGCAGCAGGTATGGATGGAATCCCCCCAGAAGTCTGGAAGGCTGGCGGCAAAACTCTGCATGCCAAACTGCATGAGTTTTTCAAGCTTTGTTGGGACCAAGGTAAACTGCCTCAGGATCTTCGTGATGCCACCATCATCACCCTGTACAAAAACAAAGGCGAGAAATCAGACTGCTCAAACTACAGGGGAATCACGTTGCTCTCCATTGCAGGCAAAATCTTCGCTAGGATTCTACTAAATAGAATAATACCTAGTGTCGCCGAGAATATTCTTCCAGAATCACAGTGCGGCTTTCGCGCAAACAGAGGAACCACTGACATGGTCTTTGCCCTCAGACAGCTCCAAGAAAAGTGCAGAGAACAAAACAAAGGACTCTACATCACCTTTGTTGACCTCACCAAAGCCTTCGACACCGTGAGCAGGAAAGGGCTTTGGCAAATACTAGAGCGCATCGGATGTCCCCCAAAGTTCCTCAACATGATTATCCAACTGCACGAAAACCAACAAGGTCGGGTCAGATACAGCAATGAGCTCTCTGAACCCTTCTCCATTAACAATGGCGTGAAGCAAGGCTGTGTTCTCGCACCAACCCTCTTTTCAATCTTCTTCAGCATGATGCTGAACCAAGCCATGAAAGACCCCAACAATGAAGACGCTGTTTACATCCGGTACCGCACGGATGGCAGTCTCTTCAATCTGAGGCGCCTGCAAGCTCACACCAAGACACAAGAGAAACTTGTCCGTGAACTACTCTTTGCAGATGATGCCGCTTTAGTTGCCCATTCAGAGCCAGCTCTTCAGCGCTTGACGTCCTGCTTTGCGGAAACTGCCAAAATGTTTGGCCTGGAAGTCAGCCTGAAGAAAACTGAGGTCCTCCATCAGCCAGCTCCCCACCATGACTACCAGCCCCCCCACATCTCCATCGGGCACACAAAACTCAAAACGGTCAACCAGTTTACCTATCTCGGCTGCACCATTTCATCAGATGCAAGGATCGACAATGAGATAGACAACAGACTCGCCAAGGCAAATAGCGCCTTTGGAAGACTACACAAAAGAATCTGGAAAAACAACCAACTGAAAAACCTCACAAAGATAAGCGTATACAGAGCCGTTGTCATACCCACACTCCTGTTCGGCTCCGAATCATGGGTCATCTACCGGCACCACCTACGGCTCCTAGAACGCTTCAACCAGCGTTGTCTCCGCTCCATCCTCAACATCCATTGGAGCGCTTACACCCCTAACGTCGAAGTACTCGAGATGGCAGAGGTCGACAGCATCGAGTCCACGCTGCTGAAGATCCAGCTGCGCTGGATGGGTCACGTCTCCAGAATGGAGGACCATCGCCTTCCCAAGATCCTGTTATATGGCGAGCTCTCCACTGGCCACCGTGACAGAGGTGCACCAAAGAAAAGGTACAAGGACTGCCTAAAGAAATCTCTTGGTGCCTGCCACACTGAACACCGCCAGTGGGCTGATAACGCCTCAAACCGTGCATCTTGGCGCCTCACAGTTTGGTGGGCAGCAACCTCCTTTGAAGAAGACCGCAGAGCCCACCTCACTGACAAAAGGCAAAGGAGGAAAAACCCAACACCCAACCCCAACCAACCAATTTTCCCTTGCAACCGCTGCAATCGTGTCTGCCTGTCCCGCATCGGACTTGTCAGCCACAAACGAGCCTGCAGCTGACGTGGACTTTTTACCCCCTCCATAAATCTTCGTCCGCGAAGCCAAGCCAAAGAAGAAGAATTGTTATATTTATTGTCTTTTTTAAATTCAAATTCTGTATACGATGTGGACTTTTTTTATGAAGTACCAGTTTAACTGCTGCAAGTAAGAATGTATATTGTACAAAATATATGACATTAAACTCATTATCATTATCTCAATTCTGAGGAGATACCCATGACCCAAAACATTAGTTTCTCTTTCCACAGATGTTGTTTGACTGGCTCAGATCTTCTTTTCGTTTCTTTTTTTTTGTTTCAGATTCTATCATCCACAGTTATTTTGGTTTCAACCATCTGAGACCTTCTCAAAATTTACAGACCGTTCCACCTCAGTCACAGCAGCTGGGATTTTAGTTCACTGGATCAAGAAAATTAAGTGCAGCACATGAAATTGGAATGGGGAAGAGGAGGTCATTGGAGGTGGTATATTAGATCCATTCCATTGATTATGAAGTGTACACAAATGTTGCAGTAAATTTGCTAGAGTACTAACCCACAAACAGTTTTGAGATAAATCATCAGTTAAATTGTTTTTATAGTGTTGGAAAAGGGATGAAAGACTTCTGGCTGGCGACTACATGTTGTAGGGTGTGGTATTCATGAACTCCTGCCAGCCTTTAACACTTTTGACTCTTCAACTCAATTTTTCTTTACCAAAGTGGTTTAATCTTGGTTCTTTTGCTTTCTATTATTATTCACCTCATAATGTCTAAAAGAGGAGCCAAAACAACAAAGAGGATGAAGAGGAAGTGGTCCCCCTTACTTCAGACATAATCGCCAGAATGATGAAATAAGAGTCCCAAGGAATAATGAAAGAATTAACAGCGGCCATGAAAGAATGTTTCAAGTACAATCCCAGTAACTGAAGAACACTTGGACATTGTGGAGGATGCCCACAAGGTTTTGTCTGACCCTGCTTCATCAACGAGTTCAGCATGAGTTAATTCTTTTTGTTAGAAATTGTTTCTGTTTTTGAGGGGGGGGGGTTTCTGAGTCTGTCTTGAGTTATTACTTTGTGTCAGTAGTTTGAACTACAGATGCCTAACATTTTATCCGGAATTCCGAAAACTGGGAACCTCCAAAAACCAACACTTTTTTCGGTAGATGACATCTGCTCATCAAAGATGGAGTTAGGCACCAAACATGATCCGACGCGACTCTAGCTCAACTTCTGTGTATCCTGTCACATTCTGCTACTTTATAAGTATCTCTGGATCGCCTATAATGATGCCTGTCCAGTGTTGTGGTGCTTTCAATCAACCCAGCAGCAGCTCAATGGCCATTGTCATTACCCATAATCCCCTATGCAGCTGAAACCGCTGTGCCACTGCAAGGGAACCAAGAAGGGAGCCATTCTCCTGGTCCTGGTTTCAGTGGTGAGAGAGAGGAGGAGAGATGGCAATGTGAATCGGGCAGGCGAGGGAGGGAGAGAGAGAGACAGCAGCACAACTTAGGCGGGTGAGGGGGAGAGAGATGGCAGCATGACTTGGGCGGGCAAGGGGGTAGAGAGAGATGACAGTGCAACTCAGGAAGGGGGTGGGGATTTGAGACAGCAGCGGGACTCTGGCTGGCTTAAAGGGACGGAAATCAAAATAATTCCAAAATCAGGAAGATTCCGAACAATGGCAGGCATCCAGTCTTGATGATCCCGGATAAAAGATTAGACACCTGTATTTTGAAGGGAGGTGGGGTTTCTTTACTTTCATTTTTGGGATATCTGAATGGGGAGGGTTCTTTTTTTTCCTTCTCTTTGTTATTTGAAAGGTCAAGTTTGTAAGTTACTGAGCTTGAAAGATTTTTATAAAAGCATTAAAATTATGCAATAATGTCAGATTTCCTGGACTGTCTAAATTTGCCCACTCTTTCTTAGAATAGACATACAAGTCTGGAGGATCCTATTTCTCATGAGGAAATATTACAAGCAATATCCTCTTTACAGTCTGGTAAATCTCCAGCACTAGATGGATATCTTGTTGAATTTTATAAATCTTTTTCCAAATGGCTTGTACTTCATTTAAGTTCTGTGATTGATGATTCATTTTAAAATGGGAAGCTTCCATTATCTTTTAACAAGGCTTGTATATCTCTTATTTTGAAAAAAAATGGAAGGACCCTGCTGAATGTGCATCAAATAGGCCTATTTATTTTCTTGATATGGAAATAAAGATTTTGTCCAAAATTTTGGCCCATAGATCAGTGAATATTTTAGTATTGGTTATTTCTGAGGACCAAAGAAAAGCTATTCTTATTTTAACATACATCGATTATTGAATATCTTCCATTTACCCTCTACTCTTACCACTGAATATGTTCTTTTGTTAGATGCTGAGAAGGCTTTTGATTGGGTGGAATGGGACTATCTATTTGCCATTTTAGAAAAATTTAATTTTTGTCCAGATTTTATTAAATGGATTCAATTATTATATTCATCTCCTCCTGCCTCAATGCAACCAAACTCACAGCAATCAAAACTTTTTAGGCTTCACTGGGGTTTCCATAAAGGTCATCTTTTAAGTCCTTTGCTTTTTGACCTGGTACTAGAATCCCTTGCAATTGCTCTTTGTGAGAGTAGAGATGTTACAGGGATATATAGGAATGGGAATGAACATAAAGATTCCTTATATGCAGATGATCTTTTGCTCTTTATATCCAATACTGAGGTTTCTATATCAACATATTAACTTTATTTGCCTATATTAGTCAGTTTTCTGGCTTTAAATTAAATCTGCATAAAAGTTAGTTATTATCTTTAAAGGGTTCTTTATTAAGGAATTCTAAATTCACTTTTAAGATCGTGAAAGACCAATTTAATTATCTTAGAATTACAATTACTAAGAGTTATAGACACTTATTTAAGGAATATTTTATATATTATTTAATCAGGTCAAAGTATTATTACTGGGATGGTAACTTTTATCTATTACTATGATTGGACATATCAATTCGATTAAAATGAACATTTTACTTTAATTTTTGTGTCTTTTCCAATCTTTACCAATTGTTATTCCTAAATCTTTTTTTTTTATTTATTGGATTAGTTTATTTCCTCTTAGATAAGGCAAGGAAAACACCCTCATTTAAAAAAAGCTCATCTTCAAAAGACTAAACTGAATGGTGAACTGTCACTTCCAAATTTTAGGTTTTATTATTGGGCGGTCAATATATGAATCTGCTCCTTTTGTTATATTTTGATAAACTAAATTACTGCCTTTCTTAGCTAGAAATGGAACTGAATTTTTCTAAAAATTCATCTACCATATTTTATGGTATATAGACCACCCCCCCCCCCATTTCCCTTAAAAAATTGCTCCACAAAAGCCCCCTGGGTCTTATATGCAAAGGTAAGATTTTGGAGATCATGGTATTGCTGCCTGGCCCTGGTATCAGGGAGGGAGAAATTCCCCTGCTGTCCGACCGGTATTGCTGCTAGGGCCTGGTATCAGGGAGGGAGGGATTCCCCCCAGGGCCTAGGGTGCCATTTGAAGGCCTGCCTCAAGCACCACCACCACTACCCTTAACCCTAACCCACTGAGGCTGCCACCCCTAAACCTCCCATTGAGCGCCACCACTGCTCCTAACCCTAATCTCCACCCAAGTACTGCCAGTATCCCAGACATTGAAGGTACCTGTTCATCCTTACATTTGCCCTCAATGAAACAATGCCAAATAAATCATGGCAGCCACCAAGGCCAGGTCTTACAAGGCCTGGCCTACCCATAAATTCACTAAAATATGGACCTGCTTATTCATAAATACACTAAAACATGTACTCTAAAAATTTGTAATGGGGGATCTTGTATGCCAGTGGGTCTTATATACCATCAGATATAGTATGTTGACAATTTTATGTTATTTTAACCTTTTCTTTTTATAAATTGACTGAAAATCTGATAATGAGAAAAAATTAAGAATATGGGCACAATTTAGAAAGTTTTTTGGATTTCAGAGTTTTTCTCTTGCCAACCGTATTATATCTAACCATCTTTTTCAACCTTCTTTGTTAGATACAGGTTTTAAGGATTGGCATAGATTAATTATTAAGTGTTTTAAAAATATTTTTATTTGTGATAATTTTGCTCCCTTTTGAACAATTGGCAGCAAAATTTAAACGATCAAACATTCAATTTTTTTAGATATTTACAAGTCAGACATATTGTTCATTCCAAGCTCTCTGATTTTCCACAAATTCCTGAGACAAACATTTTTGATTTACTTTTTGACTTACATCTCTCTCATAGAGGATCAATATCAATTATATATAATCATTTTTTTGATTTAAGAATAGCCTCACTAGTTAAGATTAAGAAAGACTGGGAACTCGACTTGAATTTATCGCTTTTGAATAAGGATTGGGATACTATTTTTAGTCTGATTAATGAGACCTCCTTCTGGGCACAACATTGTTTGCTGCAATTCAAAGTGGTGCCAAGAGTACATATATCTAAAGTCAAATTATCTCACTTTTATTCTAATATTGATCCATTATGTGACAAATGTAAAATCTTTGAGGCTTCATTAATTCTTATGTTCAAGCCTTGAATGCTTTCAAACTTTATCCGTGATTTTTAAGATCAAAGTAGAATTGCTTAATTGCTTTATTTGGTTTTTCTCAGGAAGAAGATATTTTATTGACATAAACGCAAAAGCAAATTTTATCTTTCACTTCTCTGATAGCTAGATGGACAATTTTGATGTAACACTCCACCTATTCGTATTCAATGATATCATGTCCTACCTAAGTTTGGAAAAAAATCAGTATACTACTAAAATTGTAAAGTCTAATTTTCATAAGACATGGGGCCCATTTGCGGATTATGATCGTAACCTAAAAAACAAAGGTGCTTGGATGTTTTGGCGATGTGCTGTCTGGCTTCTGGTTGTCGTCACGCAATTCCCATGTACATTTTTAATTTTAGTTAACCTGTTTAAATGTAGGGGTTTGATTTTTTTCTCTTTTGATACTTTATTAGATAAATGTTTGTTTTATTGAGAATTTGAATTATATTATAGAATGTGAAGATAATGTCTGAGAATTGTAAATTCCCATTTTTTTAATAATATATTTTTTCTTCCGTTTCTTTTTTTTTTTTCTTTTTTTTCCCCTGGATTGGGTTTATTCTATTATTAAGTTTTGATATATTATGAAAATTGTGGTTTGGAGTTTGGAATTCAGTACACATTTTGAGAAAATTTCTTAAATATAATTGGAATATTGGACAAGTGGTTAACCCTAATCCTAAATGTAATGCTTTAGTTAAGATTTAAAATATTTTAATATGTAAAAAAATATAGTTTTGATTTACAATTTATGTATGTTTCATTATATAGAATGATTTATGTCTGTTTATATCATTTTACATACACATGGTTCTCAGAATGTGGTGAGGACAGCAATTTGAGAAATGCTGAATAGATTTTGTCATTAAATCCAAAGTAAATGGACTACCAATTTGAATCCACACCAAATATGCTTGAGTGAGAGACATTTACTTAGGAAATTCATGGCTGGAAAAGCTATTTTGGTAGATATCTTATTGAATACAGAAAGGAAAACCTGAATTCAATGAAAATTATCAATGTAAATGAGATAAATATAAATTCTATCAGCGGAAAGAGCTGAACTTCCTAGGTAGCACTTCCTGGAAGATAAATCGATAAGAAGTCGATTAAGCAGTAACACAACTGCAAGATACTGTAAACTGGAAAGCTCCAGAGATATTAAGTTTCAGGACAGCACCAATCTTCATCTCTGTGGCAGAGTAGTCCAGCCTTGAGGACACAACAAATGACTCAAGGAAATATTAACACCCAGATTCATTGTTCTTCGAAGAACTGGAGGCATCAGAATGGCTCACACTGAACACACAAGGAATTATCTTTTCATTTGGACCCCTATTTCCTTTCCTCCTTCAGACTCCTCTGGAAACATCTTGCATTCCACCCTCTCTTGCCCCCATTTTCCCACATCCAAGATGTCAGTAACTCTGGAGCTCAATATTCGCTGTGACTGTCAACCCACCCAAAGAAGAGATGCAATAATCTGCAAGTGACCCTGTAACAATGAGATTGATAATCACTTTAAGTAGTACAGCTTCAAGACATCCCCCTGCCACAAAAATTTGCTTTGCTGACCTTGCCCACAGAGTGTTAGCTCCATATCCAGTTTACAACCTCACAGAGCCCTTTCTACGGATTAGTTTGTTCAATGCGCCAGAATAAAATTTTGAATATGGGCATTGTCATTCTACAAGTTACCATTTGTAGTCACAAACAATTTTGCACAACATCTCAATTCTAAAAGGCAAATATTATGCAATGGAATTTCTGAGCAAAATTATTCTATCTCCTCTCTATTTAGCTCAGAATTAAATTTTTAAGGATTCTTGCAAATGAATGCACTTCAGGATTTTCATCATTACCTCAGAGCTGAACTTAGAGCACTTAGTTGCCATGGTAATCACAGTAAAGAGAGGTTTCACAGTGAGGGTGAACCTATATCTTGTATTCCCCAACAGTAACTTATCAGAAGCACCTTAAGCCAATATATTTTGAATCCTTCTTTAAATTTCCAATCCCATGCAAAGAAATAATCAATAGTAAGGCCAGGAAATAGCTATAATAAAATAGAACACAGCACACCACAGGTCCTACATTTATAATTAATTGCCTATTGCAGTGTCCCTATTTTTTTCCCCCAGCATCAGTTTTCCAGTAATCCTCTATGTGATGATATGTAGCGCTGTGTTAACAAAGGCAAGAAGAGGCTTGGCAGCCAATCTGAATTCAGGAAGCAAGTCAGACGTTTACATTTTATGAGGATGCCTGCCTGTATTCTATTTTTATCCACAAGCAGCCGGGTTTCCCACACCACTGGAAACAGCAGCAAGGAAATAGCCACATGCGAGTCCCAAATCTGCTCTCACTTTTGATTAGCTTGGTGAACCCTTCTGAATATTTACCTACTGTTTTTCTCTTTAATAATACAACTCAATTTATTCTCGTCAGTTTATGTCATAACCCATTGAAGTATTTATTTTTAAACTTTCAATCCTGATTTATCTCTGACAAAATCCTGTCAGATTATGGTTAGTTTAAGGAGCTAGCGTAATGCATTTACATCGCCATCAATCAGGTCCGTTGTTCGAATTCCGCCCAGACTTTAAGGAGTCTGTACTTTCTCCCCATGTCTGCATGGGTTTTCCCCAGTGTCTCTGGTTTCCTCCCACCATTCAAAACGTACCAAGGGTGTAGGTTAATTGGGTGTAAATTGGGCGGCACAGACACACGGGCCAAAATGGCCTGTTACCTTGCTGAATGTCTGAATTTAAAAATAATTTCAGATCATTAATTAATCTCATTGGTTGCTCTTCCCAAAATACAAAAGGGATAACAGTGGCAACTGTTTTGAATAAGGCAGTGAAAATTTGATTTTAGAGATACAGCACAGTAACAGGTCCTTCTGGCCCACGAGTCTTGCAAGAGCTGGCCTTGGTGGTCTCCATGATGGCTGGTGTCCAGCCTCTCATGAGAGCTGCCCTCGATGGCTGCCGTGTTGAGATATTTCACTGCATTTTAACTCCTTGAGTCACATTTTTTTCTGATTCTGTTACTCAATATTCTGACAGACAGATTTTACAGGCTAGTAGAGTTGGCAGGGTGCTCAGGGTTTGTAGCAACAGAGAGAATTAGAAGGAATTGGAAATTGATCGTTCTACTGTTCAGTATCACAGGTATGGCAATTCCCCAATATACATCCATTCTGAGATATGACTAGTCACTCTGAAAGGAACAGGGATGTATGTTGGGGAGTATCTGTAATTGGCAATGAAAATACAGATAAACCTAAACAATGGAATTCCTGATGGCTCAGGAAGAGGTGGATGGTACAAATGTGGCATATAGATTCTGCACATGAATCCTCATTTCAATATGTAACTTTTCAGCAATCACTGCCAGGTGATCTAAGTTGTCAATATTATATGCTAAGGAAGATCTGCCAACACCTTCAGTATGAAACAGTGTGTACTGCCCACTTGACCTATCTGTGATAGTACAGATTCTATCACCAATGTGTATACGTCCATATGTACAGATGGTAGTTTAGGATAACTGTAATTGGCTGAGAGTGTAGCCACACCTACTGGCAGGTCTTAAAGGATTGCTCCTAGCCAGACCAGGACATTCTGGACTGGTCAACCTACTTGTGATATGCTCCAGTCTTTTAGTTAATAAAAGCCTTGGTTTGGATCAACAAGTCTTTGGTTCTTTTTACGCACATTACACTGTCAATAAGCTCCTTTGCCATCTGGCTTTTTTTACGTGTCTGGAGGGCACTTCTTCTCTGTCAGATGTAGGCTATCTCTCCTCCCTGCCACATTTTCCATCAAGCTCTCAATGGTCAGAAAACTTGCTCTCTCCAGTACCAACCATTTTTATATCCCAACTCACTCATGGCTCTCAATATCTGTTACAGTCATAATACAGCTCTCCAAGGTGCAGGTTAGGTTTAAGTGGTGCAGGATGGGTTTACTTAATGCCAGCATATGTTAATTTTGGGATCCTGCTGTGAAATGCAACCAAGCAACAGTCCAATTAGCATGGACTATACATGGAAACCAGATAAAACAACAGGCAGCTCAATGTTAAAATGCTCAAAACATCATGTCAAGCAGATGCCATTTCATCATGATTGGCAATGTCCATGCACATTTTTGCAGAGTCTAATATTTAGCTCCCATTTTGTCCTCATCAGGAGTGATCAGTGATGTGGGGAAGTTTGTTTCCTTGTACAACATACAGACAAGTTACATTGATTACAATAATAATGTTCAATCATACCTATTCACCTGCTGTGTATTAAGAAACAGTTTAATTATTTTCAGTATCTGGCCTTATCTCTATTTTTTTTTAGGTGCAGCATCATAACAAAATACTGCAGATGTTCAGTACCTAAAGTAAATAACTCAATTAATCAACTAACATTTATGGAAGGAGTAGAGTCAATGTTTCATACTGATCACTCTGCATTAAAAATGTAGCTGCAACTCCAGCTTTAACTGTTTCGGTAGATATTGGAATACACTTGCAATTATACTTGCTGAGACTGCAGCGTTCTGAGCTGCAAAGGGATCTGGGGATCCTGGTGTTTAATTTGCAAGAAATAAGAATAGTGGCACAGCATGTAAATAGAAAGTTGACAGAATTTTATGATTTATTGCAAGAGAAACTGAATACCAAAGTAAGGAGGGTACGCTTCAGCTATATTGGGCATAGTTGAAGCCCATAATTGGATTATAGTGTTCAGAAATAGTTTCCCTATTTAAGGAAGACTTAATATCAAGAATGGGCAGGTTATCTTATGGGGAGGTGGTGATCCATTCATAGGATGGATGTTGAGCTGATGTATCCTCTTGTGAAGAATCTAAAACAATGTTTGCTGATTAAAAATAAGGTCAGCCATTTAAGATGGATTTGAGATTTCTTTTTTATCTCAGAAGGTTGTGAGCTTTTGAAAATGTTTTTCTGAAAGGATAGTAAGCATACCGAAGGAGGTAAAGGGATGAAAGGTTACGATGGACCGACAGGAAGGCAGGGTTAAGTTTGCAGTCAGATCAGCTATGATCTTGTCAAATAGCAGAGCAAGCTCAAGGGACTGAGTGGCTTATTCCTGCTCTTAATTTGTAGGGTTAGTGTTCATGCCTATTTTGGCATGAAAAAGATGTTGAATCTCCTGATGGAAGTAATGAGGCTGTTGAACACAGTTATCAATAGAGAATGCTGAAGAAGTGACTGACAGATATCGTGTAAAGGATCACAGCATTTGTCGCCTAATCACCTAATGTCAATTTCTGCAGCTGTTTTCCTTTTCAGATATATCAAGTGTCAGTTCAAACATAATGTGATTTTAACCCTCAACATTTCAAATCATAATGAACTGTAAATAAACAGAGAAAGACAAAAAGCACTGTTCAAAGTTGCTGGTAATAAAAAAAATGGTTGGTCTTGCATAAATCTTTTGGATTTATTATTGGTGCTATTATTTAATTTCATTTTGTATCCGCCACATTGTGCACACACATTGAATTAATCTTGGGCCTGTTGTGGCAGAAGTTCATGTGTTCAGCAATATGTTCTTAGTCTGTTTGAAATATTATCTGAGGCACTCCACAACAAGAAATATTTCAACAGAGGTCCCTTTGGACTTTGCAGATTGCGCTGTCAGTGTGTATTCATGTAGCTTCACACTCATCGTTCAGAGAACTCAGCATATGTTGCATTTGTATTAAATGTGCCTTGTATATGCTTGAACTAAAAGGTGATAGGTATATGGTGTAATCCACAGAACCTGCAGCTTGTAGTTTTTGATAGCTTGTTATTGAGGAGACTGACACAAAAATATATTTCACAATACAAGTACATTATCGGAAATGGTCAGAACCAGACCTATTCGGATAAACGTTTTTTTTTGGGGAACCAGTTATTTTTTTAAAAACAGCCCAGTATCCACAGCAAATCACTTGTAACAGTTTTTATACAACAAAAAATATCAAGGGAAGGCTTTTTAAGCATTAAAATAAAGTTAAATCCTTACCCAAAAAAAATGCTGGCCACCACCGATCTCCGATACTTCCCCATCGAGGCCCCACTTGTGCCATGAGCCCAAGGGTTCCGCTCCTGCCCAGGAGCTTGAGGTCCCAGAGCCTGAAGCCTGCTGCGCTGCTGCCGGCGCCAAGAACCCGAGGTCTGCTACTGCCACCACCGGGAGCCCAGGTCCCCGGTCAGTTCGGCTCTGATAAAATTTCAGATAATTAAGGATTTCGGAGAATCCGATTTCAGATAATCGAGTTGTATTGTATATTATTTTTTTCTTTATTCTCTGTCTTGATTGTTTATCAGATTTAATGCATGCTTCAGGGAATCTTACTGAGGTTCCCAATGTCACTAAGTTTGCTAGTAAGTCCGTGACAGTTGAGATTTTGGATGTTTGAAACCAATTCTTTACAATTGAGTAGCTCACATTAGAAAAGAACTGGAATGTTCCAGATATTATTAGGGATTATAATGATGCCTATGCTCGTACCTGAGTGTTCTTATGGCTTCTATTGCATGAATAGAACCGTAGAACATTACACACAGAAAACAGACCCTTTTCCCCTTCTAGTCTGTGCCTAGCTCCAGTGACCTGTACCCATTCCATATCCCTCTATACTTCTCCCATCCATGTATCTGTCCAATATTTTTCTTAAATGTTAAAATTGAGCCCACATTTAGCTGGCAGTTTGTTTCACACTCCCACTACTCTCTGTGTGAAGAAATTCCCCTTAATGTTCCCTCTAAGCTTCTCCCCTTTCATCCTTTACCGTTAACGTGGTTTTTACCTCACGTAATCTCAGTGGATAAGAGCCTATTTGCACTTACTCTATCGATACCCATTCTACGCTCCAGGAAGGAAGTTACTATTCCCCTTTGATTGGGGGTGCTAATAATTGTGGGCTTATTCATAGATCCTTTTTTGCTGTTTTGTCTATGTCTACAGTAAGAAGAATGATGATAATCTTTCACTGAGGGCATCATACCAAGTCTAAATCTGTCTTTAGTCAACCTCTATACATATATGCACACAATTTCACCATGATCATTCAGAAATAATCAGATACTCTGGTGGCTTACTGTTATGCATCCAACTTTCCTGCCAAGAGGTCCTGATATACACACCAGTAAGACCCACTGATGAAGGACTAACCTTCTTCTTCATCTCTAATTCAGATTAAATTACCTGTTATTTAAGTGGATTTAAAAAAAATTAGTGACATAAGATAAATATTTTAAATTGGTCCAAAGGATAAATTAAAAAAAGAGGAGAGTAGATAAATCTAAGTTTCTTTTTCAGAATAAGCCGTCTATTATTCATCTCATCGGATCCATTAATAACATTGTTGATATCTTCATCTCTTTCACATGTGCAATTTAAACCAAATCAAGATAACTAACATGACAACATATTTCCACAGACATGAAACACTTCTCTGAAATTGTACTTTTAAAATCATCCATCTTAATTTGACGTTAATCTTGTCACATTCCTATTGCTTTTCTCACACACCATATTTATGACTGTCTTTGACTTAATTTTTTCTTTATCATTTAGATGATGTAGTTTAGTAATATTCTGCATTTCTACAATAACTTTAGATTGGTTTTCCTTATGTTCCTGAATCCATGTAATAAATATATTTGCTCACAAATTTGGATTCATTTACCATTTTCTCCACACAACCATTTATATTTCAGGTGTTTTTTTATTATCTCACTGAAACAAATGATTCATTTGAAAATGTAATCAATTCCTCCAACAAGTGTATTTCAATTCATACATCTTGATGCCCATTTATGGCAAAGAACTGATATGGTGAGCTATGAATTTGTTCACTCTTCAGTTGAATTAGTTATGATATCAGTCTTCACAAAATATAGCTCATATGTATTGTCATTTAACAAGCTATTTTATTCCACACACTGCTGACAGAATAGCAGATCTATTGCTCAGGCTGGTAAGACTTTCACTTCTAAGTCTGATGATTACAGGTTCAGTTCCCAGTTCAGGAACATTACTCAAAAATCTGAAGTGTAATTCTGTTGCAGTTTGTGAAACGTTTCACTAATAAATGTTCAATGTTTGGTTGAATTGTTAAATTGATGCTTATCCATTCATCCAGATTGGTCTCACAGCACAATTTTTGCGAAGAATACTGGTAGAGCTAGTTGAACTACTGCCTCATTCTCCAGTGACGCTACTTCAATCTTGATCCCTGGTTCTCTCTTTGATTCTCCAGTTTTCCCTCACATCTCAATGACCTGCAAGTTGGGAGGCTAATTGGTCATTGCAAGTTGCATCTAGTGCAGTGGTTCTCAACCTTTCTCTTTCCACTCACATACCACTTTAAGTATTCCCTATAACATCAGTGCTCTGCGATTAGTCAGGGATTGCTTAAAGTGAGTGGGAAGGGAAGGTTGAGAATCACGGCTCGAGACCCAATTGTTACTGAAATATTTGGCTGGAGAAAAATTGTCACTGGGCCCATTTCCTTTGGAGTTATGAAACCATACACATAACGAGTCAATGAGGTATGATTAAAACAGTGGTTTTTAAACTTTTTCTTTCCACCCACATCCCACCTTAAGCAATGCACAGAGCACCTATGGCATAGGGAGTACATAAAGTAGGATGTGAGTGGAAAGAGAAAGGTTGAGAACCACTGGTCTAGTGTTTTTCTGATTGGTAGAAGCTGGAAGAAGTTAATGGGAATGTAGGAAAAGTAAAATGTGACTGATCCAAATGGATTATCAATGGTGAGGTGGTGAGCAAATGGCCTGTTTTCATGCCAGTGAAACAAGAAAGTCTGTAGATGGGGTGATTGTAGTAAATAAACAAAAGTGCTGGAGGAGCTCAGCAGGTCTTGCAGCATCCAAAGGAGACAAAGATATATGACCAACATTTCAACTCTTTCCTTGACGAAGGGCTCAGACCTGAAACATTGGTTATATTTCTTTGCCTCTTATGGATGCTGTGGAGTTTCTCTAGTGCTTTTGTGTGTTAACTGTTTCCATGCTATGTGAGTTTATGACTGGAATCCTTAACAATGATGTAAATGTTCCATCCCATTATAAAGCTGTTTAATTCCAATTATTAAATGCTATTTACATGTTAAGGTTCTTATAAATAGTATATTATGTTGCAAGTACTAATAAGTGCCAAATATTTAGACCAATCCTAGGTCACTGAGATTGTAAAGGAGATTGTGAAGAGCCCAAACGCAGGCTTCAACAGTTTTTCCATAGGTGCAGTATTGTAAAAATGGCATTTATTCTGTAGATGTGCTGTGATCTGGCCCATGGAAGTGGACAACTTAATTCCACAAATAAGTTCAACTTTGTCCTCACATTTTCCAAAATAGTTTAGAATCATTAATTACTGACCGGCGCTCGTGTCAAGTTTACAAGTCACATTGACAAGTTCTACAAATAGCCAATTAGATTACTGATTAGCCAATCTATTTTGCTTATGACAAAAATAGTCAAAGTCATTCATAAGAGCACAGCAACAAAAAGGGGACCTTCGCTGATTCAACCAACTTTTTAATGCCATAGATGGTTCCCAAATAGAATCCCATCCAATTACTAACCAGATTTGAATTTACCCATCTTTGAGATCATCCAGATCAGTCATTTCCAGAAAATAGGCCTTTTGCACAATTATCAGGACTATAATAGGGATAGCTTCCACCATTTTGAAATGCTTCAGCATCTGGTGATGGAACGCATCAAAGTACACCTTGCAGGGTTGCTGGATCCATTTCAATTTGCCTATAGAAGAAACCATTGCACAGATGATGCTATAGCCGTGTGCCTCACTCCATTCTGGGCCACCTGGAGAACAACACCTCATAAACTAGGCTGTTGATCAATGATTTTAGCTCAGTGTTTAATACGATCATCCCCAGAGGCTGGTGGAGAAGCTGTCCCCAGTGGGACTCAACAGCCCTCTCTGTAACTGGATCCTTGACTTCCTAATGGAGGGACCATAGTCTGTCTGGGTAGGTAGCAGAATATCAATCACTGACATGCTGAGCACTGGTGCACCTCAGCACTGTGTGCTCAGCCCACTCCTGTTCATGCTACTGACCCATGACAATATCACCAGATCCAGCTCCAACAGTGTCAACAAGTTTGCAGATGACACAAGAATTGTTGGCCTCATCACCAACAATGAGTCACACTATAGAGAAGAGGTGGAAAATCTCATGAAATGGTGTGAGAATACAACCTGAGTCTCAACATAGGCAAGATGAAGGAAATAATCGTGGACTTCAGGAGGACCAGGAACGACCACCCTCCACTGCACATCAACAACTCTGTAGTCGAGAGAGGGGAGAGCACCAAGTTCCTTAGAGTTCACTTAACTAGTGACCAATCGTAGACACTTAACATCTCCTCATTTGTCAGAAAGGCACAACAGCAACTGCCCTTCCTGAGAAGACTGAGGTGAGCAAGGCTATTGGCCGCCATTATGTTAACCTTCTATAGGAGCACTATCGAGAGTATCCTGGCTGGCTGCATCACAGTGTGGAATGGTTGCTGCACAGAAATAGATCAGAGGTCAATCTACAGGACCATGAGTGGCAGGGAGGATCACTGGAGTCTCCCTCTCACCCACCCCCCCCCTACACCTATCAAAGTGATCTAGTGGGATCATTCGACTGAAGAGGGTGCACAAAATTATTGAGGGCCCCTTCCACCTTCCACACAGCATCTTTTAACTGCTCCCATCAGGGAAGAGATACAGGAGGATCAGAGCCAACACCACCAGGCTGAGGAACAACTTCTTCCCACCGCCAGTGAGAATCAGATTCAGATTTATTGTCAGAGTACATACATGACATCACATTCAACCCTGAGATTCCTTTATTGTGTTAATGCAGCAGAATTACTGTTACTTGGTAGTGCAAAAAAAAAACTGTACACAGTGTAAACATGTAAACAAACTGCATTACAGAGAGAACAAAAGAAAACAATGAAGTGCACAAGTAAGAATCCATCAATGAGTCTCTGATTGAGTTTGTCATTGAGGAGCCTGATGGTGGAGGGATAGCAGCTGATCTTGAACCCGGTGGTGTGAGTCTTATGGCATCTATACCCCTTTCCTGATGGCAGCAGCGAGGATAGAGCATGTGCTGGATGGAGTGGGTCTTTGATGATTGATTGCTGCTGCCTTCCGACAGCAGTGTTCCCTGTAGATGTACTCAATAGTGCGGACGGTTTTGCCTGTGATGTCCTGGGCTGTGTCCACTACCTTTTGGAGGGCTTTACATTAAGGGGTATTGATGTTCCCATACCAGACCATGATGAAACTGGTCAGCACACTGTCCACCACACCTCTGTAGAAATTTGCCAGGGTTTCTGGTGTCATACCAAACCTCTGCAAACTCCTGAGGAAGTAGAGGTGCTGATGTACTTTCTTCATGATGTCATTGGTATGTTGGGTCCAGGAAAGATCCTCCGAGATAGTGACTCCCAAGAACTTATAGTTGCTCACCCTCTCCACCTCTGTTCCCCCAATGATTATTGGATCGTACACCTCTGGCTTTACTTTTCTGAAGTCAACAATCAGCTCCTTAGTTTTGGTGACAATGAGCGCAAGGTTGTTGTTGGTGCACCATTCAGCCAAGTTTTCAATCTCCATCCTGTGTGCTGACTCATCCCTTCCTTTTTATACTCACTTCCAAATGACCAAAGGAACTGCTCACACTAACCATCCAGGACTCTCATTTGTATAAAGCAAAATGTATTTATTTATCGTTAAAGATATAATACTTGTCCTGGATATGTATTATTTGTCTATGCGTTATGTCTGCATGTTTTTGCAGCGAGGACCAGAGAACACTGTTTCATCAGATTGTACTTGTGCAAGAAGATGAGAATAAACTTGACTTGATTTGAATGTCATATGGTGGTGAACTTTGATTAAAACAACCCAATATAATTCAGCTATTAAAGAAGTTTAATGGGATATTTGGTGCCCACTTAAATTCCCTCAATTATCTTAAGTAAAGAAAGAAATCTATGGAAGACCTGATCAATTAACTTGACATCAGCAGTTCTTAAAAATAATGTATTTTTCCCCAGATTCCAGTGGCTCCTCTGTTAGAATTATATCAGGTAGATGGTTGAACTCTTCCCTCCATTATAATACTATCATTTTGTCTTTTTTCCATTTTACTTTCTGGATGTTATCAGCATTATTTCAGCTTCAGTGGTTGTTGTGACAGAGGGTACCATAATACGATCTTAAAGCGAATTATGTTACTGTTTCAAAAGATTACCAATTAAGTACAGAGATTCATTCTCTGTTGTATGCATGAAATGAGCTTTGTGGTGAAGAATCATGTGGAATTCAATTCCCATTACTTCATAAGCGAAGAATTTCAAAAGTGGATTTCAACATGTATACATTTCTATATCATCTATTTATGAAATACAAAAATTGGTACATTTCAGAGAAGTAAAACTGATTAATTACACTATTAAATCATTCTTTAGCTTTAAATAACAATTTTATGATTATCTGTTTACGTAAATTATAGATTTAAATTTCTCTTGATGATGTATTTGCATTTCATCAAAGATCATTTTTAGTTTTAATAATGTTGGTTTGAGGTGCCGTTACAAAATGTTTAATGTTGCTGAACTTCATGTATGCGATACCACTTGCAAACTCTGCCAAAGTGTGAAATTGCTTCCAGTCGAATCAAACAGTAATTATATCAACTATTTTCTGAGTATTGGTTAATTTATTTACAACACTCTATTTGAAGTTGAAAATGCCAATTATCCAAAGTTATAGACCTTAAGTGTAACTGCAGAAATATTCCATGTAATGAGGCATGAGATGCTGTGCCTATTCAATTAAAAAAGAAAAAGCTGTTATTTAAAGACAATTCCCCAATACAGATTCAGTGTTTTATGACTGTAAGCTATGCTAATTCACATCTGTGCAACTTCTATTTTCCTCAACGTGTTCCTGCAAAGTCTAATTCATTATAATTTCTTGTATAAAGTTATGAAGGACTTTTGATGTGAAAAACAAAACAGGAACATCGAGGGAAGAATTGTGTGTTTCATTGCCACGAAACATATGAGAGGTGTGTAGCTGACTATTTGTCTCCCAACATTCATTTCCATTGAAAACAGTCAAGAGCTGATCATATCCAGTGGCCTCACACTGTAATTTCTTCTTTGTACATCTCTGGACTTGTATTTAATCTAACTCATATTAATATTTTAAAATTCTAATTCTCTGGGAAAAGTAATGAAAATAGTTTTGGTTAAACCAAATATCTGTCATGAGTCTTAGGAGTTATATTCAAATTACTGCAGAAGTGTAAAACTAGCTTAACAGGTCAGGAACCCAAAGGGAAAACCGTTCAATTTTCTTCTTGCCTTAGTTCAATTAAAGTAAAATCAAACAACTTCTAAAAGAACTGCATAGCCTGCAAAAGCTGATTTACATTCCAAAAGATTACCTATCCCTATGTTTCATGATGGATTACAGTGTCACAAGACACTAGTACTTCTCCAGTATCTTGATGCACCGTTAACGTAGTGGTTAGCACAATGCTGTTGCAGTGCCAGTGATCGTAACCAGGGTTCGAATCCTGCATTGTCTGTAAGATGTTTGTACGTTCTCCCCGTGTTTGTGTGGGTTTCCCCTAGGTGCTCCAGGTTCAAAACATACCAAGGGTTGTAGGTTAATTGGGTGTAACTGGGCAGCATGGGCTCATGGGCTGAAAGGGCCTGTTAACACTAGCTCAGCACAAATTGCAACACTGCAATATTAGGGGTGTTAAAGAAGTTCAATGCTCACTTCAGGCAGAGAGCCAACAGGGAGGTGACCACACCAACTACTAAAACATGTCACACCAATGGCTATTGCTACTGAAGTGAAGGCAGCCTTCCAAAGGGTGAACCCACGGAAAGTGACTGGACCAGATGGAATCCTGGGATGTATCCTGAAAGATCAACTGGCAGAAACACTTAATCTTTCCCTACAACAGGCAATGTTCCCACTGTCAAGTGAAAGTTTAATAATGGGCCTAAATGACTATCAACCAGTGGCTTTGACATCCATCATGAGGTGCTTTGAGAAGCTGGTCATTGCTTACATCAACTCCAGTGGTCCTTCACCCATTTCAATGTGCCTACCAGCCAAACAGATCCATTTCAGTTTCATATCCCTGGCTCTCAACTCAGCCCTAGAAAACTTGGATGCCAAATATAGCACATTACACTACTGCTTATAAACTATAGCTCTGCCTTCAAAACCATTCACCCCAGGAAACATATTTCCAAACTTTTGGATCTAGGCTTCCACACCACCTTCTGCAACTTGATTCTTGACTTTCTGGTGGGTAACAACAACTCCTACACGAGCACACTCGACACTGGAACTCCTCAAGGATGTGTACTAATTTCTCTACTATACTCCCTCTACACCCACCAGAGCTAAATATTGTTCCAGCTCCATCTTCACATTCACTAATGACACCACAGTAGTGGGCCAGATATCAAATAATAGTTAGACATGAATGCAGGAAAGAAGATTGAAAGTTTAGTCAAGTTTATTGCCATCTGATTGCAGATGAAACAGCTTTTTCTGGTCCTCGGTGCAAAACGCAGACACACAACCAGACAGAACACACATACAAACAGTATATATGCAGGATTAGTATTTATATATACAAATAACTAAATATAGTTTTGTAGATATGAGAGTCTCAAATGGTAAGTATGACCAGTTCCTTCAGCATTCTTACTGCCTGTGGGAAGAACCTGTTCCTCAGCCTGGTGGTGCAGGCTCTGATACTCCTATATCTTTTTCCTGACAGGAGCAGCTGAAAGATGCTGTGTGCAGGGTGGAAGGGGTCCTCAATGATTTTGTGCACCCTTTTCAGACAACAAGCCCAGTAGATCATGTGAACCTGTGGGTTGACCTCCTCTGATCAATTTCACTGTACCACACAGTGATGCAACGGCCGGGATGCTCTTGATAGAACTCCTGTAGAAGGTTGACATGATAGTGGCTGGTAGCCTTGCCCGCTTCAGTCTTCTCAGGAAGTGCAGTTGTTGTTGCACCTTCCTGACAAGTGAGAGATGTCTTGTGTGTCCACGATGGGTCATTAGTTAAGTGAACTCTAAGGAACTTGGTGGCACTCCTCTCTCCACCACAGAGTTATTGATTTGTAGTGGATGGTGGTCATCCCTGGTCCTTCTGAAGTTCACGATCACCAGAAGAGTGCAAAAGCATGCACCAACATGCTTAAAGACAATTTCTTCCCTCCAGCTATCAGGCTCCTGAATGAACCCCATAACAGTGCTCTCAACCTGCTCATGCTTGGTGCTGATTAATCTTCATTGTAATCCTATACTCTGTATATTTGTACTCTATACATATTTAATGCTGGACATAACCTGTTGATCTGTTCGCAGAAGAACCTTTGCATTGTATGCAGTATTTAGTGACAAATAAATTTAAACTTAAAATCTTGTTCAAGGCAAGAGAGTAGTCAGTTTTGGTAGAATCTTGCAGAATGGTATCATCCAATGTTCGTACGTTGTTGATTTTAAATATCATCTCGGCGTTTATTAAATTCAAATTGCCTCAAGTGATCACAAGTTACAAAAATGTTGTTACACTTGGGTTAAACAAGTTTTACTTAATGTACTCAAACTAATATTGACAGTAAGAAATCCAAATATCCCTAAGGCTGGGTTTGATGGTTCTATGATGTGTGCTGTAGAGCAGAAGAATAATTCCATGTTAATTTCAGATATACACCAGAGAGAAAATAACCCACAAAACTGATTAGCAGGTCATTATCACAATGCAGCTGACAATTTGGTTGCTGCCCTTCCTGCATAACACTAGTAACTGTATTTTAATCCACTTTCTTGGTTGTAAAGCATTTTGCTATGTCCTGAAAGGGATATGAAATATCCTATATGAAGAAATTTTATTTTATTTTATTTCTATTGCTATGAACTGAGTTCTCAATGTTAAACAAACACAACAGCCTGATGCTACTGGTACACACCACATAAAAACAAATGGACATGTTAGCTGATGCCAGCAGCTATTAAGGAGTAAGTAACTGGAACAAGAGTGGGATGATAATAAACTGTACCCTTCAAAGAAACAGCAATGGAAATTGAATTGCAGGCCTTCAGGGTAGAAGGGAATTCTATTTTAAAAAAAGAACAACAACTCCTCCCAAAAATAAGCATGAAAGTGAAAGAGTTTGATCGAGGTAGCTTAAAATACAATTAACCAGATCTAAATGATATCTGTGCTAAAAGTCTGCTTAATTTTATAATGTTATCTTACTGTGTGTAACAGAGTTAAAATGGGTTTTAATGATTCTATTCTCAATTCTATATTTGTGAATTTTATCTCAATGAGTTACTTGCATTTACTTTCATTTTAATAATGTTTCCAGTGGGAATGAGTTTGGGGGGGGGGCACACCTCATAAGCCCCTCCCTTCCTGTTTCTCACTGCTAATCCTTGCTAATGGTAAGGGGGGAGAAGATTGCAACTGGGTTATTTTAAATGTTTTCCTTGAAAAATGAATTGGTTATGTCACACATGTCAAACTCTGCCTCGCGGGCCAAATTTGGCCCGCGATATAATTATATTTGGCCCGCAAGATCATTTCAAAAATGTATTAGAGGTGGCCCGCTGGCCGCCGCGCCAGTATAGCGCATGCACAATAATACAACAAATCCCAGAATGCATTGGCGTCAGCCCGCTAATCGCCCCCACCTCCTCTGTTTACGTTGCAGGGTCTCACCGTGGACTCTGGTTTTGGGGCCTGGCCGGTGTCAGGGGAAGCCAAGGCCACTTCCCAGCACCCGGAACTGGAGGCCTCGGGCCCGACCTCGCCAGGACCGTTGCCCACTCCCCCTCCCTGCCGCAGGCCGACCTACGACTCACGGTGACGGGGCCGCTGATCCGCCGAGATGCCGCCCTGCAGCGAGAGCCGATGCCCCCGCACTGTCGTTGTCCAACCCGATCGCCCGCAAACCCCGCCCTCCCGCACACAGGCCTGAGTAAGGATTATGAACTTTAATCTCAGGATAAAACGATCTTCCAATAGTTTCATGTCACAGTGATAAATATATTTCTGGTTAAAAATGGTCCTGCACCTGGATACAAGCTCATTAGGCATAAAACTTGAAAAGTGTGTAAATCAAAGGATATCTGTACCAATGGAAAAAAGGCATGACAAATAACCCTGCTAGAGCTCATGCCCACAATCAGTCACCCATTTGATTGTTTCAGGAATCATGTTATTCTCCCACATTCTCAATAGCCCTCAGATTTTACTATTCGACAGCACACTAGCAACATTTGACAAATCCTCTATAGAGAAATATTATTTATTGAATATTTTATTTCTCATTTGTTAATGCTTCTGGAAAAAGTTTATCCAAAACTATTATTAAACATTTATTTTAATAAGAAAAAGTTTAACATTACATATGTTGAAAGAAGAAAAAACATGCAGGTGTTGTTGAAAATTTTCAATAAATATTTAGTTCAGCCCTCGACTTAGTCCAAGTTTTTAATTTTGGCCCTCCATGAATTTGAGATTGACACCCCTGGGTTATGTCATCTATCTTAATATATATTGTTCATTGCTAATAATGTTATGTTTTACAGTTGGCTTTGTATTGTTTTAATCATTAATGTAAACATTTATTTAATAAAATTTTTTTTTTAAATATGGAATGCTTCACGAATTTGCCTGTCATCCTTGCGCAGGGGCCATGCTAATCTTCTCTGTATCATTCCAATTTTAGTATATGTGCTGCCGAAGTGAGCACATTAATGTAAACTTTATGAGCATTTTTATCTGACTTTTGTTTAGGTGCTATTACCATGTGTTGGTCATGTGACCTGAGAGTCCATAGTGTAAATTTTGTTATTTTGCAGATTTAGGAGCAAAGAGGAGGGAAAAAAGGAATAAAACCCAAAAGACAATGATGGTTGCATTATTTTGTCTTCTAAAGGTACAGAATTTTCTTGTTAAATATATAATTATAGCTAGTTAATTGTTCTATGCAGTTTTTAACTTGCCCACTAGGTGCTACTGTTTTCACCTTGTAAATGTAGCTTTTTTTAAATAGTTTGAAAAGATTTTAAAATGCAAAATGTTTTCCTAGGCAAATCTGGGTCAGGTGATTATGATAGTGCACCAACTGTAATTATTTAAGCAGTTCTGTTGATTCTGCTCACAGACAACTTCTGTTATGCTTTATTCACTGCACCACTCGCTACAATTTTAAAATAAAGTACTGTCTATGTGTGTAGTTGAGGAAAAGGATGAATGGGATGTATATTGCTTGCTACCTTGCTAAGGGAGCAAAGGGGCAATAGAGGAAGAAAACCAAGAAGACAATAGGCCATTTCAGATAGCCAAAAAGTTGAGATGTAAAGGTGGAGAAACTCCGCCAAAACTCATAATCATCTACCTTTCTAAATATGCGGAGGCAGTCTCTGAGCTGCATATTCCAACCCCTCTCCGAGAGGAATAATCTCCGCAGCCTAGCCCTCTGCTGATCAATCTGAATGTACAGCCGTGTTAAGCGGCTGTTTAGGGACAGGATGATGATGCTGTCAGCCCGCGACTCATCTCTCTCCCTCAAAGTCGGGCAGCAGGAAGCAGTGGAGGCAGTCAGCGGAGGCAGTTGGGGCAGTGGGAGCTGGCAGTGGGAGCCATCAGGGGGTAGCCGGTGCAGGCTGGGACAGCCACACCAGGCCGATTTGGCCTTTGGGGCTGCTCTCTGCAGCTCAAAACGCGGCAGAGCAATGGCCATCTTCCCCACCCATAATTCCCCACACAGCTAGAACTGTTTTGGGAACCATAGAGCTACGAGGCATCTCTGGATGCAAATGGGATGCTGGAGCAGCCTTTTAGGTCTGCTGTCTGAAAGGTAAGTTCCCATTTTTCTATCCACTCCGTAGCCGGTCTCAAGGGGGATGCCTGACATGAAATGGCTAATGAGGATTGTATTATTTTGTCTTCTAAAGGGGAGTAAATAAATGTTGAAATACAATTCTGTGAGTCTTTTCTTCTAAGCCCTATGCAAGCCCATTACATGTGCATCTTACAACACTCTTTCTCTCATCTGAAATTTGGAGTGTGTAATCTCTGCAAAATTTTTGAGTAAATCGAATGACATTATTTCTCCATAAGAACTTCCCAGTAATGTATTTAGGGAATTGGTGGCATCCAATTGAGGGGGATTGTGATGATCCTTAGGTGAAGGTGTAATCTTAAATCCACGAGGAAGGAAGTTGTTGCAAAGTTTGTGTTAGAAAGTAGCTTCCATTTGCTTTTCTTCTAGTTTAATTTACACTCATTTCCAGGATGTCTGCACAGCTGGCAAAGCCAACAGTTAATGGAAATTCCAATTTATCCTTGAGAACATTTTTGTGAGGTATGTTCTTAAATTACTGTAGTTCGAGGTGGATAAATTTGCAGTCTGAGAATGAAGGAGATGCCATCTATTTCAATGTTCAAATTTGTCAGAGTACATACACAGACAAAGAATCCTGAGGTTGTTTTTGACTGTAGGCAAGGCAGAATTCCTACTTGTTAATAACTGTGCACTGTACTTAATAAAAAGAAACATACAAAATAGAGAAATGTAAACAAAGAAAAATACAGAAAAAATATTCAATAATAAATAATGTGCAAAGTAAGAATCTTTAAATGAGCTTTTGATTTTGTTTATTGCTTAGTTTTTGGATGATGGAGTAATAACTGTTCCTGAACCTGGTGGTTGGAGTCTTGTGGCACCTCTACCTCTTTTCTGATGGCAACAATGAGAGCAAAGCATGTCCTGGGTGGCGTGGATCCTTGATGATTTCTGCTGCTCTCTGACAGCAGTGTTCCATGTAGATTTTCTTAATGGTGGTGAGAGTTTTGCTTGTGATAACTGGGCTTTGTGCTCAGAGGTATTGGATTCCCCTTACCAGGCCATGATGCAGCTGGTCAGCACACTTTCCACTACACATCTGTAGAAGTTTGCCAAGTTTTTCAATGTCAGACCAAACCTCTGCATTCTCTTGAGGAAGTGGAGGCACTGATGTCCTTTCATTATGATAACATTAGTATGTTGGCTTCCATCGATCCTTTGAGGTAGTGACTCCCAAAAATTTAAATGTGCTCACCCTCTCCATCTCTGATCCCCCAATGATTAATGGATCATACACCTCTGGTTTTCCCTTCTTAAAGTTCACAAAAAGCTTCTTGGTTTTGGTGTCACTGCATGAGAATTGTCATTAGCTCACCAGTCAACCATGTTTTCACTCTCCTTTCTGTATGCTGATTCCTTGCCCCTTTTTATACGGCCCAAGTGGTATCATCATCAAGTTTGCAAATAATGTTACCTCATCCATGTGATGTGGATACGTGAAGAGAACATGGAGATGGTGATACACTGGTGTTTGCTAGTTTGAGGGTAGTAATTAAAGAAGCCTGTAATATATCCTTCAAAAAAATTATTTTTCAGGTGTGCAATGTTGGCAGTAAAGAAGTTAATAGACTATAGGTGTTCAAAAGATACCATCAAGCAAGCTGTTTTCATCTGGATATGTTTGTTTTTTCAGATTACAAATGAACTGATGTTGAAAGTCATATATAATGCAAATAAATAATTTTATGAAGATAAAACTACACCATGTCATTGATTTTTCTCCAAATATTTAAACACCCCAACTCAAGGAAGTCTACATTCATCAAGGATTTTCCTGAACAAACCAAGCAGAGAGGACAAAAATGCCCTTTTTATTATCTATCTATATAAGTGTGTGTGTGTGTGTGTGTGTGTGTGTGTGTGTGTGTGTGTGTGTGTGTGTGTGTGTGTGTGTGTGTGTGTGTGTGTGTGTGTGTGTGTGTGTGTGTGTGTGAGAATTTATATCTATAATCTATAGATATAAACATAGATAGATAGAGATAGATATAGATAGATATAGACAGATATAGATAGATATAGACAGATATAGAGATAGATAAGACAGATAGAGATAGATAGATAGAGATAGATAGATAGAGATAGATAGATAGAGATAGATAGATAAATCCACACACATACATCATATATAGGCATATATATATGTCTATGAGAAGAAATCAAAATGTAACTTACCAATAAAAAGTGAGAAGACAAAACTGTTATAATCTTCAGAATCCAAGGAATAAATTATAATTAAGTTTCCCTTTCTGCTAGATAACTGTGCTGCTACTTCATTAGGTATCCAATGATATCTAATAGTATGGTGCTTAAATCAATGCACCACCAATCGAGACAAGTACCAGAGGGAAACCTAAGTGGAAGTAATTAACCAAATCTGGAAATTTAAAAAAAATCTATTCATAGTGATCATAACCATTGTTCAAGTTCACCAGCAGACACGAAGGAAGAACGTCTCCTACATGTGATTCCAACTTCATTGATGTGGTTGACTCTTACTGTCCCTGCAGTTCAATTATAAATGAACAACCAATATTGCCTCTGGCGAAAGAGTAAATTAAGGGGAAGAAAAGAGCATTTCAACCTTCCAGCTGTTTAGAAATACTCCTCTGGTATAAATACTTATTTTTCTCTCCCTGTTGCACTACATTTTCATGGCATTCAATTGGCTAAGAGCAAGAGAAAGTCCAAAAGCTAAACACGGTGAATGCGGTAATGGAAAATATTTAAATTACACAGCAGGAAAGGCAGAATCTGTGGCAAGAGGAACAGCATGCAATAATAACTCTATTTTTCCCTCTACAGATGCTGCCTGGCCAGTTGAGAGATAGATGATTGTGTATTACCATAAATAGATACACTGTATTTAATTGCACAATAGTTACATGCCCTATAATTCTTTGCACCTGGAACTTATTACTCCCTAGTTTGTGAACTCAGCACAGGTACATTGTTTGAATATTCTGCCTTCGCAGTCAAGCCACGATGTTTTTATATTTATTATCAAATTCTACTGTACTTTTTAAGATATAATTTTTAAGATCAGTAAAAAACATTCAAACTTGATTCTTTTGAGGTTCTGACATTCAATGAAATTCTACTTGTATTCCCTTGCAAAACTTGTAAATTGAATCTTGAACTTTGTCTCCCAATTGCATTGCTTTTATCATGTTGAGGCTGAATTAAGAAAAACTATATAAGATTGTATATATTAGAAACATCTCTTGAGTGCTTCAAACATATGGATGAAGTAATTCAATTCTCTTGAGGTTTCAGCATAATTCCAGCAGGCTCAAAGCCAAAAATGGCATGAGCCTTGAAACTAATTGAAAATATCAAAAGTGATTTTGACTTATTTTATATAGATAGCAGCCTCCCAATTGTCCACAGAAATTAAAATCAACTGAGCTGTTACCTCATTACTCCCCATTTTACATAATTACAAAAAGTCAAAATTTTCCCAAGTAAACTCAAAATATTTACATTTGTCTGAAGCACAAAAATTCCAAAATGTCCCAGGCTGCAGCTGTCACATGTGCTGGGGTGTTAATGAGTGACAATTGCATGTAATTGAACTTTCATTCCTTGCCAACTTCTCTTTCCCACTTGTCCCAACCCACCCCCACTTTATTTATTTATTTTCTTTCACTTCATCACTCATTTTTCACCTTGTGAACCCATCTCTACACTGACGCCTCGCAGTCTTTATTTTCACTGTCCACTTGCCTTTGTCTAACGGTATTGATGCTGCATCGAACAAAGCACTTGCTCTGAAAGCTGAGGAAATTCAGCACATCCTAAATGACTAAGTTTTACAGATGCACCAAAGGAAGTATCCAGGCACATCTTAGTTTAGAAAAGGAACTGCTCTGTCCAATACTGAAATAAATTGCAAAGAATTCCAAATGCACAGTTCAGGCCATCACACAAGCATACCAGCTCTCATTGACTCTATCTACACATCTTGCTGCCTTGGGAAAGCAGTCAGCATGATAAAGGACCCATCCACCCTGGTCATGCTCTCTTCTCCCTCTCCCACTGGGCAGAAGATGCACAAGTTTAGAAATACTAGATTCAAGGGCAGTTTCTCTGTTGTTGATACCAGACTCTTGATTGGTTCTCTCAAACATAAAAGATGACGTCTTTATCTCGTAATCCTACCTCATCATGGCTTTGAACTGTTTTTAACTCAATTTCTCTTTGTGCACTAAATTTTGGAAAAACAACATACTACTTTGGGTGGCATGGTTGGTATAGCGGTTAGCGCAACATCTTTACAGTGCCAGCTATCAGGCCCAGGATTCAAATCCCATGATGCCTGTAAGGAGTTTGTAAGTTCTCCCCATGTCTGCATCCGGTTTCCTCCCACCGTTTGAAATGTACTGGGGGGTGTAGTTTAATTGGGTGTAAATTGAGTGGCATGGACTCGTGGGCCGAAATGGCCTGTTACCATGCTGTAGGTCCAAATTTTTTAAAATTAAAATTGTGTGTGAGTTGGTTTGCCTGGATAGCAGGTAAAACAAAGTTTTTCATTGTTATCTTGAAACGTGACAATAAAGTCTATTAAATTCCAGCATAAACTCTGGACTTTATCTATATGGTCTGTGCACAATGGGCACCATTGTCTATAGGCTGGAAATGTATAAAGTTACATTTTACAATTATGGAGTAAATGTTAACCTGAGAAGAAATTCAGAATGGCCTCAATATGTTGTAATGTCAGCTTTTGAAGGCATGAGTTGATTACCTCACTACCACCTGAATATCAAGTATGAACTAAACCAGTTACCTTATATGAATAAGGAACTAAGGGTTAATAGTCCTATTATTACAATCAATCGCTTTAAGAAATGGAGTTTACATTGATGGAATTACTTGGAGATTTATGCCTTTTGAAATCTGGACACTGTCCTATCTTCATAGGAAGACACAAGATGAAACCTTGCTGCAATGTTTTTTAATCGACAGCTTGTGGCCAATAATGAGGATTTAATTCCGATACAGTGGCACATCTCCAGATTCTGAACACTTAATTGTGTCCAAATGTCCTCTCATTCTTAATTCCCTCCAAACTGAAATAATTCTCTCATCAAACCCGCACAGTCTTCTGTGTCAAAAAGATCACGTTCAGTCTTCTAAACTCCAATATTCAAGTCAACTCAGTCTACCATGCTCATGCAATTATTTAATCTAAAGAAGCATAATAATGAATCTTTTCCAAACTGTCTGCAATATAAGTAGAACCCACCTCTTAAAAAATACATTCCTCCTCTAAAACAAATTCATCTTTAGAACTCAACAAAGCCCTTTACTGATGTATCGAAACTGTTATTTTCACTTGCTTTGAAAAAATCCCCTCCATTGCCTCGTTCCTCCATGCTAACTTTCTCTATGAGCACATCCAGATCCCTCAGCATTCTGCAATTTCCTTCCATTCTACGTTTCTGTTTCTCTTACCAAAGCAACTTAATCTTTTCCCACATTATACATCGTTTCCTAAATTTTTGCCCACTCACTTAACCTATGAATATCTTTTGTAAAACTCTGTACTCTTTCACATCTTGTCTCCCCATCTATATTTGTATAATCAGCAAATTTTGCATAAAGCATCCAGTCCCTTCATCTAAATTATTAGCATAGAGTATAAAGAGTTGGAACTCCAGCACCGATTCCTGTAAACCTTCAGGAGTTACGGCTTGGGGGATCGGAAAATGGCCCATTTATCCTGACTCTATTCTGATGGTTATTAAAATCTATTTTTCAGGCCACTGTAACAAAATATATTAAAAAAAATCTCACTTCCTAATACATCTTCACCAGCATCTAGTGGCAAATTGCGACTTGCCCGATTACTGCTAGGGACATAGTAACTCCCTGAAAGTGGAGTAGCCACTCTGCAGACTGATTAGAATTCAGACCATGCTACAGAAATCAATATTGGTCTCCTAGAATAGCAGGTAAATAATTTAAATGTCTCTAAGCACAGAGTGGTATCACTTTCCATTGGTCATAGAGCACCAGAGAATGTTATTGATTATCCACTGAGTGAAGTGACACACTGTCCTACACCCTCCATTTATCATGTTTAGCCACTAATTTGTCACATGTTGATACTGTCCTGTCAGATGGAATTTGCTGATCCTAATTTTGCTATCATTCATCACCTACTGTTCCATGTCGGCAGGGAGGATGCTCACGGTAATTTTACCGTGGCCTTTCACTCACAAACATTGTGGCCTTACAGCTGTATGCAGGTGAATGAGAGGAATGGATAAAGTGAAATCTCATAATCTTTCCCCCAAGAAAGCTTTACGTCAATATGATAGATTCATGGTCATGTCAATCCTACATTGTCAAAAAAATAGGATTTAAGTAAATGTTATATTATTGCAATAATGAACAGACAAAATGTATTGTACAACATCACTCATCAGTGCACTATATTCTGTGTGGCAAGCACACGCTCTATCTTACAGCAGCACATTTTGCCTCTCTGAATGTAGACATAATGCATGCCGCATATTTCAGTCCTAAAGGAGTAACGTCTGGGATGTTAACAGTATTTTCCAGTTTACCTTCTCTGAATGGACTCATCCTTTCCTGAAGTCAGTTCAGTCCTTAATAGCATGTTTGTCTGTAATGGAAGGCAGTTTGCAGCAATGAGCATATTTTGAGGGGCTCATTTTAACTTAGTATTGATGTCAATGTAAATAAAAGTCTGGAGAGATGTAATGTGGACTTACACTTTGCTATCAGCTTTGTTTAGATTCATGCTGAAAATCAAAATTAAACCCAAACTAGGAGAGGATAACTTGAAATAAATAAAATTGACAACTCATTTAGGCAACTCTTCATATATCTCTGCCAATTTTTCATTTATATTGAATACATTCATGCAAGTGGCATTTATGCCATGTTTCTAGGATTTCAACAGCTCTTCTGTTGAACTATGGTGGACAATCCTGAGAATGTCTACTGAAATTCACTCCTAGATTACTACAGGTCCACCAATGTGCAAGTTAGCTTCATTTCTCACATTCTATCACATTAATACTCATTATTTCTGAAATAGATTTTATACTGTAGTCGTGCAGTGTTGCAGTGAGAGAAAGGAGAAGTATGACTCGAGTGGCATCCAGTTGGAAAATTTTTTGTTCATACATACGCCCATTTTAAATATTCCTTCCCCGCGCGCCGTGGGGCAGAAATGATGTCACCTTCCAGCCTGCAGTTCGCCCTGCAGTCAGAGCCCTCCCAGTTGTTAATATCAACGGTTCACCCACAACTTTCTGAGCAGGTTCGAAGTATGCTTAGGCAAGCTGCCACATGCCCTCCCCTCTCCCCCAGAACCAGTGATCAGAGGTGAACCCTCCAGCACTTGCTCTGGTTTTTTGGGTGGACATCCTTGCCTTCACAGCGCAGGCATTGTGACTGGTTGGTTGAGGTCGAGATCTGCTGGTTTGAGGCAGTCGGTGGTGAATGTCTCTTCATGCCCAATGATGTTCAGGATGCAAGCCATGGCGTACCACCTTGAACGGGCCCCTCGTAGAGACACTGTACAAAAATGTACTCACAGCACTAAGTCCTCTGGCACAAAGGGTGTCTTAATGCCATGGTGGAACATTGGATCATGGCCAGTTTACCACGCTGCTCACGCAACATGTCATTCATTAAAGCCAACGGTGTGTGGTCACCTAGGCTGTCCATGTACAGGAGCTGCACAGCTTGTTCGCGGCAGGAGAAACCGAACATCCAGAAGAGGAGGGCTTTAAACACCTTGTACTTGTCGTTAGCTGGTGGCTGATGCAGGAAATCGATCACACAACCTGCCGTCTCCTGATTGAGGGCACTCATCACATAATAGTACTCGATGGCGTCTGCATCTATATGCCTGATTTGGAACTGTACCTCGGCTTGTTCAAACCAGACCACTGGCTGAGTCCTCCAAAAGGAAGGCAGTTTGAGGGAGACTGCACTTTGTGAGGCCACGTTGTCCATGCTGGGTCCAAAATCCATTGGGCCCATCGGGGTCTCCAATGTAGTTGTGCTGTATCTCACCGAGAGAAAGGAGGAGTCTAACCCTTTGTGGCGTCCAGTTGGAAAACTGTTTACTTGTTCACACATGCATGCATTTTAAACCTTTCTCCCAGGAATCCCCATGCTTCATGGGGTGGAAATTACATCAACTTCTGACCCGCAGTTTTTCTGGCAGTCAGAGCCCTCCTGGTTGGTGAAGTAAGCGGTTCATCTGCGACTTTCTGAGCAGGTTCGAACTGCACTTAGGCGAGCCACCGCAATCCCATGAACCAGCACCTACTAAAATTCAGCCCATCTCAATGAGGAGTATGGAGCAAGAGGATTCTTACAGGAGCAAAGAGCCAATGTTGGGGAGATCCTAATTGAATATTTATCTTCTTCACCAAGGAGAAAGCCATGGAAGATAATGACTTCAGGGTGGGGTATCTGAAGATGATCAGGTGAATTGAGAAAGAGGAGGTAATGGAAATTATAGTATATCTAGGCACTGATAAATCATCAGGGCAACTCTTCCAGGTTGCTAAGAGAAGCAAAGAAGGAGGTAATTTTTACTCTGATGGAAATTTTTGCATCTTCATTAGACATAGGTAAGCTGCCAAAAGACTAGAGGATAAAGAATGCATTTTTTTATTTGTTGGGCTGTCCAGATAAGCCACAGGACTACAGGCCAGTGAGTCTTATGTAAGTGAGCGGGTCATTATTGGAGAAAATCCCTTAAAGCAGTATATATTTGGATGGGCAGGGGCTCATCTGGGATAGTCAGCATGGCTTGTGCTAGGAAGTTCTGCCTCATTCATCTGAAACAGGCAAATAGGATTAGTGTAGATGATGGTGGATTGAAGGGCCTGTTCATGCTGCACTGTTCCTTCATCAGAAACCGAAGGCTTTTATCCCTCAATCTTGAGGCATTCACTTTAGAATTCAAATGTTAGAACTAAAATTATTTAAATTAAATTTATAATTTTTAAAAAGCTTAGACATACAGCACAGTAACAGGTTCTTTTGGGCCACAACTCCATTCTGCCTAATTATATACAATTGACCTACAACCCCAGTACGATTTGAATGGTGCGACAGCATGGGATTCGACAGCGCCAGTCCTGGTCACTAGTGATGTAACAGCGTTGGGCTAACTGCTATGCTAACCATGCCACCATAATTCATTTCACTGTCCAGATTATTAAATGACTAAAATTCCTGGAATTTTCCAACTAAAACTTCTTCAGAAGAGGTAGTTTGCAATAACAACTATTCAAATCTGTGTGAATGAGCTCATAATAATAGATTCATATCATTATGTTTCCTGTGGCTGAGTCAATATTACCAACCCCTGAATCGCAACATTGTAAATTGTTAAGTCCTCATTGCGTTGACTTCCACAAAATACAACCCTTTACTACAATGTTGAGGGAGCGCTGCACCTTTTAACACTCTCTCTTCTGAGTTAAACATTAAACCAAGTCTCTGCCTGTATCTTGTGCAGATATAAAGATTATATTGGATCATAAAAGCAGTACTGTACTTTAATATTCAATGCTTTCAACTGTCAGGATTTATGAGGCTTGGGAACTAAACATATTGTTCTCAGACACCATATATCCAAGTAATTGAGATTTATTTCCACGACAATTCACTATTTTTATGCTGAGAGTTAGAACTACCTGCTATCTGTGTCATTACAACAATTGTAAAATGGTTTCCTTGCCTGCAAATGTGCCAAGTTCTCCCAATCCTTTCAATGTCTATTCATCAACTCTTTTCAACAGTGGACTTTCTCGTGGTGACAGTATTGTCCTCCTTCACTGTGTTTAAAATATATATCACATTTTGACTTTGAACAGCTGCCATAACAGAATATCTGCTTAGAATTCCTTTATTTAATTGAAATATTACACACCTTCACAAGGATGATATTGGTATGGAAGTCTCAGTTATTTGGTACCTGTCAGGGAGTAATACTGTAAAGGATACATTTAGCTAAAAATTGATTGAATTTCTCAATTCCTAATTTTGTTACGAAGCAAAAATAATGGGTTTCTTTTGTCCATCGGGCATCATCTGCCTATAACAATATTTCAAATATTAACATTAACTCGTGCATGGCATGATAATGAACAAAGAGAGCATTGTTTGCTGAGCTTCACCTTGTTTCTCCTTGTTCACATTCTTCTTCAACAATAATCTTACCACCAATACAATATTTGGAAGGAATTGTGTAATAATCAGATGAGAAATGGAATCCAAAAGCAGCTTTTGTACATTTTGCTGGTTTCACTGTTCAGTTGTGCATTAATGTGTAACTACCTTGTGAAATGAGGTAGGGATATTTTTCATCATTTAGGCCTTCGGTTCCTATGACTTTGTCATCTGCACACAACGGAAATTACCTCTCTGCCTCAGGCATAACCAACAAGACTCTCTCTTGTTAGTTTTCATGAGTAAACTATTTTGTTCTAGCCAATCCAGATTGTTCTCATCTTGACTCTTTATAGCATACAGGTCCGGTCTGGGTTTGCATTAGACTGGCTTTCAACCTAGTCTGATGCAAATTTGTGTATTTTACTCCATCGGCTAACAGTGCTAAGTTCAGATAATGACTGCATACATTTTCAAAACGTCTGAAGGTGCAATTTTGAAGCATGAATGTGGAAAAACATTTAATGAATCCAGTTTGAGTTGTCTTTGCCTTTTTTCCTTATGAAGTTTTCAATGTTTGCTTTAACAGTGGTTAGATATAGCCTTTGCATGTTGTCTATTCACCCTAATATCTGTAAAAGCTCACTAGAATAGTTTGATCATGCTTCTTATCTGCCTGAGCATGCTAAAGTATGTTTAAAGTAGTTGTCCCACTCCTATTCAACAGTTACATGGCTAACCTTGTGGATGCAATAGTCTGGTGATTAGTCAATTGTGCTTTAACAAATGCGATTTCATTCGAGAGTCACAAAATAAAATACTACCAATATCAATCTTGATGTGTCAAATTTACCTAAAACTTGCCAGGGAAAAATCATCAATGTTCTTGGACAACCTTCAACATCATCAATTTGTAATACCTTCAGAATGCACTGAGACACATCTCCAAGAGGTAAAAGTTTATTTAATAGAAAGCACACTATTTACCAGCTGAAACATGAAGATTTCCTGCTCAGTGGTGGATTAACCATTAAGCTAAGTAGGCTGAAGCCTAGGGGCATGGAGGGTAAAGGGGCCTGAGCCGCCCAGATATTTCAGTACTTTTGCATATACAGGGTATTATTTTCATATCTGGAATTACAAATACTATTTTAATATTTAAATGAGGTTCGAAACATCTAAACATTTAGAAGTAAAAAAGTAATGGCTTTAGGGACTTGGTAATGCAGTTGCGACTCCCCGCGAGATCGTGTTTACCACGTCCATGACTACAGATGCTGTGATTTTAGTGCAATACACAAATTTGCTGGAGCAGGTCACACAGCATCTATATGAAGTAAAGGTAGCCTGGGATCAGTTTATTGTTTCACACTTACTGCGCGGGTGAAGCCGGTGACTGTGGGCTAGAGTTGGTGCTGTGCTTGGTGGTTTCTGGATGCTGGCAGTGGCAGCATGAAAATTTATGGCATGTGCAAGGAGGGGGCTCCAAAATACCAGTATCCAGCCTGTCACCTGCAATAGTAAGTGAACAATAGGAGGGTGCGCAGCCGGCGATGACTGACCAGTGGACAGTAATGCTAAATGAGAGGCTAGTAGCACGTGTCACCCAGGTGGCCAGGCCCTTGCTGGGGAGTGAGTGTTGGTGGTGGCAGCCCGGGCCACAATGGGGACTGAGGGGAAGCGGGGTAGCCAGGCCCATGGCGGGGAGTGAGGGACACTAGGGGTAGCTCAGATCCGTGGCAGGGCAAGGTCAGGGGGGCCTTACCAAACCTTAGCCTAGGGCCCTGATGGTAGTTAACCTGCCACTGTTTCTGCTAAATGAATGCTCCAAACTATCTGTGAAACTGTGATGATGTTAATGAAGCAGATATCCCATGTGATTCTACTCTCCAAAAGGGAGATTAATTAGCTGAACCTCAGAGCCAGATGTAGAGTTTTACAGCATGGAAATGGACCCTTCATCTCAATTTGTACATGCCCTCCATCTACAAAAGATAGTTCTATCTGCCCGCATTTGGCCTAAATCCCTCTAAATATCTTTAAAAAGTTATAATTTTATGCACCTCCACCATTTCTTCCAACAGCTCATTCTACATACATACCTCTCTATCTGACAAAGGTGCCTCTCAATTTCCTTATAATTCTTTTCCCTCTCAGGTTAAATGTGTGGAGAAAGAGTCACCTATCCTTGGGAACAGAATATTAATCCAATCTGTACCCCTCTATAAGATCGCCCCTCATCTTCCTATGGTCAAAAGGCATTGGCCTGTCCAGTTTCTCTTTATAATTCAAGTCTGCCAGTCCCAGTAACATACTTGAAATCTTATGAAGAATAAGATCCCCAAGGAATCTCAATTTGCCATCTGGAAGGAGTTGTTCACATGAAAAAGTGAATGGGCTCTTTCCATCTGGGGATAGGATTCAATGTTTCTGAACAGTCTATGCATAGGAGCTGTCAAAGCCAATCCATCAGTTGATCATGTTTGAATCTGATCCTCAGCACATTCTGCTGAATTCGAATCATGTGGTGAATCAATTTTACAAAGAAAGGTGCACATAAATTGAGGTTTTCACACAGACTTTCAGCATTTCCATCACCATGAAAGTCAAGAATCTTATAAACTGATGAAGTTGATTCTTCGCATTCTCTACTGGAAAGCTGAGAGGTCAAGTCCACAGGGATCCCACGCTGATTGATGTTGTCTTGTGTCATTGTTCCTTGGGGCTCTGTCGGAGCAAGGTCACTGCATCATTCACTGCACTTTCCGTAAAATCTCCAATTTTCATTTAATTTTCTCTTGTGGCATCATCATTTTACACTGATTTGTTCTAGATTCTCATTCACAATAGGAAAAATAAAAAGGTTTTCAAAATGCAATGCTGTTTCCACATTGATCCCCTTGTTGGCCGATAAAATTGATTATTTGGCCTAAAAGGAGGCTTCTCTGGCCACTGATCTCTGGCTCTTGAAAACAACAATCCTATTATTACAACACTGAAAACTTTACAATAAGGTATTAATTATCCAACTATCCATGTTCTCTTTACAATATTTAAAGAGCGTAGAAACAGGAGGAGGAGTAGGCCCATCAGTCTCTCAATTCTGATCAGCCATTTCAGGAGATCATTCATACCTGCTCTGATTATGGCCACACCCCTTTCCTGGTCTCTCCACATACCCTTTGAGTCTCATTTAGTTGAAATACCTGTTAATCTTCACCTTGAATAACTTCAATGACTGCCTTCACAGTTCTCGTCATCAACCGTGTTTGTATAAGCTGTTCATGTTTAAGTGAAAGATAAGACCCAATTTGGAATAATCCAGATTTTTCAAACATCAAGTAATAATTTGGTATCTGGATGCCCAATGAGTAAATAATATTAGTAACCACTTTTTGGGTTTGAAGTACTGCATCTAGACCAGCAGCCGTCAAGAGTTTATGATTCCATATTTTAAAATGTAGACATCATTTCTAATTTCCACATACAGAGAGCTTGTCAGAATTTATTTGCACTGCACTTGATTTTTCATAAGTAGACTCCTGATTTTTGTCCAGGATTTATTTGTCATTCTGCAGATAATAAGCAATGTGCCAATGTCTGTATCTACATTACAATCAGTCCTGAGGCTTTTTTTAAAATATCATTCACTAATAATGCAGTAAATGTTTACATCAATTCTCAGATATATTACATGACTATTACAAATACTAGTGGAGAGGAAACCTGTATAAATTCTGTTACACAAGAAAGTGAGCTGGATAACAGTGACTGGACACCAAGCACCTTTTTGGTCATTAGCCTCAAAACCTCAGTTGAGCCTTGGAAACATGGGTTGCTCTGAGGCCAGGCTCTGTAGAGGAATGGTCTAGGAGCAGTTCAAGGAGGCCTGAGAAAAGAAGGTATTGGGGAGATCAGATGATTGGACATAGGCCACAGGAAATTGTGGCACTGGAAGGATGGTAAGTCGATCGTTTTGGCCCCGCTCAACAGCATCAAGCAGGTGGCAGATCAGAGAGTCAAGGCATGATCTCAAGGTGATCATTGGATTTGGAGACAGGGTGGAGATAAGAAATGGGAGGGATAAATGTATTGCAGGGAGGAGACCGGATTACTTGATTGTGGGATTGAAGGTCCCAGTCCAGTGTTATGTAATAATGATGGTCACCGACAGGACACTACCCTCTAGAATTCAATTATTAGTAATTTATTGACCTTCTCAGATCAGGGAGGATGAAAGAATGAATGAAGAATATTTTCTTTTTCAATCTTTTTATTGGTTTTAATATATGAAAAATACATAGGTGTTTATATAGTAATAATTATAAAATAAATTAATATCAAATTACAAGCATTAAATAATGATAAAGAAGGTACATATGAACCCATGTTATTAAATGAAAAAAGTTAAAAAAAACATATATTCTAAACTAATAATCAAACCCCACCATATAAGAGCTACTGGCCAAGTTAAGGAGTCCACTACTAATAATATCTATAGTCAAAGCAGAGATGAATAATCTATAAATTTTGCAAGTAATTAAGAAAAGGACCCCAAAGAGAGAGAAAGTTAAGTTCCATTGCAGTAGTATAACACTTAATTTTTTCTAGATCAGACATGCCATCACATCCAATAACCACTGAATATGAGTGGGAGGGACAGCATCTTTTCATCATGGCGTAGCCCTTCTAGCAATGAGGGAAGCAAAAGCTACTCCATTGGGATTGTGAAAAACTCAATATTAAATCCATTGGCCCACTCACTCCAAAAATAGTAATGTAAGGGCTCAGAGTCAAGTTAATATTAAGAACTAAAGATAAGGTGTGAAATACCCCTTGGCAGAAACTAAAGAAAGAAGGACATAGCCAAAAAATATGATACAATGTACCTTCCTCAGTTATGTATTTTTCAAATTTAGAGGAAATATTAGGGCACAATTTAGCTAACCGAACCTTAGAAAAGTGGGCCCAATGGATGACCTTAAATTGTATTAATGAATGCATAGCATAAAGAGTAGATGAGTGAACACTTTCAAAACAGAACCCCATGGAGTTGCTGCAAATTGTTGCTGAGACTTGTTCCCATAATTTCTTAATACCACCTAAGAAACTATCTCCAGATCTTGAGAACAGTTCCTAATGTGAAGAAAGCAATCCTTTATGATTAGGTTTAAAATTATATACTTCGCAGATAAGGTTAAAATCTAAATCCTGTGGAAGCCTCAATGTGAATTTATTGTTTTATATATATTTCTACAATGTATAGATGCAATATTTGTTATAGCTTCCCAGCTACATAAACAGACTAACAATAAATGATGAATAGAGTGGCTCATTCAGCTCCTACATGATGGCAAGATGTACCATTATTCCAAAACTTCCCATCTTTCCAATGTCTATGCCACTATACTTCTTCTCACACCAAGTCACATTGCAGATACACTTATCCTTCCATGTCTATGCAACTCTTCCCATTCCCAATTATCATATCATCACTGACATTCACACTTATTTTTATGCAATTTCATTCCTTTCACTCACTGACATCTTCAACAACTACTTCTGTCTTAATCTCTGTTTATATCAATCCTAATCAAAGATCTCTTCTTTCACACCTCGCAAAGAAGAAAGCATAGAATTCTAGAGATAACCAGCCATTTTCCAATTATCAAAACAGAAGAGGCACTAGGGGATACCTGTATGTCAGAATCCTTAGCCGTCAGATTCAATTGGACTGGTGATAAACTTTATCTTTTCCCACATACCTTGCGAACAACTCACCTGGAACTGAAGTCAGCGACCAGGTAAAAAAAAATCCTTATGTGCATAGCATTAACTTCAAACATGTTTACCGTGGCAATTCTAATTCATGTGTTCAATCTCCGAAAGGGGCTTCTCCAGCCAAGCAGAAAAAAAGAATAAGACAACAATAACTTCTCTGTGGAGATCATTCCTCACAGAAACAGTATTATTTAAATCAAGGGTGGCCAACCTTTCAATTTTTAATTTAGCCTTTCAGCTCGGTAACAGACCATTTCAGCCCACGAGTACATACTGGGGAGGTAGGTTAACTGGGTGGCATGGACTCATGAACTGAAATAGCCTGTAACTGTGCTGTATGTCTAAATTAAAAATTATTGAAAAATAAAAATGAATATGTTGGCACCCCAATTTAAATGATATGAGATTATGAAATGTAGAGGATCAGAGAGATATGATTGCACACACATAAAATCACAAAGCAATTCTATGCTAATGAACAGGAACAAAATGAAATATTGTTCTAGGTGGCAAGGAATATGGAGTACGGAAATATTGCTACTACTCTATTCAGCTTTGGTGAGACCAGATCTAGTTTCAGTTTTCTTATTTAAGGGCATACTTGCCATGCAACAAAGATTTGCTGCATTGATTCCTGGGATAACGGGCTTGCCTTATGACAACAGATTATATTTGTATTCTTTGGAGTTTAGAGAAAAAACAAAATTGATCTCATTTCAACAGATAAAGTTCTGAGGTAGCTCAACAAGGTTGATTTAATAGAAAGGTTTCCTTCATGTTGAAATACAACACTATGGAAAATAGCCTTAGAATAAGACATCAAGGACTAAGCCAAGAGAAATATATTTCAGCAATCTGTTGTTTAGAATTCTTACCTTAAAGAGCTGTCAATTGTAAATTGATCAGTATTTTCTAGGCTGAGGTTAATAAATGTATTTTTGGACTCTGGGGGAACAAAAGGTTACGGAACTAAGCAGAAAAGTGAAACTGATATCAGCTATCAGATCAGCTATGATCTTAATGAAAGGCAGAGCAGGTTTGACAGTCTCCATTGCTTTGCTCTCTTGTTCTGAGGGCTAACCTTCAATATGGTTATAACTTTGCTGCCAATGTTATCACATTTCTCCACTGAATTTTGAAGTATTCAGCACCAGCAGGACATATGCTGATTTGGGCTTTGAGACCTGCAAATTGTAGTTCAGAAATAGTTGTCTCCAGAGTTTCAACAACAAACTGTAAAGTTTGCAAGCATTGTCTCAATTTTTTTCACAAAACTTTCCAAAATCAACCTCCCAGTGTAACATCTCTGAACAGTGCTTTTCACAGGATCACTCAAGGAAGCAGGATTCATTGACACATTTCAGGAAGCTCCTTTTCTCTGGTGCATTGCAGGAACTCAGAAAACCTGCGGTCACTGAGTTAATGTTTAAAAATCTTGTCACCATCATACCTAATAAGCAAGTATTAGATTGAAAATGACGGCATAGCTCATAGGATGAGAAAAGATGGTTGTTTATGTGCAACCAAATGACTTTGGCTTTCATCTCTTATCCTGACCCGTTAATTTATGTTAACAAAATTAAAATTCAAGCTCTCGATGTTCTTATTTATACTTTTTGTAATGGTTAGATTTTAAAAATTGCACTAACCTGATAGAAATTTGCAATTAACATGGAAGATAACCACACTAGAGATGTTTGTTTCATTTCATGGTATGGTGGTATCAATAACAAGGCCATCATTTATTGATGTTCACTAATTAACAGTACATTGGGTGGCTTGGTGGGCCATTTCAAAAGGGTTCCTAAAAGCTGACCATTTGTTGAGGGTCTGAGGTCATATACAGTTTGGCATATTTCCTTCCTTGAATGATTTTAGTGAACTAATAGGTTTTCTCAAAGCAATTTGGTAGCTTCATCATCACCAATCCTGATACTGGCATCATTTTTGTTCCAGACTTAATTAATGATTTCATTTTAATTTCCTTTTTAAGGTCAGAGGGTAAACTGGGAAAGAGAAGGGTCCACAGCAATGACAGGAATGAGTCCTTTAGCAAAATAATTATGGTGAGAAAAATACATAGCACCAAAGGAGGCAGCAAAAAATGAACCTTGATAAGCAGGAATTTTAATTGTCAAAAGACCACAATTATGAACATTTTAATCATAATTGTTGTTGACCTGTAGCTTTTATCAGAAGATCATTTTACATATTGTTTCCTATGAAGTAGTCTGGAATTTGACAATCTTTCCTCCGATGTCAGACGTGACTAAATTATAACAGCCAGAGAAGTTATTAAGTAACAGATGTTCCCTTTCCTTCCATATGGATAAAGACAATCAGGAAGAATATTGTTGTCTAAATGATATGTTTTGTCAGTGCTACTGGTTCATAAAATCTGCCTCAACATATTTCCTCTCCAGTATATAGTTTCTCAAATTTATTTATTTTTTTGTGGCCAATGCTTGATATTTCCTGTGCTTTGCCACAGGGGAATTAACACGATGCCAATAGTTTGGGGGGAAAAAATGCTATGCACCCTTAGAATTAATTTATTTACTTAAAATTGTGGGATTGTAATGTCCAAACCACTGATCTGTCAATCTACCTGCACTATCTACCTATGAGCTGGATTATTTATGTATCTTGAGCACAAAAGCAGTGAGGACATGTTTGAGTTAGTTGTACAATGAATGCAGAGAATATGTTAAACATAATTAAATTCCAGAAATTAAATTCGCATTAAAAATTTTGAATTTATATTTCACTCGAAGGATTACTTTTGAATTGACCACTTTGAAAAAGTAACATTTAGTCAAATGCTGCAATTTCATATGACAACAAATCACAATTCACATCATCCCCTGGTTTTACCAAAAGGCGAAAATAGGTCTCAAATGATACCTCATCTGCCTTATTGGTATTCCCGTGGAGAAACAAATTGCAGTTGGAGAATTCAGTGAGGAATGCTGGAAATTACCATAATGAAAGAACAGAGATTACTGTTACAAGGAGGAGTTATTTGATGTCTTAGCAGGCTTTGAGATGGTTAAATCCCTAAGGCTTGAAAAGTGTGTCCAAAGGGTGTTAAGGGAAGCAAGAGAACAGTTAATTGGGAGAGATTTCATTCTATCTTCACTGACCGCAGGTGGTGTCCAATGACTGGAGGGCAGCAAATATTGTTCTGTAATTCAACAAGTTCTGCAGAGATAAATCAGGATGCAGGGAAGATACAATTTGTTTTTGTTGGAGCAAAAGGAAGCTGAGGGGTAAACCTAACTGAGTTATACAAATCTATAAGGGGCGCAGATGAAAAGAAAGCTTTTCCACACTGCAGAGATTATTGATAGTCCTTTGGTTCGAAGAAGACATGTTGTTGTGCAGTTCATCTGTGGACACGAAGGTGACTTTGCAGTCCCAGAGTCCAGCACAATGTGGGCAATGGAATCAGGCCTTGCCACCTTGTCTCTATCCAGCAAGGTGCTAACATTCCAGGCTCCAAAAATTAGTTTTCTTTCATTTATTTTTCTTGTATGTTGACCACTAAAGAGACAATCTGCGGTTAGCTGGCCAGATGCTGTGGTGGGGCAGGCAATGTTTGGGGTAACTTCAGTCATTGAGCACAGAAAGATTGGAGCTATGTACTGGAAAATGTGATTGGTATAGATGGATACATGATAAGTCAACATACACACACTGAGGCAGAGGGCCTGCGTCTGTACTGTCCATGATTCTTTAACTCTCTGTTGACAACATGCAATGGCACTGCTAACTTTTGTTCCATTAACATTATTCACAGTCCAAAATGCTTCTTCATTGAAATTCTGGAAGTAACTTTATTGTTCTTCAAAAACATAGAGTCACCAGATAAAACTGCAAAGCATCAGTCCAAGTGTCGTGTATCTGGTTCCGGTTAAAAGAAATGAAATTAAATAAGAGGACTTAATTTCCATCGCATAATGTTGCCTGATGCAATTTTAATCAAGAGAATATAATGAAAATATAATGACGGTCCCTGACCCGTGCACAGATTTCGTATTGGTCACTATGGAATGCTGTTGAATTTTCTCACTGCTACGGTTGCTAAATTCAGATGAATAGTTGAAGAGTTTTCTCTTGCTTCAAGCATACTAATTCACACATTGCATAAAGCACACTAATTCAACAGCGGCATCATTGAAGATATGAGCTTTATTGCTAAATTCTAGGGGGATTCTTTTTAAGTATTCTTAGTAGATCACAACTAATATTCTTTCTGCATTTTACAATAAAAATACATTAAGGAAATGGCACAACCTATTACAATGAATGAATACCACTTACCTGTTAATTGGTTCTCCTTCCCCTGCTCTTCCCTCCTTCATCTCTCCCCCACCCCATCTTCATATTCAGGCATCTACCTGTCTTTTGCTCAAAGCTTGACGAAAGGTTCAGGGCCAAAATATTGGCTACCCTTCTTACAGATGCTGCAAGTTGAGTTTTACCAGCACTTTAGTGTATTGCACTACAATCACAGCTTCTAGTTAAACTAGAGGCCAAACAACAGTTCTCATTCATCTCCTCTTATGTCCCACTTTTACAGGGCCTCAACAAGAAACATCAAGCCATGGTTTCACACACCATCACTGATGTCATCACTTCTGGTCATCTCCCTCTCACAGCCTCTAACCTCATTGTTTCTCAACCCCACACTACCCTGTTCTATCTCCTACCCAACAACCACAAACCCAATTGTCCTGGGAGACCCGTTGTTTCAATGTGCTTTTGTTCCTTCACACAGGTATCATCTTGCCTCGACTCTATTTCACCCACCTTGTCCAGTCCCTGCCTACCTACACCCACCATATCTCACATGCCCTCCATCACTTTAAAACTTTCCAGTTCTCTGGATTCAACTGTCTCATTTTCACCATGGATGTCCAATCCCTGAACACCTCCATCCCCCACACTGAAGATTTCAATGGTTTTCATTTCACAACTCAGTCAGGCCCTCTCCAACATCACCCTCCTCCACCTGCCAGAACTTGTTCTCAACCTCAATAATTTCTCCTTTAGCTCATCCCACTTTCACCAAATCGAAAAGGTAGCCATGGATATCTGCGTCGATCCCAGCAATGCTTTCCTTTTTGTTGGCTATGTGGAGCAATCATCCTAAAAGTGCACTCAGGCTCTTGCTATATTGACGACTACATTGGTGCTACCTCCTGTACCCATGATGACCCATCAACTTTATCCACTTAGCCACTAAATTTCACCATGAACTCAAATTCACTTGGTCCATCTCTAATTATCTTGATACACCTCTTCACGCCCTGTCCCTGTAAGGATTCTATTCTTTTCTCTCCATTCCTTTGCCATGACCTCACAGACAGTCATCCCGAGGCTACCTTCAAATCTTGTGCCTTTCTGACAAGTGTGTCCAGGATAGGTCATTTTTTGACTGGACTCCGAGGAATTTGGTGTAGAAGAACAGATGGACTTTTGGGTTCAAATCCATAGATCTCTCAAGGTGGTTGTGCAGGTTGATAGGTTAGTTAAGAAGGCTTGTGGTATAATGGACTTTATTAGTCAGGGGAATGAGTTCAAGGGTAATGTTGCAGATCTATAAAATTCTGGTTAGAACACACTATTGTGCTCAGTTCTGATCATCTCATTACAGAAAGATGTGGAAGGTATGGAGGGAATGCAGAAGAGATTTACCAGGATGTTGCCTGGAATGGAGAAAGTGCCTTATGAGCCAAGGATAACAGAGCCAAAGCTTTTTTTTTGGAGTGAATAAGGATGAAAAGTGACTTAATAAAAATCTACAAGATTATGAGGCATAGATAGGGTGGACAGCCAGCACCTTTTTCCCAGGGTGAGAGTAGCAAAAAACAGAGGACATCTGTAGAAGAAGAGGGGAAGAAAATTCAGGGGAGACATCAGGGGTAGTTTTTTTTTAAAAACACACAGAGTAGTGGGTGGGTTGAATGCATTGCCAGAGGTGGTGGTGGCGGCTGGTACAACAGGGACATTTAAAAAAGATACTTAGACAGGCACATGGATGCAAGAAAAATAGAGAGTTATGGGTGGGAGGGAGGAAAAGTTTCAACAGGTTGGCACACCATTGTGGGTTGAAGGTCTACAATGTACAGTGCTAAATGGAAATATCTTGAAGTTTGCTATTAAATGGAATTGATTTATTTAACAGGTGTACGCATGCTAAACCAAACAAAATTCTTGCTTACCATTCATAGATCAAGCAGCCTGCTGTTGAATTTGGTTAGTGGCCATTCATCTGTAATATTCACCTTACATCTGTAATATTCACCTAGATATGATCTGCACAGCTCCAGGCTGGATTATTATTGAATCTCCAAAGGCCTTGAACAATTCATTGGTTAGAAATCAGTCGTGATAAATGGTGCAATATAAAAACTTGGGCCTATAAAACGTTCCACACCTCAAAAGACACATTATGAATGAACAAATACATCTTTCCATTCCTGGATGCTTGCACATTCACAATGTTGAAGCTCCCATGCAACAGCACTCTCAGATTTTGTTCAGTTTGAAGGGGGCCCCCGACCATCTTCAATGAAAGTCATGAAATCTCTGCAACTATCAATGACTGGCAGCCAAAAAAGAAAAGCGCAGAATCCCTATTGTTATACAGTTGGCATGCTAGCCACCTCCTGTTCTTCAGTATGCTGTGAGCAGAAATAAAATACTAAGAGAATACAGCAACAAATCTACACTTCTGATCAGCAGCAAAATCATCTATCAGCAGAATGCATGTGATTTCCCTCAGCATCTCCTGAATATCTTTGCCTCCTGTACAAGTTCTACGTGCTCTAAGACTCGGCTGAGCTGGTAGATGATTAGTTGCTTGTGAGGAAGTGATAATCAGCATTTCTACTCAACTACCTGGTCCCTGTGACACCCTACAAGCCATGGTGATAGCCAGGCCATGAGTTGCTGGAAATTAGAACTTTCACAGTAGCAGGTGCATATTGCAGGCATACATGCAAATAAAAACTATGCAAGGTTGGAGCTGAGCTTCTCAATATCCCACACTGATTATCCAGGAGACTGGTTAATGCACAGACAGCAAGGTCATCAGCCTTTGTTCAAATGCAGCTCTTTGGTCATAATTTAATTCATCAAAAGCAAACTGTGATCTTGTCCTCTGGGGAGCTGGCAAAAAAAAGATATTCTTTCCTCCTGGCCTGGTTGTAAACGGCTCACCAACCACAGATACCATCTTTAACCAGGCCTCGGTGGTGTCGGGATCTAAGGCTCTGGATGGAAGTATTAAAGTTCAGATTTATTGTTGAAGTACATTCAGGACATCACATAGAGCCCTGAGATTCGTTTTCCTGTCAGCCAGGCAGAATTTCTACTTAGTGGTGGTGCAAACAAAAATTGAACTCAAGAAAAGATACGTGTACAAAAGAGGGAGATGTAAACAAATAAAGAAATGTAAAACAAACTGAGTGTGCAATACAGAAAATTAATATACAGTGATAAATAATGTGCAAAGAGTCTTTAAATAAGTCTCTGATTGAGCCTGTTTAGGAGTCTGATGGTGAAGGGGGAGCAACTGGTCCTGAACCTGATGGAATTAATCATGTGGCACCGATACCTCTTTCCTGATAGCAGCAGCGAGAACACCGCATATCCTGGTTGTGTAGACCCTTGATGATTGCTGCTGCTCTCTGGCGGCAGCAATGCCATGTAGTTTCTCCAGCATTGTATTTTTCCTTCAACCACTGTGTCTGCTGACCTTTGTGTTTTACTTTATATTTTCTCGATGGTAGGGAGAGTTTTGTCTGTGATGGACTGGGCTGTATCCACTACACTACAGAAAGCAAGGCTTTCTACTCAGAGGTATCGGTGCCCCCATACCAGGCCGTGATGCAGTTTATCAGCACTCTTTTCACTGCACATCTGTCGAAATTTGCCAGGGTTTCCAATCTCATACCAAACCTCTGCAAATTCCTGGGGAAGTAGAGGCACAGATGCTTTGTTTTTCTTCACAATGACATTGTGTTTGGTCCAGGAAAGGTCCTCTGAGAGAGTGATTCCCTGGAATTTAAATTTTATCACCCTCTCCACCTCTGATCCCCCAATGATCACCGGATCCTACACCTCTGGTTTTCCCTTCCTAAAGTCCACAATCAGCTGGTTAGTTTCGGTGACACTGAGTGAAAGATTGTTGTTGGTGTACCATTCAGCTAAGTTTTCAATCTCCATCCTATATGCTGACTCATGACCTTCCTTTATACAACCTATCGAGCCACACAGTGTAGGTGTAAAGTGACTAGAACAGGGGCTAAGAATGCAGCCCTATGGTGTTCTGGTACAGATGGAATTTGTGGAGGAGATGTTCTTACCAATCCTCACTGATTGTAGTGTGGAGGTGAGGATTATACAATGGGGTGTTGCGTCCCAGGTCTTGGAGTTTGCTGATCAGTTTTGAGGGGATGATGGTGTTGAATGCTGTGTGGAATGGCGTAGTCAATAAAAATCATCCTGATGTATGCATCTTTGCTATCTCGGTGTTCAGGGTTTTGTGCAGAGCCAGTGAGATGGCATCCACTGTAGACCTGTTGCTCCAATAAGGGAATTGGAATGGATCCAGACAGGAGTTGATCTGTTTCAACACCAGCCACTCAAAGCATTTTGTCAATCTGGATGTGAGTGCCATTGGTCGGTAGTCATTTAAGCAGGTTATCACCCACCCTTCCAGAGTGTGATGTTGAATATATCCGTGAATACATTATCAAGTTGGTCAGCACATGTTTTTCAATATTAGGCCGGGTACTGCATCCACACTGGATACTTTTCTTGGATTCACTCTCCTGAAGGTAGCCTGCATGTCATCCTTGTATACTGATAGTTGAAGATTATCAGAGCTCATGGGTAGTATTCCTTGTTCTGGTCAAATTGGGCATTCAGTAGATATTTAATATTAGATGGAGTGAGGTGGCGTTTTGCTTCTTCTCAATGTAAAGTCTTAACAGTTATCACCTTTTCAGGTGGTATTTGTTGGCTCTCTGTCAAACGTACAGGTACAGAACCATTGTGAAAAAAGAGGTAGGTGGCCACATGTTAGTCAACTAAATCTTATAAGCAGAGAAAGTGGGATGAGGTTGGAATAGGATGCAAGAATTATTTGATAAGCACACCCTCACATTCCTATGGGCATAATGACCAACATTTCCTCATCAGTGTAATTTAATCGGTACACATGAAGGTCTACACATCACTCAAGAGCTGCAGTCTGCACCCCTGCATGTGGGCAAAAGTGACGCAGTACTGAATGTGTTGCAATATATCCGTGCAAAATACTGGCCATGATTGAGTAGCTGTGAGATGCCATGCAAGTAATGAAAAAAATGTGATTAAGTGTTTGGAACATTTGAATGTTGCACAGTCAGAAAAAAGAGAGTGTTAGTTGACAAAATACTAACATCAATTATAGTAAAACCCCTGTTATTCAGAATTCAAGCAAATGACAGCCTCAAGTAACCATCAAAAAAAACCGAGGAAAATTAATAGGTAAAAAATACAAAAGTTTTAAATTGGTGCACCTTACTGTTCACCAAAAATGCAATGCAATCTCAAGCAACTGGAAATTTCACTTATCTGGCATCTTCTAATCCCCATAGAATACCAGCCGTTTTACAGTATACTAGTTTGTAATATTTCTAAATGTCAGAAATATTTGTGTTGGATAATAACCCCCAATGTTGACAATAGCAAAGATCCACTCCCTCCTTTGCTTCCATTCAGAGGCTGTCAAACAGTTCATGTCCAGGGCCTCACAGTTACACCACTGGAGGCCTAGTCTTGTTGTTCAATCTCAGTTCTGCATGTAGTTCAGCTACGTGCAGGGTAATGTTCAGTTGTGACATTTATCAGCGAGCATAAGATTCAGTTTCTTTACAGGATTCTGAAACTACCCATAGTTACTGTATGCTAATACAAAGATTGTGATTGATAATACTCAAGCACAGAAATTGCCACACGGGTGCATGATACAGACTCATGTGGGCTCATTAAGATCAACTTTATAGCTCATGCTTGAATGCATCATTGAATTTCTATTCTTAAATGTTTTGACAATTTTATTTATATTAATATTGTAATTCATAATGTAATCAAAATTATTGCTAAAATGATAATTTAACACACTAATTTTCTGTTACTCCATCTTTTACTAGAATGGGAGGGCTGTTATCTGTTATTTTAATTTTATTGTCAATATCACACTGAAACAAAACATCTCCAAGTCTTTCTAAGGAAATTCACATAAGAATGATTTATGCCCCTGGATTATTGTTCTGTGATAATTTTGTTGAACAGTTGGTTCACTTATGAGATAAATTCAATTAAAAGCCATTGAAACTCCACTCCATGACTCCACCCCATCAAACGATTCATGCAGAAAATTCAAATCTTACCAAAAGGTCTCCAGGTAACAAGACATGAGGAAAGTACAGCCAATTATAATCTCAGATGCTTTCTTAATAAGATGCAAGGTGATTGGATCAATGTATATGGCCTTTTATTGCAATGAGTTCTGAATGTAATCAAATACCACCAGAAATAATCCAATTTCCAGCCTGCTGAGACCAAGGGCAATGATCTTCCAAAGGTGTGGTTAGATTATCTTATCGTGAAGTTGAATTAAGAACTTAGAAATTGCACTCAATTACATCCTAATTTAGTGGAAGTATCCTGTTTACAATTCAGAAAAAAGTGCAACAAAACCCAACAAACAGAATGGTATTTCAGTGTAGTATTGAGAGTACATGCATTAGATGGAACTGAAGGCATTTTTGTTTATCTGTTCAGGGGAATGGAGAAGAACAAGAACAAATTCTGAAGCTTCCATCTGAACTGTGCACGAACAACAAACCCATTCCCAAGGTGAATGAAATGATCATATCTCTGACCGAGTTCCTCTCACTCTTGTCATTATGTTTTTTGTCCAATCACATTTATTCTGCTTTTTCCTGCTGGGAATATGTTGAAAATTAGAAACAGCTAATCAATGATTAGAACAAAGCAATCAAATAGGATGTGCAGAGGGGCAAATTACCACCACTTTTTGGAGTGATTGAATAACTCATGCAACTTTATTGACATGTCCATGCATTATTTTTAAACCAGAGACTTTGAGAATATTTAACTTTTGACATAATTATGTATAAGTTATACACCATTGTATCATAAAAGTGAAGGATATATTTTTGAGGCTGTGGGAGGAGAGTGGGCATAGTTTGGGAATTCTAAGGTTAACAGCTGGTCTTATCCCAGTGCAGAGGTTTACTTTGGTTTGTAGGGAGCTGGAGAGGGCAAGGTTGGTATATGGTGATTACAAGGAGCTTATTCACTCATAAAGGTTTCAGTTTTGGCTCCAGTATTTTAAAACCAAAAAAAGAGAAAATTTGGAGACAGGGACATTTATTCAAATCAACTTAAATCACTGTTTTGATGTTAAAGCTCCTTGATTATAATATCAGAAAGGAATATATGTTAATATATTAAAACTACTTTCTCCCAATAATCACTTTGATCCATCATGAAGCTTGCTGGCTGTTTCAGGTCAGTGAATCAAGCCTCTTCTTGTGAATCCTAAAATACAGGAAAATGATTAACCTGGCATGAAGTAACGTTTCTAGAATTAGATGATAATGGAATGGTGTGATGTCAAAACATTACAATGTTAAGCCTAGTTAGTATCATAAAATGTTGTGAAGAATTATGGAATGAGTGTTTTCCCAAGTGTAAAAATTGTCTGGTCCTATCTAGCTTTGCCAAATGTGTGCAAGCATTTATCATTTATAGAAACAGTAGCTGCAATAACCCATTGTGTGTTGTCACTGTATTTTTAGACAGCGATCCCTCTGCAACAGGACACTAGGTTGAAAATCCATGTGCATAAAATGTGTACAAGTTGAAGTAATACATTGCAATGTGTGAATATTTCATTCACCAAGTTCCCTACCTCAATTATGCCTCATGACAAGTGCCAGTAAGAGGTCAATTACCTCCAACAATAAAATCAGAGAGTAAGTCATTCACCGACTCCTGGAGCTGAAAGCTCAATATTACAGTAGCATCAATGGATTCCTAGAAACTCTGCCAGAGCATTTTAAATCGCAGACTTTGCAGTTAATGAAAGGACAGGAGAAGGAAGTCTGAAAGAGGAAGCTTCACATTTTCAAAACGAGACAATAAACAGTTAATTAATCAGTTCTAGAGCCCAAATGCCTGTCTGTGTGCTTCAGCTTATCCACAGTTTGTTATGCTGATTCATTTGCGGGCTTCATGCTCTTGTACTCTTCCTCTGTACACTCACTGCAACAATTACAGTACATGAAACCCATGGACACAGCACTGGCATACTTAATTATTTATAACCCACTTTTAAGATAACACAGCAAAGCCATGAAAACTATCACCATAGCAACATGAACATGAAACAGATTACCCTGGGTATTTGTGGTTTATACATCTGTGACTGCAGATAAAAGCACGCAGCTGCTCCCATGTAACACAGAATGATAAATGTAGTCCACAAGCATTTGGAATAGCATTATGAATAATTGCCAAAAATGTTGCTTATTTTACAATAAGCTCTGTGTTAATCTATTGGCTGAAATTATTTGTTTCATCATTTTTAGACAATAAAATATGCATAAAATGTTGTTGTTCATCCAAACGTCACCGTCCACAAACTAGAATTAGACATTATATGCATGAAGCAACTTGTCTCTCCAAAATGATGCAAACTGTAAGTCACACACTGCATCAAAGGTTGATCGCCTGTAACCCGTAGACATTATGAATGTGCCTTAGTAATACGAAAATCATTTTCTGTACATTAAGGATGTAACAATGCTCACTGTATTTCCTCTGTAGCCTGAAGGGTAACATGCTTGCTTGGGTTCTGGAACAGTTATAGACAAAATGCTGACAATAATCATCTTTAATGCTGCAAAACAGTGACTGGACATAGCAACAAAAGCCTCAGTTGCTGCCAAATTTATTTGTGAGAGACACATAACATATGTACAGGCATTTGTACGTATGTGTTGAGATAAATGGAAAACAGCAAGAAGATAAAACTGAGTGCAGGTGCTACATGATTTCTCCTGAATGACAAGTTTCTGGAGAAACATTTTAGTCTTCCACTACTTTATTGACATCCTGAGTAGCTGAAGCATGTCATTATCTCTCCAGTGAAAGTGACAGAGAGGCACAGAGCAGTTTTAGTGCAATCTAATTTGAAGGCTACAAGCTGGACAGAACCTTGCTAATGGAGCAACAGAGGGGCACGAGTTCCATCAGAAGAATTTTCTTGTGGATATGGCATCTGTTAGCTTTCATTTAAGCATCAATATTACACGGTCCCTATTGAAGCTGGAAAGGCCGCTGTATATAGTGATGACACATTATAACTTGCAACTGATCTTCCATTAGTGATTATCAAGGGTCATAACAGGCTTTCCAGCTTGGTGGAAGTTCTGACCAAGGCTCTGAAACTTGGAGAAGGAAGGCACGATAAATCACAGTTTTCCTTCTCATACAGGGAGACTAGGGGTGTTGAAGGATATTTGCCAGGACTAGAATTGTTTAAAAGAGTAAAACACAAAAGTTTGCAGACACTGTGATTGAAGTAAAAACACAATGCTGCCTGATACATTGGTTATGTATCCTTATCTTTGCTATATAATGTACACTGTTTGACCTGCTGAGTTTCTCCAGCATTATTTTTAACAGAATTGTTTAAGCTCCTGAGGAACAGCACATTCCAAAGAAGAGTACATCAAATGTATATTTCACCAAATCCTAATTCGGTAAAAAATGCTGGAGATGTGCAAACCAGGCAGCATGTGTGCATGAGTGATCGTTCTTCCAAAAATAGCATTTACTTCTGCATCTGAATTTTCTTTATTATTGAATCACGAGCAGAACAGATAAAGTGAATGCTCAGTCTTTGTTCCCAGAGTAGGACCATCTAAAATTAATGGGCATGGATTTAAGCTAAGAAGAGGAAAGATTTAAAAGGGAGCTGAGGAACAACATTTTCATATAGAGGTTAGAGGGGCTAGGTGGAAAAAGCGGGTGAAGGAAGTGATGGGGGTAGGTACAAATACAATGTATAAAAGACATTTGGACAGGTACATGGATGGAGAAAATAGAGAAGGTAGAAGTCAAGAGCAGGAACATGGGACTCTCTCAGGTGGCATGGTCAAGTTGGGAAGTAGGCCTTGTTTTCGTGCTCTATTGTTCTTTTACTCTATTGAGAGAGATTATACTTCAAAAGTACTTCTTGGCTTATAAAGCTGCTTTGAAATATGCATAAATGCCATTCTTTATTCTCGACCATGTTTTTGATTACCAATAAATTTAGTTACAGCTTTCCAGACACATCCTGACCCATAAAGGTTTAAGGTTGTGGTCGTTTTGAGGTCTGTTCAACGTGGGCTCGTGCTTTAAGACAGAGCACAATAGGTCATTGGATCAATCACTGCATTCCTCTCACACAATAAGCTTCTCAAGTATCTTCGGGAATCCAACTGAAGTTTCTAGGCAAAGTAATTTTATCTGGAGTGTTGTCTACATTGATGAAATCTCACTCTTCAGGATTTTTACTTCATGCTCTTACTCCTTCTGGAGTAAAGGTACTGGATTTGGAAATGAGAATGCCTTCATTGCTTGTAAGAAATTAATTTTTTTACATTTAGACATACAGCACAGTAACAGACCAGTTCGGTCAACAAGCCCATACTGTCCAATTAACCAATTAATGTAAACCCCCAGTGGGAGGAAACTGGAGCCCCTGGGGAAGACCCCCGCAGACATGGGGAGAACAAATTACTTACAGCGCGGGATTTGAACCCCGGTCCCAATAGCTGTGCTGTAAAGGTGTTGCGCTAACCGCTACATCTATCGTGCCACCCCCTAGTGTTAGGTCTGCTTTGTTCATGAATGAGTGAGACAAACACCAGGCTGAGTCGAAATCAGGGTTCTTTGTTCTTTATTACCGGATTGTAACACTTGCGACTAAACATGTTAGTCGGAGAATGCATTCTGCCGTTATCAGCAAAATGGTGATTTTTTATACCCTTGGATACATGCTTAGAACATCATCATATCATTACTTGTCCAATGACTAAAACTGTTGCTATCCTTTCCCTGCTAGCATCCTGCCTCTCAATCCATCAATGTCTCTCTTATCTTGTAAGTACAAGGATGCATTTACATCTTGTTACAGTCCTGTACATTCCCATCTCATGATGTTTTACCTAACAGGAGTACAAGGACACCTCCCCTTCTTGTTACTGCCCTGTACAGGGTAACTCCCTACACATTCCCATCTCATGATGTTTTACCTTACACTAGTTACACCAATTTATTTATTTTCATTTCAGATAATCAAAAGTGAATTTGCATCCAAAAATACAATTCCAATTTTATAGGGTTCTTACATTATAGATTCTTGCAATTAAAGGAAGTACACAAAATGTAGTAACCTGCCTTAATGACTATCAGCCAGGAACGCTAACACTAACAGTGATGGAGCGTTTTGAAGCCAGGTGTTGAAGCATATCAGCTCCTGTCTGAGCAGCGACGTGGATACGTTCTTGTTCGCCTATTGTAGTGTCAGGTTACTTGCTCTACTCAAAGCCCTGGAACACCTGGGCAGCCAAGATGCATTCATTAGGATGCTCTTTATTGACTACACTTCGGCATTTAACACCATCATCCCCTCAAAACTGTTCAGCAAACTCCAAGGTCTGGGACTCAACATCCACTGTGTAATTGGATCATGGATTTCTTCACCTCCAGAATACAATCAGTGAGGATTGGCAAGACATCTCCTCCACAATCTCCATCATGCATTCTCAGCCCCCTGCTCTACTCACTTGACACATACGACTGTGTGGCTTGGTACTACAATAACACCATCTACAAATTTGCTTACTGCAGTGGGTTGTATAAAGGAAGGTGTTAAGACAGAATAGAGGATGGAGATTGAAACTGGCTGAATGATGCACCAACAACAACCTTGCCTCAATGTCACCAAAACTATGGAGCTGATCATTGAATTCAGGAAGGGAAAGCCAGAAGTATACATTCCAGTGATCAGAGGTGGAGAGGATGAGCAAATTTAAGTTCTTGGGATTCGTTATCTCAGAAGATCCTTTCTGAACCTAACACACTAATGTCATCGTGAAGAAAGCACATCAGTGCCTCGACTTCCTCTGGAGTTTGCAGAGGTCTGGTATGAACCAGAAACCCTGGCAAATTTCTACAGGTGTGTGGTGAGAGCTGCATCACGGTCTGGTCTGGAGATACCAACACCCCTGAGTGTAAATCCTTGCAAAATGTAGTGGGCACAGCCCAGGACGTCACAGGCAAAGCCCTCCCCACTATCGAGAACATTTACAGGGAACAGTGCCTTTGGAGAGCAGCAGAAATCATCAAGGATCCACACCACCCAGCACACACTCTGTTCTCGCTGCTGCCATCAGGAAAGATGGCAACAGTGAGAAAAGGTGCCTCAAGACTCACACAACCCTCTTCAGGAATAGCTACTGCCTCTCCACCATCTGACTCCTCAGCAACTGATTCAATTAGGGATTCATTTAGGGACTCTTGTGTATGCAATTTTTTGATTTTTAAAAAAATTCTCTCTGTATTGCACAGTTGGTTTGCTTACATTCGTTATCTGTTTACAGTTCTTTATTTGTTGACATGTAAACACTGTGTACAATTTTTTTACTACCAATAGATAATTTTGTCTCGTCTGCAGAAAAAGAATCTTGGGGTTGTATGTGATGTCATGTATGTACTCCAACAATAAGTCTGAACTCTGATGAGGAAGTGTACAAGGGCGGCATGGTTAGCGTAGCGGTTAGTGCAATGCTTGTTACAACAACAACGGCCAAGATTTGAATCTGCCGCTCTCTGGAAGGAGTTTGTACATTCTCCCCATGTCTGCATGGGTTTCCTCTGGGTGCTCTGGTTTCCTCCCGCCCTTCAAAAACGTAGCAGGGTTGCAGGTCAATTGGGCGTAACTGGAGGCCAAAAGGGCCCCTTACTGTGCATTATGTATAAATTTAAAATGTAAATTAAATAAAAGGCAGGGTAGTATGGAACCAGGATTGTTTTACTGATCAGAGATTATACACAGACCAAACTTGTCTGGGGATATCAGGTTTATGTACGTAACTGATCTAATTTCTCTCACTATATTTTAATCCAAGTGTTTATTTTACAACATAACACAATTGGCTCCAAGAACTTATACAGAGGAAATGTCATGGATTCCTAAGCTCGTAAATTGAACATGCAGAGCATTGCAAAGAACCAAGCAAAAACTGCTTTTGAAGAAACAGTGCAGGCTATTTTTCCACATTGCACTAAAGACATGCTGGAAACTGTTTACATTTGCCAATAATGGATTTGTGTTCTGATAATATTGATATTGGTGAAAGGAGTCAAGTCCACATGGCACTATGATCAGATTTAACTCCCTTGTGCAGCAAAGCTACCTTATATTCTGATTGTAACTAACCTGAATGAACAGCAATGCCTTAGGAGATGAAAATGCAAACAGTTTATTCAAAGATGTAAATAAAAAAAAGATTTATCATCACAGATTTTTTTGAAAAAATGTCATGCATGACAAACTTTATTGAACTTGTTGAAGATGCTACAGCTAGAACAGATTGATGTAATATATTTGGACTTTTGAAAAGCCTCAAATAAAGTGTAATCTAATAGATAGTGGGCAGGTACCACAATGCACAAAAGCAGGATGAAAGTTGAAAAACAGACAGCAGAGTTAAAGGCAGCTGCTCAGCAGATAATACTGCAGTTTTGAGACTGATCGCAACTAACGGTGAGAATTTATATTCCGGAATCTGTCCATTTTGATGGAAAGTGCATAAGTGCCATATATTATTTGGACACTATGAATCTTCATTCACTCAGCCAAATTCTCAATAAGGTATATAGATTTTTGTAGCTGGGATAATTAAGCCTCTGGAAGTGCTGAGAAGCAAAATTTTCCCCTTACCAAGAATGAAACAAAAACAGATATAATCGACCGTTTCCTGGAAATGCTCAGCAGACTTAGAAGTTTCAAACCCCACCTGCATCAATTCCACACCACAAATATTTAGTGTCACACAAAAATGTGAAATGCAATTAAAACCTGTTATTTTAAAACCCAAAACTAGTGTTGAGTGTCTAATCAGAAGGTCCGTGTTTAAATTCATTCCAGGCCAGCAGCACTAAATGATGCCTACTGTTGACGTTAATGACTTGTTCTTAACCTCTGAAATTCATTACATTGACTTCAGCGTGTGGCTATAGTATGTTTAGTTCTACCAAATGTAGTTGAATTTCCAATGAGCTATCCTTCTAGTTCTTGCTGGACACCATTGGAATAGTGTTTAAAGCCAACAATCATCAGTTAGATTGGGTGTAAGATAAAAACATTAAATATCTAGAAGCTGTGAGGTTTATTTTAAGTAATAAAGAAACTAGGGTTCTTTTATATTAACAATATTTTATTAACAACTCACAATCTCATGGTGCAGCCATTTTTATATCTAACCCAAGGTGCAGAACTCATCTCCAACTCCCCCTGGTGGCCAGGAATATCATTAGTACTCTATCACCACATCCCTTTTCCTTAGGATATTCAATCTAGTAACATTACACACTAATACAGTATTCATTCCAATTTAAATTTAAACACCAACATAAACACAAATATCAGCAGCACAAACTTTTTAAGTGTGCAGTTCTTTTTCTTTAACAGACTCAGCCTGTCAGGTGCTTTGATAACATGTGTGGATCTTCTCAACTTAGATGCATGTGTTGGGTCTGCTGGTCCACTACTGTCTAGCCCTGGTGGTGTTTCCTCTGTGCTGTGCAGGCTGGATCTTCTGCATTTGTTTGTTCTTGCAGTGTCATTTGCGTTTTCAGTAGGCTCTTTCGATTCCTCATCAGTATTTGACCATCCTCTGATCTGACAGAGTAGGATCATGGATTTACTTCCTCCAGACAGTGGTATTCTTGTCCCAGGTGTTGGAATCTCTGACTTGACATAGTTTGCCTTTTGTCTCCCTTGCAGATGCTTTTGCTTCCTTTTGACATCTCTGTTCTTGTTTGGGTCCGCAGAGTTGGGAAATGTTGTGCATAATCTACAGCGGGTAATATGCCATGTTGAAATGATGAAGTTCGGTAACTCAACAGAGCTAAACAAAGATCTGAGCCACTGTTTTGTGCTTTCTTGAGTAGCTCTTTAACTATGTGAACTCCTTTCTCTGCTTTTACTGTTTGACTGGGGATGGAGAGGACTTGAAGTAACATGTCAAACATCATTGTCATTGCAGGCTATTTGAGGAATTCAAGATCAATTTCATATATCTTGTATTTGATCAAACAAGCAGCAGACATATTAGGAAGCAGCACAATCTCTGGATAGTTCAATAAATAGTCAATATTCAGAAGTAATTCTTTCCATCCAGTTGCAACAGATCAGTCCCAACTTTCTGCCATGGTTCCACTGGTAAGTCAGTTATGCTCATGGGTTCCTTTGGCTGCTTTGCATGATGTTTCAAACAGTTCTCGCAGTTTGGAACCATCCTGTCAATGTCAGCCTTTATCCCTGGCCAATAAATAGCAGTTCCGGCCCTCCTCTTGGATTTTTCCATTCCAAAGTGCCCCTCATGCAACCTTTTCAGCATCTCTTGTCACAGTGATTGAGGAATGATAATTCTGCTCTATCTGAGTAGAAGCCCACTGACAACACTCAGCTCAGCTCTGATGTTGTAATATGATTGACATTCACCTCTAGACCATCCTTCTTTCAAATTCCTGATGACCTTCTGTAGAACTGTGTCCTTTTCTGTTTCAGCTGTGATCTGCTTGGATTTCATGTCAGATATGGGAAGAGATTCAATGATCAGGTTCACGTGGAGATTAAACTTGTCTCTGTGGAACTCTCATTGTGTGCTTCACTCTGCGTCTTTGCCCTGGACAACGCATCAGTGAACACAATAAATTTCCCTGGTGTGTACTCCAATTCAAAGTCATAACGTTGTAGCTTCATCATCAATCTTTGGATTTGCAGTTACATCTCACTGAGATTTTTCTTGATTATGGCTATTAATGGCTTGTGGTCTGTCTCTGCCATGAATGTTGGTAGACCATACACAGAACTGTGGAATTTCTTGAGTCCAAAGACCAGACCTAGACACTCTTTCTCTTTCTCTCCTCATATCAACATTTAGATGTGGTCATCATCCTTGATGCATATGCTACTGGCCTCCAATCTTCTCCCATAGCCTGAAGTAGTTCGGCACCTATCCCATCTTTTGAAGTGTCCTTAAATATTTTTGTCCTTCTTGATGCATCAAGGATTGTTAAAAGCACTAGCTCTGTAGTTAGAATGGTCTTCAGTTATCCCGAATCTTGCTCGAGGTTAGCTGTCCACTTGAATTCACATTTGTCATACAATAACTTCCTCAGGTACTTGTTTGTATTGAATTTACCAGTGAAATTGATCATTCCCAGCACTCTCAATATGCCCTTTTTGTCAGTGGATCTGGACATCTCTAGAAATGCTTTCACCTTGCTCTTGTCTGGCTCCATACCTGCCTCCGACAGCTTATCTCCCAGAAAGGTGATTTCCTTCACATCAAACCAACATTTTGCTCTGTTTGGCTTTAATCTATATTTCTGGATGCATTGTAGCACTTTGATGAGCTTCTGATTGTGTTGTTTCTGTGTAGATCCCGTGGGATCATGTCATCCATGTACACATGTACCCCATTTATGCCTTCTGTGATGTGCTCCATTGTCCTATGGAACACTTCAGAAGCATCGTCAGAAAGAAGAATCGGCCAAACAGTGTATCGAATGTACAGTATTTTGTACTATCTTTATGCAGTTTTAATTACCAGAAGCCCTGGGGCGCATCATATTTAATGAAAAACTTTGCACTGGTCATTTCACTTCTAATTTCATCCCTGGTTGGAATCTAATAATGTTCCTTCTTTATACTGGCATTCAAGTCTTTTGGGTCCATCACATGTGTAGGTCACCTTTCTTCTTTTTGACACACACCATTGAATTCACCTATTCTATGGGCTCCTTTGCTTTCTTTATGACCCCTAGTGATGTCATTTGTTCGAGTTCCTGTTTGAGCTTGTCTTTTAGAGGTGCTGGAACCCTCCTTGAAGATTGCATTACTGGCTGTGTGTCCTCCTTTAACTGTATGTTATAAGTGAATGGTAGAACACCAAACCCCTTGAAGATATCTGGAAATTGAACCAATATTTCCTCTACACTATTCTGTGCATTGGCATTGTTAATGTGATACACCCTCTTGACTAGGCTTGTTTTCACATACCTTGTCACCAAGCAGTGATTCATGTCTATCTGGGACTATTGCAAACATGAGGTAGTGCTCTTTACCTTTAACTTTCACCTTTAGTCAACATGTACCTTTCCATTGTAGAGCCTTTGAGCTGAACAAAATTTTGGATGGATGAATGGCTTTATCTTCATTGCCCTGATTTCATGCTCACTGATCAAATTGGCCTTTGCCCCTGTGACAGGCTTGAAATTAATATCTTCTCCATTTGTATGCAATGAAACAGTTCACTTGTCCTGCTCAACTCTGTTCATGCTTGGCTGTTAAGTGTCTGTTGGTTAGAAATCTTCTTGCACCATCATGCCCACGAAGTGATTCTGCCCTTTGCACTTATTACAGATTTTTTCATAGGCTGGGTGTTGTTTTGATGTATGTTGAATGCCACATCATTTACAATTGAATGTTTCTACATCTTTTTGTTGTTTCCTATGTATTGTTCTCTGTGGCTACGGCTATGTCTTCATTTTCACTGAACTTTCTTGCATGACACTGGCATGGCATATCTCTCATTGCAATCGTTTTTCTCAGTTTCTTATCAATATTTCCAAAGACAATTTGATCATGGATCATTGAATCTTGCAGCGATCCAAAATTGCATGTTCTTGCTTTTAATTTCAAGTCCATTAAGAAAGTATCGAGGATCTCTGCCTGTAGTTGTGTGCACGGATGAAACACATAACTCTCGAACATTTCATTTTTCTTTGTTGAGCAGTGTTCATCAAACATCTCAATAATCTTGTCAAACTTGCCCCAGTCAACTGCCTTGGCAAAAATACGTGTTGTAAACCTTTCGTGCTTGAGTTATTCCAGCACAGTAAGTAGCAGTGAAATTGTCCATCCATCTGGTTTGCTATTGAGTCCAATGGCTTGCAGATATAGCATGAATTGTTGTTTGAACTGTGACAAGAGTACTTAGAGATAGTTTGGGAGGAATTGTTAAAGCAGCTTGCACACACACATTGTAAAACACAGAATATTTGCAGGACTTTTGCAGAATGCCTTTTGCAGGAGGCAACAAAGTATTGACAGCAGTTTGCCTGGGAGAGCATGTGATCTTTGCAGGCAGAGGAGAAGGGTTTTGCTCTCAGAGAGGGAGGGTGTGAAACATAGAGAGAGGAGACAGAAATCAGTTCCAGGACAAGCTGGCAAACTTTGGTCAAAGGAGGAGATTGGTGGTATGAAAGGTGACCTGAAAGGAAGAGGATCATCTGGAGAACCCTGAAGGGGCAAGTTTCATTAGTAAGACTGATTGAGAAGGAATCAGTTGCAGATGTCCTGGAAAAGGAATCTCTCTCTGAAAACCAGCAAGAATCCTCCTGAGTGATAACCATTTTCCTGTTAAGCACCAAAGACTGGTGAACTTTGCTAATGCTAACTTCTGTGGACAGAACAAGAATTGCCTGCAACCAGTGAGATTGGACTGTGAACCAAAGAACTTTACTAATCTTAAATATACATTACACACACCTGCGCTTAGTATTAGAGGGGGGATTAAGTAGTGAGGTAGGTTAAGTAAGTAGGTTAAGTATAAGTTGAATTTGGTTTTCTTGTTCAACTATAATTAAAAACTCCTTTTGTTTAAGTAACCCTGTGTTGTGGTACATATCTATTGCTGCTAGTTTTTGGGGTCCTCTGGACTCTGTAACAAAACAACCACCATTCATGGTTGACATTTCCAGTCCAGTTCACAGCATCAGGAAATTTCACACTTTCCATATTTCCTGCTGATACTGACTGATATACACTCCTGGTACCATGTGACGTTTCTTTTAAGAAATAAAGAAACTTGGGTTCTTTTATATTAACAATATTTTATTAACAACTCACAACCTCATGGTGCAGCAATTTTTTGTATCTAACCCAAGGTGCAGCACTCATCTTTGACTCCTTGGTCAGGAGTATCACTAGCACTCTATCACCACAGAGGGGAAGTAACTCAGTTTCCTGATTTACAATAGCTGGAGCACTTTGTATTTCTATCTATAACAGTGATAAATACAAATATGAATGATTCCAGTTTTCACACCAGCCACACAGTTTGAGAATTTTCTCTCTGGAAAACTTTGCAATTGTTGCTGCTCTCACAGGGACCATCTATCTTAACTTCCATATCAGTTGATAACCTAAAGGCTCTAATCCTCCTATTTGTTCTTTTACTCATCATCAAGGTATTAAAATGTGAAGGACATCAAAAGCACTTATATTTAATGCACATAGTTCATCAATGAAAGGAAAATTTCATCTAATGTAAATTCAGTGAAAGAATAGGCAGAAAATCATCATGTTATGATTTCGTGTCCAGTTATAAAACTGTAAAATGAAGCTATTGTTAACCATGTTACTGTAAGTGAATCATACACAGCTAAAATAAACTAACAGCCTTCTCCAAGTGTTGCAGCATGACAGAAATGGATATGCAATGTCTATAATTCTCCTATTGCCTCCTCAGTTTTACTTTCCCGAGGCCAATTCTGACATGAAGACAAATTGGTAACAATTACACATCAAATTGAAATGTCTATGGCTCAGCAGTAATGATACTGAAAATAGCAGAGGGATTAAAATTGAAGTCACACAGTGGTGAAACTTCCAGAAAATAGAGCACACTTCCCTGGAAAAGGAGATGAATTTTTCCAGTAGTTGTTTTCAGCAAAATGAACACCTCAATGCAAGAAAGTGTATGTTCCCTGAAAAGGGGAATTCTTCTGTATTTGAAGCATTGACTGTAGAATTCTTCACAATGTGTCACGAGCTTCATTCAGCAGTTAGTGCAGTCCAAGACCATTACAGGTACTGCACAGAATGAAAATAAGAGCTCATCAACTGCAATTTTGAGAATGAATGGTTCAGGAATATTTTCACTCGATTAGTAGTGCAAAAGTCATTAGCTTTCTAATCATTTATGTTGATGTATGAAACCCTTACACCTCAGTGTTCTATGATATCTCGCAATGAAGTAATCACCAGCAGAACTTTTAGTCTGTGGTATCTCTGTCGGGAAATTTTGTTTTAGATATTTTTTCTTTGTTTTATTGCTGTAAATCTGGGAATTAATTTTCATTTGAACTTTTCTGATGGCCTGCCACCTTCCCAAGGTGATTCATGCTGATCCCATCATCTAGCAGCTATTCAAGAATGAGGGTTCTGAAGATGGTTTTCACCACTTGAAGATACAGATCTTGATGCTTTAACCAACCCTTGCAGTCCATGCACCTTGAAAACCCCATACATGTTTAATCATGCTTCTGAGAAAATAGTTTTCCTACAGGCATGAAAGAAACCATTTCAGCCCAAATTTTCAAAACAGGAAAAGCTTCTGTATACTATTGTTTGTTTTCAAGATTAATTAAAACCATCCTAGCTAATGTGCATGGGCCAGCCAATTAAAACATATCAGATTAAAATATAATTAGATCCACATTATTTTATAATCTGTCATATCTGGCATTCTTGCCAATGGCTTATTCCACCTTATCTTAGTTGAAATTTATATTCAAAACACTCAAAATGTCTTTGAAGGAATGGTGGAAGCAGATATTAAGCAGCTGCTGTGCTAAAAAGATATATTTAAATAACTTATTTTGCCAAATAGGTTGATGCCAAATTCTTGATTACCATAATTAATCATACACAAAATGCTAAAATGGAGATCTGCCATCCAAGGTTGATACTGGTGGCCTGCTGTTTCAACAAACCCTCGTAATATGGACAATGTAGGCTGCCACTTAGGATTATTCAAGAATCACTGAATAAAGCTGACAAGTTCCAAGAGGCAACACTAGAAATCTTTTCAAAATGATGCCCTGTGCCCCACTGAGGAAGTAGGCTACAAAAGCATGATGTTGTTCGATGTTAGAGAAGACAGTAGGGGAAATGTCTCCAGGATATGGCTCCAATGTTGCAAAAAAAAAATTGACAAATGGTCAAGGAAATATGCTGAAAACATAATTATGAATAACCAATCTTTACATGCTGCATTCAGCATTTGGATGAATACTGATGTTTACACACCCCATGGTCCTGCACATTTTTACAGCACTGTTCGGACCTCAGATACATGCCTTCAACTATGTATGGTCACACAAACATGCAAACATGAATTGGTAAACAAAGTCACAATTAACACTCTCTTCAAACAAAAGAGAGAATTTAACAGGTAAGAACGCATGACATCATTCACCTTAAAGAGATGGCCTTGATCAGGAGGGTGGTGTCCCCTGGACTGTGGCCACTGTACATTCGCACTAAACCTATTATTACAAGCACAATTCACATTTGCAATGGCTACATGCATTACGCCATAACCCTTCCAATATTATTATTGCAAAAGCTGTCCCACTCTGCCCCCTTCCCCAAAAGGTGGAATCCTCACGGATACATTAGGCTTGGAGGTTGATTACAGGGATGGCTTTACCACTAATATCTCAGCAAGGGCTTTAACAATCTGGACCCCTAGAGGACAAACAAAACCAGGATGGAATGGTGGGGAGGGGTGGGGGGGGAGAACAAAAATAGGATATTAGAAATAGAAGTACACGTTTGAAGATAATTTTTTGGGGGGTTGTTTTTGCAGTTTTTCTTTTACAAAATACCTTTTCAGCTCCAGCAAGTAAGAATTTTGGTGCATTGTACTTAACAATAAACGTTATTAAAATTATACTGCCTGGTTAGGTCAGAAGGTTCTTCAAGTTCAGCTTTATTTTTCAGAGTACATTCTCGATATCATAAACAACCATGAGTTTCTTTCCTGCAGGCCAGGTAGAATTTCTACTTGTCAGTAGTGCAAAAAACTGTACTCAAGAAAACATACTTATACAAAAGAGAGAAATGTAAACAAATTGACTGTGCAATGCAGAAGAAAGTATTAAAAAATAAATAAAGTGCAATAAAAGAGTCCTTAAATGAATCTGATTCAATTTGTTGTGTAGGAACTTCATAGTGGAGAGGAGGCAACTGTTCCTGAACCAGGTACAAGATCTTGTGGTATTTATACCTCTTTCCTGATGGCCACAGCAAGAACAGAGCGTGTCCTGGGTGGTGTGGATCCTTGATGATTGCTGCTGCTCTCCAACAGCAGTGTTCCATCTAGACTTTCTCAATGGAAGGGAGAGTTTTGCCTGGGATATACTGGGCTGAGTCCACGACCTAAGGAAATTGGTGCCCAAACACCATCCCATGATTCAGCCGGTTAGCAGATTTTCCACTACACATCTGTAAATGTTTGCCAAGGCTTCCGATGTCATGCCAAACCTCCACAAACTCCTGAGGAAGAAGAGGTGCTGATGTGCTTTATTCAAGATGACATTAGTGCATTGGGTCCAGGAATGTTCCTTTAAGATAATGATTTTAAGGGATTTATATCTGCTCACCCTCTGATCCCCCATTGATCACTGGATCCTAAACCTCTGGTTTTCTCTTCCTAAAGTCATAATCAGCTCCTTAGTTTTGGTGACATTGAGTGTGAGGTTGTTGTTGGTGAACCATTCGGCCACGTTTTCACTCTCCCTTCTGTATGCTGACTTATCACCCATTTTTATACATCCCACTATTATGGTATTGCCAGTAAATTTTTAGATGGTATTTTTGTGTACCAAGCCACACAGACATAGGTGTACAGTGAGTAGAGCAGGGGACTAAGTACACAGCTCTATGGTGCTTCGGTACTGATGGAGATTGTGGAGAAGTTCTTACCAATCATCACTGATTGTGGTTTGGAGGTGAGGAAATCCATAATCCAATTGCACAGTGAAGTATTGAGGCCCAGGCATTGATGGTTGCTGATCGGTTTTGAAGGGATAATGTTGTTAACTGCTGATCTGTAGTCGATAAAGAGCACCCTGATGTATTCCTCTTTGCTGACAAAGTGTTCCAGGGTTTTCTGTAGAGTCAGTGAGATGGCATCTGCTGTAGACATGTTGCTGTGGTAGGCAAATTGAAACGGATCCATATCTCTGCTCAAACAAGAGCCGAAATGCTTCACACCAGCCTCTCAAACACTTAATTATTGTTGACGTGAGTGCCAGTGGTCGGTATTCATTTAGGCAGGTTAACCCACTCTTCTTGGGCACCAGTCTGATTGAGGCCTGTTTGAAACAGGTGGTACCATACCCTGCCAGAGAGAGAGAGAGAGAGAGAGAGAGAGAAAGAGAGAGAGAAATGTTGAAGATATTGGCAAATTGATCAGCAAAGGTTTTAAGTACTCAGCCAGGTACTCTGGAAGCTTTCCTTGGATTCATTCTCTTGACGCATGTCATCCATGAGTACTGACAGTAGAAGATCATCAGGAATCATATGGGTGTGCAGTGATTCTTCCTCTTTCTGGTGGTCAAATTTGGCGTAGAAGGCATTGAGTTCATCTGGCGGTGAAGCTTTGCTGTCTCTTACTCGCCAGATTATGCCATTTAGGTCCTGCCACAGCTACCTGATATCCTTCATTGTTTCCAGTCTCGTCCAGAATTTCCACTTCTTCCAGGAGATGGCTTTTTGTAGATCATACCTGCTCCTTGTATAGTGTTCTGGATCTCCAGACTTAAATGTCTGTCGTTTGGCTCTCAATAGATCTGGATTTCAATATTCATCCAGGGTTTTTGGTTGAGGAAAACCCTGAACTATTTGGTGGGGACACACTTGTCTATAGTTGTTTTGATAAAGTCTGTAATGATTCTGGTGTAATCATTCATATTCTCAGCTGAGGTCTTGAGCATCACCCAATCCACTGACTCAAGGCAGTCCTGTAAACAGCATCCTGTGAACAACTTTTGGCTGTTGAGTCTTGATGAGGGGCTCAATCCAAAATGCTGGTTTTGCATCTTTATCTTTGCTATATAAAGTATGCTGTTTAATCTCCTGAGTTTCTTCAACATTGTGTTTTCACTACTTTTAAGTACTGTTGTTTGTGATATATTTTCAATGTTATACAGCTACAATGATCATGATACTTGGCTAAAAGAGGAAATTGTAGCTTTTATGCTCTATATTGTTAATTTGGAAAAGATGGAAGAGGCTGACTGCAGATGTTGAATAGTCTGATGGTTCCTCAGTCACAGAAGATAAGGCAATTGGCAACAATATTTCAAAGTTCAGTGATGGAGCACATTTCTGGACATACTGCAGCATACATCCCACTTCGAAGTGAATGCATTGCCAGGAACTTCTGGTGCTCAGTCTGTTTCCTTTATTCCTCTTCCTCTTTCTCAACCTGATGTTTCCCTGTTTCATGTCCTTTTGATACCTTTAGGCATAATTAATGGAAATAACCACTGATCTCATTGAATTTCTCCATATATATATTTCATGGTGTATTCACAAATGGCATGTGATGAAAATATCCCTTGAATGGATATAAAACTAAGTTGCCAAAGAATAGGGACTGCACTGCAACAAATAGAAAAAAATAACTTTATTCCATAAATGTGATTTAAATACCTCGTCCAACTAATGTGGGCATAACTCACAACTACCTTCTGAAATCAAATTATTTTTCAAATAAATTATTCAATCATTTTTGTGTGAATGTTGTTGACATACTCCTTTTGTGATTCCTCCCACATTTTGTAATTTTCTGGATCACTCACACAATTTACAGTGAGAGGAGACTGCAGATTCTGGCATATTGGGCAAAATATGAGCCACCCGATGAACTCAGTGCATCAGGTGGCATCTATAATAAGAATTCAATATTTAGAGTTGAGAAACTTCATCAAGACTCAAGTCTTGAGGAACAATATCTACTCAAAACAATGCCTCTCCGTTTCCCTTCTCGGCTGCTGCTTGATCTGCTCAGTTTCTTCAGCTACTTAATTTTTGCTGTAATTCATGGGTGTTTAGATCTTTGAATTAGAAATCTTATCACCCATTCACATTGGTTACAACCTCTTCTCACTGCCCCATTCTGATGGAAGGTACAGAAGCCTGATGTCCAGTACCTCAAGGTTCAAGAACGGTTTCTTCCCAACAGCTCTCAGATTCTTGAACATCCCCTTTTCACACTGATCATGGGCCGTCTGCACTATTGTAATGTCAGATTTTTTCTTGCACTATGGAAACTTATTGTCACTGTTATTGCCCTAACTCAGCTGTATTCCTCCCAATCATTTTGTCTGACCAATTCTTGACCTTTCTATTTACCCATTTTCTGGTTTTTCAGTGAGTACTTATTACCTATCTCGACCTTTTGTATTTATTATCTCTATTTAATTTAATGTAACTTTATTATGACCTACCTGCCCAACTGTAGCAAGTCCAAATATGTACATTGTACAATGTATTGATCAATACATTCATTTTCACAGTGCCTAAGATTGAAGCATTTTTAAAATAAATCAACTTGCTGTGTTAGGTCTGATTTCAAATGGGATTGGAAAATCCACCAGGAAGGAACCTAAGTTATAAAGTCATATAAATGGACCCTTTGATGACTCCTGTCATGATAGTGAGGAAGGTGTCTGTATATTTCAGCATTATTCTGCGTCTGGTCTTTCTCTGGTCAATGTCATTATGCAATGGCTTTGTGAGTAATCCCTGTTTGCAGAAAGGAGATGATTGTAGTATAGAAATTCAAATGTGGTCAAAAAATTCAATTCATGCTCATAGCCAAACAAACAGACATAAGGTACATTGGGTCTTTCCAACATACAACACCAGCAATGGTCCTTGAATGAGTCACTGGAGGAAAGGTAGGACCGTTGGAATTCCAGAAAATGGGCGAATAGAAAATTCATGAATTGGTCAGACAAAATGATTGGGAGGAAGGCAACTGAGTCAAGGAAATAACAGTGATCAGGGAAGGGTGGATCATGATTGACCATGGTTGAGAAGGCATGAAGCTGCCATTAAGGATGAAATAGAGAGGGATTTAGAACAAAGAGGTTCCATCAGGCAGATGCAGCATGGATTCAGAAAGGGCAAGTCTTGTTTGACATGCTTTCTGGAGTTCTTTGAGGATATAATATAGAGGGAAACAGGTTGATAATTGTATACTTGGATTTACAGAAGGCATTTGATAAGGCGCCACACAAGAGACTTATCAATAATACAGATGAATGGAGTTGGGGGAAGGATATTGGCATGGGCTGAGGATTGGTTAACTGAAGAAGCCAGAGAGTGGGGATAAATGGATGTTTTTCTGATTGGCAGACAGTGGTAAGTGGGGTGCAGCAGGGGTTGGTGCTGGGCCCGCAGCTGTTCACCACTTACATTGATAAGATAGAGGCAGGAAAATAGTTTTCACTTGTAGGTGAGACCAGAACTAGGGGACACAGCCTCAAGATTCAGGGGAGTAGATTTAAGACGGAAGTGAGGAAAAACTGACTTCCCAGAGAATAGTGAATCTGTGGAATTCTCTGCCAGGGAAGCGGTTGAGGCTACTTCATTAAACATATTTAAGGTTCAGTTAGATAGATCTTTACATAAAAAAGGAATTAAGAGATATTGGGAAAAGGCAGGCAGGTGGAGTTGAGTCAATGATCAGATCAGCCATGATCTTATTGAATGGCGAAGCAGGCTCTATAGACAGATGGTCGACTCCTGCTCCTATTTCTTATGTCTTTATGAATTGGGGTGAATACAAAGGCTTGGATTGAGAAGAACACCAGAGTAGTGTTGATAGTTAATTAGGGAACAATGAGCAACAGGGGTCAATGTAAATTTTAGTACCTGTACAGAGTCAGGAGAATCAGGAGTGCTACTCCCAGCTACTCGTTTGTGTAAACATATTTTAAAGTCAAAAAGACTGTATAATGAGAACCTCTCCAAGGATAAGAAATTATAGAATACAAAAATTACTTCTTACCCATTTATTACATTATGAAGGGAATGGATTTGGTGCATTGAAATTGATTCTCCATTTCATTCAATTTGATCACTGATGAGTGTGCAAAACATTTAAAATGGATGAATGAGGGAGAGATTAAGCATAATGGTATTGGAATTCTATTAAATTCTGCAACATATCAGTGGTTGCATGACATCATGTCCTGTTTGAATATGGAAAAGATTTGGTATTCAATTAATAATTCAGATATAAGATTCCATAAGTTATGGGGGTCATTTATGACTCACTATCTTACTTTATAATTTTACTCCAATGTAATTAAATTGTTTGACTTGCATCTTTTCCACATTCCTTATATTTTTTTAACCTTCATTTTTCTTTTAATACTAGACATATATAGCATCTGGAAATGTGGTTCAGTAAGGGGTTTGAGTTTTTCTCCTCTACTATTTTTTCTTTCCTTTTTGTATTATTAGAGTCTTTTGTCAAAAAGGTATATACTATTTAGAATATGAATTATGGATATGATTTACAATTTTTGTATGTTAGTGATATATGGAATATCTCATTTAGTTTATGTAATTGTCCATACTAACTTATTGAATTGTACCCTTTTTGTTTGTATGCTCTTTATTAAAATCAACACAAATATTTTAAAAGAAATTCTGCCACATGATCATTCATGAAGATGCATTTCTTCACGATGTATGTGAGACCTGTGTCAGCAAAAAATAAAGACATTGTGTCCAAGCACATTTGCAGCCATGAAATTTGGTCATTTGAACAATCTACAGCAGAGCCATTTTAAAATGAGGTACTACACCTCATTGTTGTTTTCTCTCATCATCCTAGTGTTATCGCAACCATAAGTCTGTCTCACTGAGTGTGATCCCAATCTCCCCTAATTATGAATTTCCCTGCCCTTCCCAAAGCCTAGATCGAACCATTAAAATTGCAACCCAGACCTATCAATCCTTAAGAGGACACCTCGTTTGTGGACTTCAATCCTTTGTTGGAATTAAACATTCAAATTTTCTGACCCAGAGATGAGTGTGTTTCCACTAAGTTGACATATAATGCATCTGTTATTGAATGTCTGTCACCCTGTGCATGGCAGGACTTCATATAAGGAGCTTGATTGAAAGACCAAACAGTAATCTTAGCCTTTGCAATATGTTTCACTTAATTGTCTTATACTGTAGATTAAATAAAAACTCTAATTAGGAAATTGTGAAAAACAACAAAATCACCAAAGATTCAAATTGCTCATTCTCTTTCCTGAATTTGAAAGCCAAAGACTCTCCCAAATACAGCAACATTGTAATGTTTGTGCCACAGCAGAAAGCAAAAACTTATAGAACATGAACTGAAGAAAAATGTCTTGATATTTTAGTCAAATAACTCTCTTCATGAAAAAGCCACACTATTAGGAGATGTTTAATGATGTCAGGCTAAAATGATATCCAGGACTCTTGCAAATTTCTACAGGTGGAGAGTATTCTGACCAGTTGCATACTGTCTGGTATGGAGGTGCCAATGCACAAGACAGGAAAAGACTACAGAGAGTTGTGAACTCAGCCAGAATGATCATGGGCATGAGTTTTCATTCCATCGAGGAGATGTCTTAAGAAAGAAGCCTCTATCCTCACCCAGGCCATCAGGAAGTACAGGAGCCTGAAGACAAAAGCCCAGTTGCACAAAAAATAGCTGCTTCCCCATCACCATCAGATTTTTGAATGGACAATGAACCGTAGCAACGATCTCCCTTTCTCTTTTTGCACGAATACAGTATGTTTATTTTAAAATGTGATTAATAGCAGTATTTGGACCTGTAATACAGTGCAAAAACAATGAATTTCATGACAATAAATTCTGATTCTAATTAATTTGAGCTCAAAACAAAATAGCTCAAACATCACATTGACAACATGAAGCCAGACAAGTCTGTTACAATGACGTTTTCACACCATCTGTGCAGAAGTACTACAAGAGTGCTTTCTTCTCTCAAGAAGAAATGTTCTATGTTCTATTTTACTGTCATAGGGATATAATGTATGCTGCTAGAAACTTTCAGTTTCTACTCAAACAGATGTCTGTACTCATGAGTCCTTAGGCATATAGAACCACCTCTCGATCTTCATTAAGTTCACTGAGACAACGCGTTGCTGAGAGCTTTTGAATGCAGCATTCAACATTGTTCAAAAGGCAGGCCATGAGGATCTGAGCAGTTGCCTATTTTGCAGGATTAAAAGGTTACTTAAGATGAAGAACTGAAGAAAGTATTCATTAGAATCATTTCCTGCAAACTGAAGATGAAATTATTTAGCAGTTCCAGTGGAAATGAAAACTTCTATGATTTGGATGCTTGGTTGAGACTGTTGCAACCCATAATTTTCAAATGAGATTTTGAAGTGAAAGGGAAGAGAGATAACACTGTATCCATTAAATTGCATTATTGTTTTTATTCTCATTAAATTTCTCTTATGTTGAAATGAGGAGGGTTTTCTTCTCATCTTGTATTTCGAATGATTTAGTGGATATAATGTTGCCTGATTTTGAAATGTTTATCAACATTTTTCCAGTTTAGAAATGAGTACATTAAGGCGAGCTCTCCACTGGCCACTGAGACAGAGGTGCACCAAAGAAGAGGTACAAGGACTGCTTAAAGAAATCTCTTGGTGCCTGCCACATTGACCACCGCCAGTGGGCTGATATCGCCTCCAACCGTGCATCTTGGCGCCTCACAGTTCAGCAGGCAGCAACCTCCTTTGAAGAAGACCGGAGAGCCTACCTCACTGATAAAAGACAAAGGAGGAAAAACCCAACACCCAACCCCAACCAACCAATTTTCCCTTGCAACCGTGCCTGCCTGTCCCGCATTGGACTTGTCAGTCACCAACGACCCCTCCATAAATCTTCGTCCGTGAAGCCAAGCCAAAGAAAGACATTGTCAAGAAAAACAAGACATGCTCGGTTGTATGTATTTATTTGGTAATTTGAATCTCTTTACTTCATATAGATTAACAAGATGAACTTTGGTATTCAGAACTACGATAACTAACTCAATTAAACAGTGTTAATTTCTGTAAAAACCAGTTAAATTTTCCAGAATTCTCTGATGGCTCCAGATACACAGAATTACAATGCACTAGTGCTTTTCCAAAATGTACGTAGCCATGAAAGCAACATTTTGTAAATACTGAACCTCGTCAGCAAGATAGAATGTGTGCTACTGGAATCTTGTAGTCGCCACTCAAGCAGAACTCCTAAGCCCTTAGGCACAATGTGCCATCCCTTGTAAATATTGACATGTTACAAAACGGATTGTGTGCTTTGCGTAAGGTTTTTAATAATAAATCGCCTGGATGATTCCCTGTGATGTTGCTCAAGGTAGATCAAAGGATAGCACTTTTCTTCCCATCCCTGTGTTGGTGCTTCTTACATTTTTCTTGTTCTGCTTCTCTGTCTGTCCTGTTGATTCTCCCTCTTCTTTCCTAATAATTCTCCTGCAGGTTTCCTCTATTGAACTCCACTCTATTATTGGTTCTTTCCATTTAAGGGTAACAAGTGTGTTTATGAAGTCAAATCCATCTAGTACTTTAGGTGTCCAAATGGGCTCTTGGTCTCAGGTTAGAAAAGGGATGTGGGTTGCATTTTCTGTGGTCAAATGCAAAGTGTATCAAGAACTGGTGCAACATTTGTAAAAAGGTTTGAATCTCTGTATCAAATGACTGGCAGAAACATATCATGATTGGTTACTAGAATACTATGCTAATTCGATGCCTGCTCTGCTATCTGAATTCCACATTTCACACACTGCACGTTCTTATCTTCATGTAGCTGAACACAGCACAAAATAGCAAAATGGAGTAATTGCCACCTGTATTAAAAATAATCATAATCCATTTACACATAGGTTTCTTCAGAATGTTAGTGCAATCAGTTTCTATGAGGTTCATCATATTTCTCAAACATTTCAATAGGTCTGGCTGGTGCTCATCTTTATCATTTAAAAGATTTTACTAAAACAAGTTGTTTTCCTCTGAATGAGGAAGAGAGTCCGCTCACAGCAGGAATTAGCAGAGGGAAGTGGAAATAGAGATCATAGAAGGGGGCAATGGCCTAGACGAGAAACTTTTATGCACAGGTAGTCTTCAGCGTACGATGGGGTTGTGTTCCGGCACTCTCATCGTACGTTAAAAAATCGTAAGTCAAAAAACCGAACATCATAGCCATTAACGCACAGTAGACAGCTGAAAGCGCACTTCAGCATCGCGAGAAGTATGTGGTATGATACTCTCTGCGACTCTGCCATTGCTCAGCATTGCGTGAGAGTAGCGTACCACAGTTCACAAGCACGGGTACAGATCGAAATTCAAAATTAGAAGTATGAACTCAAACCATCATAACTTTGGAAAACTTGTAAATCGAACCACTGTAAGTCAGGAACCATCTGTACTTCAAAGATAAAGGGCAGGGATCTCCCCCCTACTCCCCACAGCAATATACTGTCACACTTAAGACTTCAAGGACAAGAGAAGGGCCATAGATGCACAAAGTCCTTTCCTCTCCATTACAAAACATACAGTTGATAAACCAATATCCCCAGATTGTTGGTGGATAAAGCAGCTGAGGGAAATCAGGGAGACTAGATGCCATTATATTTTACAAACTGACCATCAGAATGTGCATTTCACACAAATAATAGCCCTGCATATGCAGCAAATTAAATTCACGTGAACGTCCTGTGCACTGAGGATCCATAACAATTTAGCCATCTGCATGATACAGCTACATCAAGATCCAGTTTATGCCAACATTCTCCCTACCCACCATTACCAGACCAACAGTCTTCCATTGAAGCCTTTGGTCTTTTCCTTGATGTCCTATGCAAGTATTTTCATGACCTTGCCTCCACTTCCACTCAATGATTTCTTTAACACTTCCTGTTCCAGCACTGGGCCCTCCCAGCTGGGTGTTTTTCCAACAACTCGCCAATCTTTACCCATCATCCCTTTCCCAATGTTCTGCCTCCAAATGTAATCTCTCAACTAATCTTCTCCTCCATTCCCACCCACCTCACAAATCTGCTCATGTCACTCTATGCACAGAACCTACACCACAGAGACAGAGCCTTTGGTCCCTCTAGTCTGTGCCAAACTATTACTCTCCTTACCCCTTGATACTCCTCCAATCCATGTACAGTAAAGTCCCCATTATCTAGCATTCAATCAACCAGAAACTCAAACTACTGGCAAAAAAAGGAAATAAATGCATTTTAAAATAAATAAGAATAAATAAAGTTTTAAATAAAAGTTTAAAATTGTAAAAGTAAATGTTCTCTGAAGCAACACGCAACCCCTTAGGAGCAAGCATTCAGCCAGCGGGGAGCCCAAGTCAAGTCCCACCCACAGCAGCTGTTTAAATAAAATGGCAGCACCCAGGATATACAAACCGATATACCACTCACCGCTGGGGCGACTCTCCCAAAATACCTGGTAAGAGTCTTTGTCTTTATTAGTATATTATTGAGTATATTAGTAAGGCTTTATCTCTAAACTTGGGGGTTGGGGAGTAATTATGATGGTGGTGCGATTAGCGTAGTGGGTAGCACAACGCTGTTACAGTGCTTGCGAATGGGATTCGAATATAAAGGAAGGTGTGCTGAGGGCCTGACCGGGACACTTGTGCAGAGGTAAGATGGGTTGTCAGTGTGAGGAAGGTACACTGAGGGTCTGGATGGGACATGCGTGGAGATGAGGCGGGTCACGAGGAAGGTGTAAAAAGGGCTGTCTGGGACACTTTCTTGGAAGTGAGTCATGTTGCGCAGAGGTCCTGTCTGGGACACTTTCATGGAAGTGAGTCATGTTGCGCAGAGGTCCTGTCTGGGACACTGGCGTGGAGATGAGTTGGGTTGTCAGTGCGAGGGGAGGGGGTTTATTACGACAGCAGCATGGTTGGTGTACCTGTAACAGCACCAGCTCCTGGGGTTCAAATTTAAATTTTGTAAATTATGGGAATTACCTGATTAAAGTGAACTTTACATAATTAAAGACTACAATACTGATTTTATTTTCAAATTATTTTACATTTTGAACTATCTTTTGTCTTTTAAACAGTGTATTTTTAATGTAGGTGTATTAGTTAGGCATTTTAAATGTGAGTCCCAGTCCATGGAAAATATGCATATCTAACATCTGTGATCCCCTAGGTGGTGGATAATAGGGATTTTACTGTACCTGACCAAATTTTTCTGAAATGTCAAAATTGAGCCTGCATTCACCAATTCAGCTGGCAGTTCATTACTCACTCCACCACTCTCTGTGTGAAGACATTCCCCCTAATGTTCCCTTTAAATTTTCCCCTTTCACCCTTAACCCATGTCTTCTAGTTTTTTTTTGTAATTTCTCCTAACCTCAGTGGAAATAGCGTGCTTGCATTTATTCTAGCTACACCCATCATAACCAATCATGATAATGACTTCGACCAGAGGGAGAAGGGTTAAATGATTGCAGAATAAAGGTCTGTCGAAAGCACATTGCTTGAAATTTGTCTGTTCGACCACAACCTCCCAAACATTTAACACAGGCCCTCATTGAGAAACCTCTTCATTGCCTGAAAATGTGAAATATTTCTAGACAATGTGATTTATAACATCCCTCTCCCCTCAGTATACTAGACAAGCCATGCTGGGAAATCTGAGTGAATACACTGGGTTTTCCAGTTTCATTGTAAGTATCAAATGAACGGGTTACTTTGGCACGTACCAATGTTTCTGGGAGCACCACATGGGATGTAGCCTCTTGTTGAAAATTGTCACGTTGGTCTTCGTTTATCAGCTGAGTGGATGGTGCCCTTCATCTGTGAACACACAAGACGAGAGCATACCACAATAATCATGAAAAGATTTGCCGCAGCCTGTAATTTAGCAGTTGAACCGATATAAAACAAGTGCAAAAAGTGCATATAATTATCACAGATGGAACATCACAACAGTGAACCATATTCAGACACTGTTTAATAATAATATAATTAAATTGGCAACACAGTAATGGGATGCTGCATATTGATGAGAGGTGCAAGGATCTCTGAGCACAGTGGATCTGCAAACATGGTCTGAGGAATATGGTAGAGATTTAATTTACTTATTTACTCAGGTGATTGCCCTTGCAAATTGTCCCAAAGCTGAATGGCATCCTGAGTGACTTCAGGGCTAGTTAATAATAAACCATATGGCTACAGTATTGGAGGTCAGACTGGACTGGGCAGGGCCATATGTTTCCATCCATAAAGGGCATCAATGAATCTGTTGTCTGAATGTTGGCTTTCCTATTTTGTGCATTTCTCTCTTCCCACTCTGATCATCTTTCCTCCCTTCTCCTCTTCCCACTTCTTCTACTCAGCCCAATGTCCTGTCCTCATTCTTCCATTTTCTTTTCTCTCCCACACCATGCTCATGTCTTCTCCAATCCCTGCAATTCCCTCCTCTCTTCACAGAATAAATCTGGCTGGAAACAATAAGTCACTGGCTCATCTGGATACTTGTGCCCTGACCAGATCCAGTCTAGTTGGGGAAGTATTGGCCTTTGCTATGTCATATTCAAGAGGTTACCCTGAAATCTCCAGAGCTGATTTCCATGAATTACCAAAGACTCCTGATCAAATACAGAATTGGGGTGAGAGTTAGGGTTAGATTCCACCCGGTGGTTCTAGGAACACTGTTGGCACTTGGTAAACGTGCTGCAGTACAAGTTAGTCCATTTCTGGGAAGGCAATTTATGCATATCCATTGATATTACTGTAACTTTGGCCCACCTCCATATCTTTTAAAATGAGTACAAATCATTCTTGTCAGTGAATAAAGAAACAGTACAAAACAAACAAATCCAGAGGTACTCAGCAGTCAGAAGAATGATGTGGATAAAAACTGACACAACAAGGTATGGCACAATTGAAGGAACGAGTGAGTTCTTTAATTGTTCAAAAATGCAGCCAATGAAAAATTATACATGAATAAGTTGAGCAGTTGAGAGGAAAGTTTTGAACCCAGTTTTAATGGTTTATTATTAGTGTCATGCAAATTCCTCGAGTCTGTCACAACTTTGTGTTATGCTCCTAAAAATCTATCATTCATTATGCTTTTAAAAATAAAAGCATTACATCCTTGGAAGTTATAAATCATCTTGGTCATCCTGACCAAGGGAAGTCACAGGTTAAAAGCATCTTTCATCTTTGCCGATTCTAAATGGAATATCTTCACAGTCTTGTCCCTTCTGATGAAGGGCACGCCATCCTTTCAAATCTGTTCTTAAATTTGCATAAAAGCCACAGAAACACATATGACGACATGGTTCACATAAATGCTTAAATATAATCAGAATCAGAATTTATTGCCATGAAAAAGTTATGAAAATTGGTGTCTTTACAGTAGCATCACAGTGCAAGCATTCATATTATAACCATCTTTCAACATTAGTATTAAAAATAAATTAAAAATAGTAAGGCAGTGTCCTCAGTTCACTGATTATACAGGAATCTGATGGCAGTGGGGAAGAAGCTGTCCTTGTGCTGCTGAGTGTTCGTCTTTAGGCTCTTGTACCTTTTTCCCAATTGTAGCAGAGTGAAGAGAGTGTGGCCTAGGTGGTGGGGTCTTTCAGGCTAGAGGCTGCTTTTTTAAGACAATGCCTCATGTAAGTGTCCTTGATGGAGTGAAGTCTGGTGCCTATGATGTCACAGGCCAAGTTAACAACCCTTTTTGCCGTAGGCCCCACTTTAATTTTTTTTAAAAACATACACCCTGCTATTAGCAGAAATAGATTATATATTCAAAAGAAGTTTTAATTCAATCATTTACTGCAAGTGTATATCAATGCAATTAAGGTCAGGGATACACTGGACACATATTTCATATTCAACTACTACTTCAAAATGTCAACCATCTCAAACACACATTCAACAATTGTCGTCACTTCAGTGGGAATCTTACCCCTGATGCTGGCTGCAGATTTTTTTTTATTTGAGGGGCTAATTTTGCTAGTTTCAACCTTAAATCTCCACGTTTTGTAATTTCCAGTCGGTTTCTCTTAGCTTGTTGCAAATCACTGACAGCACTGAAGCCATGTTCTACCAAATAAGATGATGGAAAATGTATCAATAGTTCCCTTGCTAAAGTAATCGAGTTTGGGTATTTCTTTTTGATCTCGTTAGACAGCCACATCATGGTTCCTTTCACTTTGAACAGAGTTTTCATAGATTCATTATGTTGCAACTCAGACAACTCCTCTTGGTATTGGACTGGAACTTCAAATAAGCCCACCAGCAATGCCTGAGGGAAAATCCATTGCCTTTAAATCACAAAATCTGTCATTGAAGTCGGTAACCATATTTTCAAATGGTTAATAATGATGTTTGTAACAGCATTAGTCACCTCACACTTATTCAACCAATGGAATTGATTGAAATCACTTGCAGAAATATTCCTTTGACATAATTCTAGAAGTGATATGAATCCAAATATCTTTGTTTTTGAATCAATGAGCATCATATTTGCTACTTGGAGTTGGTTGTTCAATGTACTTTGTTTCTCAAAAATGTCTGTCAATTAACTCACATAAGCTTTGCCATCTGTTGTTAGCAAGAGCTTTGTTTCAGGTTTGTCCTGCAAAAACTCGCTGAGGAGATCAAACAGTTCCATAAACCTTTTGATACAGTTTCCCTTTAACAACCACCTGTAAAGCAATAATCTCAAATGTTCTGCATTTTTATCGACACAGACATTCACATTTGGCATTAACTTTGATGGCATTGATACACAATCACAGAATGCAGTATCTCGTGTAGAACTGGGCACACTTTCTTGGCAATTAAGTTTTCTCGGTGGATAACACAATGCACAACTAATATGTTTGGATTTTCATCTTTCATTAATTTTAAACATCCTGGGTTTCTTTTACCCATCATAGCAGGTGCACCATCTGCGGTATAAGATACAATGCTTCCATTTGGTATTTTATTTTCATCCAAATTAATTTTGAGCTCTCTGTTGATATCAACTGCCATAGTGCTTGTTCCTAATGATTCACAAAATAATATCTCTTCTTGAAACTCTTCCTGATCAATATATCTCACGTATGCCAATAACAGAGTCTCTCTGTCCCGTAGGGAAGATTCATCCAGTTGTATTGAGAACTTTTGTGATTTCAACTTCTCAATAAGCTTTTTTCAACATCTTGACTATGTCATCTATTCTGTTGCAGACAGTACTATTACTCAATGGCATTCCTCAGACAACTTTGTCATCCTTTTACAGAACTGTTTTGAGAAACAATGATTTTGTAGTTTTAATCAGTTCCTCTCCCAAACATATGATTCTTCCCATGTTTCGCTATCAGCAGAGAAATTTCATAGCTAACTTCAAGGGTACGATTCAGGACTATAGTTTGCGCAGCGAATAATGAAGTGATTTTTTATTTATTTTCAAATTTCTCTTTCAGTGATTTAAAATATTCCAATTTCGAATTGACATGATTAGGATGTTTTACCCTCAAATGAGCTTCATGATGGCCTGCTTTCATCGATTCATTTGTCAAAGTCTGTTGGCATAATAGGCAAAAAGGTGCTCGCTCATCATGTACAGCAGGAATAAACCCAAACTTCAAGAGCTATTGAACCTTTTGTTTGCTTGGTCGGCTCATTTTGAATATACAACAGCACGAGCTCCCTGAAACAGATTAATCAATACTTTATTATATCTTAGAATTGAAAAATATAATAAAAGTAATGATCTCTGACATTTTTTTCTTTCAGAGAGTGCGTCAAAACTGCGCTAACCTTGTGCTCTACTTCCTGGGATCCCTATTGTTTTTCGATTTTGGTATCCTCTCAGGCTGGCACCTGGGGCAGACCCCTCCACCCTCTGCCCCTTCAATACACTAGTGTACAAAGATATACTCACTACTGAACCAAAAAAGTCAAGGGGTATGGATGGAGACATGATTGTTGAGATCATTTGGAATCCTCATCACCAATTAGATCATTTGGAATGGATGATAAAAAGACCGGTCAGAAAAAATATAATTATAATGTTAACCAAGGATAATAACAACAGCTAAAATAAGATAAACATTGGAAGAGCAAAAACATGTTATGAAAATAAAAAGAACAAAGTGATTTTACTTGGAAATTACCACAATTGTGCTGAACTGACAGAGTTGTCAAGTCGCATCTTTCACAACATAACGAGTTTATTTTTTCAAACCAATTTTTTAATTATTTCCCAAAATATTCCTACTCCCCACTAAAATATTCTTAAGCCCCACGCCCCACCAAAATATTTCCATGCCCCAACGGTGGGGCGTACCCCTCACCTTGAAAATCTATGTTCTGGAGATGCAACCAACCAAATGCTCTCCACGGTACACCTGTGGAAGCTTTCAAGAGTTTTCAGTGACATATCGAATCTCCTCCAACACCTCAAAAAGTATAACCGCTGGCGAGCCTTCTTTGTGATTGAATCAGCATGGAGGCTCCAGGACAGATTCTCGGAGATGTTGACACCCAGGAATTTAAAGTTCTTGACCTTCACTACTGCTAAGCCCTTGATGAGGACTGGTTCATGTTCCCTTGACTTCCTCCTGAGGTACACAATCATCTCCTTGGTTTTGATACCATTAAGTGCAAGGTTGTGGTCATTACACCATTCAACGAGCTGATCTATCTCCTGCCTGTATGGTTCCTCATTGCCATTTGTGATTTTTCCAACAACTATCATGTCATCAGCAAACTTGTAGATTGCATTGGAATTGTGCCTGGCTACATAGTTATGGGTGCATAATAAGTAGAGCAGTGGGCTAAGCATGCATCCTTGGGTGTGCCTGTGTTGATAATCAGTGAGGAGGAGACATTTCCAATCTGTACTGGCTGTGGTCTTCCTATGAGAAAGTCAAGAATCTAATTGCAGAAGACGGTACAGAGGTTTAGAGTTTGTAGCTTCTTGACCAGCACTGAGGGAATAATGGTATTGAAGGCTGAGCTATAATCTATGAAGATTATGTGGGTGTGAGCATACACTCATCCACACAGGTTTTGATAAAGTTGGTGACACCTTTTTCATATTCATTCAAGTTCATGGATGAGTTCTTGAATATGGTCCAGAATACCATATGTATGAATTGCTGTTGTCGAGATGATCCAGAGCTGAGTGGAGAGCCAGCAATATTGATTCGGCTGTGGAGCCTTGTGACAATAGGCAAATTGCAGTAGGTCCAGATCTTTGCTTAGGTACGTGTTAATTCTAGCCATGACCAGCCTCTTAAGGCATTTCATCACAGTAGAAGTTAGTGCTACTGGACGGTAGTCATTAAGGCAACTCACCCTGCTCTTCTTGGGTACTGGGATGATTGATGCCCTTTTGAAGCAGGTGTGAACATCTGACTGTGGCAACGAGAGGATGAAAATGTCCATGAACACTCCAGCTAGTTGGCTGGTACAGATTTTTAGTACCAGGTAAGCTGTCAGGACCTGACACCTTGCAAGGGTTCATCCTCTTGAATGATGTCCTGACATTGCCCTTAGAGACAGATATCACAGGGTTCTCTGCCTTTTCAGCGATTCTAGTAGGCACTGTTTGGCTCTTCTTCTCAAAGCAGTCTAGAAAGTGTTCAACTCATGGGTAATGAAGCATCACAGCCATCCATAGTGTTCACCCTCACTTTTAGACTGTAATGGCCTGCACTCCCTGCCATAGATGGCGTGTATCAGTCTATGTCTCTAGCTTCCTCTGGGATTTCCACTTTGCTTCAGAGATGGCCATCCACAGGTTGTACCTGGACCTTGAAAGGATCCCGACCCCTGACCTTAAATGCCTTTGTTCTTGCCCTCAGCAGGTTGTGAATTCATTGATTCATCCAGGGTTTCTGGTTGGAGAACACCCGGTATGTGGGCGTGAGCATACACTCATCCACACAGGTTTTGATAAAGTTGGTGACACCTTTTTCATATTCATTCAAGTTCATGGATGAGTTCTTGAATATGGTCCAGAATACCAATTAAAATCAGTCCTGCAACTGCTCCTCCACCTCCCTCCACCATATTTTCACTGTCTTCACCAGTAGTGCTGTGGTCCTCAGTCTCTGCTTGTACGCCGGGAGTAGAAGTACAGCCAGGTGATCAGACTTGAAAAAGTGCGATTGTGATAGGGCTTCGTGTGCACTCTTCATGGTGGTGTAGCAGACGATGAGTGTGTTGGATCCCCTGGTCTTGAATGAAAGTGACGTGTTGGTGGTAGTTTGTCAGAGTCTTCTTCAGGTTGGCCTGATTGAAGTCTCCTACAATGATCAGGAAGGCATCAGGATGTGCTGTCTCATGGCTGTTAATCACAGTGTTCAGGCCCTCCAGTGCCAGCCTGATGTTAACCTGGGGCAGAATGTACAGTGTGACCAGGATGATGGCTGCGACCTCCCTCAGCAGGTCGAATGGGTGACACTTGATCGCCAGATATTCCCGATCAGAGGAGCAGGACTGGGACATGATTGTCACATCTGTGCACCACGATGAATTGATGATGACACAAACTCCACCTCCCCTTGTTTTTCTTGATGCCATTGTTTGGTCAGCACGTTGGAGGGTGTAGACCCATGTCCAGAATGTCCACATTTAGCCATGTTTCTATAAAGCACATCACGCAGCACTCCCTGATGACTCTCTGATGTTGAAGTCTGGCTTGGAGTTCATCAAGCTTTTTCTCCAAGGATTGTATGTTAGCCAGGAGGATGGTAGAGATTGGAAGCCTCAGGGCCCGGTGTCTCAGTTTGACCTGTAGCAGTCCCCTCAGCATCCATGTGGTCGTTTTTTTTACCTGGCCCATGAGTCCATTACTGGTGGTTCCCATGGTGTTTAAATGGTCTGTACACTGTCCTTTTAAATCACCTGTGATGTTTAAATGTACTGAGCATCTACTGTTGGGGACTCCTGCGTAGTTTAAATGGCCTGATCGCTGGCTGTTTAAAACTCCCACGGTGTTGTTCTTGCCTGAGCGCTAGCTGTTTAAAGGTCCCATAGCCTGATGGAGACTCCTGATTCTGCTCATTCTGAAGAATGCTTGCGATCTTAGAGCATCCATATTATCGGGTGAGTTTGACTTTATGTTTCTGGGTTTGTGTTTGAGTCTTAGGGGGATAGTTCTGAATGGGAATATTTGATAATTCCCGTCAGAGCTGAACACAAAGAGTTGCTGCTGTAAAGCACCATCATATAAGGGCCACAAGTGAACATAAATGTGGTAGTTTGCAAGAATATCAAGTGGATGACGGAGTAAAAATTGTCATGGCTATTAACTGGTTAGGTGAGTACAAAAGTGGCAAATCGTATTCAATCGAGAGAAGTGTGGTCATGTATATAGAGAAGGCAAACAAGATAAATGAATAAATGATTACTAAAAAGTTTAAAACAAATGGAATGACCACAAGTATCTGAATGACAGCAGAGCGCGTACTTGGCTTTACATGACTAAGATACAAAGCACAAGAGCAGGGAGTTCTTGATGGAACTGATAGAGCTGTATGAACTGCAGCTTGGGTAGTACTGCATCCAGATTCTGCACAAATTATGTGATAGCATCAGAAAAGCAGGGGAGAGTTACAAGGATGTTGCCAGAACTAGAAAATTATAGTTCTAACTTATATTTATGTAAATCTGCTCCGTGGTCCTGGAGAAACTCCATCTCGTCTTTACCGTGCGAGCATGGTATGAGTGACAAATAAAGGTGACCTGATTTGACTTGTAAGGAGAGACTATCTAGCCTGAGGTTATTTTCTCTGGTATAATCAAGACTTAAGAGTGACTTTAATGAAATTATATACAAGTATTAGATGCCTTGAACTATGATGAGAATGGGCCTATTTGTCTTGGTAAGGAACCCTGAAAACAAGGACACCAATTTCAATGAATGGTTAGAAATAACAGAGGAGAATTGAGAAAAAAAAAACTACTTTCCTAAATGTGGTGGGTGTCAAATTAAGTTGACTGAAAGTTGCCATGTCTTTCCCTTGAAAATTTCAGAGATTGAGTCACAAGTTAGCTCATTACTTTTAGTCAGATCTGTAAAAGATAACCATGTGCACTGAAGGCATATATTGTCCAAATGAAGTACTTCTATTCCTGTCAGAAAATGTATTCTGCCACATAATGACTGCTCTGCATCCTAATTCCATAACCAGCTTGGCATTACATAGTATAACAAAGTTCAAAGTTTAGATTTACTGTCAGGCTACATATTGCATATGACATATAAAACCCTGAGATTTTTTCCTGCGGGCTAAGCAAAATTTCTACTTGTCAGTAGAGCAAAAATCTGCATTCAAGATATACAAAAGAACAAACTGTGCAATACAGAAAAACAAAATTCATAATAAATAATATGCAAAGTTAGAGCCATAAAATGAGTCGTTTACCCTTCTTACACTGAAAACCTGCATTATTGCCGTCTCTGGAAGCTTGTTTGTTCACACAGAACAGAAGAAAAGCCGGGTCGGTGAGTCCTTTTACACACCAAACCGGCTTCCCGAAGCAAAAGAGGTGGGACATTCAGTACATTCCACTTCACCTCTGACATTACCTACCTTGGCAGATAAAAGCCAGATAAGTTCAGACTCCACAATCCGTCTTCGATGTGTTCACACAGGTGGGCAAAGTGTTGGAAAGCCAGATAATACCCGGCTTGAATCCTCTGTGTAAAAGGGGTATTTGATTCACTTTGTTGTTTAGTAGTCTAATAGCGAAGGGGTAGCAACTGTTCCTGAACTTGGTGGGAGCAGTGAGAACAGAGCGTGTCCTGTGTGGTGTGGATACTTCATGATTGCTGCTGCTCTCCAACGAAAGCATTTTCTTATAGAGTTTTGACAATGGTGGGTTATACTGGGCTGTGTCCACTACATTTTGCTGGGCTTTCTGCTCAGAGGTATTGGTATCCCCATTCCAGGCCATGATACAGCCAGTCAGCACTCTTTCCACTACACATCTATAGAGGTTTGCCAAGGTTTCCAATGTCACGCCAAACTTCTGGAAACTCCTGAGGAAACAGAGGTGCTAATGTGCTTTCTTCATGATTACATTCGTGTGTTTGGCCCAGGAATTTAAATTTTCTTGCTCACTCCACATCTGATCCCCCAATGATCACTGGATCGCATCCTCTGGTTTTCCCTTTCTAAAGTCCACAATCAGCTCCTTGACTTTGGTGACATTTAGTGCAATGTTGTTAGTACACCATTCAGCCAAGTTTTGAATCTTGTTCCTGTATGTTGACTCATCTCCCTTTTTTTATACAACCCACCAACGTGATGTCATCAGCAAATTTGTAGATGATGTTATTGCGAACTGATCCCCACAGTCATTGGTGTAAAACGAGTAGAGCAAGAGGCTGAGTACGCAGTCCTGTGGTGCTCCAATACTATTTGGAGATTGTGAAGATTTTTTTACAGCTTTGGATTTCAAAAGTCAGGTTGAAAATATTAATTAAGCTACCAGCTACTAATTTTTATTAATGTGAGTCCTACATTTCAGCATTTTAACTTACTGATGCAGGGAACACAGCAGCAAAGCACAGAGCAGATCGTTGGAGACAGGAGAGAGGTCATGGAGCTATGTGGAAAGCCTTTGGAAGTACTGTGTGAGAAGCCAGAAGTGCAGCAAGTGAGCTAGCATCAGAGTTAGACTGAGAGTTAACCCCTTCAGACCCACGATCCTGATGATCTTACTCACAAATGTAAGATCACTGGAGGCAAAAATGGATTACCTAAGGCTACATTTTAACCAGAAAGAACTGGAGGGTTTGATGAGCTCAGATGATTACAGAAATGTGGTTCCAGAACTTCATTCCAGATTCAGCAATCCAGCTGGACGGCCTTATCTCCTTCAGGGCAGACAGAGACGCTGCTGCTTCTGGCAAGGCGAGGAGGGGACTGTGTCTTTACATCTGAGAACTGGTGCACAAATGTCTCTGTTGTGAAGACCTTCTGATCAGCAGAGATAGTACCTGCGAGTGAAATGCAGCCCTTTCTTACCTGCCCAGGGAATTCTCAGGCATGCTGATTGCCTCCATTTGCATTCCACCTTCACCTACTGAGGGTGAAGCTATGAAGGAGCTTTATTGTGCCATCAGCGAAAGGCCAGACATCCCACCTTGAGGGTTCCATGATTGTAGCTGGCGACTTCAACCACGCCAACATGAAACAGTCTTAACGTGGTTTTAACAGCTCATCAACTTTGCCATTAGAGGAGAGAACACCTGAGTTGGTGTTCACCATGTCCCTGGTGCATAGAAAGCTGTCCCTCGCCTCCACCTCGGATATTCAGATCACATATCCATCTTGATGACACCGATGTATAGACTGCTGGCAAAACAAACTAAGTCAGTTTGCAGGGAGATCAGGACGTGGCTGGGGGTAGGAGGAGAGGGTGGGGGGAGGCAATGGCAGGGCCGCAGCAAAGCTACATGACTGCTTTGAGACTACGGACTGGAGATGGCCACTAATAATGGTGATGTACACGAACTCAGTGACTGGCTTCATGAGAATGTCACCATTATGCACCATTATGAAATGCTTCACAACCCAAGCTCCAAAGAAGACCAAACACCATGGCTGGATGCATGGCTCATGATGCTGCTTTCAGGACAGGAGGCAAGTTGTCACTAAGATCAGCCAGGGGCCCTCTCCCATGCAATCCGGAAAGCAAAGCATGGATAGGCACAGGACATTCAGACAGTTGTGTGACACCAGTGACATGAGGTGCATGTGGCAAGTGACCATAACAAGTCACAAAACAACCTTGGGAGTTAAAGGCAGCAATGCTTCCCTTCCAAGCACACTAACATCTTCCATGCATGGTTCAATGAGAAGAATAGACTGATGACGAAGAAAGACCCATGTCCTCCAGAACATGCCCTCTGCATAGCTGCAGCTGAGCTGAGGAGAACCTTATCCAAGGTGAACCCACACAATGCAGCAGGACCAGACAAGATACCTGGTTGGGTACTGAAGGACTGCACAGACCAACTGACGAAGGTCCTTACAGATATCTTCAACACATCACTGCAGCAGTCCATCATCCCTGCAGGTTTAAGACAGGAATGGTACCATTCCCGTCAATGAGGCGTGTTACTGTCACCCTCTTGGAACCAAAGAGGGTGACAGTGACATGCCTCAATGACTACCGCAAAGTGGCACTGATCTGCTCCATTATGAAATGCTTCATGCATCTGGTAATGGAATGCATCAAGGTGCACCTCCCAGAGACACTGGACCATTTCAATTCACCTACAGATGCTTCCCTTCCACTGCTGATGCTATAGCCTTTTGCTCCACTCTGTCCTAACCCAACTGGAGAAAAGTGCCTCATATGCCAGGCTACTGTTCATAAAGTTCAGCTTGGCATTTAATATGATCATTCCCCAGAGGCTGGTGGAGAGGCTGTCCTTGCTGGAACTAAACAACCCTCTCTGCAACCAGATTCTGGACTTCTTAATGGAATGACCATAGTCTGTCCTGGTTGGCAGCAGAACAATGAGCACCGTCATATTGACTTCCAGTACACCTCAGGGCTGTGTGCTCAGCCCTCTCCTGTTCACGCTACTGACCTACTGCAACGCCAGATCCACCTCCAACTGTGTGATCAAGTTTACAGATGACACGACAATATTTGGCCTCAGCAGAAATAACAATGAGTTGCACTACAGATAAGATGTGGAAAATCTTATGATATGGTGCGAGAATAACATCCTGAGTGTCAAAGTGGACAGGACAAAAATGAATGTGAACTTTCTACAAAAGCTCTATCGAGAGAATTCTGGCTGGCTATATCACAGTTTGGTGCAGTTGCTGTTGAGCATTGGATCGGAGGTCAATCCACAGGATGATAAGAGCAACAGAGAGGATCACTAGCATCTCCCTCCCACCTCTCCCCCCTATCCCTGAAGGAGAGTACACAGCTGAATAGGTTTGTAGTGATACGTTGCATGTTCAAAGTCTCATCATTACGAAGAGGGACTTGCATCTACCTATTAAGCAATGTTCCCTCTAATTTTTAGTTGTCAGTGTGTGCAATAATCTTATGTTGTGCAATTCTTTTCCAGGTGACCACTGAATGCTTATGCAAATATAAATAGAAATAGTTTCAAGATCATTTTGGCACAGCCATGGCTAATAAACGGTATTGGTATGTTTTAATATAATACCAAGTATGATTGCCTTCTACAAAGCATTATTTTAGGTAACTAACCTTTTGTGCACACCTTCGTTTCCTTGGTGCAAAGTACATGTGTGCACACGCACAGCTTAGAGGGAACAGTGCTCATAAGGTAAAGATAGACCTGGAGTTGTAACAAAAGGAGAGGGAGGATATAATACACCTCTTGCCTTTCTTAAAGCTTGCAGGTAGTTCTGCAGACATGATTAATACAAAGAAAACTCAAGTCATCGTGCTCAAAACAATTAAGGGGAAATAAATGTTCTTTTAAACATCTTCTGAAATTACAGCCCCTTGCTAAGAACCCTATTGAGTCCTTCCTTCATCGAACAGCATGTTTTTTTTTCTGCATGTCCTCTCTACATTCCACTAATCATGTTTGTGTTCCCAAAGGAAGCCTAAAAGGTCACCCCCAAAAAGAAGCAATTCATTCAGTCTAAGCAAAACTTAGATGAGCACAAATAGTCCAAAAAAATTCTAATTGTACAAGTAGCTGCAAGTGTTATAGTATTTGGAAACCATATATAGATTTTATGGATAATTCTCTGTCCACCTTTTTTATCTTATCCACTCCTCTTAATTAGTAATCTTTAATAACAGTAAATGATTGTATATGCTAATATTATTGTATATTAAATGGTAGGTGTTTCTTTCTTTTCTTTCCTTTTTTTTACTTTTTGGTGGGAGAGGGGGATGGGGAGAAAAATATTAAAGTTTTTTTGTATCATTGGCAATGGATATTTGATTAATGTTTTATTCATTTTTTCATGTAATGATGCAAACAATAAAGTTTTTTTTTAAAAGTAGCTGCAAGTGAAAATTCCCCAAACTTGTTCAAATTCACTTTAAGTAGCACAATGTGATTTCTTCATTCTGTTTGATGGCTGGTTGAGATGCAGATAGGTGTTTTTTTATATATTTTAATTTGGTTTTATAGGTTCATAAACCAATTCAAACAACCAATGCAATCATTTTCAACATTCATGTATTTATCGCGCCACCCCCCTTGCCCGCAAACGTATAATCATACAGATTATACAAAGACAAATACTAGTGGGGTTCACAGCCCCCATCGAAACATAAGAAAAAACAACTTCACTAACTAAGTAACACAGGTAAGGAATAAAAAGAACTGAAAAAAAACCCTAAAAAATGTACATTGTCTGCGCCATGTCCCAGTTCCTTAACTCCACTCCTTTCCCTCCTGAGACAGATTTTTATAGTGTCCATATTTCGAAGGGAGGGGGAACTAGTCAATCTGTATGCCCATGTATTTCAAATAGGGTTGCCACACCTTAACGAATGTGTCATATTTCCTCCTCAAATTGTAATTGATTTTCTCCAAGAGAATGCAATTCTGGAGATACAGACTGGAGCATACACTTGGAAAATGAAAATACCTCCATCAGATCAGTACTACACATTAATTTGTGTTATGATCTGTCTAATGTGATATCCAGAGGTCATTGGATACACGTGCCCAAATCTTTCTACAAATTGTGACATTCTGGCACATCTTGCAAGGTTCTGACAGGCATGTCACACCCTCTCATTGGATATAAAGCAAAGGTAAAACCCAGCCCAATATAGTCAACAGTATAAAGACAATCCTTTTTTCTTACTGGTAAGACATACAGGAGAGGAGGCCAACTGGTCAATTTTTTTTTTAATTGGTTTAATGATAAAGTCAGACAGTGGTTACAAAGCATAGTTTTTGTAGACTGGAGGACTGTGACTAATGAAGTGCCTCAAGGTTTGGTAACAGAGCCCTTCCTCTTTTCAATAGATTTAGACAAGAGGTTTGTGCCAAAGTTTGTTGATGGCAAGAAAAAATGTGCAACAGTAGACAGAGAAGAAGGTGACCTGGGTTTACAACGAGATCAAGATCTGATGGGGAACTGAATTCAGGTATGTTAGATGCAGTTCAACTCAGATTGAGGAAGTAGATAGGAGTAGAGATGAGATCCTTGAGAGGTGATATAGGGAGTTAAGAAAGAAGATGAAAAGCAGGACCTCAAGGGTGGAATTATCAGGATTACTGCCTGTACCACGCGCCAGTTAGGGGAGGAATAGGAAGTTGTGGCAGATGAATGCATGGCTGAAGAGTTGGCGCAGGGGTTCAGATTTGTGAATCATTGGGAGGACTGACCTATATAAAAAGGATGGACTGCACCTGAACTGGAGAGGGGCTAATATCCTGTTGGAAGGTTTGTGGCTGCTGTTGGGGTGGGTTTAAACTAGTTGTGCAGGGGGATGGGAATCAGAATATGAGTGCAGAGAATAGCATAATGCAATGTGTTGTGGGTTTGTGAGGAACGACATTCAGGGGAGGAAGCATAAATGTAGTCCATTGTTTGGTTTGAAATGTGTCTATTTTAATGCAAGGTGTATTAAGAATAAAGGAGATGAACTTTGAGCATAGATCAGTACGTGGAATTATGATACAGTGGCCATTACAAAGATGTGGATAGCAGACGGACAGGATTGGCTGATGCAGGCACCAGGGTTTAGATGTTTTAAAGGAATAGATAGGATAGAAGGTAGGAGAGGGGGACCAAGTGTAGCATTACTGGTCAGGGATAGTATTACAGCTGTAAAAAGGGAGAAAGCAGTAGAGGGAGTGTACTGAGTTAGTATGGGAGGAAGTTAGAAATAGGCAGGGGGTAATCTCTTCTGGGAGTAGTCTATAGGCTCCCAAATAGCCCTTGGAACACCAAGGAACAGATAACTAGATAGATTTTGGAATGGTGTGGGAAATACAGTGTTGTTGTTATGGAGACTTCATCTTCTCTAATATTAACTGGCTCCTCCTGACTGCAAGAGGGATAGATGGGGCAGAATTTGAGAGATGTGTCCAGGAAGGATTCCTGACACATTATGTGGACCAGCCGACTAGAGGAGAGGCCAGACTGGATCTAGTACTGGGTAATGAACCTTGTCAGGTGGCAGACCTCTCGATGGGGGGAGCATTTTGGTGATAGTGACCATAACTCCCTGAGCTTTAGCAAGGGTATGGACAAGGATAAAAGCAGATAAAATGGAAAAGTTTTTAACTGGGGAATGGCTAATTACAATAGGTTGAGGCAGGAACTAGGGAGAGTGAATTGGGAATAGATATACTCAAGAGTAAGCATAGAACTAATGTGGAGGAAGTTTAGGGACCACGTGAAGCGATCAGGAAAAAATTTGACCCTCTGAGATATGGCAAAAATGATAGGAAAAGAGAACCATTGTTGACAAAACAGGTGAAATGGCTAGTTAAGAAGAAGGAAGCATACATCAGAATTAGGAAGCAGGAAACAGAAAGGACTCATGGAAACTATATGGTAGCCAGAAAAGAACTTAAGAAATGACTTAGGAAAGCTCAAAGGGGGCATGAGAAGGCCTTGGCAAGTAGGATTAAGGAGAATTCCAAGGTGTTCTATGCATATGTGAAGAACAGAGGGATGATGAGAATGAACATGGGGCCACTTAAGAATAAAGGAGGCAAAATATACGTGGAGGCGGAGGAAGTTGGGGAGGTCCTAAATGAATACTTTGCCTCAGTATTCACCAGAGAAAAGGACTTTGATCAGGGTGAAGTCAGAATAAAATAGACTTGTGTGTTGGATGATGTTGAGATTAGGTGAGAGGAAGTGTTGGATCTTCTTAAGAACATTAAGATTGTTAAGTCCATGGAGCTGGACACAATGTACCCCACCCAGGTTGCTGTGGGAAGGGAAGGAAGTGATAGCTAGGATATTGGTAATGATCTTTGCATCCTCTTTGGCCAGATAAAGTGCCAAAGGATTGGAGAATGGCAAATGTGGTCCCCTTGTTTAAAAAAGGTAATTGGGAGAATCCTGGGTTTATAGACTGGTGAGTCTTACATCAGTGTGTGCATACTATTGGAGAAGATTCTTAAAGAAAGGATTTATGAACATTTGGGGAAGTACAGTCTACTCAGGGATAGTCAACATGGCTTTGTGAGGGGAAGATCAAGCCTCACGGACCTAAATTTGTAATTGACGAAGGTAGAGTGGTAGTTGTGGTCTATCTGGATTTTAGTGAGGCATTTGACAAGGTCAAGTATAATGATATTCTCATTCAGAATATCATTAGGCATGGGATCCATGCAACCTTGGGTGTGCGGAATAAAATTGGCTTGCAAAGAAAGCAGAGAGTGGTAGTGGACAGAAAGTATTCTGCCTGGAGGTCAGTGACTAGTGGAGCTCTGCAGGGATCTGTTCTCAGACCCTTGCTCTTTGTGATTTTTATAAATGGCTGAGATGAAGAAGCAGGATAGGCCAGTAAGTTTGTGGATGATATGAAGCTTGAAGGAGTTGTGGAGAGTGCTGAAGATTTTTGTAGGTTACAAAAGGATATAGACAGGATGCAGAGTTGGGCAGAAATGTGGCAGATGGAGTTCAATCCAGATAAATGTGAGGAGATGCATTTTATAGGTCAAACCTGAAGGCTGAGTACAGGGTTAATGGTCGGATACAACAGTGTGGGGGATCAAAGGTCCTTGGGGTCCAAATCCAAATATCTCTTAAGGTTACCACACAGGTTGATAGGCTAGTTAAGAAGGCCTATGGAATACTGGGCTTCATTAATCAGGGGATTTGATTCAAGATTTGAGAGGGCATGTTACAACTCCACAAATCTCTGATGAGCCCACACTTAAAGAGTATTGTATTCAGTTCTGATCACCTCATTATAGGAAGGATGTGGAAGCTATGGAGAGGGTGCAGAGGAGATTTGCCAGGATGTTACCTGGATTGAAAAATAAATCTTATGAGGCAAGGTTAGCACAGCTGGGACACTTCTATTTGGAGCAAAGAGGATGAGAGATGACTTAATATTAGTCAACAAGATTCAGATAGCCATAGATAACAAGGAGATTCAGCGCCTTTTTCCCTGGACAGGAATAGCAAACACCAGAGGACATCTGTACAAAGTGAAGAGAAGAATGTTTAGGGGAGACATCAGGGATTTATTTTACATAGAGAATTAGTTGGGGTGTCTGCAATACCCTGCCAGAATGTAGTGAGGATGGAGAGTGGGAGATGGACTTTCCTCAGTCTTCGCAGGAAGTTGAGATGCTGCTGGGCTTTCTTGGCTATGGAGCAGGTGTTAAGGAACCAAGTGAGATTCTCCGCCAAGTGCACTCCAAGGGGCTGATACTTTTAACAACCTCAATGGTCAAAATGTCAATGGTCAGCGGAGCGTTGTCCCCCCCCCCCCCCCCCCATCCCACCCCGGGCCCTCCTGAAGTTGACAATCATCTCTTTTGTTTTATTAACGTTCAGATACAGGTTGTACCACCCTACCTTCATCAATTTCCTTTGTTACCTCATCAGAAAACTCAATTAGGTTCATGAGGCAGGACCTTCCCTTCATAATTCCATGCAAACAATCCTTGAGTAGACTGTATTTCTCCAAATGGTCATAGTTCCTCCCCTTAAGAATCATCATCACTGACGCAAAACTCACTGGTCTATAATTCCCAGGATTCTCCCTGTTATCTTTCTTAAACAAGGGGACTATGTTTACATTCTCCAATCCTCCAGCACCCATGCCATTGGCACTCTGTGGTTAGTAAGGCATTACTTAAGGTGGGATGTGAGTGGGGAAAAAAATGGCGATGACTTAGAATAACCCAAATAAATACAGAAAGTTAACAATGATTTCAGTGCATTTCTCAATTTGACATGAATGTCTTTGACTGACATGCAACCAGTTTTGTTTATGAATTTCCTTCCACATAGCTTTCATCTTTTCTTCTCCACCCTCAATTCCAGGAAATAACCATGTGGGCCGGAGTTTTGCTGTATATTTCTTGCATTTTGCTTTGAGTTTTTGTGACAGGTCATGAATGTATGTCTCCTTCTGCTAGCTTTTATTGAAGAATATGCGTATTGTTCATTATATTCCATAAAATTGAAGCTGACTTTTGAGCTCACCCTTACAAGTCCTGTCATTTTGTGCCAGTTAATTTTTGTAACTTTCAGAAATAATTTTACCCATGAGTCCCTTGGTAAAAGAAGGATCAGCAGCATTAGGTGGAATACTTATTGTATGGTTTAATTATATTTTCACAAAACCCTTCTCTGCCCATGTGTTTGATTTTTTTGAATACATTTTCAAATGAAAGCATGAGTCCAAGCAAGCTGTAACCACATTTAAAGTGGGTTATGTTGCACGTGTGCACCGTGGACTAGAGAATGTTGTTTTGTCAGATTGGAATGATAAAATTGGGTGACAAATAAACTTGAAGTTCAACTAGACATCATACATAAAGAGAAGAAAGATAAACCCTGGGATTACTTCAAAAATCATTTGAGATCATTTCAAGAGGCCAATGCTCAAACAGACGATTACTGAAACATCACAGAAATTAGAAAAGGGTCTTCATGCCTCATAGAAGATAAGTAAATTGATTGCTGAAAGTGGAAATCCTCATAACATCACTGAGTCTCTTATTTTGCCTTCATTCTCCATGATAATATCTGACTGTTTGGTACCAAGACTGAACAAGTTAGGGTTCACTCTAGAGGAATGATCTGTGAGAGATCTTTTAAGATTATGACAGTTTTTGAGTGGTGAGAGCAAAGATGACTATAAGTAAGTCCAGAATAATCTTCTTCTTTGGCTTGGCTTCGCGGACGAAGATTTATGGAGGGGTAAATGTCCACGTCAGCTGCCGGCTCATTTGTGGCTGACAAGTCCGATGCGGGACAGATTTCTTTAGGCAGTCCTTGTACCTCTTCTTTGGTGCACCTCTGTCACGGTGGCCAGTGGAGAGCTTGCCATATAACACTGTATATAAAGGGGGGGGAAATGGGCATAGGTGTCCAGAGGTGATGGGAAAAATGGTGTGAGAGGTAAAAAGGCAAGTAATTAGAGAAACAGATGGAAGGAGGAGGTGGAGGAGAAATATTAGAGAGAGAAACAAATTTAGTACTGGAATGGGTAAAAGAAGAGATGGAAATAGTGGAATCAAATTCAGGAAAGGAAAGGCAGAGGTATACAATCCAGTGATCACTGGGGGATGAGAGATGAAGAGGGTGAGCAAATTTAAGTTCTTGGGAGTCACTATTGCAGATGATCGTTTCTGGACCCAACACACCAATGGCATCTGGAAGAAAGCACATCAGCACCTCTACTACCTCAGGAGTTGGTGGAGGTTTAGTATGACACCAGGAATCCTGGCAAAGTTCTACAGAGATGTGCCGGAAAATGTGCTGACCAGCTACATCACGGTCTGGTACGGAGACACTAATACCCTTGAGTGTAAACCCCTCCAAAAGGTTGTGAACACAGCTCAAGACATCACAGGTTAAACTCTCCCCACTACTGAGTACAGCTACAGGGATCAGTAAGCAGCAGTAATCATCAAAGACCCTCACCACCCAGCACACGCTCTGTTCTCACTGCTGCCATCAGGAAAGAGGTTTAGGTGCCACAAGACTCGCACCACCCAGCACACGCTCTGTTCTTACTGCTGCCATCAGGAAAGAGGTTTAGGTGCCACAAGACTCGCAGCACCCAGCACACGCTCTTTTCTTACTGCTGCCATCAGGAAAGAGGTTTAGGTGCCACAAGCCTTGTACCACCAGGTTCAGAAATAGCTGCTACCCCTTCACCATCAGACTCCTCAATGATAAACTCAATCAAGGACTCATTTAAGGACTCTTACATGCACATTATTGATTTTCTTTTTATTCTCTCTGTGTTGCACAGTCAGTTTGTTTACATTTGTTATCTGTTTACAGTTCTTTGTTTATTTACATGTATATGCTGTGTCCATTTTTTTGCACTACAATTAGTGGTAACTCTACCATGCTGGCAGGAAAAAAGAATCTCAGGAGAATCAGAATCAGAATTTATTGTCATGAACAAGTCATGAAATTTGATGTTTTTCGGCAACATCATAATGCAAAAATAACATTCATATTATAACCATTTTACAACATTCCTATAAAAATAAAAAATAATAGTGGACAAAGACGTAAGGCAGTGTCTTTGGTTCATTGATTATTCAGGAATCTGATGGCAGTGGGGAAGAAGCTGTCCTTGTGCCGTTGAGTGCTCATCTTTAGGCTCCTGTCCATTTTTTCCCAATGGTAGCAGAGTGAAGAGGGCATGGCCTGGGGAGTCTTTGAGGATAGAGCTGCTTTTTTAAGACACCGACTCATGTAGATGTCCTCGATGGAGCAAATGCTCTCTACGGTATGCCTGTAGAAGTTTATGAGAGTCTTCAATGACATACCGAATCACCTCAGACATAACATGTATGTACTCTGACAATAAATCTGAAATCTGAATTTCAGGTGGGGATATCTACAATTGGAATGTTCATGCCATTAGGTTTAAGGCTGTCCAGGAGGAAAATAATGTGTTGTTCTTCGAGTCGATGTTTAGCCTCATCCTGACAATGAATGAGGCTAAGAACAGACTTGTTTTTGTAAGAATGATTTGGGGAGTTAAAATCTTGTCTCCAGGAAGCTCAAATTTGATCCCACAAACCAAGTGTAGGTGTTCGGCAAAGTGTTCATTGTATTGTGACATGCTCTTTTTAGGGACTGGCTGCAGGGATCACACTGATTGTGTGTGCTAAGTGGATTCTGCAATGAAAAGGACAAAGAGCACTGTGTTGCATGAGAAAACCAGGAATAGCTGTCTTTTGATCTTACAATGGAAGATCTTGATTTCTATGCCTCCACCATAAACAATGTTTAGATGATGAAGAATGCTGTATTAATGTCACAAACTGTTTGAGACAATTTTATATGGTTAATATATTGTTTAAGAAACTTTTTAGAATACACTTAAGAAATTCATTTCCTTTTTGGCTTGTGTAGGTTTGCTGTTCCTAATGTATATAACGATTAATGCATCCTACGAAAACTGATTGCTGCAAACATCTCTAATGTCTGAATTAATACATTCTGCTTCTTGATTGATGATATTAGGCTCCAAATCACATTGATCCAAGAGTCTTTCTTGATATCTTTTCCCTGATCAATATTTTGTCTTACCAGTGAAAATGATTATTTTGTTTTATCTATCGTCTTCAATCTCAGTGTTTCAAAGTACAGTATATTTTATCCTGATCCTTTCAAAAGGCCTGGAATGTTGAACTCCCAATTACAGATATGTCTTGATCAGGCTACTAACTTAAAATGCATTTGAGCTTCAATTTTTACTTAGTTTACTTTCAAACATCATAACTTTTGAAATGCAAGTGAGCATTAAAGACAATCTATGTACAGCAAAAAAGGAATTGAGCTGCAAAACTAAGCAATATATTTCCTTAAGAGCACTATTTTAGGGACGAGTATTGTCCAGAACACTGGAAAAATAATCTGCTTTTTTCCAAATAGCCTCATGAATTTTGTTTGATCCCTTTACATGCACATATTTCATCTTGAGTAAAGCAAATCCCATAATAAAACATTCCTTCCTCCTGCATTTGTGTTTAATTTTGAGATGGGGTATTTATGAATTCACTATCAAATGACATAGTCAATGAGCTGAGCACAGCTAGCAGTTTTACCCAATTGTGTGGTCATTGAAATTATCACTGAGGTTTTCTGCCATTCCTCTATTATAATTTCTATGAATAATATTCTTAAACTATTGAAAAAGGGAAGAATAGACATTTGCATTGTTTTACTGGGATATTCCTAACTTAATTCATTCTGAGCTTTCTCAGAGCAAGGACTTTTTTTCTTGGATATTCCTTTTGTATTTTTAGTTGTGCGTTCTCGCACCAACCCTCTTTTCAATCTTCTTCAGCATGATGCTGAACCAAGCCATGAAAGACCTCAACAATGAAGACGCTGTTTACATCCGGTACCGCACGGATGGCAGTCTCTTCAATCTGAGGCGCCTAAAAGCTCACACCAAGACACAAGAGCAACTTGTCCGTGAACTACTCTTTGCAGACGATGCCGCTTTAGTTGCCCATTCAGAGCCAGCTCTTCAGCGCTTGACGTCCTGTTTTGCGGAAACTGCCAAAATGTTTGGCCTGGAAGTCAGCCTGAAGAAAACTGAGGTCCTCCATCAGCCAGCTCCCCACCATGACTACCAGCCGCCCCACATCTCCATCGGGCACACAAACCTCAAAACGGTCATCCAGTTTACCTATCTCGGCTGCACCATTTCATCGGATGCAAGGATCGACAACGAGATAGACAACAGACTCGCCAAGGCAAATAGCGCCTTTGGAAGACTACACAAAAGAGTCTGGAAAAACAACCAACTGAAAAACCTCACAAAGATAAGCGTATACAGAGCCGTTGTCATACCCACACTCCTGTTCGGCTCCGAATCATGGGTCCTCTACCGGCATCACCTATGGCTCCTAGAATGCTTCCACCAGCATTGTCTCCGCTCCATCCTCAACATTCATTGGAGCGACTTCATCCCTAACATCGAAGTACTCAAGATGGCAGAGGCCGACAGCATCGAATCCACGCTGTTGAAGATCCAACTGCGCTGGGTAGGTCACGTCTCCAGAATGGAGGACCATCGCCTCCCCAAGATCGTGTTATATGGCGAGCTCTCCACTGGCCATCATGTCAGAGGTGCACCAAAGAAGAGGTACAAGGACTGCCTAAAGAAATCTCTTGGTGCCTGCCACATTGACCACCGCCAGTGGGCTGATATCGCCTCAAACCGTGCATCTTGGCGCCTCACAATTCGGCGGGCAGCAACCTCCTTTGAAGAAGACCGCAGAGCCCACCTCACTGACAAAAGACAAAGGAGGAAAAACCCAACATCCAACCCCATCCAGCCAATTTTCCCCTGCAACCACTGCAACTGTGTCTGCCTATCCCGCATCGGACTTGTCAGCCACAAACGAGCCTGCAGCTGACGTGGACATTTACCCCTCCATAAATGTTCGTCCGCGAAACCAAGCCAAAGAAGATTATTCTGGACTTACTTATGGTCATCTTTGCTCTCACCACTTAAAAACTGTCATAATCTTAAAAGATCTCTCACAGATCATTCCTCTAGAGTGAACCCTAACTTGTTCAGTCTTTGATAGATATATAAACTTGTAGAGATGGATGAGCAAAACATGTTCTCTCTCTTCAACTGGATTCTGGACTTTCTAAGAGAAAGACCACAGTCTGTCTGGGTTGGGAGCAGAACGTTGAGCATCGTTACCCTGGCGCACCTTAGGGCTGTGTATTTAGCCTGCTCTTGTTCACACTACTGACCCACGAGTGCATCGCCAGATCCAATTCCAATTGTGTCATCAAGTTTGCAGAGGATATCACAGTACTGGAGAGTACCATGTTCCTTGGAGTTCACTTAACTAGTCGTGGACACACAACATTTCCTTACTTATCAAGAAGGCCCAATAGCAACTGCATCTCCTGAGAAAACTGAAGCGGGCAGGGGTGCCAGCCACCATTATATCAACCTTCTACAGGAGATCAATCGGGAGCGTCCTGGCCAGCTGCATCACAAAGTGATACGGTTGCTGCAGATAAATGGATTGGAGGTCAATCTACAGTCCCATAAGAGTGACAGGGAGGATCACTGGAGTCTCCCTTCCCCCTGCCGTCCCCCTCCAATCGATGTTATCTACTGGGATTGTTGTCTGAAGAGGGCACACAAAAATTATTGAGGAATACTTCCACCTGCACACAGCATCATTCAACTGCTCCCGTCAGAAAAGTGATGCAGGAGTATCTTAGTCTGCACCACCAGGCTGAGGAACAGCTTCTTTCCCACAGGCAGTTAAAATGCTGAATGACCAAAGGAACTGCTCGCACTATGAATACTTGTCCTGAATATGTATTGTTTGTCTGCATGCATGTGTGTTATCTCTGGTTGTGTGTCTGTGTTTTGCATCAAGGACTGGAGAATGCTGTTTTGTTGAGTTGTACTTCAATAGACTTGACTATACCCTTTTCATAAAAGAGAGCCTGAAAATTTAATGAATCTTTTGTTTTAATGTAGTATATTGGTGCTGCAATTCAGGTTTGGGCTCCAGGGACCGGAGTTCCTCAGGTGCTGACTTTGTGGAGTTTACATGTGGTTCTTTAGTGAGTGTTCTGGTTTTCACCTACATTCCAGATGTACAGATGGGTCAATTACCCTTTATTTTTTTTGCCCTGTTAGGTAAATGACAAAATCATCAGAAGGTCATTGATAGGCAATTGAGAGTACTGAAAACCAGAACTGACAAATATACTCCTTTTCTAAGTAAGTAAATAAAATATTTGTTCAAGTTTATTTATCATCCAATTGTACCAAACTAACGAAATAGTGTTCTTCAATCCACAGAGCAAAATGGTGCAAAGACATATATAGACAAAGTGCAGTACTTGTGCACATATATTTAAAATAAATATTATTAATAAATAGTAGCATTTTGGAGAGCTTTTGCAGTTCAACACTCATTCAGCAGTCTCCCTCCCTTTGGGAAGAAACTGTTCCTCAAAGTGGTGGTTCTGGCATTGATACTTCTGTGTCTCTTTCCCAACTGGAGTAGCTGGAAGATGCTGCAAACGAGGTGGGAGCGGTCATCACAGATTTTACGAGCCCTCTATAAACAAGGATCCTGATCAATCATATCAACGGGGAGAAGATTGATCTCAGTGATCCTCTCTGCTATTTTTATTATCCTGTGAATTGCCCTCTGATCCAACACTCTACAGCAACTGTACCCCACTGTGATGCAGCCAGCCAGCATACCCTTGATAGAGCTCCTGTACAAAGTTGATAGAATGGTGGCTGGTAGCCTCGGCCATCTAAAGAAGTGCCGTCACTGTTGTGCCTCCTGAGAAGTGAGGAGATGTGCGTCCAGGTTAGGTCTTTACTTTAGTAGACTCCAACGAACTTGGTGCTTTCTAGTGTCTCCACAACTGAACTTGTTAATGTATATACCAGGGATGGTCGTCCTTGGTCTTCATGAATTCATGTCGAGACTCAGGTTGTTACTTTTGTACCATTTCACAAGATTTTCCACCTCCTCTCTGTAGTGTGACACATTGTTGTTGCTGATGAGGCCAATGGTGATGTCATCTGTGAACTTGATAAATCTATGGAACTGGATTTGACATTGCAGTCAGGAGTATGAACAAGAGTGGACTGAGCACACAGCCCTGAGGTGCACAAGTGCTCAGCGAAATGGTGCTTGACATTCTTCAGCCAACCCAGACAGACTGTAGTCTTTCCTTTAGGAAGTCCGGAATCTATTTACAGAGAGGTGTGTTGAGTTCCAGTGATGACAGCATCTCCACCAGACTCTGGGTATAATTGTATTAAATGCAGAGCGAAAGTTGATGAACAGTAGCCTAGCATATGAGGTGTCAGTCTCCAGGTGGGTCAGGACAGAGTGGAGGGACAAGGCTATAGCATCATCAGTGGATCATCACTAAATGGTGGAAACATTTCATAATGCTGGAGGTCAGTGCCACTGGGCAGTAGTCATTGAGGCCTACCCAATTGCTGTGCTTTCTTAGTTAGTTAGCAATAAATCGGGTTCTATGCAAAAAAAAGTCACAAAATATAAATTGGCATTGAGGTGATTTGTCATCAGAAATGAGTTCTAAATTAGAACAAATATGATTCTAGACAGAGCCTCAGTTAAATTTACTTTACTGACTAGTAATGAGAGAAGGACATTATACCTGAAATAGATAATTTGGGAGAATTTGGTAAAATTAGAGTACATTACATACATACACACATTTTAAAACAGATCTTATTTGAAAGACTGAAGAATTAATATTCAGTGAACATTGAAAAAGCTATGGAGAATGATATGCACATTTCACAAGTAGGTCCTAATTGAAATTGCATCATGAAATTAATAGACATTGTTTGGATTGGAGATAGACTGGCTGGTTGAATAACTACAAGGCTTCTGACCTTTCTGCAAAGTGCTCACAGAAAGGTCACTCCTGGGCTTTGTTTACCTAAGACAACAGCTTGACCAAGAGAGAGAACTCCTGTGGTTTGCTGAAGAAGGTGGGGGTTTTTGCAAGTGAGAGAGTCACATGGACTTTCTAGCAGTTGGGAGTTGAAGAGAGAATGAGAGAGAGAGAGAGAGAGAGAGAGAGAGATGAGACAAGCTCAATAAGCTCTCTTAGCCAGTGTGTGTGTGGCACTGAAAGAGACTGAACAGTCATGGCTGAAACAACCCAGGAAAAGCTGGTTGGAAACAGAAAGCTCCAGAGTGGCAGATGGCTGGGAGTGCTCTCTGTCTGATGTTTCTCTTGGATTAAGTGGAACAGAAAGGAACTCTGTGATAGCCTGAAAGAAAGAGGTTATCATCTGGAGAACCCTGATGGGGCAAGTTTCATCAGCGAGACATTCAGGTGACTAATGGTGGTACCTCAGTGGTGGAAATCCTGGAACAACAAATCTCTCTCTGCAAACCCTACAAGAACCTTCCTGAGCGGTAAGCATTTACCTTTCAAGCACCAAAGCCTGGTGAACTTTATACATGTTAAATTCTGTGCACAGTTTAAAAATTGCCTGCAACCAGTGAACTTGGAAGAATGAGAAGCGAGATTGAACTATGAACCAAAGAACTTTTCTCAAATTTACATAAACATCATACACGTGCGCTTAGAATTAGAAGGGGGTTCATTTGGGTTAGTTAAGTGTAGAGATAAGTTAAAGTTTGATTCAGTAACCATTTGTCGTGGTGAATATCTATTGCTGCTGGGTTTTGGGGTCCTTTGGGCTCGTAACACAGCTAAATGCAATCTGTCCACATTAATGAAACACATATTATGTCTACCGCAATGTAGAAAGAGGCAGCAGGGAAGAGTGTAACTGTCCTATATTCACTAGAGAGGACATGGGCTACGGGTTTAAACTAAATAAGAGGGGGAGTGGTGATACTGAGTTCAACAGTTTGGAAAGGTATGGATAAAATTAAAGGGAAGTAGACTGGATGTTATGAAAATCTCCAGAATAAAGGAAAGGACAGAAAGTTTAGAAATGGATAAAAATTTAAATTCTGGCAACATGGAGTCAAATGTGAGAAAGGTGGTAAACACAAGACAGAAGGTTTATTTAAATTCACACTATGTAAGAAGGTAGATGAGCATAAAGCACAGTTAGAAATGGGCATGAATGATGTTGAGGGGATAACTGAAATGTGATTGAAGAAGGAAAACAGCTGGGAGCTGGATACCCAATGATATACTTCCTAGCAAAAGACAGGCAGGTGGACAGAGAGAGTAGGTGGCTATGGTAATAAAAATTAAATTGAATGCTCAGTGGGACATAGGTTCAGAGGATGTAGAATCCTTGAGGGTAGAGCTGGAAAAACTGTAAGGGTAAAAAAGACACTAATGGGAGTTAGATACAGGGCTCAAAATAATATCCAGGGTGTAGGATGCAAATTACAACAGGAGTCAGAGAAAAAGACAATGTTTTTGTCCTGTTGTCTTTTTTGTCAACAGGATCCTTGTTTATAGTTGACGTGTGGGAACTCAATATGCAGGTAGACTGGGAAAATCATGTTGGTGCTGGTTCCAAAGGAAGGAATATACAGAATACATAGAAAAATCACTTTTTGGAGTACCTTGTGGTTCAACCATTAGGGAAAAGGCAATTCTAGATTTGGTGTTGGGCCATGAATTAGATTTGATTACAGAGCTTAAGATTAAATCAGCATAAGGAGGGAGATGATAGAATTCAAGTTCATTTATAATAACTGAAATATAAACCCAAACAATGTTTCTCCAAGCCAATGTGCACACATGTACTGTACATAATATATAGTAGATAATAATCATATATGCATATACATAAAAATACAATATAAAATAAATGTATATAAATTATTTGGAATAATACATGTTTCATTTATAAGAAACCAAAGGTTACAGGATAGTGATTATCAATCTCACAGCCCCTGAGAAGAAGCTATTTCCCAATATGGTAATACTGAATTTTAAGCTCCTTTACCTCCTTCTTGATGCTAGTACGTAAAAGATCTGTGGATGGAAGGGTATCCTCAATAATTCTTTAAGCCCTATTTAAGCAACACTTCTAGTAAATCTTCTCAGCCATTTTAATTATCCTCTGCATTGACATCTGGTTTGATGCTTTGCAGCTACCATACCATGCAATAACGCAGCCAAACAGGATACCTGCAATTATGCTTCTGTAAAATGTTATCAAGCTGGTGGGAGTAGCCTTGCCCCCTTCAACCTCATTAGGATGTGCAGCTGCTGCTACACCTTCCTGACCAATGAGGAGCTGTTTTGGGTCCCGAATAGGTTGTCCATTTCTGCTCTCCACTCTCTCCATGATGGAGCCATTGATGTGCAATGGAGAATGGTCGCCCTTCATCCGCCTGAAGTCCACAATCATCTCCTTTGAGTTGTCCATTTTGAAACTCGGGTTGTCACTCTTGCACCATTTGATATGCCTCCCAACTACTCTCTATAAGCTGCTTCATGATTGTCACGCATGAGGCAAACAATTTAGTTTTTAAAAAAAATTAGACATGCATCATGGTAACAGGCCCTTTCGGTTCACAAACCCATACCGCCCAATTACACCCAAATGATGACCAACTCCCAGTACATCTTGAGCGGAGGAAGGAAACTGGAGCACCCAGAGGAAACCCACGCAGATACGGGGAGAATGTACAAAGTCCTTACAGACACCAGGGGAATCAAATTTCAGTCCCAGTCGCTGGCACTGTAACAGCATTGTGCTAGCTGTTACACTAACTGTGCCACCAACTACGGTTGTAACAACTGCAAACGATGATTGTCTTTGAACTGAATCTGGCAGAACAGTCGTGGTCAGCAGTGTGAGCGTTAGTGGGCTGAACACACAGCCTTAAGGTCTGCCAGTGCTCAGTGAGATGACACTTGAGATCATGCTGTGAACCCAGACTGACTGCAGTTTGAGAAGGAGAAGCTAAAACCAGATGTGCTAGTATTTACAGTTGAGTAGAGATAACAATGGGGGCTGGCTAAATTGATTGTGTGGACTCTAGAGGGAAGACAGTGGAGCAGCAATGGCAGGAGTTTCTGGGAATAATTCAAAAGATGTAGAATGATTTCATCCCAAAGGAAAAGAAGTACTCTAAAGGGAAGATGAGGCAATCATGGATGATGAGGGAAGTCATAGACAGCATAAATGAAAAGAGAGAGCATATAGTCTTGCAGAAATTAGTAGGAGGCCGAGGATTAGGTAGCTTTTAAAAATCCAACAGCTTAAGGCAACAAAAAAGGGAAGAAAAGATGAAATATGAAAGTAAGTTGGTCTATAACATAAAACAGGAAACAAAAGATTTCTCAGATATATAAAGAATAAAAGAGAGGCAAGAGTGACATCAGCCAACTGAAAAATGATGTTGGAGGTGATAAAGAAGAAGAAAATTATAGATGAACTGAATGGGTATTTTGCATCCATCTTCACTATGAAAGACACCAGTCTGATATGCTAGAAATGGGAGTGAGTCCGAGGCAGAGTGAGTGCAGTCGCTATTATGGGTACACGATCTTTTATCCGGACATCTAAAATCAGGAAATCTCCAAAATTCACAAAGTAAATATGAGGTAATTACCCACCTCTGGAGAGAGGCGGCAGCGCGAGTTGGGCAGGCGAAGGGGGGGGGGGGAGACCGGCCGCGCGAGTCGGGCGGGTGAGAGACTGGAAGAGTGAGTCGGAGGCCGAGAGACCGGCAGAGTGAGTTGGGCAGGCGAGGGGGGAGACCGGCCGTGCGAGTCGGGCTGGTGAGAGACTGGAAGAGTGAGTCGGAGGCCAAGAGACCGGCAGAGTGAGTTGGGCAGGCGAAGGGGGAGACCGGCAGTGTGAATTGGGCAGGCGAGAGATCAGCAGCATGAGTCAGGTGGGCGAGGTGGGGGGGAGACCGGCAGCGCGAGTCAGGCAGGCGAGGGGAGAGACTGGCAGCGCATGTCGGGCGGGGGTGGGGTGAGACGACAGGGTGACTGGAAGGAGGTGGATATGGCAGCACAATTTGGGTGGGCTTAAATCTGGCCTTCTGAAATCCGGAAAAATCCAAAATTTGGAACACACTGTCCCCCAAGGGTTCTGGATAAAGGATCGTGTATCTGTACTAAGGAGAAGGAATTTGGGAAGCTGAAAAGGTTGAAGGTTAAAAAGTCACCTGGACCGATGGACTACTCCCACCATTCTGAAAGAGGTAGCTGAAGAGATTGTGAACACATTATTAGTGAACCTTCAGGAATTGTGTGTGGGGTGGGCTATCGAACAGAAGCATAAATTCTGTTCTCCAGGCTTTATTCAACATAAACTTCCACAGAGCTGGCTGTGAGAATGCTATTGCAAGCTCTGAGACTGGCTTTGAAGGCCCGATTCTAGCTTATATCCCGGAGGGTGATTGACAGCTGACCGGGTGGGGCTTGTTCATTCAGGTCAGCTGATTGACAGCCAGCCAGGTGTTGCCTTGTCCACCCATGCTCTTCTGCGGGTATAGAGGTCGACCCCTGCAGTAGGCTGGTGGTGTACCAACACATTGTGAGAGACAGAAATGGTTTAAAAGACTAGAAAAATGCATGTCACTTCACTCTTTAAGAAGGGAGAGAGGCCAAAGAGAGGAAATTATAGACTGGTTAGCCTTACTTCTGTAGTTGGCAAGATTCTGGAATCCATTATTAATGATAAGGTTTCAGAGATTTAAAAGCACAAGATAAAATAGGCCAAAGTCAACATGGTTTGTTTCAGGGGAGATCTTGCCTGACAATTTGTTGTTATTCTTTGGGGAGACAATTCAGAAAGCAAAAGTCCAAAGGGATTTAGGAGTCCTAGAGCAGGGTTTCCTGAAGGTTAACTTGCAGCTTTGGCCTACATATCCAGGAAAGGATGTGCTGGCATTGGACTCCAGAGGAAGTTTATGAGAATGATCCAAGGGATGAGAGGGTTAAAGTGAGGAGCATTTGGCTGCTCTAGGCCTGTACTCACCAAAGTTTAGATGAGGAGAGAATCTCATCAAAACATATTGAATAATGAAAGGGCATGATACAGTGAATGTGGAAAAAGATGTTTCCAGCAGCGGGAGAGCCTTGGACCAGAGGTCTCAGCATCAGAGTTTAGGACAGGTGATGAGAATTTCTTCAGCCAGTGGGTGGTTAATCTGTGGAATCCATTGCCACACACAGCTGTGGAGGCAAATTTATTAAGTATATTTAAAGCAGTTAATAAGTTCTTGATTGCTAAGGGGATCAAAAGTTCTGGGGAGAAGGCAGGAGAATGGGTTTAAAAGGGAAAATACATGAGCCAAGATTTGAATGGTGCAGCAGAAATTGAAGGGCTGAATGGCTTAATTCTGCTCCTAAGTCACGATCTTGTATGCAGACATTTTGTGACTCACAATGTACTTTGGAGAGGCATGATTAACTAATTTGAAACCCTAACTTTAGTTTTTTGTTTTACAGCTAGTTTTTCATATATTCTTGGTATTCATATTGCACCATAAATTATACATAGCCATCTTTGTAAGGTGTCAATACTTTAAAACCTAAAGTAGTAATTTATCAAACGCATTGGGTTTGTGAACCTCTCAAGCTTGTGATGAAACATAGTCACAATTTGCTTTCCCTTTGGATTTTTTTTACATTGAAATGTGAAGCTGCTCTTTTGGAATTTTACTAAGGTTCAAGTAATTAATTTTAATTGTTAATTGTTCTATTTGCATTTTTATATTCGACAGTCACTAATGAATTAACTTGCACCTGGTAGTCTAATTAAGATGTGAAAGTAACAAATCACACTTTTCACTGGGTATTAAATGTGGGTAATTACCTCATATTTACTTTGTGAACAGCTTAAGTAGCTACCAATGGCATACTTCTGCATGAGGTGCTTTTCAGTTTTGGAAGCAGAACCAAAATGAGAACCATTTCTGGCATCTCTAAAATTTACTGACACAACTTCATTGCTTACACAGAAATATTCCTTTCTTCATTTATTTGCCAGGCATTTTTGCAACTGGAGAAATCGCATTTATTGGCCATCCCTTATTAGAAAATGTAGTGGCAGGACTTTCTTTAAATATTAATTGCCTTATTAAGTTAAATTTAAATTTAGACCTACAGCACGATAGCAGGAATTTAGGCCCATGTTTCTGTAACCCCAATTTACACCCTATTAACCTACATCCCCGGTACGTTTCGAATGATGGGAGGAAACTGGAGACCCAGGGAAAACCCACATATACACAGGGAGAATGTACAAACTGTGACAGGTCCAGAGGACTCCAAAACCCAACAGCAATAGAAATTCACCAAGACAAGTAGTTACTTAAACACGAGTTACTTTTAATTTTATTTAAACATAAAAACAGGATCAAACTTAACTAGTTACTATTAACTTAACCAAACTCAACCCTCTTCTAATTCTAAGTGCATGTGAATATAATGTGTGTATAAGTTCAGAAAAGTTCTTTGATTCATAGTCCAATCTCACTTCTCCCTCCTCCAAGTTCATTGGTGTCATGCAATTCTTACACTGTGCACAGAATTAAATATTTATGAATCTTCACCAGGCTTTGGTGCTTGAAAGGTAAATGGTTACCACTCAGGAAGGTTCTTGTTGGTTTTGAGAGAGAGATTTGTTGCTCGTTGGACACACACAAACTGATTTCTTCAGATCAGCCACGTCAGTGTCTTGCCGAAGAAACTCGCCCCATCAGGGTTTTCCAGGTGATAACCTCTTTCTTTCAGGTCACCACAGAGTTCCTATTCTTTTTCCCCTATCTCAGCAAACATTATACAGCCAGCCATCTTCTCTTGTATGGACTACAAGGGCCTTGAACAGGCTGAATTAAGAACTCACAACGTGTCTTCAAAATGGAGTTTCAAACAAGCTTCCAAAAGCCACTGCAGAAAACCAGCAGTCTCTCTCACTCACTCTCTCTCTCTGTCTCTGTCACATTCAGAGAAAAACCTGTTGGATTCCCTCTGCTTGCAAAACCACATGACCTTCTTAGAACAGTAAACTGCATTCAGACAGATTGCGGCACCGGGCCCAATCTTCTGAGTCCGTTCATCTGATGCTTTCCAAAACAATAATCCATTACTCCACAGCATGTCCAATGAACACTTACTTGTGAAGTCCTTATAGGCATTCTTCAAAGGTCTTGCAAAGGCACTTGGAACCTGTACTCACTGACTTGAGCAGAGCTCCAGCATTTTAAATGAGATCTGTTTTGAAGTGTTTTTATCTGTGTGTGACTTCACTAAAAACCCCCACAATCTATCTTCCAAAGACATATCTATATACAATATAAAATATAATATAATCTGCCACAAAACTCCCTGCAGACAACGTGAAATTTGAACCCTAGTCCCGATCGCTGGCACTATAAAGGCATTGTGCTAAGTGCTACGCCAACTGTGCTGCCCATATAGTGAGTTATATTGAAAGACAATAGGAATCAAATGTTAGTGTGTAGGACAGAAAGGTTAGGGCTCCATGTTTAAAAGTTAGTGAGTCATGGTAACATTTCCAGATTTGGCCAACTGTGGGAGAAGGTTAGAACTCAAGATTTGGCTGAATTAGGAAGGGTGAGGTTGGTACTGATGAACACCATCATGTTGAGGGCAGATCCAAGCAGAAGATTGCAGAGACTGGCGTCAAAACATCCTGAGTGTCGTTGAAACTGCACATCCAGGCAAGAGGAAAGTATTCTTCACCACTGGAATTCAGTACTTTTGTCTATGGTTGAACCAAACCTGTTATGAGGTCAGGAGTTGAGTGACTTTGGCAGAACCCAAAATGAGCTGTTGTTCGCAGGTTGTGCTGAAATAAGTGCTGCTTGCTAGCACCATTGATTATCCCTTCATTCGCTGTGATTCAGAGTAGACTCATTTGGCGTTAATTGACTGAATTGGATTTATCCTGCTTCTTGTGGACAGGATATGCCTGGTCAATTTTCCATATTGTTTCATTAATGCCAGTGTTGTAGCTGTACTGCAACAGTTTAGCCAAGGGTGCACCAAGTTTTGGAGCATAACTCTTCATAATCATTGCCTGAATTTTATCAGGCCCCATACAATGCACTTAGCCATTTTGTGATATCATGTGAAGTGAACTGAATTGGCTGAAGATTGGCATCTATCATACTGAGGACCACTGGAGGAGACCGAGATGGCTCATTCATTCAGCACTTGTGGCTGAAAATTCTTGCAAATGCTTTAATTTTCTCTTATGCAATGATGTTCTAGTCCCCACAGCACTGAGTAGCTTCTACTCCAATGTTGTTTAATTGTCAACCACTATTCACACACTGATGTATAAATGTATACATTCTTTCTTAACGAAGAAATTAACTATGATGCTTTTGTAGAGCTCGTCGAAAGAACCAAAGACTTGTTGATCCAAACCAAGGCTTTTATTAGCGAAAGACAGGAGCTCATCACAGGTGGCCGACCAGTTCGGAATGATCTGACCTGGATAGGGACACAACCCTTTAAGGCCCAGACAGTAGGCGTGGCTAAGCTCTCAGCCAATCTCTGTAAGCACAGTCATTACACTCTAGATACTGTATCTATATACATTGGTGATAGGTCTGTATTATCACAGCTTTATTTCAAAACAGCACATTAAAATGTAATATTCACTGTGCATAATATGTAAAATACATAATACTTTCAGGAACAGAATGTAATTAGTGAGACATTTAAATGAAAAATCTTTTCTTAATGTCATGGGGAGTGGGTGATGGATAAGCTAATAGTTCTGCATTGTTAATTGAAGGAGCTGATTCGACTGCAACAGAGTACACAAGAGGCCCGCCATCAACCTGGAAGGAGTACAGCATGCTGTGGACATCTGAAGCACCTATTATTTTAGATGAATGATGGTAATTATTTTGTACTGTTTACTGCAGTACACCTTCATAACTTACTCCAGGGTTTCTCATTAGAACATTCCAACTCCTCATGGAGTCCCTAATCAAGCTTTGCTCAGAGCTTTTAATACTTGTTGCAATAATACACTTGCTCCATCATCGAACGATCCCTTTATTGGCAGTAAAGTCAGAATGTATTAGAAGCTTTTTTCTTCGGGAAGCACTTGTGTCTGCCATTCGTTGATATTTAAACTAAAATCAAGTCAGCGTGCCACATGCAACATGTTGACAATGTAAATTTTAATATATTACATTGCATGTTAAATTATTCAAATTGCGAATTTTGTGTATCCTGTATGTACACCACAGGGCTATACACTTAGCCCCCTGCTCTACTCGCTTTACACCTATGACTGTGTGGCTCAGTACAACAAAACCTCCCTAAATTTGTTGGTGATACCATGGTGGTGGGTTGTATAAAAAGGGGTGATGGGGGATTGAAAACCTGGCTGAATGGTGCACATCTTCTTTGGCTTGGCTTCGCGGACGAAGATTTATGGAGGGGGTAAAAAGTCCACGTCAGCTGCAGGCTCGTTTGTGGCTGACAAGTCCGATGCGGGACAGGCAGACACGGTTGCAGCGGTTGCAGGGGAAAATTGGTTGGTTGGGGTTGGGTGTTGGGTTTTTCCTCCTTTGCCTTTTGTCAGTGAGGTGGGCTCTGCGGTCTTCTTCAAAGGAGGTTGCTGCCCACCAAACTGTGAGGCGCCAAGATGCACGGTTTGAGGCGTTATCAGCCCACTGGCGGTGGTCAATGTGGCAGGCACCAAGAGATTTCTTTAGGCAGTCCTTGTACCTTTTCTTTGGTGCACCTCTGTCACGGTGGCCAGTGGAGAGCTCGCCATATAACACGATCTTGGGAAGGCGATGGTCCTCCATTCTGGAGACGTGACCCACCCAGCGCAGCTGGATCTTCAGCAGCGTGGACTCGATGCTGTCGACCTCTGCCATCTCGAGTACTTCGACGTTAGGGATGAAAGCGCTCCAATAGATGTTGAGGATGGAGCGGAGACAACGCTGGTGGAAGCGTTCTAGGAGCCGTAGGTGGTGCCGGTAGAGGACCCATGATTCGGAGCCGAACAGGAGTGTGGGTATGACAACGGCTCTGTATACGCTTATCTTTGTGAGGTTTTTCAGTTGGTTGTTTTTCCAGACTCTTTTGTGTAGTCTTCCAAAGGCGCTATTTGCCTTGGCGAGTCTGTTGTCTATCTCATTGTCGATCCTTGCATCTGATGAAATGGTGCAGCCGAGATAGGTAAACTGGTTGACCGTTTTGAGTTTTGTGTGCCCGATGGAGATGTGGGGGGGGCTGGTAGTCATGGTGGGGAGCTGGCTGATGGAGGACCTCAGTTTTCTTCAGGCTGACTTCCAGGCCAAACATTTTGGCAGTTTCCGCAAAGAAGGACGTCAAGCGCTGAAGAGCTGGCTCTGAATGGGCAACTAAAGCGATCATTGAAAGATTAGAGGTGTAGAGGATGACCAAATTTAAATTCCTAGGAGACACTAACCCAAAGGACCTTTCATCGACCCAAAATACGAATGGCATCATGAAGAAAGCACATCAGTGCCACTACTTCCTCAGGAGTTGGATTCTACAGACGTGTAGTGGAAAATGGGCTGACTGGCTCCATCACAGCCTGGTATGGGAGCACCAATATCTCTGAGAGGAAAGTCCTTCTAAAGGTAATGGATGCAGCCCAGTACATCACAGGCAAAACTCTCCCAACCATCAAGAAAATCTACATGAAACACTGCCGTCAGAGAGCAACAGCAATCATCCAAGATCCACATCAGCCAGGACATACTCTGTTCTCACTGCTGGCATCAGGAAAGAGGTGTAGATGCCACAAGACTTGTACTGTCGGGTTCAGGAACAAGCTGCTATCCCTCCACCATCACACTCCTAAACAACACTCAATCAGAGACTAATTTAAAGATTCTTACTTTGCACATTATTTATTAATGAACATTTATTTTTCCTGTATTGCACATTGTTTACATTTCATTCTATGTTTACATTTCTCTCTTTTGGATATGTATCTTTTTCTTGAGAATAGTTTTTTTACCCTACCAATAAATATAAATTCCTCAGGAAAATCTCAGGGTTATATGTGATGTCATGTGTACTCTGACAATAAATTGAACTGGATTATAAACATGTTTGCAATCCTTTACCTTTCATGTTCAGAAAAAATTCTAGAATTATTTTGTAGACAGCCTTGTTGATTTTTCTCTCTCATCAAGGGGCAGCAGTTAGTGCAATGCTATTATGGCATCAGCGGCCTGGGTTTGAATCCACCACTGTCTGTAAAAAGTTTGCATGTTTCTCTCCCTGCACCCCCCCCCCCCCACCCACCCCCACCACCTCCATGACCACGTGGTTTCCTCGGGGTGCTTTAGTTTCCTTCCACCAAATACATATGGCTAGTAAGTTCTTTGGTCACATGGATGTAATTGGGTGGTGCAACTCATGGGCTGGGAGGGCCTGTGACATATATCTAAATTAGCTGAGGTTAGTGCTCAGATACAGAGCAGTTTCTAACTATGTAAAAAGTGCAAGAGAAGAGATCTGTTGAGGGAAAAATATGCAAATAAAAGGTAAAGCAGAAGACAATTCTGGGCTTGAGTGGAAGTGGGATGCGAGAAAGTTTTGTTAAGATTGTCTCCATGCACGAGGTCAAAGATTGTCATTCTAGTGATGGTCGTCGTTATAGCCTCCATTCAGCTCAAGTGATTCAGTCGTCTCTGTTTCCTCTGCATAACTACTACTCCTTTGAATTATGCACCATCCTAACCTTCATGAAATAAAGTGTTGTCCTATATAGGATGCATGGTTGTAGAATTCACCTCCCCTTCTTGAAATGCAGATTGCACATTAGCTGTTGATCTGGGAGTTAGTCCCAAGTGTATGAAGATGTGATGAAACACATGCTCATCAGACATAACCCCTGACTACTGAGTGAAGGAAAATGAAACATTTCCTTTGAACAGTGAACACCAGTTCACCTGCCCCTGTCCCTTCCTCCCTTCTTCTCCACACCTCTCCTCCCTCCCCCATCCCCCCACCTTTTTATTCAGGTCCCTACCTGCTTTACTTCCTATTGCTGTTGATTTTCTCCAGTACTTTTGTGTAGTGTACTTGTGTGTCCTTCTGCTTTTAATTTGACAGCTGACATTCAGTTTTCTTCATCTACCATCTTTGCAGTGTGTGTTCACTTGGCCTTCTAATGCCACCTTGAAACAAGACATCCCCCTTCTTCAGCATCTCCTCTTCCTGTGCAGCATTGAAAAATTCAAAAGCATGCTCTCTTCCACATTTTCTTTGGTCAAAAACCTTGTCAATGTTTATTGTGGCAACCATGAACTTCCCTTTAAGAGCCTGCTGGTGAATTTTATTATTGTGAAGGATAGCTTTAAGTGGTGCTGGTCACTCTCAAACTTGCACCTTGCCTGATCCCATCTCAGCTGAGGTAGTAAATCTATGAAATGCCTCGTTAGCACTTGGCAGTCCTGTAAATAATTGCTATGCTCACTGCACTGGAACTAGAAGATGTAAAATCATTGAGCTTTACATTCACAACACCAAGATCAAGTATATTTATCATCCAATTGTACCAGTGCTCTCCAGTCCACAGTTCAAAGTAGGGCAAACATGCATACAGATAAAATGATACATATACACAGTATGTATATACACATATTAAAATTAATATTATTAGTAAATAGTAGAGTCTTGAAGAGTTGTTGTAGCAATTCAACAGTCATTCAGCAGGCTCACTTATTGTGGAAAGAAGTTAAGAAGCTGTTCTTCAGCTTGGTAGTTCTGGCTCTAATACTTTTCTATCTCTTTCCCAACAGGAGTCACTGGAAGATGCTGTGTGCAGTGTGGTTGGGGTGGGGTTGTGGGGTGGAGGGAGACCCTAATGATTCTCTCTACTGCTTGTGGTTCTGTGGATTGACCTCCAATCCATTTTTCTGCAGCAACTGTTCCACACTATGATGCAGCCAGCAGGATTCTCTCAATAGAGCTCCTGTAGAAAATTGACAGAATAGTAGTCGTTAGCCTTGCCTGCTTCAGCCTTCTAAGGCAGTGTAGTCTCTGTTGCACCTTCCTGACAAGTGAGGACCAGGATAAGTCACTTTTTAAGTGGATTCCGAGGATCTTACTGCTGATCAGGACGAAGTCAGGGGAACACAACCCAGTCCGCATCGAGGGCACAATAGCAGAGAGGACTTCAAATTCCTGGGCGTCAGCATCTTCAAGGATCTGTACTGGATCCTCCATGTTGATGCAATCACAAAGGCAGCTTGCCAGCGGCTCTACTTTGTGTCTGAGGAGATTCAGTATGCCACCGAAAACTCTTGAAAACTTCTACAGGTGTACCATGGAGACCATTCTGGCTGGTTGCATTACTGTCTGATATGGAGGCACCAACTCTCAGGACAAGAATAAACTCCAGGGGGTTGTTACCTCAGCCTGTGACATCACAGGCACCAGACTTCACTCCAATGAGGACATCTACATGAAGTAGTGTCTTAAAAAAACCAGCCTCTATCCTCAATGACCCCCACCCCTATCGAGGCCACACCCTCTTCATGGGAAAAAGGTACAGGACCATAAAGATGAGCACTCAACGGCACAAGGACAGCTTTATCCCCCACTGCCATCAGATTCCTGAATAATCAATGAACCAAAGAGACTACCTTACTTTTTGTGCACTATTATTTTAATTTTTTTTAATTGAGAGTAATGTTCTAAGATGGTTATAACATGAATGTTTGCCCTGTGATGCTACTACAAAACACCGAATTTCATGACTTGTTCATAATGATAAATTCTGATTCCACTACCGAACTATTAATGTATAGTGGTGGGTAGTCGTCCCTGCTTCTCCTGAAGTCCACAATTCCCCTTTGCCTTCCGCCATTTCACGAGACTCTTTTTAGTATGATACATCATAGTTGCTGATGAGACCAACTACTGTTGTGCCATCTGCAAACAATGACTCTGTTGGAGCTGGATCTGATGTTGCACTCATGGGTCAGTAGCATGAACAGGAGCAGGCTGAGCACACAGTCCTGAGGTGCACCAGTGGTCAGCATGACGGTGCTTGGCATTCTTCTGCTGACCCGGACAGACTGTGGTCTTTCCGTTAGGAAGACCAGAATCCAGTTACAAACTTTCAAGACCATCCAATGTAGCCCAAAGGTTTCCAATCCATCAATGTACTACTGGTATACATTATTAATTGCTAAATCCTTCATGTCAAGGCCATTTTCAAGGAAGCTTCCATGAATGTTTCAACATGCAACATGTTCCAGACTTTGTGGCTTAAGGCAATGTCAGAATGATTAATTGATAACTGGGTGTCCCCTTTACTCATGGTTGACAATTGCTATGATGCATCCATAGAAAGAGCAGAAATAATGAGGCAAGCATTAAAAACAAATTTTTAAGTTGCAGAGAAGGGAAAAGAATGAAGAGAATGACTAGAGTTCAGACGAGAGAGATTGGATGATTTTGTCTAATACCTACATGTGAATGACTTTCAGAAAAGAGATGTTGATGCTGGCTAAAAGAAAGTGGTAAAGGGTTGTTCATTGCCACTTAACTCCCTGAGGGAGATATGAATATGTGGAGATTAATACAAACAGAAAGTGAAAATTATCCATTCCAATATGATGCAGCACACAGCCGCCCAATTACACCCAATTGACCTTCAACCCCTGGTACGTTTTCAAAAGGAGGAAACATGAACACCTGGAGAAAACCCATGAAAAAATGGGGAGAACATCCAAACTCCTTACAGATAGCGTGGAATTCGCACCCCAGTCCTGATCGCCAGCGCTGTACTTACATTGTGCGAACCGTGCCGGTCTCTAATTTTAAAAAAACTGACAAAATTCAGAAGGTTAGGAAGCATCTTGCCATGATGTGACATGATACATGACATAAGGTTCCAATTTATTGTCATACCTACGAGGGTGGAGTGAAAAAGCTTGTGTTAAAGTTATGGGATCATGATTTTACTCAGAACTGGAAAATAATGTGCTGGTTTACATTATTCTGGGTATCAGCAGTACAGTGCAAGAGACCAAAGGAAAATAAATCAGGATGAAAATACAATGGAGAATTAAAGTGATGGGGAATAGTGTGGAGATGTTCAAGAGCCAGATAGCTGTTGGGGGAAATAAAAACTTCTTGAACCTGGAGATCCATCTCACATAAATGTCTTCAATGGCAGGAGATTTGTGCTTGTGATGGACAAATTTGCAACTAGGTTTGCAACTTTCTGTAACCTTCTGCAATTCTAGCAACTCTAGTTTCCAAACCAGACCATGATGCAACCAATCAGTTTGCTTTCCACAGTACACCTGCAGAAACTCATCTTATTTATGCAACAAGACATAACATATAAAACATAACTACAGTGTATTAGGAAATTTAGTCAATCGGAAATCTGGAATACTGAAGGGATGAAAATTTTACAGACAGCCGAGAGTCCTGAAACAAGTTGTGCAGAGTTCCTTAGATGTCATTGCAATTTTGTCTATGAACAATTGCCACCTTGTACAATGGACATGCTGGACTATCAGCTTTCTTGCCTCTTCATAGAGGTAGCGTAAACCTTGAAAGTGAAAGCTTTCTTCATGGGAATGATTGTGAGTACTGTTTCTGGTTTCCTTATTCTTGATCCTCCAAAATATTCCATATGGAATTTAAACTGGAGGTGGGGGAGGGTGTCAAATAAGTGGAACATTGCTGCTTCTTCTGACTGTACAAAAGCCATCTAGAAACATAACTACGATCATAAACTTGCCATTTAATTCCAACACTACTTAGACGGCAGCACCTGCTCAGGAGACCTGAGGAATGGAGCAGCTAATGCTCCTGTTCTATTCTGTCAAAATTAGTTCCTGAACAGAGCTTGAAGCAGGTGCCAGGTCCCTGCTGAGACCTATTTTGGCTGGTCTCTGGGATGCTTGACAAGCTACTTTTACCACCTGCAATGCTACTGTGAACCCATAAACAACGTGAGGCTCATTGCACAATGCCATCTCCAAGAAAATTGGTGTAGTCAAGCCCAATTTTTACCTCAGTGTTAAAAAGTAATTGGATGATTGGAATGTAAAAGAAAGAAATGGTGAATGTTATTATGCAAAGTGAAAACGGGACAGACATGAAGGGTTCTGAATTTATTTCCTTGTTTTGCTTAAGAGATTAGATATAGGACGTAGAATACAACACGGGAACTGGCCCTTCGGCTCACGTTCCTGAGCGGTATACAGTACCCAAATCGAACTAAAACCTTGTTACTTGCTCTCCACCCACTTCATGTCTATCTAGAAGCATCTTAAAAGCTACATATTTTCCCAACACTACTGGCATCCCATTCTAGGCATAATATGCCATATATCTCCCTTAAACTTCCTTCCCCTCATCTTAAACCCCAAATATGTGAGTTTTATTCCTAGCTTTCATGAAAGAGCTTGACAGTATTCTGTGACAAATGAGGAATATGCTCAACATTTCAAGGAAATATCAACCCATATTTAATGTACCCAAGTGGTCCAAGGTGTTTTATAAGAAGATATTAGGCCAGATGCTTTAAAGTATGGTAGAGCATTAGGTTTCTGGAGCATAAAAGGTGGAGAGGTTTATGGAGGCAGTTCCAGAGCTTAGGTCTTTTGCAGTCAGCCCATATGATTGCATTTGGAGATAATAAAAGGCAATAGTGGGAACAGTAAAGATTGAAGGTGTAACATTTTTCAGGTGTGCGATGAACCCTCTATATCGTCCAACCTTTGAAGTGGCACGAGTAAAACACAAAAGTCTGCAGACACTGGGAATGAAGTAAAAACTCAATGCTGGAAAAATTCAACAGGTCAAACAATGTACTTTATATGGCAAAGATACATAACCAATGTTGTGGGCTTGAGCCCTTCATTAAGGTATAATCTTTGCTATATTTACTGTTTGAATGGCTGAGTTTCTCCAACATTGTGTTTTTATTTTGAAGTGACACAAGATGCTATATTCTCATATTAAATATGGTTTTCATTTCTGTCATTCTTAACTTCTTTGAAAGTCGTCAGTCCCTTAGTATCTGTTTTAATCCTTCTGGCAAACAACATCTCTTCCATCACCTTGTTTTATTCCAGAATCTGGCATAAGCCAAGAGAAAAGCTTTGTTCTCTTGCAAAGTGGACTCATCTAATTATAAAGAGAATTTCTTGGATTGTAATGAAATGACTAATTGTTCTAGAAATGGCCGAATTGCATGAATAGTTTCTTTGGCATTTAAGTTCATAATGTCAGATATTATTATGGACTCTGAAGTATAAATAAAGGACTCAGTGATGTTATGAACATTTCCACTTTTAGCACTTATCTTGTATGATGTACAACGACCCTTTTCTAATTTCTGTGATGTTTCAGTAATCGTCTGTTTGAACGTTGGCCTTCTCTCAAAATGATCTCAAATGGTTTTGATGTAATCCAAGGGTTTATCTTTCTTCTCTTTATGTACAGTCTCTAATTCAAGTATATTTGTCATCTGATTGTACCACTCCAACCTGACAAAACAGCGTTCTCTGGCCCACGATGCCGAACGGGGAAAAACACACGTACAGGCATAACACATTTAGATACTTTAAATGTTGTTACAGCTTGGTTGGCCTCATGCTTTTGTTTGAAAATGTATTCAATCAAATCAAACACATGGGCAGAGAAGGGTTTGTGGAAATTTAAGGAAGCCATCAGCATTCCAATGAATACTGCTGGCACTTTTTTGCCATGGATTATTTCTGAAAGTACCAAAGATAAATTATTACAAAACAAAAGCACTTCTTGCAAGGATTAGCTCAAAAGTTGGCTCATAAGTCAAAATTTATGGAAAATAATCAACAATACATACCTTCTTCAATAAAAGCTAGCAAAAGGAGATAAACATACACTACTCACCATTAAAACTCAAAACAAAATTAGGGCATTTGTGAATATGAGAAAAATGGAGCAAAACTTTTGGTCTGCATGTTTATTTACTGGAATTGAAGGCAATAGAACTAAAGAGGAAAACTACTTGGAAGGCAATTCATAGCCAAAACTGGCTCAATGCAGCCAAATACAATCATGTTGAATCAAGAAAGGCTCTAAAAACATTGTTAATTTTCTCCATTTGTCTAGCCCATTCCAGACTGTCTCCAAATGCCTCCAAATGAAAAAAAACTGGCAACTCTGCAACAAAACCTTGTAGCAAGGTCCTTTCCTTGGCCAAAAAATGTTTAATCTGTTCAGTTTCCATGCCCCCTTCCCCCCCCCCATATATCCTGGGCCATCCTTATTAAAGATTTCAGTCCCTGGCCCCTCTTAAATATGCTGTGTCCCACTTTCCCCATGCCCCCCGTTGTGAATGGCTTGCATAGATTGTAATGAGCCTTGGTACTGATCCCGGAGGCTTCCTACTAGATGTAGCTTGCCTACTTGAAATTGACCCATTTAATCTGTTTTTGATTATCTGTTAACAAATTGTCTATCCACAGTGAGCTGTCATCATTAAGACCACAAGCCCTTATCTGTAACTTTTATGTGGCACTTTACTGAATACCTTTTAGAAATCCAGTGCAATGTATCCATTAGCTGCCTTTTATCTATTCTGCTCATTTATCCTCAAAGAATTTGAATAAATTTGCTTCCACAAACCTACATAAAGTCACATTTTACTTCTTGTCATTTCTTTAATAATGGATTCCAGCAATTCCTTATTTTTTGGCTTACTTGAGATGGAAATAGACATTAGAAATATGATTAAAACTGTTATTCTGGTAAACTATAGATAGAGGGAAGTAGTCAAAAAATTAGATCAATATAGAGCAAATATATACCTAAGGAAATTATGCTATGTTTACCAAATTAAACAGATATGGTCAAAATTACAAGAAAGAAAATAAAATGAAAAGGTACCAAGATAAAGAACAATAAATGAACTATTACAGACAGTGAAACCACGATTTAACGTGAATCCAGATATAACGCAATGAGTCATTGGACAGGCATCAGGCTGCCGCCAGAAGCGAGTACAGGTACTTGGGGCTTGTAGGGACTTGGGGTGCTGCAGTGAGCCGTGGGGACTTGAGGCTGCTGCAAGCCACAGGGACGGTCACTTTACTAAAAATTAATTTGTGTTTTAATTTCAAATATAACTATAGAGATTTATTGGAACTCAGATTTAGCACTACCCCACTTTTTTCCACGATGTTTTTTTTTAAAAAACAAAACTATTGCGTTATTACAGGGTTCCACTATATATAAGCAAGTAACAGGAGGCACAACAACATTAATGCTGAAAATGATGACGTTAAAGTTATACATTGAAAAATGCAACAGGCAACAGAAGGAAAGGAATGATTAGTCTCTTTAAAAAGTACAAATAGCATCAGAATTATACAAAAACTGGGATTAGGTCATTCACAAAAGACAAATTAATACAAAGTAACAGGTAAAATATCATGCAAGAACAATTTTGAACAGAGGTTAGCCAAAAGTGAATAAATTGGTCAACCATTCTGTAGTGAGCCAGAATTGTTCCTGCCCTGAGCAAACAATGAGCTGTTGTTGGAACTCAATGGGTCAGGCAGCATCCATGGGTAAAATGGTCAGTCAAAGTTTCAGATCGGGACCCTTTATTGTTTGCTTAAGATTCCAGCATCTGCAGTTTTTGTGTTTCTTTATTGTTTCTGGGCCTGTTGTACTGTAAGGCAAAAAAAAAAATCCAAGTTGTATTTGATCAGCAGTTAAACCATAAAGAGAAGGACTGTGCCAATGCTTTCTGGTAAATGCCAACAGTTTCACAGTGAGTAGCCAGTATTCCTGCATTTATCTATGTCAGTGCAAGCAAGTTTGCGACTGGTGTATGTGCATCCAAAATTGCGAGTCCATACTTATTTTAAAATTCCAACCTGTAAATCTGTTGGTTTGTTCTGCTGGTTAACTCTGCATTGAGTTGAACACAGATTATGGAGCCATACAGTATGGAAACAAATCCTTCAGCTCAGTGCTTTCATGCTGGCCATCAAACACAAGCCTAATCTAATCTTACTTCCCAGCACTCAGCCCACAGCATGCTACATTATGGAATTTCAAGTGCTCCTCAAAATACTTAAATGTTGTGGTAGGACCTGACTCTGATATTCATTCAAGCAGTGCATTCCAGACTTCAACCACCTTTTGGATGGAAATAAATTCTTCTTAATGGCCTTGTAAATCTTCTATGCTTTACCTTAAACCTCAGCTAAAGGGTACAGTCTCTCACTATCTGTCATTCTTGTGTCCCTCAGAATAAATAATAAAAATAACCAGAGAAATATTAGAGAAACACAAAAACTACAGATGACAATAGGGCCAATCTATGCCCATGGTAAAATGAGATTCGTTACGAGCTGCTATGGGAAGTAAGGGAATCAGAGGTAGCCAGTATGAATTTGTCATGGCATTGGTTCTATCTGATTGAATATTTTGAAGAGGTTACAATTTATTGATGAAGGCAGTGGAGTAGACTTAAGTAAGACCTTTAACAATATTCCCATATGGGAGACTGGTCCAAAAGACTAGGACCCATGAGATCTAAAGCAATAAAGTGGATCCAAAATAGACTTGGCAATAGGAGATAGAGATGATGATAGAGGATAGTTTCTGTGATTGGGTGACTTTTCTGTTCCACAGAAATTGATCTTAGGAGCCTTGCTGTTTGTTATATACATGAATGATTTGGATGTGGAGGCACAAGAACACAAGAAATAGGAGCAGGAGAAGGCCATCCAGCCCATTGAGCCTGCTCCGCTATTCAATGAGATCATGGCTGATCTGATGATAGACTCATCTCCATCTTCCTACCTTTTCCCCCCATATCCCTTAATATATAAAAATCTATCCAACCTTGTCTTAAATATATTTACTGAGGTTGCCTCCACTGCTTCAATGGGCAGCAAATTCCACAGATACGCCACTCTCTGGGAAAACGACTTCCTCCTCATCTCCTTCCTAAATCTATTACCCTGAATTTTGAGGCTACATTGTCTAGTTCTGGTCTCACCAATGGAAGCAACTTACTTGCCTCTATCTTATATCTATGCCTTTCATAATTGAATATGTTTCTATAAGATTCCCTCACATTCTTCTTCAGAATCAGTAGGTTCACTCATGACATGAAGATGGTAGAGTTGTCCATCATGTGGAGAGTAGTTATAAGATACAAGGTGACATCAATTGTTCGTGAAATGGGCTGAGAAATGGCAGATGGAGTTTATTCAAATAAATGGGAGGTGATGCATTTCAAGAGTACTATGATTATCAGACCCACACCATGAATGGTAAGGTCCTAGAGTATTGAGGAGAGAAGACAGCTGTGGAAGTCCACAGATTCTGGAAGATGGGAGTGCAGGCAGATATCAAGATTAAGGTTTCTGGGATACTGACAAACCATTAAATATAAACACAGGGGCGTTATGCCCCAACTTTGTAAGGCATTGGTCAGATCTCAGCTAGAGTTCTAGTCATGTCCAGTTTTACTCAAGATTCCAGCATCTGCAGCATTTGTGCTTCTCAGTCTTTCTATATCTCATTCTAAAGTCACAATATTCTAAAGTCAATATTTTCATCATGTACCATCACATTGAGCTCAGCCTGCTCTTGTTCATGCTATAGACCAATGATTATAGCTCCAACAGAGTTAACATGTTTGCAAATGACAACAATCGTTGGCTCCATCAGCTACATCAATGAGTTGCACTACAGAGAAGAGGTGGAAAATCTTGTGAAATGTTGCAAGAGTAACAACACGAGACTCAGTGAGGGCAAGATGAAGGAGATGATGGAGGGCTTCAGGAAGACCAGGCATAACCACCCTCCACTACAGATTCATACCTCAGTAGAGAGTAGATAGCCCTAAATTCCTTGAGTCCACTAATGGTGACCTATCCTGGAGACAAAACATTGCTTCACTTATCAGGAAGGCGCAACAGCAGTTGCAATTCCCAAAAAGACTGAGACACCAAGGCTACCAGCCACTATTATGTCATCTTTCTACAGGAGCTCTATCGTGAGCACCTTGGTCCCTGCCCGACTGCATCGTTAGTGTGGTGCGGTTACTGTAGAGCATCAGATCAGAGGTGAATCTGTAGGACCACAAGAGAGGCAGAGAGAATCAACAAGGTCTCCCTCCCCTCAACCTCCATCATTTGGATTTACCAGGATCGTTGGCTAAAGAGGGCTCACAAAAATCAGTGAAGATCCTATCACCCCCCACACAGCAGCTTACAGATACTTCCATGGAAAATGAAATCCAGGATTATGAGAGGCAAAGCCACCAGGCTGAGGAACAGCATCTAACCCATAACCCAAAGGCAGTGAGACTGCTGAATGACTGATGACTGCTCATACAAACCCTTCATAACTCAACTATTTATCTAACAATAATATTCATTTATTTTTAGAGTAGTATATACATACTGTGCATATGTATCATTTGTCTGTATGTGTGTTATATCCGAGGGTGTGCTGCTGTGTTACACAGCGAACTGGGGTATGCTGTTTCATCAGGTTGTTTTGTAAAATCAGACGATAAAACTTGAACTTGATCTACTTTTGTGACATCACATCATTCCCCTCTTCCAGGTAATTAATATAAATAATAAATAATTGAGGGCCTTGGAACACTCCATTTGTTATGTTCTTTCAGCTTGAAAAAGATCAATTTATTTCAATTTTGTTTTCCATATGACCAGTGTTCAATTCATGTTGACACACACCTGCCATGTGCATCATGAGTTCATATCAGTATCAACACCATAACCAATTTTCATATCACCTGCAAACTTACTATCATACCTTCTATATTTAAATTTACAACATTAATGTAAGAAAATTGATCCCTAAAAGGTATCACTGGTCACCAGCTACCCATCACAAAAACTCTCTTAGCCTCGCTACAATGCCCTATAAAGGGCATCTTGGGACAAATGGGCCTGAATCTAAAAATGGCCTAAACAATAGCAGCTAATTATGAGGTCATCATTTCAGCTAATTATGAGGTCATTAATTGTGACCAATTTTTTTTGTAAGTGAATATTTCTAAGCGGTAAATAGGGAAGACCTGAAAGAGACTTTTGGAAATCGATTGACATTTCATCAAAACTGGATCAGTGATAAAACAAACATGCTTTAATTAGCAGGGCAGAGGCAACTGGAGAGGGTAAACTGAATCTGTGATAGGGTGGACTTTGCATCCATGTCACCAAAACTAAGGAGATGATTGTTGACAAGGAAAAGAAAACCAGAGGTATACAATCCAGTGATCATTGGGGAATCAGAGGTGGAGAGGGTGAGCAAATTTAAGTTCTTGGAAGTCAATATCTTGGATGAATATTTGGATTCGCTATCACCAGCATTTTCAGTTTTTGTTACTTGTTTGCATGAGCTCCCTTACTCTTTCTTCTTTCTTTTTCAATCGTTTTATTGATTTCACTATAAATCATACAATGGATGGAGAGAATAAGGATACATGATTGAAAAGATTACAATATACATCAGTCAATAACTAATAATAATGTCTTCATCTGCCCATACTCAATCAGAGAGGAAAAAATTCTCTTTATAGTAAAAGCCCCTATACTAATCTAAAAGAAAAAAATTAAAACCTTGGATCAGCGTTCATCAAACATAAAAAGCCTTATCCTCAGTGGTATTAGGAAGAAAAAAAGTTAGAACATATGAAAAATTGTATAAATGGGCAAAAATTGTAAAATTGTATAAATTTCTATTCAAATTTAATCAAAGAATCAAATGTAGCACTTCTAATTTTCTCTAAATTCAAACAAGCCATGGTTTGAGAAAACCACTGAAGTATAGTAGGCAGAGTCCTTCCATTTAAGAAGAATTGCTCTCCTAGCCATCAGGGTGGTTAAAAACTATCATCTGATGAACAAAAGACAAACAATGATCTACATCTGCTCCTACAAAAAGAGCAGTTAAGGGATTGGTTGTAAATCAATTTTGAGAATTACTGAAAGAGAACCAAAGATATCTTTCCAATATCTTTCCAAAACTGGACAAGTTCAAAACATATGGGTCAATGAAGCCACTTGCAAATTACACCTATCACAGATTGGATTAAAACTAGGAAAAATATGGGCAAGCTTGTCCTTGGGTGTATGCACCCTATATACTACCTTAAATTGAATAAGGGAGTGTGGAGCACACATTGATGAGGTATTAACTAGTTTCAGAATCTTTTCCCACATCTCTACAGGAAAAAAAAACTTTTGGATCTCCTGCCCCATGCCCTTTTAAATTTATCAGTCAAGACGGGTTGCAATTTTAATAATGTATCATATATGATTGCTATTAAAGCCTTCTGAGAGGGGTTCAAACGTATAACAGAATCAATCATATCCAACTGATAGAGATGGGGAAAATTAGGTAACATAGCATTCAGAAAATGTCTAATTTGAAAATATGTAAACAAATGCAAATTAAGCAGACCCTATTTCTTTCAAACTTGTTCAAAGGACACAAGATGATCTTCCATGAACAAATCCCTAAAACATTTGATACCCTTAAACTTCCAAAAAGAAAAAGTTCAGTCATTCACAGATGGCTGAAAAAAAGTTACCATAGTTAAAATAAAACCAAATAAAGTTTTATTTAAAATCAAAAAACCTCCATATCCATAATATGTGCTTGGAAATAGGATTAGTTATCAGTTTACTAACCTTGGTAAGTGCAAAAGGAAGGGCAACTCCCAATAGGGAAACCTTGGAAAATTTCTCGATCGATTTCAATTCCAGATTTACCCATGGCAGATATTTAAGTTTATCAGATTTCTAAATCCAGAATATGATATATGGAATATTAACTGCCCAACAGTAAAATCTAAGGTTAGGTAACGCCAAACCCCTATCCTTTTTCAACTACTGTAATTGAGCTTTATTTAGCCTAGCATTTTAATTCTGCCAAATATAGGAAGATAACTTGGAAGTAATAATATCAAAATATGATTTTGGGATAAAAATTGGAATGGTTTGAAATAAATACAAAAATTTTGGTAAAATCATCATCTTAATTGCATTAATATGACTTACTAATGAAAATGGGGACCATGATCAATCAAAGAAAAAAAAATAACTTGTATAAATCTTTATTTTTTTAAGAATTTTAAAACCTAGATAATGGTATATGCTCATTAATAGGTAACTGAATATTCAGGGAAGTAATTCACTCTTATGAAGAGTTAATTTATGGACAAAAAAATTGCGACAGCAAAGGTAACATAGAAGGAATAGATATCCCAGGATCTGAAACATATAGCAACAAATCATCCACATATAAAGATACTATGCTCCCCTATTAATTCCCCTAATATCATTAAAATCTCGAAACACTATTGCAAAAGGTTCCAAAGCTAAATCAAACAATAAGAGGATAAGAGGGCAGCCCTGTCTAGTTCTGTGCTGGAACCTGAACAGGGAGGACCTTCAATTGTTAGTAACAACAGATGCAGGAGTGTGATAGATCAATTTTATATCAATTCAAAATAAAACCAGGGCCAAAATTACATATCTCTAAAACCTAAAACAGATAAGGCCATTCCACCCTGTCAAATGCCTCCTCAGCATCCAACAATATTCCAGAATCTTAGCTGAGGGAGAATATATTATATTCATTAATCTGTGAATATTTGTATGCAAATAATGATTTTTAAATAAACTCTGTTTGATCATTAGAAATTTCCTTACTCTTCTGGAGATTATTGAGGTCTTTGAGTTGACCAGAGAGAGTAGAGTGGGTATCTCACTGTGGCAGCCCCATAAAACTACAGGTACAGAGCTCTCTCTGTCTTAGCCCCAGGTATGCTGTGCTTCTTTCGTTTTCAGGGAATTGGCCTGTTTGATGATTCCGTTGGCTCATGAGCACTCTTGGTCCACTCTCAGCTCACCAAGGTCTGTTTCTGTCCCATCTGGCCATTCATCACTTCAGGCACTTTGGTTCAAACCTTGTCAAATGTCTCTGGGTATCTCCAGTGCAAATCCAGTTCCTTAAAAAGCTGCAGCTGGACTAAATATTGCGCGGCTTGGCAGCACAGCAGTTAGTGCAATGCGAATGCAGTGCCAGTGATCTTGGTTCAAATCTATCACTGTCTGTAATGAGGTTGTATGTTCTCCCTGTGACCTTGTGGGTTTCCTCTGATATTCCAAAGATGTGTGGATTAGTAGATTAATTGGTCACATGAGAGTAACTAGGTGGTGTGGGCCAGAAAGGCCTGTTACCATACTGTATCTCTAAATATTTATTTTAAATTCCTCTCTTCCCTTTCCTCCCCCCCCGCCCCCCCCCCCACCCCAAATCAAGCTGTCTGCCTAGTCAGAGCTCTCCTTGGGCAAAAGAAACTAGAATTCCCTCTGAATCATTACATAGACTTGATGAATAGTGATAAAATTCAAATGATAATTATTTGAGCGTCCAATGAATGTTTCTAATCTAGTAATTATTTGTATTCTTTTCTGTTTGTGCTATACTCAAATATCTTGTCATTTCACAGCACATTCTTTGCTCCATTTTAACTGTAAATCCCACCAAAGTATCATAACATGGTTGGTGCTCCCTCTATTAGCTAGCTCTTATAATGTAAAATAGAGAGGCCCGAGAAAAAATTAGTTAGAATGGAATAAAATTAAGAACAGCTTTGATAAATAAAATCCCTTTCCAATGACTGAATGTCCTCTAATAAGAGAGAACAAATTTAAAGAGATTGGCAGAAGAACTGGAGGGAGCATGATTTGGAATAACATGTCTGAAAAAGGATGGGCATGGATCCATAAAAAGGTACAAGTATTTGAATAGAAAATTGCAGATATATGAGCAAAAAGAGCAGAGTGCAAGGTGCAGTAGATTACTGATTTAAAGGCTTGACATTAAAGGTTAACCTCCAGGTTAATGCAATGTTGGCATTCATATCTACAGGAATAGGATACAAGAGTAGGGATGTGATGTTGAAGCATTATGAGGCACTGGTGAGGCCTCACTAGTACAGTGTTCAGTTTGGGCTCCTGATTTAAGAAAGGATGTGCTAGCACTGGAGAGGGTTCAGGGAATATTTACAAGAATGATCCCTGGAATGAAGGGATTGGAATATGAGGAACATTTGAAAGCTCTTGGCCTGTACTTCTTGGACTTCATAAGAATTAGGGGAACCTCATAGAAGCATTTCAAATGTTGAAAGGGCTGGACAGAGTAAATGTGGCAAAGTTGTTTCTCATGATAGGGGAGTCTCGGACAAGGTGGCACAGGACTGAAGGGTACTCATTTAAAATGAGAAGCGGAGGAATTTCTTTAGCTGGAGAGTGGTGAACCTCTGGAATTTTCAACCACGGGCGGCTGTGGAGGTCAAGGTGATGGGTGTATTTAAGGCAGAGATTGATAGGTATCTGAATAATCAAGGTACCAAAGGTTATGGGAAATAGAGAGGGGAGTAGGGCTGAGTGGGAGAATGGATCAGCTCATGATGAAATGGTAGAGCAGACGTGATGGGCTGAATGGCCTACTTTCCTCCTATACCTTATGGTCACACATAAAGTTGAGTACAATTTGTTGTCAATTACTCGTTACTATGTTCACAAAACATTGTGCAAAAGCACTAGATAATGTAAGACCTCTGCAAAAACTACAACATCTTTCAGAAGAACAAATTATTTAAATCTGTTTTTAACTGATATTTGAATGACAACATCAGGTAAGAAAAAAAGTTTGGTCATTTGTTTCAATGCAATACTCAATCATGAAATGAAAAATGTATAGTTTTTATACCATTATTTTAATTCTCCTCTTCAGTACTCATTCACTGTTAATTAGACAAGCCATACAACAGGCTATCATGCCATCCGCTTGAAAGCTCATCGGAGGATGGCATGATAGCCTGTTGTATGGCTTTCTGCATTGGCTCAGAAAACTGAAGCTATATCATAGGTATGTCAGCAATACACAAATATGCTGAAGAAACACAGGTCATGCAGCATCTAGAGGAAGTAAAAGTTGTGTTATGAGCAAAAAGCATAAAATGGGAATATAAAGGTGGAGGGGGAAGAAATGGGAGAGAGAAATGGGGGAGAATAGACCAACAGGTTAGAGGACATGGGTAAATACAGATGGAAGGGTAGAAGAGAAAAAAGCTGAGATGAAAGGGGAAAGGGCATCTATTTCATTGTTTCCTTAAAAAAAATAAAGATCTAACTGGTTTTGCCTCCTACTGGCCAATATCATCATTAAATGTACATCCCAAAATCCTTTCTAACACTTTAGCCAACAGACTAGAGAATATTCTACCGTGTTCTTTAAGAATAAGTATCCTCGTTTTAATATTGAAAGATTATTTAATATTACTTACTCTTCTCCATCTAAAAAACCTGAATGTGTTGTATACCCTGATGCTGCAAAAGCATTCGTTAGAGTGGAAGGGCCCTACTTATTTGAAATCTTAAAATGATTTCATTTTGGTCTGGGATTTAGTTCTTGGATTAAAATGATTTATCAAGTTCCAATGGCTGCAGTTTATTATTAATAATCAAAAGTCTCTATTTTAGGCTGTTTAGGGGCACTCGGCAGGTTTGTCCTCTTAGTCTTTTGCTATTTAATTTGGCTCTGTATTCTTTAGCTAGTTCTCTTTGAGACTCCAATGACATTCAAGGGGGTGATACAATACACAAGGTTTCATTATACATGGACAATTTATTAGTTTATATTTCTGACCCTAAGAAATCTATTCCTTTTATGGTGTCCCTACTTTCTGAATTGAGTATTTTTTTCAGGATACAAATTAAATCTTTATAAGAGTGAACTTTTTCCTATTAATAATCAGGAGTATTTAGATGATCAAATACCCTTTAAAGTTGTTAAGAACCAATTTAATTATTCGGGGATTAAAATTACAAGGAATTTTAAAGATCTGTATAAATATAATTATCTCCCTCGATAGAATATACAAAACAAATGCTTTCCAGATGGTCTCCAATAGCGCTATTATTAGTTGGTCATATTAACGCAATTAAAACGATAATTTTACCAGCGTTTTTATACACTTTTCAAGAATACCTTCCTTTATCCCCAAAATTTTTTTATGGTAAGATATACTGTAAGATATCTTCTTATATTTGGAATAATAAAAATCCTAGATTGAGCAAACTTTTATTGCAGAAACAAAAAAAACGGAGGATTTGCTCTCCCTAATTTTAGATTTTATTATTGGGCTATTAATATTCAATATATTACCTTTTGGATTTATTATCCAGATGTATATGAATGTCCTTTATGAGTAGATTTGAAGAGGAATTCAGTTAGGGGGTACACGTTGGCCTCATTGCTGGAGCTCCTCTACCCTTTGCATTATTCAAAATTAATAGACAACATCTTAACCCAGTTCTTAAGTATACAATAAGGATTTGGTTTCAGTTTTAAAAATTTTTTTAGTTTAATAATTTTGCTTTATCTAGTAAACTACATCTTAATTTCTTTTTTACAGTATCATTGATTTATCAAATGTTTTAAATATGGAAAACTAAAGGAGTAATAACCTTTTCAGACCTATTTGCAGGAGACTGTTTAATATGCTTCAATCAGCAGACAAATATGATTTGAGCGAGGCACAATTTTTAGGTACAGGTATTTGCAAATACCTGTAATTTACACAGACTTTCTGTGTAAATTACTTCCAAATTATCCTTCTGCTTACCCATCTAATATGATAGACACCCTTTTTCAGGTGTATCCACTTCAAATAGGGTTAACAGCTACAATAAGTAATTGGTTACTTAACTTGCAACCGATATCCAATAACAAAATTAAAGGTGCTTGGGTATTGGAATTCCAAGAATTGCTTCCAGATGATCAATGGGATCATATTTTTCGCCTAGTAAATACTTCATTAATTTGTACCCATCATTCATTTCAAGGTGGTACATAGGGCACATGCGTCTAAAGATAAGTTGGTCTGTATTTTTCCCAATGTAAACCCTACTTGTGATAGGTGCAAAGTTGAGGTAGCCACTTTAACTCCTATGTTCTGGTCATGTTCAAAACTAGATAATTTATTTGAAACTCTAACAAAAGTTCTAGGATTAATTAGAATTACAATCAAATCTATTAACAGCTATTTTTGAAATGCCTGTTTCCGCATAGCAAATAATTGCCTTTTCAGCATTATTGGCTAGAAAAGCCATATTACTTAAATGAAAGGATCTTAACCCACCTTCAATAGCTCTCTGCTGTCATGTTATGTTGAAGTTAGGAGAAAATTAGGAGTCAAACATTTGATACATCTTTTTAAATTTGAAGAAGTTTGGCAACAGTTTATTCAATATTTCCATATAGTTTAAGAATTATAATTTTATACTAGATTCTCTTCTAGTTCCTTATGGCAAATTTGATTTTAACCAAGAAACCTTTTGGTTTTCTACGTTCAGAATGGACTGCCCAGTCCCTCTTTCTTTTATTTTTAGATTAGTTGGAGGGGATTTTGTAATAAAAAAAATTCTCTCTCCTTTTTTCTTTTGGTTTTACAAGCAGAAAATAAATTTATTGTCAATATACATATATATATATTTTTAATGCTAATATGTTGATTTTCTTATAAACTTTTAAATGCAAGAATGTAATGTAACTCTCCCTTGTATACATTTTTGATATAACTCAGTAAACAGAGTGAAAAAGAAAGGAAAGGGGGAAGGGGATGGCTCTCTGAATGGAGAGGGGAAGGGAGGAAAAGGGCAGGGAGGAAAGGGGCAGGGAGGAAAGGGGCAGGGAGGAAAAGGGCAGGGAGGAAAGGGGCAGGGAGGAAAGGGGCAGGGAGGAAAGGGGCAGGGAGGAAAGGGGCAGGGAGGAAAGGGGCAGGGAGGAAAGGGGCAGGGAGGAAAGGGGCAGGGAGGAAAGGGGCAGGAGGAATGGGGCAGGGAGGAAAGGGGCAGGGAGGAAAGGGGCAGGGAGGAAAGGGGCAGGGAGGAAAGGGGCAGGGAGGAAAGGGGCAGGGAGGAAAGGGGCAGGGAGGAAAGGGGAAGGGAGCTGGAGGAAAGGGGAAGGGAGCTGGAGGAAAGGGGAAGGGAGCTGGGAGGAAAGGAGACAGAGGGATAGAAAAAGAGAAATTCCGGAGGGAGGTTTCAAATGGAAGCTGGAGAGGTCGATGTTAATGGCATCTGGTTGGAGAGTACCTAGACAGAATATTGGGTGGTGTTCCTCCATTTTGCAGGCATCCTCGGTTGGGCAGGGCACGAGGCCATGGATAAATATGTCAGTGTGGGAATGGAATATGGAATTAAAATTTTTGGTCACTGGAAGGTCCTTGAAAGTTCAGTAGACAGAGCAAAAGTGCTCATTGAAACGGTCTCCCAGTCTATGTCCAGTCTCTTTGTTATAGAGGAGGCCACAATGGGAGCACTGGATACAGTAGATAACCCCTGCAGATTCACAAGTGAAGAGTGCTTCACGTGGAAGGATTGTTTGGAGCCCCAAATGGTGGTAAAGGAGGAAATGTGAGCGCAAATGCGTCACTTGCTACAGTCAGTTTAATAAACATTATTTGTTGTGCATTATTTGGATCCCCACTCCAATATCCTCATCTGAATGAGTCACATTAACATTGTGGCTCCATAAGGTGTATATCCTTAACTGGATAAGCACATACCAATATTCTGTCTCCATAATAGAGGTAGATTATACTCTGGCTAATATTCCAAAAGCTCTAACAGCAGGCACCTAACACAAAGGTGATTAGTTGTCTGCAAATCCACCTACTATTCTAAATAAATATTTCACTTACTAATGGTACAGTATCTATCTATCCTCTCCCCTCCCCCCATCCCCTCCCCCCTCCTCTCCCCCCCCTCTCTCCTCTCTCCCCCCCTCTCTCCTCTCTCCCCCCCTCTCTTCTCTCTCCCCCCTCTCTCCTCTCTCCCCTCTCTCCTCTCTCCCCCTCTCCTCTCTCCCCTCTCCTCTCTCCCCCCCTCTTTCCTCTCTCCCCCCCACTCTCCTCTCTCCCCCCCACTCTCCTCTCTCCCCCCCAA